>NC_085138.1:202755741-203372076 GCF_035046485.1 Aedes albopictus
GGAATTTAGTATGGAAAACGTGCTTTTTTGCATTTTTCTCAGAAATTGAATTTGTTTGTCTAAAACGAAAAAATCTTCGCTCCCGTGTTTTCTCGCGTTATCCGTAAATTTCGTATCGATTTTCTGGTGAAAATTTATTTAAGTAAAATTTTGTTGTGCCGTACGTTTTGGAGCTTTGATTTCCGGTAAAGTACTAGACCAATACAAATGGGATAGTCTCACTTAAATTTTTTCCTCGATAACGGAATCCGCCGAAAGTGTATCGTGTCACCGCGCGTCCGAGAGTCAGAAAAGTGTCTCGCAGTGATTAAACCGTCTTGTGAGAAGTTCCGCGACAAAAGGAAGAATGCTTTTGATTCTGAACTCCTGCTGCCTGTTTTCCTATGGTCTTGACGGAAAAGTACTGTTCTCCACATCCTCCCGAATGAGAGAAACGAGGCACATACGAAGAGTGCGCAAGTTTCGCCCAGTTCTGATTCCGGAACCTGATATTTTGGAAGACTCGTTGTTTTTATTTTCAAGTTGTCATTCAAATGGATTCTGTTATCTACGTCAGGATCTTGGACTCCAAAGAATCTCTTCTCAAGCAGATCTATTGATAAAATATTCAAATTCGGTGAGAACGTTTCATGCTTCTTGTTTTACTCTTATGTGTATTTTCGCAACAGTATTATTACTTTTCTTTGATTTTGGATTTTTCTTTTAATCAAGTTGAGTATAATTGTAATTGATTGTTTATCAATAGTTCTGCTATTGAAGCAAGTAGTGAGCATTAAAGTTTGCCAAATTAGTTAACATTCATGTTTTAAAACTATGGTATCATATTCATCTAATTCGGGTTTTTTCGAGTTCGAAGAAACTCAATGATGCTTAGATCAAAAATAAAAAGTAGGGATTTGAAGGGCTTTTTATCACAAATGAACATTTACGTTATAAAAAGACATTATTAATTTAAATTTTGAAAAAATATTCCTGATACTTTCTGTTTTCAGCTATAAAAAGGTAAATTATTTTATTGACGTATTAAACACTTTGTTTTTCTCCCATTACATCTCAGCCAAATGCCAGCATAACTTAATCATACTAAATTCCAGACCATTCCAGTCCCAAAATCCTATTCGTTTCTATTTACGAGAGCGTCGGTGAGTCGCTGGCATCTCGATAAATAGATATCATCCTTTCCCTATTATCCCTTCCCATACACATAACGTGTTTCTTATCGTTTCAGAGAGCGATCAATGGCGCTTAAGCCTAGGCTTGTTAGCCAGGACACATGGTCCAAATGCCTGTGCCCCATCCCGGAAGCAAAAAGGCCCATGGAGTGACAAAATTTCTTAGCTATGTCACTCCCAACGTTGGTGTTAAAAATCACTTACACTCACATCAACACATCTACATGATTAACTCAAATACACTAACACAATCTGAATCTTGCCGCATCACTCGCCTATAGTGAATCCATAATCAACCCGTTCCCAATATCCAACTCCTTGACACGTATGGGGGTGTCGGTGAGTCGCTGACCTCTTGTAAAGTAGGTGTCATATCATCACATCCTTTCCTATCCTCGTAACGGAGAAGATCGGCGTGACCGGCAATGGAAGTTCTCATGTCTTTTTTACTTCAACCTCTGATTGGATAGCTGTTCCTCCCCAAATAGCATTCCATAAGCAATTAGAATAGAAGTATTAAAGTTTGAACATGACAACTTTCAGTATGCAATCTACGAATTACTCCGTTACAACGCAACGCAACGCAACGCAACGCAAATTGAATTTGTTTGTCTAAAACGATCAAACTAATAACGTTAAAGTATAGCCTAGGATATGCTGAAGACCGCAAATTGATCCGACACTTGTGCAAAAAGTTGAACGTACACATTGCCCGGTGGTGCTTAACATTTAACATGTAAAGGAATAACATCAATAATAAAATCTCAATTTTCGGCCTAAGTTACCAAGGAATCATAATACCCACGTTTTTTGCACCATTTCATTGCAGAAACGAAGGATTGACCTTCTCACCATACTAAAATTCAGTTCATTACTTCAAATCTAGTACTACACCGAACGGGTCCCATTGTCTAAAAGTTCACCATACATATAGGGTAAAAGGGTATAATGCGCCCCACCGGGGCAAAACGCCCCTCTTCATTTTCTAGAGATTCAAGCGCTTTTCACATGCGTGATCGATAAGAAATCTTAAATATTGAAGAATTATTGCCATCAAGCTGGTCCGTTAGTGGATTGGTACAAAAAAGCAATAAAAATATCAAAAAGTCTGAAATCGAGGCTTTTGGCGTAATATTTTACCTCTTGTGAGCTGACTACATTGTCGAACGAAGCTAGTTCTGTTCGCTTGTGTTACTTTGCAACTTTTATGCAGTTAAACACTTGTTGAAAGACCCTTCTAGGATAAGCATGTGGTGGAATTATCCTCTGGGACAGTTTTATCACGGGGCTGGACGTTTTTCTTTTGATGGGGCGTATTGCCCCGTTTGTTTTGAAAAGGCAAATTTTGGAACGTTTTCGAAAAACGTTTCAAAGCTTCCATAGCCACCTCTCCAAAGGCAAAGTTCGCATGCAACACTTCACTAACTTTAGTAACAAAGATTTGCAGTGAACAATAGATGGGATAAGGCGCCAGTTTCAGATATATTGCCATTTCTGCTTAGGGGGGGCATATTATACCTGTTTACCCTGTAACGAATGCTCCAGGTACGTGACCACAGCAGCTTATGCGCCACTCACCGAAGGTGAGACTGCTGAGGCTGTTAATGGCCCGGCAGAGGCTCTTTTCTAGGGCAGGTTGAATTTATCCCTCAAACACGCAACTACACCTAGCAAACCACAAAGCAGACTCAAAGAATACCAATCTAAACTAATCCAATTCAAAAAAATCTACATAAGTGCCAAAAGGCCAATTCAAAATTATCATCAGAAGGCTCAATGAGACATTTTCATTAAGTATTTCCTGTAAATCAAATCGTATATCCGTCAACCTTCACTGTGGTGTCGGCCTATTGGTTTTCAAGTCCTGTTTATTGAAATTCAAATTCATTACAGAGGCCTATTTATCTGAAGGTGACGTCACCAATTGGTTTTTGAACTCTTACTCCTAATCTTGTATCTTAATTGCTAATAAAAAAAGAAAACTATATACAAATATACAAAAAGATCTGACCTGGTACAGGTTCCCAACCTGCTCGTTGACCGGTGGTCGTGTCCTGCTCCGTCGGAATTCCGGAATCCTTGAAAAACTCCCACGCAGATTACTCCTACTCGCGTGGTCTAGGCTTCATGCGCATGCGAATTGTCGAACCGCACATACGCTTCACTTGCAGGTGGCGTATTGACGTTGAGCTACCGACGACCACACGCAAACGGCGATACTGGAAATAATCGCCCACTCCGTCTGCGATGTTTGCGGATTCAGCCACTCGTCGACAGATGGCGGGCACGGAGCTTTAGGAATTCGTGCGTTATGCGTCGTGCGATGAATTGACAACCGCCGAGCGACGAAACGGAGGAGCTTCTATGTTGCGGGTCGTGTTGCGTAGCTTGGCGATGCAAGGAAGCTTTATGGCACGGTGTGCAAGGAGGCACTAGGGTGGGTCGACCAGATGGGAGAAATTCAACACGTGCTGATCGAATTCCGTCGAGTTGAAAATTCACCCCACACAAACACCCGCGATGACCAGCGGGATTCACCTGGTCAAGCGATTCAATGAAATACTAAATTTGTCACAAATTATCGCACAAAGTTTCTTCTTACCTTCTAATCACAGGGATGTCTATTCTCACCTGTCAAGGTGATTTTTCTTAAAACCCAAATTTTTCTTCTAGGGTCTAATTTCTGGAAAAACTATTAATTTTATGTTATAATCGTGACACTTTAGAATAACAAAGTTTATCACCTGCACTATTTGCAACAAATTAAACGGTATTATACTTGGAATAATTGTTTGTTCAACTTAATAGGTCACTTTTTTAATATAACTTTTTGGTTCTAATTTGAAACACCGAGCTATAAAAGTTGACGAATCGCACGAGAATAATAGCCCCCTAACAGGAAAATCGCTTTTATCAACTCTACAAAATTTCGTATCTATTTTGATACGAACGCAATTTAAGGCCACCCCATCTCATTCTGCCTTCCGCTAAACAGATAAAGCGATCTCATTTTGGCCAATTCTTTGATGATGGAGAAAGATCGTAGCAAAGCGGATTGAAAATACTACCAGCGGATTACATTTAAAAAGGCACTTGATCTGCATTGCGATCTAATAAATGAGATCCGTGGAGGTGCTCACGAGTATTTTCGGAGACATTTGAAATTAAACTTTATCGAAAAAGCATCAGATGTCCCAACTCATTCTGCGAGATGGCGTGTCGGTCACTGAAAGGGTCTTATGTACCAGCTTTTTATACACTGTTAATTTTAATTAACGGTGATAGATTTTGGAGCTTATTATTGGTCGTTACAACCCTATCACAAGATAGGCACTTGTACGGAAAAAAGTTTTGTAGGGGAGCATCCCTAAATGGCGTTGAATTATAAGCCAATTCTTACACTCCCTTCCCTATCGCAGCCTATTTTCCTAGCTTGTAACAATATCATTATGTTACTCTAAAATACTAATTGATGGCTGGCCCCCAACTACACATTTTCCATGTCATCTGTTCTTAACGTGTATTTCAAAAAAATCGTACAGTAATGGTTCCAGAATCCTTTCAGAATCCAACAAAATTTAACGGGCATGATTATTAGGCTTATGGGTTATCTTTGCAATAAAAAAAATAATCACAAGAGTACCATTTGAAAAGGTTCAAAATCATTCAACTGCCATTATATGAATCTAACACAATCAAAAATGAATTTTGAGTAAAAAAAGATTTTGGGACTTTGTTTTGACAGTTTTATTTTTAATGGGAAAGACACGGTGTTACAATAACATTAAAATTCGATGCTCTGTTTGTGTCAATGAAAACTCAATACTGCGTCTATATTTTAGAACTATTGTGATATACCCTTTTGCTGTGAGATGCAGTTCAGCATGAAAATGCCGTTTTATATAAAAATTCACCTAGTACTCTATTCAAATACAAGATATTTGTCATTTTGTGCAATGTTTACATTGAGATTTTCAAAGCAAACAAACAAAACAAATATTTTGCTTCCTGATGATGTGTTTGATCTAAATTTGTCGCATATAACCTTAAGGATTTTGATTCGGGAAAACGTTTTTAAACCAAAACAATATCCCGTTCATAACTAACCAGGAATTTTAACAAAGCATAAGAAAAGCGGGATCGAGATTGGAGAAAATTTTGGTTAGGATTTAGCCTCATAAGTGAAATCTGCTCAAGCGGGGTAAAAGCGACCACCTTGAACGGGGTAAGACGGCCACCCCCCAGCTCATAGATCAATATAGCTGCAACGCGATTTTATGAGTTTTTTTGTTAAATTATGCTGTTTCGCATAAATAAACTCATGTTTGCGTTGCTTGCGCTGGATGTACCCTAAAACAACATTTTTGTGATAGTAACGGATGTTTGAGCATCCAGATTTATAGTACCCCAATAAAAATATGAAATGGTAACCCTTGGACAACTATGCTAACCAATATTCTATGTGACTTGCGAGAGTTATATCTTATTTCAATGTATGGAATTCAACCATTTCTATTCACTATTTTTCTAAAAAAAATCGTGATGGTCCTTCTTACCCCTTTGGTGGGCCGTCTTACCCCATCGTTGAAAATTGAAGAGCTTTTAATCTCATTTTGAAATGGCTCAAAATCATACAAGTTTCAACAGCATAAAGCCTAGTACTCAGATGGCAAGAAATGAGGTCAAGGAAAAAAGTGTATTTTTACCAAAGTAATTTTGACAGTCGATCTTGAGAGAGAAAAAAGAAAAAAAAATCGACGAAACTCTTTGTTTACCAATCTGACTGACTTGGAATGGAACCGGGAAAATCGGCAAGAACAAGCGAACTCCCCTCCCAGGAGCAGGCATCAATCTACTGATCTGGACCTCAGCAAACTGGAAGATTGACCAGCAATTCGAAGCGCTCCAGCTCTATTTGACCGGTGATATTCTGAGCGGGCCAACTGGCTGTTTGCTGCAACCGGACACGATTTGTTTTTAAAAATATCGCGCTGCTGGAAAAATGTGATTTCGAAAAGGAATTGCTTCGGGTATTCGGAAAATTCACCGGAGCTTCCTCCAGGGATTCTTCAGGACTTCCTCCAGGAATTCCGTCCAGGATTCCTCCAGAAATTCCTTCGGTGATTCCTCCAGCAATTTGGGCAGATATAACTCCAGGAATTCCTCCGGGGGTTTATCCTTAAAATCCTTCTACAATTCCTCCAGGGGTTCTTCCGGGAATTCCTCCGAGGACTCCTTCAGAAATTTATCTGGAGACTCCTTCAGAAATTCCTCCAGGAATTCATTCGGTGATTCATCCGAGAATTCCTTAGAAGATTCCTCCAGGAATTACAACGGTGATTCATCCGGGGCTTCCTCCAGGAATTCCTCCGGGGATTCCTCCAGGAATTCCTCCGGGGATTGCTCCAGGAATTCCTCCGGGGATTCCTCCAGGAATTCCTCCGGGGATTCCTCCGGGGATTCCTCCAGGAATTCCTCCAGGAATTCCTCCGGGAATTCCTCCAGAAATTCCTCCGGGAATTCCTCCAGAAATTCCTCCGGGGATTCCTCCAGGAATTCCTCCGGGGATTCTTCCAGGAATTCCTCCGGGGACTCCTCCAGGAATTCCTCCGGGGATTCCTCCAGGAATTCCTCCGGGGATTCCTCCAGGAATTCCTCCGGGGATTCCTCCAGGAATTCCTCCGGGGATTCCTCCGGGAATTCCTCCGGGGATTCCTCCAGGAATTCCTCCGGGGATTCCTCCAGGAATTCCTCCGGGGATTCCTCCAGGAATTCCTCCGGGGATTCCTCCGGGGATTCCTCCAGGAATTCCTCCGGGGATTCCTCCAGGAATTCCTCCGGGGATTCCTCCAGGAATTCCTCCGGGGATTCCTCCAGGAATTCCTCCGGGGATTCCTCCAGGAATTCCTCCGGGGATTCCTCCAGGAATTCCTCCGGGGATTCCTCCAGGAATTCCTCCGGGGATTCCTCCAGGAATTCCTCCGGGGATTCCTCCAGGAATTCCTCCGGGGATTCCTCCAGGAATTCCTCCGGGGATTCCTCCAGGAATTCCTCCGGGGATTCCTCCAGGAATTCCTCCGGGGATTCCTCCAGGAATTCCTCCGGGGATTCCTCCAGGAATTCCTCCGGGGATTCCTCCAGGAATTCCTCCGGGGATTCCTCCAGGAATTCCTCCGGGGATTCCTCCAGGAATTCCTCCGGGGATTCCTCCAGGAATTCCTCCGGGGATTCCTCCAGGAATTCCTCCGGGGATTCCTCCAGGAATTCCTCCGGGGATTCCTCCAGGAATTCCTCCGGGGATTCCTCCAGGAATTCCTCCGGGGATTCCTCCAGGAATTCCTCCGGGGATTCCTCCAGGAATTCCTCCGGGGATTCCTCCAGGAATTCCTCCGGGGATTCCTCCAGGAATTCCTCCGGGGATTCCTCCAGGAATTCCTCCGGGGATTCCTCCAGGAATTCCTCCGGGGATTCCTCCAGGAATTCCTCCGGGGATTCCTCCAGGAATTCCTCCGGGGATTCCTCCAGGAATTCCTCCGGGGATTCCTCCAGGAATTCCTCCGGGGATTCCTCCAGGAATTCCTCCGGGGATTCCTCCAGGAATTCCTCCGGGGATTCCTCCAGGAATTCCTCCGGGGATTCCTCCAGGAATTCCTCCGGGGATTCCTCCAGGAATTCCTCCGGGGATTCCTCCAGGAATTCCTCCGGGGATTCCTCCAGGAATTCCTCCGGGGATTCCTCCAGGAATTCCTCCAGGAATTCCTCCGGGGATTCCTCCAGGAATTCCTCCGGGGATTCCTCCAGGAATTCCTCCGGGGATTCCTCCAGGAATTCCTCCGGGGATTCCTCCAGGAATTCCTCCGGGGATTCCTCCAGGAATTCCTCCGGGGATTCCTCCAGGAATTCCTCCGGGGATTCCTCCAGGAATTCCTCCGGGGATTCCTCCAGGAATTCCTCCGGGGATTCCTACAGGAATTCCTCCGGGGATTCCTCCAGGAATTCCTCCGGGGATTCCTCCAGGGATTCCTGCAGGAATTCCTCCGGGGATTCCTGCAGGAATTCCTTCGGGGATTCCTGCAGGAATTCCTCCGGGGATTCCTGCAGGAATTCCTCCGGGGATTCCTGCAGGAATTCCTCCGGGGATTCCTGCAGGAATTCCTCCGGGGATTCCTCCAGGAATTCCTCCGGGGATTCCTCCAGGAATTCCTCCGGGGATTCCTCCAGGAATTCCTCCGGGGATTCCTCCAGGAATTCCTCCGGGGATTCCTCCAGGAATTCCTCCGGGGATTCCTCCAGGAATTCCTCCGGGGATTCCTCCAGGAATTCCTCCGGGGATTCCTCCAGGAATTCCTCCGGGGATTCCTCCAGGAATTCCTCCGGGGATTCCTCCAGGAATTCCTCCTAGGATTCCTCCAGGAATTCCTCCAGGGATTCCTCCAGGAATTCCTCCTAGGATTCCTCCAGCAATTCCTCCGGGGAATCCTCCAGCAATTCCTCCGGGGAATCCTCCAGCAATTCCTCCGGGGAATCCTCCAGGAATTCTCCCAGGAATTCCTCCAGGAATTCTTCCAGGAATTTCTCCAGGAATTCTTCCAGGAATTCCTCCAGGAATTCTTCCAGGAATTCCTCCAGGAATTCTTCCAGGAATTCCTCCAGGAATTCTTCCAGGAATTCCTCCAGGAATTCTTCCAGGAATTCCTCCAGGAATTCTTCTAGCAATTTCTCCAGGATTTCTTCCAGGAATTCTTCAAGCAATTCCTCCAGGAATTCTTCAAGCAATTCCTCCAGGAATTCTTCAAGCAATTCCTCCAGGAATTCTTCAAGCAATTCCTTCAGGATTTCTTCAAGCAATTCCTTCAGGAATTCTTCCAGGAATTCCTCCAGGAATTCTTCCAGGAATTCCTCCAGGAATTCTTCCAGGAATTCTTCCAGGAATTCCTCCAGGAATTCTTCCAGGAATTCCTCCAGGAATTCTTCCAGGAATTCCTCCAGGAATTCTTCCAGGAATTCTTCCAGGAATTCCTCCAGGAATTCTTCCAGGAATTCCTCCAGGAATTCTTCCAGGAATTCCTCCAGGAATTCTTCCAGAAATTCCTCCAGGAATTCTTCCAGGAATTCCTCCAGGAATTCTTCCAGGAATTCCTCCAGGAATTCTTCCAGGAATTCCTCCAGGAATTCTTCCAGGAATTCCTCCAGGAATTCTTCCAGGAATTCCTCCAGGAATTCTTGCAGGAATTCCTCCAGGAATTCTTGCAGGAATTCCTCCAGGAATTCTTCCAGGAATTCCTCCAAGAATTCTTCCAGGAATTCCTCCAGGAATTCTTCCAGGAATTCCTCCAGGAATTCTTCCAGGAATTCCTCCAGGAATTCTTCCAGGGATTCCTCCAGGAATTCTTCCAGGAATTCCTCCAGGAATTCGTTCAGGAATTCCTCCAGGAATTCTTCGAGGAATTCCTCCAGGAATTCTTCGAGGAATTCCTCCAGGAATTCTTCCAGGAATTCCTCCAGGAGTTCTTCCAGGAATTCCTCCAGGAATTCTTCCAGGAATTCCTCCAGGAATTCTTCCAAGGATTCCTCCAGGAATTCTTCCAGGAATTCCTCCAGGAATTCTTCCAGGAATTCCTCCAGGAATTCTTCCAGGAGTTCCTCCAGGAATTCTTCCAGGAGTTCCTTCAGGAATTCTTCCAGGAGTCCCTCCAGGAATTCTTACAGGAATTCCTCCAGGAATTCTTACAGGAATTTCTCCAGGAATTCTTCCAGGAATTCCTCCAGGAATTCTTCCAGGAATTCCTCCAGGAATTCTTCCAGGAATTCTTCCAGGAATTCCTGCAGGAATTCTTCCAGGAATTTCTGCAGGAATTCTTCCAGGAATTTCTGCAGGAATTCTTCCAGGAATTTCTGCAGGAATTCTTCCAGGAATTCCTCCAGGAATTCTTCCAGGAGTTCCTCCAGGAATTCTTCCAGGAGTTCCTCCAGGAATTCTTCCAGGAATTCCTCCAGGAATTCTTCCAAGGATTCCTCCAAGAATTCTTCCAAGGATTCCTCCAAGAATTCTTCCAGGAATTCCTCCAGGAATTCTTCCAGGAATTCCTCCAGGAATTCTTCCAGGAGTTCCTCCAGGAATTCTTCCAGGAGTTCCTCCAGGAATTCTTTCAGGAGTTCCTCCAGGAATTCTTCCAGGAGTTCCTCCAGGAATTCTTCCAGGAATTCCTCCAGGAATTCTTCCAGGAATTCCTCCAGGAATTCTTCCAGGAATTCCTCCAGGAATTCTTCGAGGAATTCCTCCAGGAATTCTTCCAGGAATTCCTCCAGGAATTCTTCCAGGAATTCCTCCAGGAATACTTCCAGGAATTCCTCCAGGAATACTTCCAGGAATTCCTCCAGGAATACTTCCAGGAATTCCTCCAGGAATTCCTCCAGGAATACTTCCAGGAATTCCTCCAGGAATACTTCCAGGAATTCCTCCAGGAATACTTCCAGGAATACTTCAAGGAATTCCTCCAGGAATTCTTCCATGAATTCCTCCAGGAATTCTTCCAGGAATTTCACCATGGATGCTTCCAGGAATTCCTCCAGGGGTTCTTCCAGGAATTTCTCCAGGGATTCCTCCAGGAATTCCTCCAGGGATTCCTCCAGGAATTACTTCAGGGATTCCTCCAGGAATTCCTCCAGGGATTCCTCCAGGAATTCCTCCAGGAATTCCTCCAGGAATTCCTCCAGGAATTCCTCCAGGAATTCCTCCAGGAATTCCTCCAGGGATTCCTCCAGGAATTCCTTCAGGGATTCCTCCAGGGATTCCTTCAGGAATTCCTCCAGGGATTCCTCCAAGGGTTCCTTGGGTAGTTCCTCCATGAATTCCTTCAGGAATTTCACCACGATTTCTTCCGGTAATTTCTCCAGGAATTCCTTCGAGAATTCCTCCAGGGATCCCTCCATGAATTCCTGCAGGGTTTCTCCCAAGAATTTATTCGGGGATTCCTCCAATTAATTTCTCCATGAACTCATTCGGGAATTTCACCAGGAATTCTTTCGGGAATTTCTCCAGGAATTCCTCCAGAGATTCCTCCAGGAGTTCCTCCAGAAATTTCTCCAGGAATTCCTCCAGGGATTTCCCCCAGGATTCCTCCCGGAATTCCTCCAGAGATTCTTCCTAGAATTCCTCCAAGTATTCTTCCAGGAATTTCACCAGGGATTTTTCCAGGATTTCCTTTAGAGATTTCTCTAGGAATTGTTCTAGGGATTTCTCCAGGAATTTCTCTAGGGATTTCTCCAAGAATTCTTCTAGAGATTTCTCCAGGAATTCCTTTACGGATTTCTCCAGGAATTCCTCTAGAGATTTCTCCAGGAATTTCTTTTGGGATTTCTCCAGGAATTCCTCTAGGGATTTCTTCAGGAATTCCTCTAGAGATTTCTCCAGGAATTCTTCCAGGAATTCCTCCAGGAATTCTTCCAGGAATTCCTCCAGGAATTTTTCCAGGAATTCCTCCAGGAATTCTTCCAGGAATTCCTCCAGGAATTCTTCCAGGAATTCCTCCAGGAATTCTTCCAGGAATTCTTCCAGGAATTCCTCCAGGAATTCTTCCAGGAATTCCTCCAGGAATTCTTCCAGGAATTCCTCCAGGAATTCTTCCAGGAATTCCTCCAGGAATTCTTCCAGGAATTCCTCCAGGAATTCTTCCAGGAATTCCTCCAGGAATTCTTCCAGCTTCCAGGAATTCCTCCAGGAATTCTTCCAGCTTCCAGGAATTCCTCCAGGAATTCTTCCAGGAATTCCTCCAGGAATTCTTCCAGGAATTCCTCCAGGAATTCTTCCAGGAATTCCTCCAGGAATTCTTCCAGGAATTCCTCCAGGAATTCTTCCAGCTTCCAGGAATTCCTCCAGGAATTCTTCCAGGAATTCCTCCAGGAATTCTTCCAGGAATTCCTCCAGGAATTCTTCCAGGAATTCCTCCAGGAATTCTTCCAGGAATTCCTCCAGGAATTCTTACAGGAATTCCTCCAGGAATTCTTCCAGGAATTCCTCCAGGAATTCTTCCAGGAATTCCTCCAGGAATTCTTCCAGGAATTCCTCCAGGAATTCTTCCAGGAATTCCTCCAGGAATTCTTCCAGGAATTCCTCCAGGAATTCTTCCAGGAATTCCTCCAGGAATTCTTCCAGGAATTCCTCCAGGAATTCTTCCAGGAATTCCTCCAGGAATTCTTCCAGGAATTCCTCCAGGAATTCCTCCAGGAATTCTTCCAGGAATTCCTCCAGGAATTCTTCCAGGAATTTCACCAGGGATTCATCCAGGGATTCCTCGATGCTTCCAGGAATTCCGTCAGGGGTTCTTCCAGGAATTTCTCCAGGGATTCATCCAGGGATTCCTCCATGAATTCCTTCAGGAATTTCACCACGATTTCTTCCGGTAATTTCTCCAGGAATTCCTTCGAGAATTCCTCCAGGGATCCCTCCATGAATTCCTGCAGGGTTTCTCCCAAGAATTTATTCGGGGATTCCTCCAATTAATTTCTCCATGAACTCATTCGGGAATTTCACCAGGAATTCTTTCGGGAATTTCTCCAGGAATTCCTCCAGAGATTCCTCCAGGAGTTCCTCCAGAAATTTCTCCAGGAATTCCTCCAGGGATTTCCCCCAGGATTCCTCCCGGAATTCCTCCAGAGATTCTTCCAAGAACTCCTCCAAGTATTCTTCCAGGAATTTCACCAGGGATTTTTCCAGGATTTCTTTTAGAGATTTCTCTAGGAATTGTTCTAGGGATTTCTCCAGGAATTTCTCTAGGGATTTCTCCAAGAATTCTTCTAGAGATTTCTCCAGGAATTCCTCTACGGATTTCTCCAGGAATTCCTCTAGAGATTTCTCCAGGAATTTCTTTTGGGATTTCTCCAGGAATTCCTCTAGGGATTTCTTCAGGAATTCCTCTAGAGATTTCTCCAGGAATTCCTGAAGAAATCCCTCATGGATTTCCTCGAGGAAGTCTTCCAGAAATTCCTCTAGAGATTTATCCAGGAATTCCTGAAGAAATCCCTCATGGATTTCCTCGAGGAAGTCTTCCAGAAATTCCTTCCGGAATTTCTCCAGGGAATTCTCCCTTAATTCTTCCAGGGATTTGTCAAGGAATTCCTCTAGGGATTCTTCAAGAGATTCCTCCAGGTATTCCATAAGAAATCCCTCATGGGATTCTTTCAGGAAGTCCTCAAGGGATTCCTCCCGGAATTCCTCCAGGGATTCCTTAGGAATTTCTCCGGGGATTCTTAAGGGAATACCTCCAAGGATTTTTCCAGGATTATTCCTCCAGAGATTCCTTAAAGAATCCTTAATGGGATTCTCTCGGGAAGTTCTCCAGAAATTCCTCAAGGGAATCATCTATCAATTCCTTCAGGAATTTATCCTGGTATTTCTCTTGGGATTCCTCAGGGCTGGATCTAAGGGGGGCCGGGCCCCACATCCAGGCCTCCACATCCACTCTGGCACGGACCTTTACAATCCTTAATCCGGGCCTGAATTCTACCAAGACTTCTGCCTGATATTCCTCCATGATTTCTGCGTGGAATTTTTCCAGTATGTCATCCTGGAATTCCAAAGTATTTGTAAAATTCATCGATGGAAATCCTTGAAGAAATTTCTGAAGAAATCCCGAAAGGAGTAACTAAAGAAATTCAGAAAGAAATTTCTTTAAAAACGCCAGAAGCAATTTCTGGAGAAATCCCAGAAGCGATTTCTGGAGAAATCCCAAAAGGAATTCCAGAAAACATCCTGGAAGAGATTTCTGGAAGAATCCCCGAAGGAATTTCTGGAGGATTCGCAGAGGGAATTTCTGGAGGATTCTCAAAAGAAATTACTTGAGATACTTCCGATGGAATTCCCCCAACGGAAGAATTATTTGAGGCGTCTCCAAAGAAATTCGTTGAGAAATCCCGAAAGGAATTCCTGGAGGAATACCCGAAGGAATTCCTGGACGAATCTCCGAGGAAATTGGATTTTGAGAAATTCGTTGAGAAATCCCTAATGGAATTCCTGGGGGAATACTCGAAAGAATTCCTGGAGGAGTCCCCGGAGGAATTCCTGGAGGAAACCCCGGAGGAATCTCCGATGCAATTTTCGGAGGAATCTCCGAAGGGATCCTGGAAGAATTTCTGAAGGCATCCCCGGAAGTATTTCTGAAGGAATCCCCGGAAGAAGTCCTGGAGAAATCCTAGAAGGTTTCTATAGATAAATTGCTGGAAGAAACCCCGGAGGAATCTCCGATGGAATTCCTGGAGGAATCCCCGGAGAAATACCTAGAGGAATCCCCGGAGGGATTCCTGAAATAATTCCTGGAGGAAGTCCTGAAAGAATTCCTGGAGGAACTCCTGGAAGAATTCTTTGAGGAATTCCTGGAGGAATTCCTGGAAGAATTCCTGGAGGAATTCCTGAAGGAATCCCCGAAGAAATTCCTGAAGGAAACCCCGAAGGAATTCCTGGAGGAATCTCCGAAGGAATTTCTGGAGGAATCCCCGAAGGAATTCCTGGAGGAATTCCTGGAAGAATTTCTGGAGGAATTCTTGGAAGAATTCCTGGAAGAATTCCTGAAGGAGCTCCTGGAAGAATTCCTGGAGGAACTCCTGGAAGAATTCCTGGAGGAACTCCTGGAAGAATTCCAGGAGAAACTCCTGGAAGAATTCCTGGAGGAACTCCTGGAAGAATTCCTGGAAGAATTCCTGGAGGAATTCCTGGAGGAATCCCCGGAGGAATTCTTGGAAGAATTGCTGGAAGAATTCCTGGATGAATTCCTGAACGAATTCCCGGAGGAATCCCTGGAAGAATTCCTGAAGGAACCCCCGAAGGAATTCCTGGACGAAATTCTGGAAGGATTCCTGGAGGATTTCCTAGAAGAATTCCTGGAGAAACTCCTGGAGGAATTCCTGGAGGAATACCTGGAGGAATTCCTGGAGGAATTCCTGGAGGAATTCCTGGAAGAATTTCTGGAGGAATTCCTGGAAAAATTTCTGGAGGAATTCTTGGAAGAATTCCTGGAGGAGCTCCTAGAAGAATTCCTGGAGGAACTCCTGGAAGAATTTCTGGAGGAACTCCTGAAAGAATTCCTGGAGGAATTCCTGGAAGAATTCCTGGAGGAACTCCTGGAAGAATTCCTGGAAGAATTCCTGGAGGAATTCCTGGAAAAACTCGTGGAGGAATTCCTGGAAGAATTCCTGGAGGAATTCCTGGAAGAAATCCTGGAGGAATTCCTGGAGGAATTCCTGGAAGAATTTCTGGAGGAATTCTGGGAAGAATTCCTGGAAGAATTCCTGAAGGAGCTCCTGAAAGAATTCCTGGAGGAACTCCTGGAAGAATTCCTGGAGGAACTCCTGGAAGAATTCCTGGAAGAATTCCTGGAGGAACTCCTGGAAGAATTCCTGGAAGAATTCCTGGAGGAATTCCTGGAAGAATTCCTGGAGGAACTCCTGGAAGAATTCCTGGAGGACCTCCTGGAAGAATTCCTGGAAGAATTCCTGGAGGAATTCCTGGAAAAACTCCTGGAGGAATTCCTGGAAGAATTCCTGGAGGAATTCCTGGAAAAATTCCTGGAGGAATTCCTGGAGGAATTCCTGTAAGAATTTCTGGAGGAATTCTGGGAAGAATTCCTGGAAGAATTCCTGAAGGAGCTCCTGGAAGAATTCCTGGAGGAACTCCTGGAGGAATTCCTGGAGGAATTCCTGGAGGAATTCCTGGAGGAATTCCTGGAGGAATTCCTGGAAGAATTTCTGGAGGAATTCTTGGAAGAACTCCTGGAGGAGCTCCTAGAAGAATTCCTGGAGGAACTCCTGGAAGAATTTCTGGAAAAACTCCTGGAAGAATTCGTGGAGGAATTCCTGGAAAAATTCCTGGAGGAATTCCTGGAGGAATTCCTGGAAGAATTTCTGGAGGAATTCCTGGAGGAATTCCTGGAGGAATTCCTGGAAGAATTCCTCCAGGAATTTCTGGAAAAATTCCTGGAGGAGCTCCTGGAAGAATTCCTGGAGAAACTCCTGGAAGAATTCCCGGAGGAACTCCTGGAAGAATACCTGGAGGTACTCCTGGAAGAATTCCTCGAGGAATTCCTGCAAGAATTCCTGGAGGAATTCCTGGAAAAACTCCTGGAGGAATTCCTGGAAGAATTCCTCCAGGAATTCCTGGAAAAATTCCTGGAGGAGCCCCTGGAGGAATTCCTGGAGGAATTCCTGGAAGAATTTCTGGAGGAATTCTTGGAAGGATTCCTGGAAGAATTCCTGAAGGAGCTCCTGGAAGAATTCCTGGAGGAACTCCTGGAAGAATTCCTGGAGGAACTCCTGGAAGAATTCCTGGAGGAACTCCTGGAAGAATTCCTGGAGGAACTCCTGGAAGAATTCCTGGAGGAACTCCTGGAAGAATTCCTGGAGGAACTCCTGGAAGAATTCCTGGAGGAACTCCTGGAAGAATTCCTGGAGGAACTCCTGGAAGAATTCCTGGAGGAACTCCTGGAAGAATTCCTGGAGGAACTCCTGGAAGAATTCCTGGAAGAATTCCTGGATGAATTCCTGGAGGAATTGCTGGATGAATTCCTGGAGGAATCGCTGGAAGAATTCCTGGATGAATTCCTGAACGAATTCCCGGAGGAATCCCTGGAAGAATTCCTGAAAGAACCCCCAAAGGAATTCCTGGAGGAATCTCCAAAAAAATTCCTGGAGGAATTCCCGAAGGAATTCCTGGATGAATTTCTGGAAGGATTCCTGGAGGAATTCCTGGAGGAATTCCTTGAGGAATTCCTGGAAGAATTCCTGGAGGAATTCCTGGAGGAGTTCCTGGAGGAATTCCTGGAGGAATTCCTGGAAGAATTTCTGGAGGAGTTCTTGGAAGAATTTCTGGAGGAGCTCCTAGAAGAATTCCTGGAGGAACTCCTGGAAGAATTTCTGGAAGAATTCCTGGAGGAATTCCTGGAAGAATTCCTTTAAGAATTCCTGGAGGAATTCCTGGGAAAAACTGCTGGAGGAATTCCTGGAAAAATTCCTGGAGGAATTCCTGGAGGAATTCCTAAAAGAATTTCTGAAGGAATTCTGGGAAGAATTCCTGGAAGAATTCCTGAAGGAGCTCCTGGAAGAATTCCTGGAGGAACTCCTAGAAGAATACCTGGAGGAACTCCTGGAAGAATTCCTGGAAGAATTCCTGGAAGAATTCCTGGAGCAACTCCTGGAAGAATTCCTGGAGGAATACCTGGAAAAACTGCTGGAGGAATTCCTGGAAGAATTCCTGGAGAAATTCCTGGAAGAATTCCTGGAGGAATTCCTGGTAAAATTCCTGGAGGAACTCCTGGAAGAATTTCTGGAGGAATTCTGGAAAGAATTCCTGGAAGAATTCCTGAAGGAGCTCCTGGAAGAATTCCTGGAGGAACTCCTGGAAGAATTCCTGGAGGATCTCCTGGAAGAATTCCTGGAGGAACTCCTGGAAGAATTCCTGGAGGAACTCCTGGAAGAATTCCTGGAGGAACTCCTGGAAGAATTCCTGGAGGAACCCCTGGAAGAATTCCTGGAGGAACTCCTGGAAGAAATCCTGGAGGAACTCCTGAAAGAATTCCTGGAGGAACTCCTGGAAGAATTCCTGGAGGAACTCCTGGAAGAATTCCTGGAGGAACTCCTGGAAGAATTCCTAGAGGAACTCCTGGAAGAATTCCTTGAGGAACTCCTGGAAGAATTCCCGGAGGAACTCCTGAAAGAATTCCTGGAGGAACTCCTGGAAGAATTCCTGGGAGAATTCCTTGAGGAATTCCTGGATGAATTCCTGGAGGAATTGCTGGATAAATTCCTGGAGGAATTGCTGGAAGATTTCCTGGATGAATTCCTGAACGAATTCCCGGAGGAATCCTTGGAGGAATCCCCGAAGGAATTCCTGCAGGAACCCCCGAAGGAATTCCTGGAGGAATCTCCGAAGGAATTCTTGGAGGAATCCCCGAAGTAATTCCTGGAGGAATCCCCGAAGGAATTCCTGGAGGAATCCCCGAAGGAATTCCTGGAGGAATCCCCGATGGAATTCCTGGAGGAATCCCCGATGGAATTCCTGGAGGAATCCCCGAAGGAATTCCTGGAGCAATCCCCGAAGGAATTCCTGGAGGAATTCCTGGAAGAATTCCTGGAGGAATTCCTGGAAGAATTCCTGGAGGAATTCCTGGAGGAATTCCTGGAAGAATTCCTGGAGGAATTCCTGGAAGAATTCCTGGAAGAATTCCTGGAGGAATTCCTGGAAGAATTCCTGAAGGAATTCCTGGAAGAATTCCTGGAGGAATTCCTGGGAGAATTCCTGGAGGAATTCCTGGGAGAATTCCTGGAGGAATTCCTGGAAGAATTCCTGGAGGAATTCCTGGAAGAATTCCTGGAGGAATTCCTGGAAGAATTCCTGGAGGAATTCCTGGAAGAATTCCTGGAAGAATTCCTGGAGGAATTCCTGGAAGAATTCCTGGAGGAATTCCTGGAAGAATTCCTGGAGGAATTCCTGGAAGAATTCCTGGAGGAATTCCTGGAAGAATTCCTGGAGGAATTCCTGGAAGAATTCCTGGAGGAATTCCTGGAAGAATTCCTGGAAGAATTCCTGGAGGAATTCCTGGAAGAATTCCTGGAGGAATTCCTGGTAAAATTCCTGGAGGAACTCCTGGAAGAATTTCTGGAGGAATTCTGGAAAGAATTCCTGGAAGAATTCCTGAAGGAGCTCCTGGAAGAATTCCTGGAGGAACTCCTGGAAGAATTCCTGGAGGATCTCCTGGAAGAATTCCTGGAGGTACTCCTGGAAGAATTCCTGGAGGAACTCCTGGAAGAATTCCTGGAGGAACTCCTGGAAGAATTCCTGGAGGAACCCCTGGAAGAATTCCTAGAGGAACTTCTGGAAGAAATCTTGGAGGAACTCCTGAAAGAATTCCTGGAGGAACTCCTGGAAGAATTCCTGGAGGAACTCCTGGAAGAATTCCTGGAGGAACTCCTGGAAGAATTCCTAGAGGAACTCCTGGAAGAATTCCTTGAGGAACTCCTGGAAGAATTCCCGGAGGAACTCCTGAAAGAATTCCTGGAGGAACTCCTGGAAGAATTCCTGGAAGAATTCCTTGAGGAATTCCTGGATGAATTCCTGGAGGAATTGCTGGATAAATTCCTGGAGGAATTGCTGGAAGATTTCCTGGATGAATTCCTGAACGAATTCCCGGAGGAATCCTTGGAGGAATCCCCGAAGGAATTCCTGCAGGAACCCCCGAAGGAATTCCTGGAGGAATCTCCGAAGGAATTCCTGGAGGAATCCCCGAAGTAATTCCTGGAGGAATCCCCGAAGGAATTCCTGGAGGAATCCCCGAAGGAATTCCTGGAGGAATCCCCGATGGAATTCCTGGAGGAATCCCCGATGGAATTCCTGGAGGAATCCCCGAAGGAATTCCTGGAGCAATCCCCGAAGGAATTCCTGGAGGAATTTCTGGAAGAATTCCTGGAGGAATTCCTGGAAGAATTCCTGGAGGAATTCCTGGAAGAATTCCTGGAGGAATTCCTGGAAGAATTCCAGGAAGAATTCCTGGAGGAATTCCTGGAAGAATTCCTGGAGGAATTCCTGGAAGAATTCCTGGAGGAATTCCTGGAAGAATTCCTGGAGGAATTCCTGGAAGAATTCCTGGGAGAATTCCTGGAGGAATTCCTGGAGGAATTCCTGGAAGAATTCCTGGAGGAATTCCTGGAAGAATTCCTGAAGGAATTCCTGGAAGAATTCCTGGAGGAATTCCTGGAAGAATTCCTGGAAGAATTCCTGGAGGAATTCCTGGAAGAATTCCTGGAGGAATTCCTGGAAGAATTCCTGGAGGAATTCCTGGAAGAATTCCTGGAAGAATTCCTGGAGGAATTCCTGGAAGAATTCCTGGAGGAATTCCTGGAAGAATTCCTGGAGGAATTCCTGGAAGAATTCCTGGAGGAATTCCTGGAAGAATTCCTGGAGGAATTCCTGGGAGAATTCCTGGAGGAATTCCTGGAAGAATTCCTGGAGGAATTCCTGGAAGAATTCCTGGAGGAATTCCTGGAAGAATTCCTGGAGGAATTCCTGGAAGAATTCCTGGAGGAATTCCTGGAAGAATTCCTGGAGGAATTCCTGGAAGAATTCCTGGAGGAATTCCTGGAAGAATTCCTGGAAGAATTCCTGGAGGAATTCCTGGAAGAATTCCTGGAGGAATTCCTGGAGGAATTCCTGGAAGAATTCCTGGAGGAATTCCTGGAAGAATTCCTGGAAGAATTCCTGGCGGAATTCCTGGAAGAATTCCTGGAGGAATTCCTGGTAAAATTCCTGGAGGAACTCCTGGAAGAATTTCTGGAGGAATTCTGGAAAGAATTCCTGGAAGAATTCCTGAAGGAGCTCCTGGAAGAATTCCTGGAAGAACTCCTGGAAGAATTCCTGGAGGATCCCCTGGAAGAATTCCTGGAGGAACTCCTGGAAGAATTCCTGGAGGAACTCCTGGAAGAATTCCTGGAGGAACTCCTGGAAGAATTCCTGGAGGAACCCCTGGAAGAATTCCTGGAGGAACTTCTGGAAGAAATCTTGGAGGAACTCCTGAAAGAATTCCTGGAGGAACTCCTGGAAGAATTCCTGGAGGAACTCCTGGAAGAATTCCTGGAGGAACTCCTGGAAGAATTCCTAGAGGAACTCCTGGAAGAATTCCTTGAGGAACTCCTGGAAGAATTCCCGGAGGAACTCCTGAAAGAATTCCTGGAGGAACTCCTGGAAGAATTCCTGGAAGAATTCCTTGAGGAATTCCTGGATGAATTCCTGGAGGAATTGCTGGATAAATTCCTGGAGGAATTGCTGGAAGATTTCCTGGATGAATTCCTGAACGAATTCCCGGAGGAATCCTTGGAGGAATCCCCGAAGGAATTCCTGCAGGAACCCCCGAAGGAATTCCTGGAGGAATCTCCGAAGGAATTCCTGGAGGAATCCCCGTAGTAATTCCTGGAGGAATCCCCGAAGGAATTCCTGGAGGAATCCCCGAAGGAATTCCTGGAGGAATCCCCGATGGAATTCCTGGAGGAATCCCCGATGGAATTCCTGGAGGAATCCCCGAAGGAATTCCTGGAGCAATCCCCGAAGGAATTCCTGGAGGAATTTCTGGAAGAATTCCTGGAGGAATTCCTGGAAGAATTCCTGGAGGAATTCCTGGAGGAATTCCTGGAAGAATTCCTGGAGGAATTCCTGGAAGAATTCCAGGAAGAATTCCTGGAGGAATTCCTGGAAGAATTCCTGGAGGAATTCCTGGAAGAATTCCTGGAGGAATTCCTGGAAGAATTCCTGGAGGAATTCCTGGAAGAATTCCTGGAGGAATTCCTGGAAGAATTCCTGGGAGAATTCCTGGAGGAATTCCTGGAGGAATTCCTGGAAGAATTCCTGGAGGAATTCCTGGAAGAATTCCTGGAGGAATTCCTGGAAGAATTCCTGGAGGAATTCCTGGAAGAATTCCTGGAAGAATTCCTGGAGGAATTCCTGGAAGAATTCCTGGAGGAATTCCTGGAAGAATTCCTGGAGGAATTCCTGGAAGAATTCCTGGAAGAATTCCTGGAGGAATTCCTGGAAGAATTCCTGGAGGAATTCCTGGAAGAATTCCTGGAGGAATTCCTGGAAGAATTCCTGGAGGAATTCCTGGAAGAATTCCTGGAGGAATTCCTGGAAGAATTCCTGGAGGAATTCCTGGAAGAATTCCTGGAGGAATTCCTGGAAGAATTCCTGGAGGAATTCCTGGAAGAATTCCTGGAGGAATTCCTGGAAGAATTCCTGGAGGAATTCCTGGAAGAATTCCTGGAGGAATTCCTGGAAGAATTCCTGGAGGAATTCCTGGAAGAATTCCTGGAGGAATTCCTGGAAGAATTCCTGGAGGAATTCCTGGAAGAATTCCTGGAAGAATTCCTGGAAGAATTCCTGGAGGAATTCCTGGAAGAATTCCTGGAGGAATTCCTGGAAGAATTCCTGGAGGAATTCCTGGAAGAATTCCTGGAGGAATTCCTGGAAGAATTCCAGGAGGAATTCCTGGAAGAATTCCTGGAGGAATTCCTGGAAGAATTCCTGGAGGAATTCCTGGAGGAATTCCTGAAAGAATTCCTGGAAGAATTCCTGGAGGAATTCCTGGAAGAATTCCTGGAGGAATTCCTGGAAGAATTCCTGGAGGAATTCCTGGAAGAATTCCTGGAGGAATTCCTGGAAGAATTCCTGGAAGAATTCCTGGAGGAATTCCTGGAAGAATTCCTGGAGGAATTCCTGGAAGAATTCCTGGAGGAATTCCTGGAAGAATTCCTGGAGGAATTCCTGGAAGAATTCCTGGAGGAATTCCTGGAAGAATTCCTGGAGGAATTCCTGGAAGAATTCCTGGAGGAATTCCTGGAAGAATTCCTGGAGGAATTCCTGGAAGAATTCCTGGAGGAATTCCTGGAAGAATTCCTGGAGGAATTCCTGGAAGAATTCGTGCAGGAACTCCTGGAAGAATTCCTGGAGGAATTCCTGGAAGAATTCCTGGAGGAATTCCTGGAAGAATTCCTGGAGGAATTCCTGGAAGAATTCCTGGAGGAATCCCCGAAGGAATTCCTCAAGGAACCCCCGAAGGAATTCCTCAAGGAACCCCCGAAGGAATTCCTGGAGGAATCTCCGAAGGAATTCCTGGAGGAATCTTCGAAGAAATTCCTGGAGGAATTTCTGGAGGAATTCCTGGAGGAATTGCTGGATGAATTCCTGGAGGAATTGCTGGAAGAATTCCTGGATGAATTCCTGAACGAATTCCCGGAGGAATCCCCGAAGGAATTCCTGAAGGAACCCCCGAAGGAGTTCCTGGAGGAATCCCCGAAGGATTTCCTGGAGGAATCCCCGAAATAATTCCTGGAGGAATCCCCGAAGGAATTCCTGGAGGAATCCCCGAAGGAATTCCTGGAGGAATCCCCGAAGGAATTCCTGGAGGAATCCCCGAAGGAATTCCTGGAGGAATCCCCGAAGGAATTCCTGGAGGAATCCCCGAAGGAATTCCTGGAGGAATCCCCGAAGGAATTCCTGGAGGAATCCCCGAAGGAATTCCTGGAGGAATCCCCGAAGGAATTCCTGGAGGAATCCCCGAAGGAAATCCTGGAGGAATCCCCGAAGGAATTCCTGGAGGAATCCCCGAAGGAATTCCTGGAGGAATCCCCGAAGGAATTCCTGGAGGAATCCCCGAAAGAATTCCTGGAGGAATCCCCGAAGGAATTCCTGGAGAAATCCCCGAGGGAATTCCTGGAGGAATCCCCGAAGGAATACCTGGAGGAATCTCAGAAGGAATTCCTGGAGATATCCCTGAAGGAATTTCAATAGGAATTATTGGAAATTATTGAAAGAATACCCAGAGGAATTCTTGGAAGAATTTTCAGGGGAATTCCTGGAGGAATCTATGGATGAATTCCCGGAGGAATCCCTGGAGAAATTCTTGGAAGAATCCCTGGAGGAATTCCTGAAGCAATCTCTGGAGGAGTTCGTGGAGGAATTCCAGAAAGAATCTCCGGAGGCATTCCTGAAAGAATGCCCGAAGGAATTCCAGGATGAATTCCTGGAGGAATCCCTGGAGGAATTTCTGGAGGAATTCCTGGAAGAATCTCTGGAGGAATCCCTGGTGGAATCCGCTTAACAATACGATTTTCAGGAGGAATTCCCTGAGGTTTTTTTTTTGGGGGATCACAGATAGAAATCTTGGAAAAATCACAAACTCAAATACTGGTTTTGAAATCCTAGAAGAAAAATTAGGACGAAATCTCAGAAAGAACTTTTAGGCGAATTCCAAAACTGCTGGAAATATTTGAAGGAATTGCTAAGAATTCACAACAGCTTCCGGAAAAAAATCAGGAAGAATCTCAGATAGAATCCGGAGGAACTCTTGGAGGTTTGCCAGAAAGAGCTCCCGGAGGAATTCCCGTACTAATCACTAATCAACACCACTTCATTTTGAAAATAGTTGCTCCCCACACTCAATTTGTATGATTTGTAGCAAGTTCCGGCGTCTCATCCAGTGGTCCATTCTAGCAACAGCTAACCGCAGTGTTCCGGTGATGGTTCCATAGAAATGTAGGCATTAGAATCCGGCAGAAACATCATCTTCTTCTTCTTCTTATTTCTGGCGAGCCGACACCGTTCGGCATCAGCTCTAGTTTAACGTCCGCCTATTTCTGGTACTAAGCCTAAACACGGACGGTCAGGGAGACATCCACACACACCTGACACCCTACATATCGAACCCATCAACACATGGGCCGGGACCTACGGCTTTACTTCCTATCCGAGGGAAGGCGTGATCAGATATTTTTGTCTCAGAAATACCGACGGCGTCGACTAGGATTGAACCTAGACCGACTGGGGTGAGAGGCAACCACGCTTACCACTACACCACCGACGCCGCTAACATCATCTTAATTCACACCAGCAGCAGCCGCTCTCTGTTGTTTGCATCTCGCACCTCGCACAAAATCCGAACAGCGCGAGAAACGTCACTTTTCCTTGCGGAATAATTAGGGGTGATACTCACATCGTAAGTACTGTGTAAAAAGATAGGCCAAGAAACGGTCAAGAAACGATTTTCTGTCGAAATTTCTTGAGCGGTACTCAGCTGAAACGGAAAAATCGACGAACTTGATGATCAATGATGATGGTGACAAGGGTGGTGATGATTGTGTCGATCAAGCCAGCTGTCAATTTTTCTTTTGGGAAAAATAGCCTGACCAATTATTCCGCAAGGAAAAGTGACGTTTCTCGCGCTGTTCGGATTTTGTGCGAAGTGCGAGATGTAAACAACATAGAGCGGCTGCTGCTGGTGTGAATTTAGATGATGTTTCTGCCGGATTCTAATGCCTACATTTCTATGGAACCATCACCGGAACACTGCGGTTAGCTGTTGCTAGAACGGACCACTGGATGAGACGCCGGAACTTGTTACAAATCATACAAATTGAGTGTGGGGAGCAACTATTTTCAAAATGAAGTGGTGTTGATTAGTGATTAGTACGGGAATTCCTCCGGGAGCTCTTTCTGGCAAACCTCCAAGAGTTCCTCCGGAGTTTCTTTCTGGGATTCTTCCTGTTTTTTTTCCGGAAGCTGTTGTGAATTCTTAGCAATTCCTTCAAATATTTCCAGCAGTTTTGGAATTCGCCTAAAAGTTCTCTCTGAGATTTCGTCCTAATTTTTCTTCTAGGATTTCAAAACCAGTATTTGAGTTTGTGATTTTTCCAAGATTTCTATCTGTGATTCCCCAAAAAAAACCTCAGGGAATTCCTCCTGAAATTCCATTTCACCACGAATTCTTGAGAGGATTCCATCAGGGATTCCTCCAGAGATTCTTCCAGGAATTCCTCCAGAAATTCCTCCAGGAATTCCTCCAGGAATACCTCCAGGAATTCATCCGAGGATTGCACCAGTAATTCCTCAAAAAAATCATCCTAGAATTCCTCCGGGCATTCTTTCAGGAATGCCTCCGGAGATTCTTTCTGGAATTCCTCCACGAACTCCTCATGTGGGTTTCTCCAGGAATTCCTTCGGAGATTCCTCCAGGAATTCCTTCGGGGATTCCTCCAGGAATTCCTTCGTGACTCCTCCAGGAATTCCTTCGGGGATTTCTCCAGGAATTCCATCGGTGATTCCTCCAGGAATTCCTTCGGGGATTCCTCCAGGAATTCCTTCGGGGATTCCTCCAGGAATTCCTTCGGGGATTCCTCCAGGAATTCCTTCGGGGATTCCTCCAGGAATTCCTTCGGGGATTCCTCCAGGAATTCCTTCGGGGATTCCTCCAGGAATTCCTTCGGGGATTCCTCCAGGAATTCCTTCGTGGATTCCTCCAGGAATTCCTTCGGGGATTCCTCCAGGAATTCCTTCGGGGATTCCTCCAGGAATTCCTTCGGGGATTCCTCCAGGAATTCCTTCGGGGATTCCTCCAGGAATTCCTTCGGGGATTCCTCCAGGAATTCCTTCGGGGATTCCTCCAGGAATTCCTTCGGGGATTCCTCCAGGAATTCCTTCGGGGATTCCTCCAGGAATTCTTCCAGGAATTCCTCCAGGAATTCTTCCAGGAATTCCTCCAGGAATTCTTCCAGGAATTCCTCCAGGAATTCTTCCAGGAATTCCTCCAGGAATTCTTCTAGGAATTCCTCCAGGAATTCTTCTAGGAATTCCTCCAGGAATTCTTTTAGGAATTCCTCCAGGAATTCTTCCAGGAATTCCTCCAGGAATTCTTCCAGGAATTCCTCCAGGAATTCTTCCAGGAATTCCTCCAGGAATTCTTCCAGAAATTCCCTCAGGAATTCTTCCAGGAATTCCTCCAGGAATTCTTCCAGGAATTCCTCCAGGAATTCTTCCAGGAATTCCTCCAGGAATTCTTCCAGGAATTCCTCCAGGAATTCTTCCAGGAATTCCTCCAGGAATTCTTCCAGGAATTCCTCCAGGAATTCTTCCAGGAATTCCTCCAGGAATTCTTCCAGGAATTCCTCCAGGAATTCCTCCAGGAATTCCTCCAGGAATTCTTCCAGGAATTCCTCCAGGAATTCTTCCAGGAATTCTTACAGGAATACCTCCAGGAATTCCTCCAGGAATACCTCCAGGAATTCCTCCAGGAATTCCTTCAGGAATTCTTCCAGGAGCTCCTTCAGGAATTCTTCCAAGAATTCCTCCAGAAATTCTTCCAGGAATTCCTCCAAGAATTCCTCCAGGAATTCTTCCAGGAATTCCTCCAGGAATTCTTCCAGGAATTCCTCCTGGAATTTCTTCGGGGATTCCTCCAGGAATTCCTTCGGGGATTCCTCCAGGAATTCCTTCGGGGATTCCTCCAGGAATTCCTTCGGGGATTCCTCCAGGAATTCCTTCGGAGATACCTCCAGGAATGCCTTCGGGGGTTCCTTCAGGAATTCCTTCGGGGATTCCTCCAGGGATTCCTCCGAGAATTCGTTCAGGAATTCATCCAGGAATTCTTCCAGCAATTCCTCCAGGAATTCATCCAGCAATTCCTCCAGGAATTCATCCAGGAATTCCTCCGGGGATTCTTCCAGGAATTCTTCCAGGAAATCCTCCAGGAATTCTTCCAGGAGTTCCTCCAGGAATTCTTTCAGGAGTTCCTCCAGGAATTCTTCCAGGAGCTCCTTCAGGAATTCTTCCAGGAATTCCTCCAAGATTTCCTCCAGAAATTCTTCCAGGAATTCCTCCAAGAATTCTTCCAGGAATTCCTCCTGGAATTCCTTCGGGGATTCCTCCAGGAATTCCTTCGGGGATTCCTCCAGGAATTCCTTCGGGGATTCCTCCAGGAATTCCTTCGGGGATTCCTCCAGGAATTCCTTCGGGGATTCCTCCAGGAATTCCTTCGGGGATTCCTCCAGGAATTCCTTCGGGGATTCCTCCAGGAATTCCTTCGGGGATTCCTCCAGGAATTCCTTCGGGGATTCCTCCAGGAATTCCTTCGGGGATTCCTCCAGGAATTCCTTCGGGGATTCCTCCAGGAATTCCTTCGGGGATTCCTCCAGGAATTCCTTCGGGGATTCCTCCAGGAATTCCTCCAGGAATTCCTTCGGGGATTCCTCCAGGAATTCCTTCGGGGATTCCTCCAGGAATTCCTTCGGGGATTCCTCCAGGAATTCCTTCGAGGATTCCTCCAGGAATTTCTCCAGGGATTCCTCCGGGAATTCGTTCAGGAATTCATCCAGGCATTCTTCCAGCAATTCCTCCAGGAATTCATCCAGCAATTCCTCCAGGAATTCATCCAGGAATTCCTCAAGAAATTCTAGGAATTCTTCCAGGAGTTGCTCCAGGAATTTTTCCAGGAATTCTTCCAAGAATTCTTCCATAAATTCCTCCAGGAATTCCTCCAGGAATTCCTTCGGGGATTCCTCCAGAAATTCCTTCGGAGATTCCTCCAGGAATTCCTTCGGGGTTTTCTTCAGGAATTCCTTTCGGGGATTCCTCCAGGAATTCCTCCGGGAATTCGTTCAGGAATTCATCCAGCAATTCCTCCAGGAATTTATCCAGCAATTCCTCCAGGAATTCCTCAAGGAATTCTTCCAGGAGTTCCTCCAGGAATTCTTTCAGGAATTCCTCCGGGGATTCCTCCAGGTATTTCTCCGGGGATTCCTCCAGGAATTCCATCGGAGATTCCTCCGGGGTTTCTTTCAGAGATTTATCTATAGAAACCTTCTAGGATTCCTCCAGGACTTCTTCCGGGGATTCCTTCAGAAATTCTTCCGGGGATGCCTTCAGAAATTCTTCCAGTATCCCTTCGGAGATTCCTCCGAAAATTGCACCGGAGAATCTTCCGGGAATTCCATCGGAGATTCCTCCGGGGTTTCCTCCAGGAATTCCTCCGGAGACTCCTCCAGGAATTTCTTCGAGTATTCCCCCAGGAATTCCTTTAGGGATTTCTCAACGAATTTCTCTAAATCCAATTTCTTCGGAGATTCGTCCAGGAATTCCTTCGGGTATTCCTCCAGGAATTACTTTCGGGATTTCTCACCGAATTTCTTTGGAGACGCCTCAAATAATTCTTCCGTTGTTCAGGGAATTCCATCGGAAGTATCTCAAGTAATTTCTTCTGGGAATCCTCCAGAAATTCCTTCTGCGAATCCTCCAGGAATTCCTGCGGGGATTGTTCCAGAAATTCTTTCGGGGATTCTTACAGAAATCTCTTCCAGGATGTTTTCTGGAATTCCTTTTGGGATTTCTGCAGAAATCGCTTCTGGGATTTCTCCAGAAATTGCTTCTGGCGTTTTAAAGAAATTTCTTTCTAGATTTCTTTAGGTACTCCTTTCGGGATTTCTTCAGAAATTTCTTCAAGGATTTCCATCGGTGAATTTTACAAATAGATTGGAATGCCAGGATGACATACTGGAAAAATTCCACGCAGAAATCATGGAGGAATATCAGGCAGAAGTCTTGGTAGAATTCAGGCCAGGATTAAGGATTGTGGGGGTCCGGGGTCCTGGAGGGATTCCTGGAAGAATTCCTGGAGGAATTCCTGGAAGAATTCCTGGAAGAATTCCTGGAGGAATTCCTGGAAGAATTCCTGGAGGAATTCCTGGAAGAATTCCTGGAGGAATTCCTGGAAGAATTCCTGGAGGAATTCCTGGAAGAATTCCTGGAGGAATTCCTGGAAGAATTCCTGGAGGAATTCCTGGAAGAATTCCTGGAAGAATTTCTGGAAGAATTCCTGGAAGAATTCCTGGAAGAATTCCTGGAAGAATTCCTGGAAGAATTCCTGGAAGAATTCCTGGAAGAATTCCTGGAAGAATTCCTGGAAGAATTCCTGGAAGAATTCCTGGAAGAATTCCTGGAAGAATTCCTGGAAGAATTCCTGGAAGAATTCCTGGAAGAATTCCTGGAAGAATTCCTGGAAGAATTCCTGGAAGAATTCCTGGAAGAATTCCTGGAAGAATTCCTGGAAGAATTCCTGGAAGAATTCCTGGAAGAATTCCTGGAAGAATTCCTGGAAGAATTCCTGGAAGAATTCCTGGAAGAATTCCTGGAAGAATTCCTGGAGGCATTCCTGGAAGAATTCCTGGAGGAAATCCTGGAAGAATTCCTGGAGGAATTCCTGGAAGAATTCCTGGAGGAATTCCTGGAAGAATTCCTGGAGGAATTCCTGGAAGAATTCCTGGAGGAATTCCTGGAAGAATTCCTGGAGGAATTCCTGGAAGAATTCCTGGAGGAATTCCTGGAGGAATTCCTGGAAGAATTCCTGGAGGAATTCCTGGAAGAATTCCTGGAGGAATTTCTGGAAGAATTCCTGGAGGAATTCCTGGAAGAATTCCTGGAAGAATTCCTGGAAGAATTCCTGGAAGAATTCCTGGAAGAATTCCTGGAAGAATTCCTGGAAGAATTCCTGGAAGAATTCCTGGAAGAATTCCTGGAAGAATTCCTGGAAGAATTCCTGGAAGAATTCCTGGAAGAATTCCTGGAGGAATTGCTGGAGGAATTCCTGGAAGAACTCATGGAGGAATTCCTGGAAGAATTCCTGGAGGAATTCCTGGAAGAATTCCTGGAGGAATTCCTGGAAGAATTCCTGGAAGAATTCCTGGAGGAATTCCTGGAAGAATTCCTGGAAGAATTCCTGGAGGAATTTCTGGAAGAATTCCTGGAGGAATTCCTGGAAGAATTCCTGGAGGAATTCCTGGAAGAATTCCTGGAGGAATTCCTGGAAGAATTCCTGGAGGAATTCCTGGAAGAATTCCTGGAGAAATTCCTGGAAGAATTCCTGGAGAAATTCCTGGAAGAATTCCTGGAAGAATTCCTGGAGGAATTCCTGGAAGAATTCCTGGAGGAAATCCTGGAAGAATTCCTGGAGGAATTCCTGGAGGAATTCCTGAAGGAATTCCTGGAAGAATTCCTGGAAGAATTCCTGGAGGAATTCCTGGAAGAATTCCTGGAGGAATTCCTGGAAGAATTCCTGGAGGTATTCCTGGAGGAATCCCTGGAAGAATTCCTGGAGGAATTCCTGGAAGAATTCCTGGAGGAATCCCCGGAGGAATTCCTGGAGGAATCCCCGGAGGAATTCCTGGAGGAATCCCCGGAGGAATTCCTGGAGGAATCTCCGGAGGAATTCCTGGAGGAATCTCCGGAGGAATTCCTGGAGGAATCTCCGGAGGAATTCCTGGAGGAATCTCCGGAGGAATTCCTGGAGGAATCTCCGGAGGAATTCCTGGAGGAATCTCCGGAGGAATTCCTGGAGGAATCTCCGGAGGAATTCCTGGAGGAATCTCCGGAGGAATTCCTGGAGGAATCTCCGGAGGAATTCCTGGAGGAATCTCCGGAGGAATTCCTGGAGGAATCTCCGGAGGAATTCCTGGAGGAATCTCCGGAGGAATTCCTGGAGGAATCTCCGGAGGAATTCCTGGAGGAATCTCCGGAGGAATTCCTGGAGGAATCTCCGGAGGAATTCCTGGAGGAATCTCCGGAGGAATTCCTGGAGGAATCTCCGGAGGAATTCCTGGAGGAATCTCCGGAGGAATTCCTGGAGGAATCTCCGGAGGAATTCCTGGAGGAATCTCCGGTGGAATTCCTGGAGGAATCTCCGGAGGAATTCCTGGAGGAATCTCCGGAGGAATTCCTGGAGGAATCTCCGGAGGAATTCCTGGAGGAATCTCCGGAGGAATTCCTGGAGGAATCTCCGGAGGAATTCCTGGAGGAATCTCCGGAGGAATTCCTGGAGGAATCTCCGGAGGAATTCCTGAAGGAATCTCCGGAGGAATTCCTGGAGGAATCTCCGGAGGAATTCCTGGAGGAATCTCCGGAGGAATTCCTGGAGGAATCTCCGGAGGAATTCCTGGAGGAATCTCCGGAGGAATTCCTGGAGGAATCTCCGGAGGAATTCCTGGAGGAATCTCCGGAGGAATTCCTGGAGGAATCTCCGGAGGAATTCCTGGAGGAATCTCCGGAGGAATTCCTGGAGGAATCTCCGGAGGAATTCCTGGAGGAATCTCCGGAGGAATTCCTGAAGGAATCTCCGGAGGAATTCCTGGAGGAATCTCCGGAGGAATTCCTGGAGGAATCTCCGGAGGAATTCCTGGAGGAATCTCCGGAGGAATTCCTGGAGGAATCTCCGGAGGAATTCCTGGAGGAATCTCCGGAGGAATTCCTGGAGGAATCTCCGGAGGAATTCCTGGAGGAATCTCCGGAGGAATTCCTGGAGGAATCTCCGGAGGAATTCCTGGAGGAATCTCCGGAGGAATTCCTGAAGGAATCTCCGGAGGAATTCCTGAAGGAATCTCCGGAGGAATTCCTGGAGGAATCTCCGGAGGAATTCCTGGAGGAATCTCCGGAGGAATTCCTGGAGGAATCTCCGGAGGAATTCCTGGAGGAATCTCCGGAGGAATTCCTGGAGGAATCTCCGGAGGAATTCCTGGAGGAATCTCCGGAGGAATTCCTGGAGGAATCTCCGGAGGAATTCCTGGAGGAATCTCCGGAGGAATTCCTGGAGGAATCTCCGGAGGAATTCCTGGAGGAATCTCCGGAGGAATTCCTGGAGGAATCTCCGGAGGAATTCCTGGAGGAATCTCCGGAGGAATTCCTGGAGGAATCTCCGGAGGAATTCCTGGAGGAATCTCCGGAGGAATTCCTGGAGGAATCTCCGGAGGAATTCCTGGAGGAATCTCCGGAGGAATTCCTGGAGGAATCTCCGGAGGAATTCCTGGAGGAATCTCCGGAGGAATTCCTGGAGGAATCTCCGGAGGAATTCCTGGAGGAATCTCCGGAGGAATTCCTGGAGGAATCTCCGGAGGAATTCCTGGAGGAATCTCCGGAGGAATTCCTGGAGGAATCTCCGGAGGAATTCCTGGAGGAATCTCCGGAGGAATTCCTGGAGGAATCTCCGGAGGAATTCCTGGAGGAATCTCCGGAGGAATTCCTGGAGGAATCTCCGGAGGAATTCCTGGAGGAATCTCCGGAGGAATTCCTGGAGGAATCTCCGGAGGAATTCCTGGAGGAATCTCCGGAGGAATTCCTGGAGGAATCTCCGGAGGAATTCCTGGAGGAATCTCCGGAGGAATTCCTGGAGGAATCTCCGGAGGAATTCCTGGAGGAATCTCCGGAGGAATTCCTGGAGGAATCTCCGGAGGAATTCCTGGAGGAATCTCCGGAGGAATTCCTGGAGGAATCTCCGGAGGAATTCCTGGAGGAATCTCCGGAGGAATTCCTGGAGGAATCTCCGGAGGAATTCCTGGAGGAATCTCCGGAGGAATTCCTGGAGGAATCTCCGGAGGAATTCCTGGAGGAATCTCCGGAGGAATTCCTGGAGGAATCTCCGGAGGAATTCCTGGAGGAATCTCCGGAGGAATTCCTGGAGGAATCTCCGGAGGAATTCCTGGAGGAATCTCCGGAGGAATTCCTGGAGGAATCTCCGGAGGAATTCCTGGAGGAATCTCCGGAGGAATTCCTGGAGGAATCTCCGGAGGAATTCCTGGAGGAATCTCCGGAGGAATTCCTGGAGGAATCTCCGGAGGAATTCCTGGAGGAATCTCCGGAGGAATTCCTGGAGGAATCCCCGGAGGAATTCCTGGAGGAATCCCCGGAGGAATTCCTGGAGGGATTCCTGGAGGAATCCCCGGAGGAATTCCTGGAGGAATCCCCGGAGGAATTTCTGGAGGAATCCCCGGAGGAATTCCTGGAGGAATCCCCGGAGGAATTCCTGGAGGAATCCCCGGAGGAATTCCTGGAGGAATTCCTGGAGGAATCCCCGGAGGAATTCCTGGAGGAATCCCCGGAGGAATTCCTGGAGGAATCCCCGGAGGAATTCCTGGAGGAATCCCCGGAGGAATTCCTGGAGGAATCCCCGGAGGAATTCCTGGAGGAATCCCCGGAGGAATTCCTGGAGGAATCCCCGGAGGAATTCCTGGAGGAATCCCCGGAGGAATTCCTGGAGGAATTCCTGGAGGAATCCCCGGAGGAATTCCTGGAGGAATCCCCGGAGGAATTCCTGGAGGAATCCCCGGAGGAATTCCTGGAGGAATCCCCGGAGGAATTCCTGGAGGAATTCCTGGAGGAATCCCCGGAGGAATTCCTGGAGGAATCCCCGGAGGAATTCCTGGAGGAATCCCCGGAGGAATTCCTGGAGGAATCCCCGGAGGAATTCCTGGAGGAATCCCCGGAGGAATTCCTGGAGGAATCCCCGGAGGAATTCCTGGAGGAATCCCCGGAGGACTTCCTGGAGGAATCCCCGGAGGAATTCCTGGAGGAATCCCCGGAAGAATTCCTGGGGGAATCCCCGGAGGAATTCGTGGAGGAATCCCCGGAGGAATTCCTGGAGGAATCCCCGAAGGAATTCCTGGAGGAATCCCCGGAGGAATTCCTGGAGGAATCCCCGGAGGAATTCCTGGAGGAATCCCCGGAGGAATTCCTGGAGGAATCCCCGGAGGAATTCCTGGAGGAATCCCCGGAGGAATTCCTAGAGAAATCCCCGGAGGAATTCCTGGAGGAAACCGCGGAGGAATCTCCGATGGAATTCCCGGAAGAATCTTCGATGCAATTTTCGGAGGGATCCCTGGACGAATTTCTGAAGGCATCCCCGGAGCAATTTCTGAAGGAATCCCTGGAAAAAGTCCTGGAGGAATCCTAGAAGGCTTCCATGGATGAATCTCTGGAAGAAACCTCGGAGGAATCTCCGATGGAATTCCTGAAGGAATCTCCGAAGGAATTCACGGATGAATCTCCGAAGGAATTCACAGATGAATTTCCGAAGGAATTCCTGGAGGAATCTCCGAAGGAATCCTTGGAGAAATTCCTGAAGGAATCCCCGGAAGAATCCCAGGAGGAATCTTAGAAGGATTTCATGGATGAATCCCCGGGGAATTCCTGGAGGAATCACCGATGAAATTCCTGGAGGAATTTCTGAAGGAGTCTTCAGATGAATTTCTGAAAGAATCCTCGGAGGAATTCCCGGAAGAAGCCCTGGAGGAAGTTTAGAAGGATTTTAAGGATGAATCCCCGGAGGAATTCCTGGAATTATATCTGCACAAATTGCTGGAGGAATCACCGAAGGAATTTCTGGGAAGAATCCTCTACGGAATTCCTGGAGGAATCCCTGGAGGAGGCTCCGGTGGATTTTCCGAATACCCGAAGCAATTCCTTTTCGAATTCGAAATCACATTTTTCCAGCAGCCGGATATTTTCTAAAACAAATCGTGTCTGGTTGCAGCAAACAGCCAGTTGGCCCGCTCAGAATATCACCGGTCAAATAGAGCTGGAGCGCTTCGAATTGCTGGTCAATCTTCCAGTTTGCTGTGGTCCAGATCAGTTGATTCATGCCTGCTCCTGGGAGGGGAGTTCGCTTGTTCTTGCCGATTGTCTTGGTTCCATTCCAAGTCAGTCAGATTGGTAAACAAAGAGTTTCGTCGATTTTTTTTTCTTTTTTCTCTCTCAAGATCGACTGTCAAAATTACTTTGGTAAAAATGCACTTTTTTCCTTGACCTCATTTCTTGCGATCTGAGTACTAAGCTTTAGTCAGGGTATTTTTCCCAAAAGAAAATTTGACAGCTGGCTTGATCGACACAATCATCACCACCCTTGTCACCATCATCATTGATCATCAAGTTCGTCGATTTTTCCGTTTCAGCTGAGTACCGCTCAAGAAATTTCGACAGAAAATCGTTTCTTGACCGTTTCTTGGCCTATCTTTTTACACAGTACTTACGAGGTGAGTATCGCCCCTAAATCGGAAGATAATTTTCTTGCATGCCTAACACTTTGGAAAAATATATGCTGTGATAAAACTAGTGTAATTCGTTGTTAGTTTTAAGTTATGATTTATTTGGCTTAGGGTGGCGGTCTTACCCCGTCTTCCCCTAAACAAAAGCTTTCGTCGTCTAGGGAGGATGTAAGCAAAAGTGTGCGTGGATTTTCTGCATACGGAATATCATTTTTCACAACCACAGAGAATGATTTCCGCGTTGCACTGTGTTGGCGTAAAATGATCTGGTGGGCAAAAATATTATTTGAAATGCTTTGGTCGTTATTCTCGAGCCACGTTCACCTTATTTTAAACGCTTCTTGTTCAATAATACTTTGAAAACATGATTTAATTTGCGTTGCGAAGAATTCGATCGACTTTTCGAATAAACACCTATGATCAAAATCATAATTTTTGACCATCCTTTGTACCATAGTGTCACGTAGAAAGTGTGCCCGGAATTCAATTCAGGTTTCGCCCGAAATAGACGTGGGCAAGACGGAAACAGAATTCGGGTGACAATTATTCAAATTTATTATTTGGAAATTATAGTTCTTTCGCAATATATTTTTACGTGATACCAAATTGGCAATGAGGCATTAGGCAAGGTGCAAGAAAAAACTCGATCATTATTGGTCGGTGCTTAGGAAGACGAAAATTAGATAAAAGCCCTATTGCATGTATTTCTACCTGAAATACTGTGGGCCACTGTCCTAAGTGGACAGAGATTTTTGTTCTAGGGCCATAGATTCCGGAGCCTGTCAGATTATTGTGGATTTAGCACCAAATTGGTGTCGAAAGTAACTTCATTGACTTCCGCTGCCTTTCCTATGCGTCTTGGCGGGAAGGAATGATCACATCTTAAGGTAAGTCATAATTGACTACCGTTTCTATCCAGTCACTACAGATTCCTATTGCGGGATTTATGGCAAATTCATTTAGTATGCTGAGGTGCCCGTAAGGTCTCCCGACAGCAGTGTTCTGTTTAACCTTAGAGCACTTTTTTTCTGCTTCCAGATTTATTTATTTATTTATTTATTCATTCCCCATCATTCATCTGACAACAGTGTCTACATGAATAAAATATATTTTTATGAATTGATCTAACCGGGGCAGGTGAAGCATTGCGTCTAGGGCCAAAGTAGGTGTACTACGAACTGTACCAGTGATGGCTATGCAAGCGGTGCGTTGGATTTTGTTGAGCTTAGCCCAAGGGGTGTCTTACTTCCCAAATGTACATTTAATGTCCATTAAATGCATTAAATGCATTTGATTTTTGACAAATTCAAATCACATTAACAGTGTACTTGAAATGTCAAATCCGACGTTCACCCACCACAACACGTATCCAGGTTAGTTGCTCGTTTGTTGTGACGTCTGTTTTTCCTGTTTAACAATGATGGTCCAGCTCCGTTGATTATAACTTGCGTTAAAAATATACCTACCCCCGTATTTTCAGAGAAAATGGTAAGATTTTGTCAATTACGCCTATTGCCATTGTAGATGCTATTTTTTCTTCCTCTCAGCTTTCCCCTTGAACAGAACCGGAGATGCAGCCGCTGAAACTTTGTCAGAATGCCAGATGTTTGATGCTCCATCGGCGGAACCAAGCCACTGTGATGAATACGCTGCGATCCGCGATCGGGACATGACACTATCATCACAGAGAATTCTCTGTGAGTCTGTGCTATCATCACTGCAACACTTCCGGACCTTCCGTACCGTCTATTCACTGCAGAACTACGCTCTGTGGAGTGGTGATATGGTGGAGGTGGTAAAAAGCGGTGCTGGATTCCGGAGTCGGCTGCAACAAGCAACGGAAATGGGTAATCAAACTGGAGCAAACGGCTTAATAGTGATTGCTGCAGTCCTCAAGCAAGCATCAGAGATCGAGACAGTGCAGTGATATGGGAAATTCCGGTTCAATCAAATCAAGCATGGCCACAACATAAGGAATCAGGATCATGCCGGCCATTCCCACTATCTCAGTTCGACGTAGAGTGCAGCGAACTCGTGGATCATCCCATCCTTCACCGCCGGAGATCATCTATAGCACGCATCAATATACTACTATATATACTACTCTAAATGAGCCAATTTTTCTGGCACTTCTGTTAATTACATCCTTCAGTTGCGTTAAATAAAATTTGCGATTGGGAGTTTTTTTTAATCGGAAATAGCTATATATCTATGTATATGGATCTTGATATGGATGCTTATGTGTGCAGAAAATAAGCTGAAATTACTCGTGAACAAGAACATGAACAAGTAGCAACGATCCATGAATTTAATAGTATGTGATGTAGATATGTTGAACATTACTTTGCGACTTTAGAAAACCAGGTCTACCTTTATATTGCTAATTTTAGTTGAAAAGGAATTTCTCCCTTGAGCCTTCGGAACTAATCTAAATGTTGGAAGGAGTAGCAATGCTAAGCTTAAGCTCCACCAATTTGGAGAACTTGAATCTATAAATTTACAAATTTCAATAACATAAAGTGAAGTCGTTGGTCTAGCCATTTGATGAGACTTAGCAAAATGATCATCATATGACCATATATAAAAGCAAATATAATAAGCTTCATCTAGTAATTTGGGAGGACTTGGTGATCCTTTTGATTAACAAATTCTTAGTAAAAGAATCAACATTTTGGAAGCCAATGGTATTTCTCAAAAGTTTTAAGGGAAAAGTGACTTTATTTAGAAGCAAATATGATAAGCTTCACCTAGCAATTTGGGAGGGCTTGGTAAACCTTTTAATTAACAAATTCTTAGTAAAAAGAACCAACATTTTGTAAGCCAATAGTATTTCTCAAAAGTTTTAAGGGAAAAGTGACTTTATTTAGAAGCAAATATGATAAGCTTCACCTAGCAATTTGGGAGGACTTGGTGATCCTTTTCATTAACAAATTCTTAGTAAAAAGAACCAACATTTTGTAAGCCAATGGTATTTCTCAAAAGTTTTAAGGAAAGTGTAACTTTATTTAGAAGCAAATATGATAAGCTTCACCTAGCAATTTGGGAGGGCTTGGTAAACCTTTTAATTAACATATTCTTAGTGAAAAGAACCAACATTTTGTAAGCCAATGGTATTTCTCAAAAGTTTTAAGGGAAAAGTCACTTTATTTAGAAGCAAATATGATAAGCTTCACCTAGCAATTTGGGAGGACTTGGTGAACCTTTTCATTAACAAATTCTTAGTAAAAAGAACCAACATTTTGTAAGCCAATGGTATTTCTCAAAAGTTTTAAGGGAAAAGTGACTTTATTTAGAAGCAAATATGATAAGCTTCACCTAGCAATTTGGGAGGACTTGGTGATCCTTTTCATTAACAAATTCTCAGTAAAAAGAATCAACATTTTGTAAGCCAATGGTATTTCTCAAAAGTTTTAAGGGAAAAATTACCATATATAAAAGCAAATATGATAAGCTTCACCTAGCAATTTGGGAGGACTTGGTGAACCTTTTCATTAACAAATTCTTAGTAAAAAGAACCAACATTTTGTAAGCCAATGGTATTTCTCAAAAGTTTCAAGGGAAAAGTCACTTTATTTAGAAGCAAATATGATAAGCTTCACCTAGCAATTTGGGAGGACTTGGTAAACCTTTTCATTAACAAATTCTTAGTAAAAGAATCAACGTTTTGTAAGCCAATGGAATTTCTCAAAAGTTTTAAGGGAAAAGTCACTTTATTTAGAAGCAAATATGATAAGCTTCACCTAGCAATTTGGGAGGACTTGGTAAACCTTTTCATTAACAAATTCTCAGTAAAAGAATAAACGTTTTGTAAGCCAATGGTATTTCTCAAAAGTTTTAAGGGAAAAGTCACTTTATTTAGAAGCAAATATGATAAGCTTCACCTAGCAATTTGGGAGGGCTTGGTAAACCTTTTAATTAACAAATTCTTAGTAAAAAGAACCAACATTTTGTAAGCCAATGGTATTTCTCAAAAGTTTTAAGGGAAAAGTGACTTTATTTAGAAGCAAATATGATAAGCTTCACCTAGCAATTTGGGAGGACTTGGTGATCCTTTTGATTAACAAATTCTTAGTAAAAGAATCAACATTTTGGAAGCCAATGGTATTTCTCAAAAGTTTTAAGGGAAAAGTGACTTTATTTAGAAGCAAATATGATAAGCTTCACCTAGCAATTTGGGAGGGCTTGGTAAACCTTTTAATTAACAAATTCTTAGTAAAAAGAACCAACATTTTGTAAGCCAATAGTATTTCTCAAAAGTTTTAAGGGAAAAGTGACTTTATTTAGAAGCAAATATGATAAGCTTCACCTAGCAATTTGGGAGGACTTGGTGATCCTTTTCATTAACAAATTCTTAGTAAAAAGAACCAACATTTTGTAAGCCAATGGTATTTCTCAAAAGTTTTAAGGAAAGTGTAACTTTATTTAGAAGCAAATATGATAAGCTTCACCTAGCAATTTGGGAGGACTTGGTGATCCTTTTCATTAACAAATTCTAAGTAAAAGAATAAACGTTTTGTAAGCCAATGGTATTTCTCAAAAGTTTTAAGGGAAAAGTGACTTTATTTAGAAGCAAATATGATAAGCTTCACCTAGCAATTTGGGAGGACTTGGTGATCCTTTTCATTAACAAATTCTTAGTAAAAAAACCAACATTTTGTAAGCCAATGGTATTTCTCAAAAGTTTTAAGGAAAGTGTAACTTTATTTAGAAGCAAATATGATAAGCTTCACCTAGCAATTTGGGAGGGCTTGGTAAACCTTTTAATTAACATATTCTTAGTGAAAAGAACCAACATTTTGTAAGCCAATGGTATTTCTCAAAAGTTTTAAGGGAAAAGTCACTTTATTTAGAAGCAAATATGATAAGCTTCACCTAGCAATTTGGGAGGACTTGGTGAACCTTTTCATTAACAAATTCTTAGTAAAAAGAACCAACATTTTGTAAGCCAATGGTATTTCTCAAAAGTTTCAAGGGAAAAGTCACTTTATTTAGAAGCAAATATGATAAGCTTCACCTAGCAATTTGGGAGGACTTGGTAAACCTTTTCATTAACAAATTCTTAGTAAAAGAATCAACGTTTTGTAAGCCAATGGAATTTCTCAAAAGTTTTAAGGGAAAAGTCACTTTATTTAGAAGCAAATATGATAAGCTTCACCTAGCAATTTGGGAGGACTTGGTAAACCTTTTCATTAACAAATTCTCAGTAAAAGAATAAACGTTTTGTAAGCCAATGGTATTTCTCAAAAGTTTTAAGGGAAAAGTCACTTTATTTAGAAGCAAATATGATAAGCTTCACCTAGCAATTTGGGAGGGCTTGGTAAACCTTTTAATTAACAAATTCTTAGTAAAAAGAACCAACATTTTGTAAGCCAATGGTATTTCTCAAAAGTTTTAAGGGAAAAGTGACTTTATTTAGAAGCAAATATGATAAGCTTCACCTAGCAATTTGGGAGGACTTGGTGATCCTTTTCATTAACAAATTCTTAGTAAAAAGAACCAACATTTTGTAAGCCAATGGTATTTCTCAAAAGTTTTAAGGAAAGTGTAACTTTATTTAGAAGCAAATATGATAAGCTTCACCTAGCAATTTGGGAGGACTTGGTGATCCTTTTCATTAACAAATTCTAAGTAAAAGAATAAACGTTTTGTAAGCCAATGGTATTTCTCAAAAGTTTTAAGGGAAAAGTGACTTTATTTAGAAGCAAATATGATAAGCTTCACCTAGCAATTTGGGAGGACTTGGTGATCCTTTTCATTAACAAATTCTTAGTAAAAAAACCAACATTTTGTAAGCCAATGGTATTTCTCAAAAGTTTTAAGGAAAGTGTAACTTTATTTAGAAGCAAATATGATAAGCTTCACCTAGCAATTTGGGAGGGCTTGGTAAACCTTTTAATTAACATATTCTTAGTGAAAAGAACCAACATTTTGTAAGCCAATGGTATTTCTCAAAAGTTTTAAGGGAAAAGTCACTTTATTTAGAAGCAAATATGATAAGCTTCACCTAGCAATTTGGGAGGACTTGGTGAACCTTTTCATTAACAAATTCTTAGTAAAAGAATCAACATTTTGTAAGCCAATGGTATTTCTCAAAAGTTTTAAGGGAAAAGTTACTTTATTTAGAAGCAAATATGATAAGCTTCACCTAGCAATTTGGGAGGACTTGGTGAACCTTTTCATTAACAAATTCTTAGTAAAAAGAACCAACATTTTGTAAGCCAATGGTATTTCTCAAAAGTTTTAAGGGAAAAGTGACTTTATTTAGAAGCAAATATGATAAGCTTCACCTAGCAATTTGGGAGGACTTGGTGATCCTTTTCATTAACAAATTCTCAGTAAAAAGAATCAACATTTTGTAAGCCAATGGTATTTCTCAAAAGTTTTAAGGGAAAAATTACCATATATAAAAGCAAATATGATAAGCTTCACCTAGCAATTTGGGAGGACTTGGTGAACCTTTTCATTAACAAATTCTTAGTAAAAAGAACCAACATTTTGTAAGCCAATGGTATTTCTCAAAAGTTTCAAGGGAAAAGTCACTTTATTTAGAAGCAAATATGATAAGCTTCACCTAGCAATTTGGGAGGACTTGGTAAACCTTTTCATTTACAAATTCTTAGTAAAAGAATCAACGTTTTGTAAGCCAATGGAATTTCTCAAAAGTTTTAAGGGAAAAGTCACTTTATTTAGAAGCAAATATGATACGCTTCACCTAGCAATTTGGGAGGACTTGGTAAACCTTTTCATTAACAAATTCTTAGTAAAAAGAACCAACATTTTGTAAGCCAATGGTATTTCTCAAAAGTTGTTGGTTTTTCTACAAAGTTTTAAGAGAGAAGTTAGTGTATATGAAAGCAAATATGCTAAGCTTCACCTGGCATTTTGAGAGGACTTGGTGTACCTAATAAAATAAATAATATTCAGCATTTGCAAGCCGTTGGTATTTCCTAAGTTTTAAGGGAGAAGTGAATATATAGAAAGGCAAATATGCTAAGCCTCACCTAGCAATTTAGGAAAACTAGGTGAACATTTTCATTAACAAATTCTCAGTAAAAAGTACCAAGCTTTTCTAAGCCGTTGGCATTTCCAAAATGTTTTAAGGGAGAAGCGACTATATATAAAAGCAAATATGCTAAATAACTATGTTAAAATTAGGAAGAAATAAAACAATGAGCTTCACCGTGCAAATTGGGAGGCCTTGAAAATCCTATAACAAATTTCATATATATTGCGCAGTTCCCACCTCACTGGACCCCTTTCGCAGTTACTATAAGTGCGGGATCGTGAATAAAACTGCGATTTTACATCGAATCGTTTCGGTGTCTTCTGCGCACTTATTCAGCACCTTGTAATGCATAAGTGCGCAGAAGACACCGACACGATTCGATGCAAAATCGCAGTTTTATTCACGATCCCGCACTTATACTAACTGCGAAAGGGGTCCAGTAGGGTGGGAAATGCGCAATATTTTAAAGATGAAACCAAATTCAACATTAAATGGTTTTGCATCGCCACCTGGTGAACCTAATAAGTTATAGCAAATTCTGATTAAGAGCGAATTTTACTTTCTCTAAAAAGTGACTAATTTTAGAAAGAGGCATGCCACAAAATAGCATATATCGCAATAATTTACCTTGTTCAGAGCCTTGATGCACTTTCGAATATGTTTTGTCTCAACAAAGCAGCACCCCTTCCCCTACAGTACTATTTATTAATAATAAAAATATGATGTATAAAATCGAAGCCGAGGCTCGTCTTAGACTGATGATGATGAGAATGAACTCCATGATGATGCTCGGTTTGGTAGACAGAAGTGACTGTAAGAAAAAAATAATAATACTAAAACAAATATTTATACGAATAAGAAACAAAAAAAACGAATACATATACGGAAATAATTTTATTACATTCCAAATGAAACAAACAAGAGCGACGATGACAAATTATTAAGGCACTTGAATATACTAAAGAAGTTTACGATTTGGTGGTTAAGAGGGGACCTGAAAAGTGTAAATATTTTACAAAAAAAGTTATTCCCGAAGGCGGAAATGATCTTGCAAAAATAAAACTTTTCCATTGCAATAAATGTAGCATGGAATGTATCGCGTAATTACGTATATTACGCTTAATTAATACATATTGTATATATTTTTTATAAACAAGGCAAGTGAACAATTTTAAAATCGAATTTAACAACAAAAGAAGCAAAACATATTTGAATGATTTTCAAAAATTCCTTAAGAATCCTTAGACAACTAGCATTAACCATTTTAAGATGCCAGTTGCCTTACAAAAGCTATTCGAATAGATTCTGAAAATCGTTGAAGATTCTCAGAAATTTACAGTCATTTGGCACATATTCTACAATTGAAATTGAATCTTCTATCACTTTGAAAAATTATTAGTTTCATAAAATACATTCAAATGATTTTCAAAAATCTTTATTCTTAGAAGAATACCTGGAGGAATCCCAGGACGAATTTCTTCAGTAATCTCGGGACGAATTCCTGGAGGAATGTTGGGATGAAAGAATCTGCAATAGTTTCTGAAAGAATCCCGGAAGGAAATTCTTCAGAAATCCTGGCTGAAATTCCTGGAGGAAACTCGGTGAGAATTGCTGGGTGTAGTTCTTGGAGGAAACCTGGCACAAATCTGCAGGAATTCTCTCTCTCCTCTCTTCTTGGCGTAACGTTCTCACTGGGACAAAGCCTGCTTCTCAGCTTAGTGTTCTATGAGCACTTCCACAGTTATTAACTGAGAGCTTCCTCTGCCAATGACCATTTTGCATGTGTATATCGTGTGGCAGGCACGAAGATACTCTATGCCCAAGGAAGTCAAGGAAATTTCCTTTACGAAAAGATCCTGGACCGACCGGGAATCGAACCCGTCACCCTCAGCATGGTCATGCTGAATACCCGTGCGTTTACCGCCTCGGCTATATGGGCCCTATATCTGCAGGAATTCTGGGAGAAATTTCTGAAGAAATTCTTGGAGGCATTCCTGGAGGTATCCCGGGAGGTGTTTTTAGAGAAGTCCCGAGAGGAATTCCTTGGGGAGTATCGGGAGGGATTCCTAGAAGAATCCCGGGAGGAATTCCTGGAATAATCACAGGAGGAATTTCTGGAGGAATCCTGAGAGGAATTCCTGGAGGAGCTTTGGAATGAAAAACTGAAAGAATCTGCAATAGTTTCTGAAAGAATCCCGGAAGGAATTTAAGATATCCCGAGTGAAATTCCTGGAGGAGTCCTGGGAAGAATTGCTGGAAGAATCCCGGGTGGAGTTTTTGGAGGAAACCTGGGAGGAATTCTGGGAGGAATTTCTGGAGAAATTCTTGGAGGAATCCCGGGTGGAATTCCTGGAGGTATCCCGGGAGGTGTTTTTAGAGAAATTCCGGGAAGAATTCCTGGAGGAATACCGGAAGCAATTCCTGTAGGAACCACGGTAGGAGTTCTTGGCGGAATCCTGGGATGAATTTCTGGAAGTTTCTCGGAAGGAACTCCTGGAACAATTTCTAGAGGAATCCCGGGAGGAAATTTTTGGAAAAATCCTGGGAGGAATTCTTGGAGGTATCCTGGACTTGTTTCAGGGAGGAATTCCTGGAGAAATCCCGAAAAATATTCCTGGAGGTATCCCGGGAGGAATTCCTGCGGGAATCCCTGAAGGAATTCGTAGGGGAGTCCCGTGAGGACTTTCCAGAGGAATCTCATAAGTAATTTTGGAGGATATTCTGGAGGAATCTCGGGAGAAGTTCCTCGAAGATTCCGAGTGGAATTTCTGGAGGAAATCGTGGAGGAATCTCCGGAGAAATTCCTGGAAGGAATCTTGAGATAAAATCCCGAGAGGAATTCCACTAGGTTCCACTAGGGAGGAATTCCTAGTGGGATCCCGGGAGGAACCCCGGAAGGAATTCCTACTAACAAAAGTAGCTGCATAACAGCTTATGGAGCACTATAGTAGCTATAGGTAGCTTTTGGAAGAACGTTCGCTTAATACCAGAAAAAATGTTAGTTCCCAGTAGTCCCTAGAGGAATCCTAAGGAATTCCTGGAGGAACCTCGGGAGGAAGAACTGAAAGAACCCGTGCAATAATTTCTGGATGAATCCCGGGAGGGTTTTTTTTTTTAGATAAATCCGGGGATGAATTCCTGGAGGAATATCGGAGGGAATTGCTGGAGGAAAACCGGAGGGAATTCCTGTAGGAATCACATGAGGAACTCCTGAAGATATCTCAGGAGGAATTTCTGGAAGTTTTCTAAAAGGAATACCGAGAGGAATTTCTGAAGAATTTTTTGGAGAATTCCCTGGAGGTATCCCGGGAGGAATTCCTCGAAGATTTCGGGAGGAACTGAAAAAAACCCATGCACTAATTTCTTAAAGAATCCCGAAAACAATTCCTACAGTAATCCCGGGAGGAATTCCTGGAGGAACCTCGGGAGGCCTAACTGAGAAAATCTCTCCATTGATTTCAGAATGAATCCCGGGAGGAATTTCCAGAGAAATCCTAAGAGCAATTCTTGCAGGAATACCGTTAAGAATTTTTGGAGGAATCTCAAAAAATTATCTTGAAGGAATCTCGGAAGGATTTCCTGGAAGGTCTTGGGAAGAAAGTCTTGGGAGGAGTAACTGAAAGAATCCCTGCAATAATTTCTAAAAGAATCCCGGAGTATCCCGGAAAAAAATCCCGGAGTTACTGGAAACATTCACTGCAATAATTTCTGAAAGAATCTCGGGTGGAATTTCTGGTGAAGAAATTGGCCCTGAGTACTTCAAAATTCCCAAATAAACAAATTCTGCTAAAAGAATACCATAAAAGCAGGCTTAAACTCCAAAGAAATTTGTTGAAAAATTCATAGAATAGTATGATTTGATATCCGTAATGATTTCTGTTAGTTTCCAAAGGAACTATTAGAGAATTTGTTCAATACTCACTCATGTTCAATAAGCAGCAGCATGAACTGAAGCGCGGTCAACATCACACCCGCCCACCTTGCAGCCTGTTTTTGATGAGCCGCTGATGCATCCGTACAGGATGAACAGCAAAAATACCTTGACGCGACTTCCGAGGAAGCTGAAGGGACGGGCTTGCGATGTATTGACCAGTTTTGCTCCGGATTCCTTGAAGCATTGCAACTTTCGTCGTGGCAATACTCCGAGTGGTCGCGTCGATGTGTTGGGGATCGACCATTGGGGCGTTTTTCTGCACTTCCAACCCGTACCGCTGCTTGTCCTCGGCTCTCATGGAAGCGCTATTCCTCCGCATCCAATATGCGCTACCTTGCATTGCAACGATTGCAACTCTAGCGCACTTCCAAGCTAAAGCTCTTCCGGGTGCTCTCCGCCACCACTTTGTGCGAAAACGGCATAGACGTGTGTACCCTGGCATTTACCAGCAGACTGTCGACGCAAATCTGAAAAATATAGAAATTTAATAAGCACAAAACAGCAAATTACAATTTTCTCTATGACTTACCCTATTTTGCACGTTTATTCAACGAATTTATGTACCGAACTAACTAAATTAAACTTTTGTTTTCATAACAGGATTTTTTTTTTCTTTTTTTGTTGCCAACACTCCGCGTGGTTAACTGAAATTTTTGACAGTGACATTGGTGAAAGGTACACGCTTAAAAAAATCTTTAAATGCACATTTAATGTACATTTAATGTAAAAAAATGCATTTTATTTTTATGATATATGAAATGCATCCCGAGTGAAACGCCCCTTGGCTTAGCCCCACCAGACAAAAGAAGCGTAGGTGGTACTGGGACCACGGTTATGACATCCCTATTCCTATCCAATAGGATTGTTTGCAGCCAACTTCAATTGAGTTCCCCCATTGACAATGCATTTGGGTTCCCTAAACATTGGTACAAGATGCGGGAATCGAAATCGTGACGTCATCGCACCCTGGTGTCTGGGTCGGACAATAGTTTTATATATCCACATGATCATACTTGGTTTTAGGCCCCATCTTTAACTTAGGGTTTTTGAACAAACCCAAAGTGTATTGAGACCTACCTTAAGACCTTAAGATTCTTTGTATGAGCATGTTTTACCTTTTTCTTGAGCAATTATAATTTGCTTGGGCGAAAGTTTCTTGTATCGTTCACAACAATAGATATAACTACTCTAGATGGGCACAATAGAATTTGAGGCATTTTAACACCATTTGTGTTTAATTATTACTCTACTAATCACTTTTTCTCTGGACCTACGTACACTAACACACTAACCTAAGATTCAAGAAATTTTAGACTACTAAACCTACACTCAAAAAAATTGACATGTCTAAGTAGTATGTTTCACATATAGAATTGCGCAAATTGTAAATCCCTCCAATTTCACGTGTGGAACATATAGAATCACCAACATTATTTTTGCACCGATCTATCAACAATTCACTCGATTCTAATGTGTATGTCATACGGTATTTGAATGAAATGCATATGCATACTGAATGAATTGCCTATAGATATACATTTCCAACCTAGTGAATGTAGCATAAGCTGAACATCAAATTCATGTTTTGATATACATGGATTTTGTGTTATAAAACTCCAGGTATAAATACATAATGAAGAGTATCCATATTTCACGCGAGCTCATAGTTCTACAATCACGATTTTAGTCCAGAATTTCAAAAGATGTGTTCAGGGTTAATTGAGATTACTCTGAAAACACATCTTTTGTTATTCAAATAAAAATCATGAAAACAAAACCTAGAGCTCGCACGAAATAAGAGCACTACTATTAAGCAGTGCTACAGTATTTAAAAACAGAAGTTCTAAATTAAAATAACAATTTATTGTTTTGACAATGTTGATTTCTGATTCACTGGCTGGGCAAGGGTCTGGGAACTGGTCCGACGATTCATCAACAGATGTCCTCTCCTGGAAATTATTAAAAAAGAACTAAGTGTTAAATTTGGCCAACACCAATGAAGATGTATTTATTGATTCCATCGGGCACGGCAGGCAATGTCTTAATAAGAAAAAAATTGGAAACAAATTGGTTAATTGGTATCTTAATTGATCTCGTATTTGATGGAACATTATAACTTTATAGGTTAGTCTTGTATTTACTATCAAAACGAGGTTGAGCTGTTTTTGATCAGCCTTCGCCAGCTGCGGCAGTACGCTGTTGGACAAACATTTGATATCCTATCCAAACCAGGTACGTCACACGCATGAGCTGAAAAAGAAAACCATGGTTGTCCCCCATTTCCCGGAAAACCATTCCCCGGAAAACCGTTTCCCGGAAAGACGTTTCCCGGAAATCCATTTCCCAGAATGGACCATTTCCCGGAAATCCATTTCCCGGAATGTACCATTTCCCGGAATGCACCATTTCCCGGAATGCACCATTTCCCGGAAAAAAAATTTTAAGATTAATTTTCCGTTTGTGTTCTGTAAATAATGGCAGTGAATTATAATTGTATAATGTTTGACAGTATTGATATTCAAACAACAGTAATAGATAAGAAGACACAAAATCATTTACTGCAGAATATATGAGGGACCGTAATTATTACAATTATTGTAATTCTCATAAATAGTAAATTTCTCCTTATTTTAAAGGCTATTCATTTGAGTTTTTTGTTAAAATAGTTGTCGGCATCAAACCACCGACGAAATCAAACTGCTAAGTTTTCATCACATATTTTCCCTCCTCCCAAGCATAGGCTGTTCATTCATTCATTTCATTTATTTAGTATTACATCAAATTCAAGATAGGCTGTTCATTCTAGTTGAATTGCTAAAATAGTTGTTGACATTAAGCTTGGAAGCCAGCTGCAAATAATTTCATAGGATATTTTGGATGTATACCATTTCGCCGAACACCATTTCGCGGAATTTTTCTTCGCATTGTAACATTTACCGGAATGAACAATTTCGTTGAATATCATTTCGTAGAATGACTTTTCGCGGAATACTTTTTCGCGGAATTTAATATTTTGCAAACGATAGAAGAATCAACAGTGTAATTTCTGCATGACTTGGTCAGCCAAAACTAAATCAAGAAATTAACATTTGACAATAAAAGAATGACAAATTATTTTCTCTGCTTAACTTTGACTCTGCTTAACCTTAGCACTCCGATTATACTAATTGATAGTAAATCTAATACCTTCCTGAATAAAAATTGGCCTTGTTTGATTCGTAATCTGTTCTCAAGAATTTCGAACGTAAGGCCAAAGTCCATTAGGCCAAACGTCATCAAGACGAATGGGCATTAGGCGTAATAATCAATAAGCAATCGTTGTCACATAGATTGTACTTTTAAGCGCTTATATTGGTAACTCCATCAGAGATTCTTCCTTCTTTTAAATAAGGCTGTTCTTTCCAGCAAAATGCCGAATTGCTAAATGTTCCATCATTTGTCTTCTTCGTCAAAGACTGTATGTGTTGTTAAGTTTGCGGCGATGAAATCCGGCACTCTATAGAAGATTTCACCTTCTTTTGATAATAGGCTGTTCTTTCAAGTTACACTGTTGAAAATTTTGGCCAGCGACCAAACTGCTAATCAAATGAACATTTTTACTTCTAGTAAGAATGGGCTGTTCTTTAGAGTAACACTATTAGTGTGTTTTTTGGAGGCCAGGCTGCTAACCCTACCTTCAAAAATGTATCCTTCTCTAAATCGAGGTTTTTTTTCGAGTTGCACAGTTATGTTGTTTATTGGTGGTCCACTGCTAACTCCGTAGGAGGTTTGTCCTTCTTTTTAAATGTGGTCTTCTTTCAAATAACACTTGCTGGTGACCAAACTGATACCTACATTTAAAAATTTTCCATCTTTAAAGAATAATTTGTTAACTTATAAGTTGCAGTGCTACAGTATTATTTAGTAAACCAGCAACTAACTCATTCTTATGAGATTTTTCTTTCTCTTAATAATAGGCAGATCTTTCAATCTAATTGGTCTAACATCTATTCAGTCCAGTGATTAATCGCCTCATGTCAATTGAGCCTAATCTCCCAGCATCATCGCACTGAGCCTACTTCTCAGCTTCTACACGTCCGCCCTTATTGACTGAAAGCATTATATGTTAAAATGTTGCTTTTTGTAAACCACGTGACCGCGTAGCCCTTAAGTCAAGAACACTCCTTAGGGATAACTTGATCGGCTTTCTCTTTTTTTTGATGTTCCAACTAGCTTGTACTGTAGTAACAGAACAAACCTCATTTTAGTATCAGAGGATTTCCTACCTATCAAACATACGCTGTTTTTTGCAGATATGATATTATTCAGATATCAGATATCAGCCCTTCTTCTCAGCAAAGGCTGTTCTCTGATAAATATTATGCGTTATGCTGATTTTAGAATAATAACTGCTGAATTAATATTATCGAAGAATTTTCCTTCTTTCATACATAAGCCGTTCTTTCGAAGTATACCCTTACAAAAATTTAATTGTTGATATGAAACATTCCATACTTCATTTGCTGTTTTGACTTTTGAATCTTCATGTTGTAGTCTCTCGATCAGTTATTTTTTTTTGTATCATATTGCATCTTGCATTGCTTTATAGATTACCGTGCAAATGTTCAATCGTCTAAAATATTTGTTCACACATCAAACACCAAGGAAAGTAGCAAGTAAACAAACCGATTATTCCATGCACCACCCAAAAAAGTGTAACCGACGCTTAAACTTTCTAGCAGCGAAACGAACCAATGTATGCTTAAACTGGTGGGAACATATTGTGGTGTGACAAAAAATTTCTGCAGGGGGTCGAATACGGTGCAAAAAAAGCAATATTCGATGAAATAGTTAGCAGTTTGATCTCGATAAACACGAAAGAACGACATATGCGTAAAAGAAGGGAATATATCATATGGAAATATTGCTAGCTTAATGCCAACAACTATTCTAACTGTGTAACTAGAAAGAACAGCCTATGTTTAAAAGAAGGGACAATATTCAATGAAAACATGGACAGGTTAATGCCGACAACTATTTTGAAAGATAATTCGGAAGAACAGCCTAGGTGTGAAAGAAGGGAAAATATCGATTGTGTAACATTTCGCCGAAAACCAATATGCGGAATTCTTATTCGCGGTGGAACATTTCGGAAAATCGTTTTGCGGAAAATCGTTATTATTGCTTTTTTTGCACCGTATTCGACCCCCTGCAGAAATTTTTTGTCACACCACAATATGTTCCCACCAGTTTAAGCATACATTGGTTCGTTTCGCTGCTAGAAAGTTTAAGCGTCGGTTACACTTTTTTGGGTGGTGCATGGAATAATCGGTTTGTTTACTTGCTACTTTCCTTGGTGTTTGATGTGTGAACAAATATTTTAGACGATTGAACATTTGCACGGTAATCTATAAAGCAATGCAAGATGCAATATTTTCCCTTCTTTTAAACATAGGCTGTTCTTTAAAGTTATACTGCTATAATAGTTATTTAGTTTTACTTTAGTTTTCAAAGAAGAAGAACGCAATACTTTTGTCAAATACTTAGGCTACCAACAAGGAGTCTTTGATATTCGTAAGATCAAAAAAAAAACTGGAAAAGAGACAATGGCAATGTTCTTGTCCCACCGATTAGCTGTGGAGGCATACCGTAATTTAGAGCTTTCAATTATTCATAATACTCGTCATAAAAAACTAATACAAATTGAGAGTACATAGTACACAATTTTATTATTTTTATGCAAAGAAATATTTACAAAATAATGAAAATAATAGAAATGTTGTTTTTTTTTTAAATATTGAATATGTTTTCCGGGAAATGGTCATTCCGGGAAATGGTTTTCCGGGAAATGGTACATTCCGGGAAATGGTTTTCCGGGAAATGGTACATTCCGGGAAATGGCTTTCCGGGAAACGGGTTTCCGGGAAATGGTTTTCCGGGAAACGACGTACAATCGAAAACCATCATTGGAGTAAATTTTGAATAAAATTCTTGCAATTTATCAGCTTCACAGTTATCCCGGAAATAAGATGACAAATGGCACGGCAGTGCGGTCGTTGGCTGGCCATGATGAGACACGTTTGACCTCGCGTTTGACTTTTTTCATTGGTCATATGTCCCCAGTTGTAAAATGCAATTGTAGAAAACAGTAGCGCAAATTCGTATGAAAAAATACTTCTCCTCCAATGGAATCACACATGAGATTGTTATGTTTTGGTTATCGAACTCAGTTTAAGATAGAGTTGATTGAAAGCCAAGTGAAACAAATTTTATATTGATGTGAATTACATTCGGTTCGGTAAGGTAAGCTTTGTTGAGAAATCCATGTTATGAATCAGATGAATTTAACGTGTAGAAAACATTGAATAGATTGGAGAAATACATCAGACTAACGTTGACGCTTCTGGATCAGTCGCATGAAAACACATGAATCGATCGCGTCAATTTTTTCAGTGTAGAATTAAGATCAAACAAATTATTAAAACTTCACTACTAGAATAATAACTTCTTCAACGGACCTTGTGAAATTAACACTGATAAATGTTCATGCTTTACTCGCGTCGCAAGGGAACGTCCATAAATTAAGTCACGCAAAAATTTCCCATTTTCAACCCCCCCCCCCTCCCCCCTATGTCACACTTTTTGTATGGGGCCTTTGAAATTTTTGTATGGGTCGTCACACTTTGTTGAACCCCCCCCCCCCCTCTCCCCTCAAAGCATGACGTAATTTATGAACGTTCCCCAACTTGTGAATGTCTGGTATTTTTTTATTCTTCAACTACTACCTAATCTACAGCTCTTTTGTCCACTAGGGCACTGCGTGATAGATTCCAATTGGCAGCTGCACTTACACTTTGTACAGCGCCTAAATGTATTCTATTCAAATTCTACTATATCGAACTGGTTGCCTTTGCGCTGCTGTCACTTTTCTTATCTGTTTGTTTTCCAGTCCGATTGGGGATTCATTATGAGTTGCCGTTAGCCGATATCCAAGTGTCTGGGTCCGTTAGAGCGTATGCTGAGAAGAGGGTCAGGTGTCAGCCGCTCTCGGGGGGAAGAGCAACTGACGAAAAATTGCAAGTGCCGGGGCCGGGATCGAACAATAACCATCCACTTATGAAGCCACTACGCCACGGGCCCAGCATTTGTGTTAGATCCATGAGGATAAATTGGTTCTTATCACTCATGGATAACTCTTTACTTAACCCTCTAATACCCAACCCCGCCTTTAGACGGGGTATAGTTTGAGCATTTTTGTAATTTTTGTTTCGTGGAAAGTCAATTTTTTTATATTTTTGGCTGATATTTAGGACTGTTCTGTATATCTCAAATTGATTTTTGGTGTATTTTAAAACGTAATTACACTTTTAAAAATCATTGAAAAATTGATGTTTTAGTCACCATTTAGAAGTCAATGTTTATTTTGTATTGATTCGCTACAATTAACATATTTTAATTTTTTCTCAAATCATTCTATTCTAGTTTAATAGTTTAAGGAAGTCGAATGCACTCTAAAATTATTTTCCTTAAAATTACACGGAAAACAAAATTTCCCATGAAAAAAAATAAAATTATTATGTTTTAACAATAATCATGAATTCTCAAAATGTTTCCGTCTCAAAAAATCCGTACCCCAAAGAGGCTTCCAGGAAAAATATAAAAATGTGGGGATGTTCAAAAATAAAAATTAGAAAAATCAAAAACTGAAATTCACAAAATCGAGAATTAAAAAGAATGATCTTCCAAAACATGTTCAAATAGATTTTAGATGACGAAAAATGATATTTAGATCAAAATCGAAAATTTGGGTATTAGAGGGTTAAGTACAACTTTGTTGAAAATCATTTTTATACCGGACACATTATAAATTAGTTATCGATTTTTATCTATAATGAAAATCTTTGGTATGGTACACCAAGACAAGTTGAAACGGGTGGGGCAAGATGAAACAGCGGGTTTACATGATGTTATCCAATGATGGTGAACAGCTGTGAACAGTATATATGAATGCCATAACACATACTTTTTGATTCAAACAAGCTTGTGGCGAAAGAAAAATTTCCAAATTGTATTGAAATCTATTTCAAAACTTGGCGTTTCATCTTGCCCCGGTGTACCTTAATGACGATGATACTATTCAACGGGCCATGATGCTTTACGGACCACTACCATAGAATAGAAATCTCCAGATAATTATCTATGTTGTGTTTGGTCAAGCGATCATACGGTAAAGGCATTGAGAAAAAAAAACATACAGGATAAAAATGATAAAAGGTAAATGATGAATATCAAGTAGATTGTAACGCCTGTTTATCTGTGGCTTTACTGTATCTATCCTTTTTTTATCGAATCGAAAATCATGCAAACAAATCAAAATAAGCTGGGATCTTTGAAGTCGATGGTAATTACCTATCCCTTGCAACTTAACATAAATTGTAAACTAATTTTCCATTACATTTGCAATCGCTCCGCATGACCTCATCAGGCAATGTACCATTCCATCATCCTAGTTAAATCAGTTTCCCGATTCGAAATGCGCACACACACGGCGAACGACGAACTTTTTCAAATTAAATTCCTTTCAGCATTACGTAGGCAACGCATGACGGCTTCAGCGACGCAATAGTACACGGTAGTGGTAGCTCCATCAGCACAAAGCTCATGATTGCAATCGGGGAATGTTAACTACGGGTGATGAGGTGCAGGAGGCACCGCTCGGTAAGATTTGATCAGATTTCATCAACTGAAATGAATTTCCAAATATAATGGCAGATGTTGGTTACATCAATTGAAGCGAGGTAAAGTTGTTAAGTATGTACAAGTCAACATTGGCGTGGATTGTACGTGAAAACAAGAAACTAGCTCATGTCTTCGGGCTTTTTTTTTCAAATAGTTTATCAACATATCTCGCGCTCAGTATCATACGGGCGTATCTACAATGATCGATTTCTCTTCATCGATTTTCTCTTTCGTTAATAACTTTGCCGGCAAGACATTTGCGGTTCTTTTTGTTGTTTTAGATGTTAGTCCTAGTTGTCCTTCACCGAAACACACCGAGAGGTCATCCGAAAATTGGTCGTATTTGCCGGAATAATCCGAAGATAAGTTCGATGAAGAGAAATCGATCATTGTAGATACGCCTGTATGATACTAAACGCGAGATATGGTTCATCATCTGCAAGTCGTTGTCATATTGAACAACTTTATCGAAGACATCATCAGTTGTCAGGGTTCTGTGATGAAACATTTATAAAAAAAAAAACTACATATCCCCAGTCGTAAATGAGTTTATATAACTTATTCATAACCAAACGCTGCAAAACGGTGAGTCGATAAGGAGAGCGTCCAGCATAGCTCTGGTCCTCATAAGTTCCTACCTCATGCTTCCACGGGTCAAGCGATGACAAAGACCGCCAGCTGAGAGTTGTGTGCTTAGCTGGTAGTGCAGCCTGGGCACTGTTGTCCTTCTGACTTCAGCTAGATTGAGGAGGTACGTCTCAAGCGTCTGTTCACCAAGGAGGTGCGGCTCAAACAGCGTCTGCTCTGGCATCCAGCGGCTGAGTAAGAAACGCTGCACCACGCTCAGCTAGATCCAAGGTGGTAGCCCCATCAGCGTGGTCGTCCCAGTGTTGGTTGGGACGTTAAACAGAACTGGACGATGGCCCTCCAACGAGACAGAAGTGTTGGCGTAGGCCCAATAAGCCCCCCGTTAAAATCCCCATTGCGAATAATATACGAGAAAATACTACTCGATACAATCGGAAAAGACCCATGCGACGAAATAAGGACTACGATTAGAAACTTGGAACATGGAATTGCAAGTCACTAGGTTTCGCAGGATGTGACTGGATAATTTACGACGAACTACATCCCCGCAACGTCGACATCGTGACGTTGCAGGAACTTTTTTGGACTAGACAGAAAGTGTGGAAAAGCGGGCATCGAGCAGCTACCTTCTACCAAAGCTGTGGCACCACCAAGGAACTGGGAACAGGATTTATAGTGTCGGGCAAGATGCGACAACGTGTGATCGCGTCACAGTCGATCGACGCAAGGATGTGCATGTAAGAGTTAAGGGCTGTTTCTTCAACTACAGCATCGTCAACGCCCACTACACACACGAAGGGAGACCTGATGACGAGAAAGAAGCGTTCTACGCGCAGGTAGGAAGGGAGGAAATGTACAGAACGGTAATCGGCGGAACAGCCTGCACGCCGTATCGAACGATAACGGCCAGCGATGCGTAAACTTTGGCCTCCCGTGGTATGGTAGTCCGAAGCACCTTCTTCCCCCGCAAAGATATCCACAAAGCAACCTGGAGATCACCCGACCATGAAACAGAAAACCAAATCGACCACTTTCTAATCAACGGTAAATTCTTCTCGGATATAACCAATGTCCGCACATACCACAGTGCGAATATAGATTCGGATCACTACTTAGTCGCTGTATGCATGAGCTCAAAACTTTCGACAGTTATCAACACGCGTCAAAGTCGAATGTCGCGGCTCAACATCGAGCAGCTGCGTAATGTAGAAGTGGCTCAAGACTACGCGCAGCAGTAAGCAGTGGCCCTACCAACGGAAGAGCAGCTTGGTGCAGTTACACTTGAAGATGGCTGGAGGAACAACTGATCCGCCATAGGTAGTACCTCGGCTACAGCACTAGGCTTCGCGACTCCGAATCACAGAAACGACTGGTACGACGGTGAATGTGAACAGTTGAAAAACGAGAAGAATGCAGCATGGGCGAGAATTCTGCAACACCATACGAGAGCGAATGATGCACGTTTCAGACAGGCGCGGAACAGGCAGAACTCAGTCCGGATGAAGAAGCACCAGCAGGAAGAACGAGATCGCGAAGCGATGAAAGAGCTGTACCGCGCTAAGAACACACGAAATATCTACGAGAAGCTGAACCGCTCGCGCAGAGGCTTTGTGCACAAGCCGACATGTGCCGCAATAACGGGAATATTCTCACGAGCGAGCGTGAGGTGGTCGAGAGGTGGCGGCAGCATTACGATGAGCACCTCAATGGTGACGTTGCAAGTACCGAAGGTGGCGTGGTAACAGATCTAGGAGTGTATGCACAGGACGAAAGACTTCCGGCCTCTGACCTCCAAGAGATTGAGGAGGAGGTTGACCGGTTGAAAACAACAAAACCGCTGGAGCAGATCAACTACCAAGCGAGCTTCTAAAATACGGTGGAGAAGCACTGGTGAGAGCACTACACTGGGTCATAACCAAGATTTGGGAGGAGGAAGTATTACCGGAGAAGTGGATGGAAGGTATCGTGTGTCCCATCTACAAAAAGGGCGATTGCGGGAACTACCGCGCGATCACATTACAGAGCGCTGTCTACAAGATACTATCTCAAATGTTATGCCGCCGCCTATCACCGATTGCAAGAGAGTTCGTGGGGCTGGATTTATGGGTGAACGCGCTACAACCGACCAGATGTTCGCCATCCACCAGGTGTTGCAAAAATGCTGCTAATACAACGTGCCCACTAGGCCGTCCCTTATTTTGCAAAAATTGGAAATGTTAAAAGTTCGTTAGTGGAAAATGATCGTTTTAGCTAAAAAATGATCGTGTCAAAATTTGAAGTCCCTATCTCAAGGCGAAGTGGTCCCTCAAGGGGCCTAAAGTTGTCAAAAATTGTATGGGACCAAAAAACATGAAATTTTTTTCGACGAAAAAAATACGCTTTTCTACTAAAACCGGTGATTTTAGGACCCTAAAGGGCCAAAAAAGTGCTTAGATTTGCGATATCTCTTCTCGTTTTTGAGTTATTGAACAAAATAGGGTAAGTTTCCTTCGGAATCCAAAAAAATGGTCAAAAATGCTGATTTTTCAGTTTTTTTTTGTCAATATCTTGGAAACGAGTAGAGATATCGCAAATCTAAGCACATTTTTGGCCCTTTAGGGTCCTAAAATCACCGGTTTTAGTGGAATAGCGTATTTGTTTTGTCGAAAAAAATGTCATGTTTTTTTGGTCCCATACAATTTTTGACAACTTTAGGCCCCTTGAGGGACCACTTAGCCTTGAGATACGGACTTCAAATTTTGACACGATCATTTTTTAGCTAAAACGATCATTTTCCACTAACGAACTTTTAACATTTCTAAATTTTGCAAAATAAGGGACGGCCTAGTGCCCACACATCACTTGTTCATCGATTTCAAATCGGCGTATGATACAATCGATCGAGAACAGCTGTGGCAAATTATGCACAAATACTGATACGATTAATCAAGGCGACGATGAGTAAGCACTATTTCCTGCCACAATGCGCCTCTGAATTTCTCTGCTAGTGTCGTTGTCGGCGGTCACCAGTGAGCCCAAGTACACGAATTCTTCAACCGCCTCGATTTCATCACCGTCGATATAAATTCGGGGTGGCCGTAACACGAAGTTAACTATCTACAAAACGCTGATTAGACCGGTCGTCCTCTATGGGCACGAAACATGGACCCTACGTGCAGAGGACCAACGCGCCCTTGGAGTTTTCGAATGGAAGGTGTTGCGTACCATCTGCGGCGGAGTGCAGATGGAAGACGGGACTTGGAGAAGGCGAATGAACCACCAGCTGCATCAGCTGCTGAGAGAAACAACCATCGTCCATACCGTGAAAATCGGGAGGCTACGGTAGGCGGGTCACGTTATCAGGATGTCGGATAGCAACCCGACTAAAATGGTTCTCGAGAATCATCCGGCAGGTCCAAAAAGACGTGGAGCACAGCGAGCTAGGTGGGTCGACCAAGTCTCCACTTGGTCCACGATCTGCGGACCCTACGCAGAGTGCGGAGCTGGAGACAATCAGCCATGGATTGAGTGGAATGGAGACGGCTACTATGTACAGCAGAGGCCACCCCGACCTTAGCCTGATCGGTAAGGTAAGTACAGTCGAGTCTCTTACTAAATGAATTCCTATTAAACGGACTCCTATTAAACGAACACCTACTAGACAGGGGTGAGCGTTATAGGAGACTAAGAGCTTATGGGATTTCGGCTTTTTGAGGGTGTGGCCTATTATCTCGGGTGTGTTAAGAGTTAGCAAAGTTTTAGGGCTTGATAAGATCTACCATTTAGAACTTTGGTTCATATGATTAGTTGGCAACCTGGCCGCTAGAGGGACCATCAACAGTTTGATGCTAAATTGCTCTACAGGAACTACATATATCAGGTTGTCAAGCAAAGTTACGATATGCGACAGCTCAAGACCCTGATAATTTGGAAGGATAGTGTCTTCGGGAAAGTTGTTAGGTACGCCAACAACTTACTGACGATGAGTTGCGAAGTTCGAAATTCCTCCACTGAGCGGCGCTAGCATGCAAATTTTAGAAATCTCATAGCTTAGTATCCTGATAACTTAAAAAGTTGGTGTCTTCGGCAAAGTTGATTAGTATGACATAAACTTACATAAAAATAAACACTTGTTTCAAAATTCTGCCACTAGGCGGCGTTCACCTTTTTTTTCGTATTTTTTCGACTTTTTGGGGTTTTTCGGCTCAGCAGAAGTAGTGTCGCTCCCCCCGATAACTTAGAAAGTTGGTGTATTTGGCAAAGTTGATCAGAATGGCATAAACTTACATAAAAATAAACATTTGTTTCGCAATTCTTTAATTTTTTAATTCTTTTAATTCGTCTAGTAGTTTCAACTGGCATACTCTTAAAAGTTCCACGGAGGATTCCTTTAGAGTCCGACTGACATCATGGTATACAATTGATAAAATGTGCATGCTGTCCAGGGGCAGAATTTCAAACCAAGTATCTCATCAATGATGAAAACAGTTTCTCCAAGATTGCAGAATTCTGAGCTATGAGATTTTTAAAATTTGCGTGTTTACTGGTGCCACCTAGTGGCAGAATTCTGACACGAGTGTCCCATTTTGTGCAAGTCTATGTCATACTGATCAACTTTGCCGAAGACACCATCTTCCTAAGTTGTCAGGATTCTGAGCTATAAAATTTCTAAAATTTGAAAGTTCACTAGCGCCGCCTAGTGGCAGAATTTCTAAACAAGTGTTAATTTTTATGTAAGTTTATGTCATTCTGATCAACTTTTCTAAAGATACCAACTTTCTAAGTTATCGGGGGAGCGACACTAGTTTTGCCAAGCCGAAAACCCCCAAAAAAGTCGAAAAAAGACGAAAAAAACCTTTAATTTACTTGCTCACTAGCGCCGCCCAGTGGAGGAATTTCGAACTTCGCAACTCATCGTCAGTAAGTTATTGGCGTACCCAACAACTTTCCCGAAGACACTATCAGGGTTATCGATAGCTGTCGCATATCGTAACGTTTGCTTGACAACCTGATATGGTTCCTGCAGTGCAATTTAGCTTCAAACTGTTGATGGTCCCTCTAGCGGCCAAGTTGCCAACTAATCATATGAACCAAAGTTCTAAATGGTAGATCTTATCAAGCCCTAAAACTTTGCCGAAGAAAGTATGGCGCTAACTTTTAACACACTCGAGATAATAGGCCACACCCCCAAAAAGCCGAAATCCCATAAGCTCTTAGTCTCCTATTAAGCGGATTCCTATTGCGCCCCCCGACCAGTGATCTTATAAGAGTCTCGACTGTAAGATCATAACCAAATTTAAAAGATACCTGATTACATGTAGCACGATTGTGCTACTGGAGAGCTGCCTAGTGGCATTTTTGTGAATTAAACGTCTATTCATCAGGTAAATCCTTGTCATAACCAACAATTTTTCACAACATTTTCAAATCATCAGTATCTGAATTTATCGCATACAGTAACAGTCGCTTGACAATCTCATATGGTTAATGTGCAATTTAGCTACATCCTGTAGATAGCACCACTAGCGGCATTACCCAACATTACTTGTTAAACTAAGGCCTAAGAATCCTCTGGTGAACGTCGAAGTCGTCTCCACTCGACTCGGGTCATGGCTAGCGATCAGTGATATTATGAGAGTATTGACTGTTGTCCCCAAGGAATTGGCATCCCTATCCCACCAATGCAATGTTTTCGTAGCCAGCATAACAGCGGCTCAAGCGTAGGGCTCAAGCTGACAACCTATTTTCAACACAGCATCATAATTTTAATGCGGGGTAAGAAAACAAGAAGACCATAACAGTCCCCTGGTTGTCCCATCTCTAAAATTATTATGCACCATGCGTCCCCTTAATTTGAGTTTCGGGGTGTGTGAATCTCTTGACTACACCATTGACCAGCACTACATGAGAGCAACACTGAATCAATTATTTACTAGTCATAATGGTCGAATAGTAAAACACTTAATAAAGAAAGCCCCATGAGAAATGACCGGTTTATGATTGCCAGAAATGTGAAATAAAACAAATTGGAAAATTAAGTTTTACAACCCAAACCATAAAAACGCAATACCACTTTTGTATTATGGATGTGTGTCAAGTAATCTTCCTGCCCGGTGCCCACTTCCACCCTCTAGAGACAAGGCAATAATGTGCAGACATCCAGAAAATATTAACCCCAACCGCTTTGTAGCATGAAAAAAAAACGTCAACAATAGCATACACCACGTGCTTTCCTTTACCATTCTCTCTAACAGGTAGCAATGCTGGAACATTGCGGCACGTCCACCGTTGTCCTTTTGCACCCATATGCGAGGAGAATACAGCCGAATAGTCAGGCTCGTATCTGGTCGGTAAACGAGTGCACAGCTTCACGAAGCGGCGAAATTCTGTTCGGATTACATCGAATCGGCCAGTGTGGCCACTACAACAGATTGATATTATAATGCGAAAGCTCCTTAACAAATATAGAGCTGGACCTGATGCGACTGCTTACCTTTTTTCAGCGATGTCCTGTGATCTAATCCGATTATTATCAACAAACTCGCACTTCCGGCACAACAAATTTTACTTTGCAAGGGACGTAAATGGCGAAATGATCCTCAGCCTTATGATGGTCACCACGCGGAAGGCCACATCTGCATATGGCGGAGGAAGTCCTTGGCGACTACGAGGGTTTATTCACCGCATTATAATTAGCTTTGATTGGATTTCTTCGGTGAAAATCTACACAGGAGTAATGGCGCAATGGACCTTGAGTTTCATCGCGATAATCAGCTGCCCTTCTTGAGTCTCGAAGTCTTGAGGCTGAATAAGGTCGAGATTATGAAGTTATCATTGTTTAGTTGAAATATTCACATATGTGATTTCGCATAATGCGATTTACACAGTGTATTCTATGTGTTAACGCCAGTGCTAGCCAAATCTAAATTAGGTTCACAGTTCTGTTCGAGCAGATAGCATCAATTTCCTATCAATCCAGTATTCTAATAGGATGAACATAACAGGAAAACCATAGATCATGACCATTTTATGATACTTCGGGAACATTTAGGGTTTCCCGCCAAATTGTATGGCCTTTTAGACTATAAAAGTCCACAAAGTGCCTCAGTAGAGGACAATTAGTTCGTAAATTAGCTAGTAACTTGACTGAAATATATTGTTTGTTAATATAAATTGTTCAGTATATATACCGCTTGACAGTTTAGGTGTATTAAACTGACCTCGTTTCCTGTCCGCGTATCCGTGAAGACGTAACCCTGTGTTCTTTGACCAACCTGTCCAGCATTCGTAGCAAGGAACAGACGTTGGAATATGCATCAACATTTTGATCTATCGAGCCGGATATTTATTGTGCCGTGAAGCCATGTTGTATGTTGTTTATCGTAATTGTGATGCCATTCGCGGTGGTATTGTGATGAAACCTGTGGAATATTCTTCGGACACGAAACACTATTGTGCACAGAAAAACTTTCAAAAACTACAGAACTCTGGAAAGTGTATTAAAAACAATGCAGACAATGTGAACGAAACCAACAATAGAGTAAGGTGGGGCAAAAGTTCGACCTTAGTTGAAAATTCAACTTTTTTCAAGAAATCTAAGCAGATAAAAATAAATGAATACCGTGTGGTGATTCTACCATCCATGAGCTACAAATTTGCTGAACAAAGTTACGCCAAATGTCTTTTCAATTTTGAGTTACAACACTTTTTGTATGTGTGTGTCTAATTCGAACTCTTGCCCCACCACTGGGGCAAAAGTTCGAATCTAGTGTTTGGGGAATTTCACTAACCGTAGCACACTATTTCGACACTTTGGTAATCTGGATACCTAAAACCAAAATGCAAAAAAATACGAGTGTAGTTTCTATCTTCAGTTTAGATTTCCAACATAAATTTTTAGCAGAATAATGGATAATATTAGGATAGGATGATATAGAATTTGGGATACACTAGCAAATATTTACAGTGGAACTCTTGAATAAGTTCCACATCAAATCTGTATGCCGACGCCTTAAACACGGTTAAACTCTTATTTCTTTTGCTGATAAGTAATCCGTAGAATTTCATGTTCGTCTTTTTGTTTTTCATAGAGCTCTACTTAAATGAGATATTTTGGAGACACTGAAAAGAGTACCTACAGTATGCGGCAGGAAAAAATGCGAAAGTGTTTTTCAACATCAAACCTCATTTTCGCCCATTTAACATTAACCAATCTATGTTTCAACGTTCCATGATCTATAATAGGCTAGTTTTCTGAAAAGTTATTTAAAAACTTTCCCATTTTAGTCACTTACCTTTACTGGGCGGCGCCTGAAGCTGAAGACAATCAGAATTTTCAAACCGCAGAAAAGCACACAGGTCGCTAAATTTCGTATCTGATAAAACAAAATTTTTGATTTTCTCTACAATATCATCAAATATAAGGACTGTTCATTTTATAAAGAGGACAACTTTGCAAGGCTATAAAAAGAAAACGCGTAGTTCAAATTTGAGCAGCCTTGGTTAGTTGTTCAGTACATTATGTTAGCAGATAATAACCATAAATAAATTGGTTTAAAATTATTGAACTTCATAGAAATGTGGCAAAGTGTTTCGAGAGATCAATTTTTCAATTCCCGAAAACTAAAGATAAACACAAAATTTCTGTAAAACATCGGCGTATCGTTTTTAATTGCAAAAAGTGTTTTCCACGCTGCAGCAGTTTGAGTGATACATGTTCTGGCAAAATATAAACCAAATCGGAATAATGGTTGTTGAGATATTAAAGTTACAAATTGGACTCGATTTTCAGAATAAAATTTATTTGTTAAACATAAATGTATAAAAATATTAAATTTTGACTGTTTTTAATGGATATAGTCGAAAGTACTAATAATGCAATTTCAAATGCAGAAAACCGCTTCTTGATAGCATTGTTGGCTTGGTTACTGTGCTTCATGGCAGTTACCGGAGAAAAAAACGCTTCGTTCTATGAAGGTTCTTCTAAATAACGATGTACTCTATTGCAAATACAACGTAACAATGATGTTGTTAACATGTAGTTATTTTCAAATAAGGTATATAATCACATAGGGTCAGACCTTGCTGAAAATAAATAATGAAAAGCTTCTCTAGAATCAAAAACTTGCATTTATGGAGCAAAAAGTATGCAATTTTTCATTATGGCCATCATTAAGTATTAAATTTATGATGAAGAATGTACTTTAAAGCATATTTTTCTTCGGTATCATTTAGAATGTGATTCTCTTCTATACTGGACAAATTTTGAACTGATTCCGTAGTGTTATTGCATCACTGGACTTAAATAAGTATTTTTTATCAATTTCATTGATAACAAGGCAACTCACTGTATCAAGCTGTATAATGCTTGGTGCATTATTACTGACCAACTATTACACTCTACCTTTAGAAGAATAGTATTAGATCCCAACACATTGAAAAGTTCATGAAAATTTTAAAGTTATGTATGTGGAAAGTTGCATAGAATTTTGAGAAATGGGGTTTTATTGAGTTTTAACGATGCCACAACAGTTCAGCCTATTGGACGCAGTGGCTTAATTTCCCCAACAGGGGAGGAAAAAAAAAAGAGTTTTAACGAAAACCGCTTTAGTTCCATAACTAAGGACAATTTGTATAATGTTATATTTTTCCTTCACTGTTGAATAGCTATGGAAATTTGTGCAAAAAACCGATAATGATTTTATTGAAAAATAAAAAAGATATCACACAAATAAGGTGTCCTCTTTATAAAATGAACAGTCCTTATGTACTTATTTCATCTAGTATGTAAAACTACATGTCTCTGGATCAGTGTGGTCTGGTTGTTCATCAAATTTAAGCTAATTTTGTTACTGTTACAGTCATTTTGTTTAATGACCATTGGGCGAGCAGTTTATTGATATCCGCTTATTAGGCCTACATTATCACATGTTAAACATCAAATGTGTTCATTTTTATTTTTCAGTGCTAGAATATAGACATTGACTGATACACTGTCATGAAAAAATAGTCATATATACCCCATATTTAGCGTGTAATTGTGCCTTGAAATTTTCGCATTTTTTCCTGCCGCACCCTGTACTTTGGCGATATATGGATGAATTTTAGTTTAGTGGAATCCTAAATCATGTTATTCTTTAATGTTAAATTTCTAAAATATGTTCTTGTGAAGATGTCGATGTAGGAATTCATAGCGGAATTCAAGTATTTCAAGCGGAAGTATGTGATCGTAGGCATAGGCGCCAACTTAGGGGAGAAGGGCAAGCTTAGGTTTGGACCCCCCCCTCCCCCCATATTTGATTTTTTTTATTTTCCCATACAAAAAATCAGAAAAAACAGGCTTTGCCCCCCCAATAATTTGACCATACCGATATTTTTTGACGAATTTCAGGAGTAAATTGAAAATTTCAACACATCAGACCAGCTACCAGCGCTGTATGCGAAGCCAACTTTTACACTAAATTTCTGTAAAAACGACGTTTGTTAGCTGGATTTCATCAGATTATTCACCAACATACTCTGGGCTGATGATATTAGGTGAGATTTTTTTCCAAATACAGTCATTGCACAATTATGGGTCACTCTGTCACAATTATTAGTCAGTCAGTTTACAATGCAAATCAAATGGAATTGACCCATAATTGTGGGAGACCCATGATTGTGCTATGACTGTACATAAGTTCTGAAAAATCTTTTTTTTTTTTTGGCTAAAATATAAACGACTCATAAGAAAGTGATCATTCTTCATAAATAGTTCCAAAAGTCCCAGTAAAGAAACAGGGATGTAAGCAGTAATAAATTACAAAAGTTTCATAAACAAATAAAAAAATGCATAAATAAATCAAAAGTTTCCATAAATAATTGATTTTTGAGCAATTAAAAAAGTCAAAAATGCAATGAATAAATCAACAGTTGCAATAAAAAAAAGCCATTTTTCCCACCAAATAACTTCGAATTTTCCATAAATAAATCCGATATTTCCATAATAAATATGAAAATACACAATAAAAAAAATATTGAAAAAGCAATAAATAATTCAAAATGTGCAATAAACGAAAAAATAAATTATCAATAAATGTCAAAAAACGAGCAATAAACGTAAATGCATTTTGAGCCAAAAAAATATGCATACCATGCGGTGAAGCCGCATAGAGGATTGAGGAACTGAGGCGGCAGAAGGCCGCCGAAGATTCCGATATCCGATGCACCGCAACTGCATCGTTTCGGTTCTAGGCAAACCACAGATCCAAGAATTTGCCCGGTATAATGCAAACATAGATGTTATCCCTTTTTCAGGTCCGAGGAGCGATAGCAAGTTCGGACAGCAAGCAATTGCTCGGTAAATTGCAATCATAGTTACACTTTCCTACACTTGTTTTTCATGGGTAATTTAGTCATTTTTTATTGCATTTTTTGAATTTTTCATTGCTTTTTCAATATTTTTTTATTGTGAATTATCTAATTTATTATGGAAAAATCCGATTTATTTATGGAAAATTCGAAGTTATTTGTTGGGAAAAATGGCTTTTTTAATTGCAACAGTTGATTTATTCATTGCATTTTTGGCATTTTTAATTGCTCAAAAATCAATTATTTATGGAAACTTTTGATTTATTTATGCATTTTTTTATTTGTTTATGGAACTTTTGTTATTTATTACTGCTCACACCCCTGTTTTTTACTGGGACTTTTCGAATTATTTATGGGAAATTTTGTATTTATTATGGAACGTTTAATTGTCTGCTTTTTTTTTTCTTCAACTGTTGTAAGTTACAACTTATAACAATATGTTTAGCTTTAGGTTAGTTGATTTCGGAACCCACAGTCTCGAAGGAAGAACTCACATTTTACAAATCTTTTGGAAGTGATATTTGATCCCAGGTCCTCGATGAAAAGGGCATGCACTTTAACCCTCACACTAGGTCCGCCATAGTCCAGATCTATCTGGTAGAATTTTTGGCCTAATACCTCGAGATGATTGTGCTTTACTTTTCGAACTTCAAGTTTGTTTATGCCTTCATGTTTAGCCGTTATGTGGCCGGCAAACTTTTTGCTTTTTTCTACACCGTGTATTTTAAATGGGTGCTGGGTACTCGGGTACCCTGCCGGCCACATAAAGGTTAATGAGTGCGCATAAATTTCTTAACTATTCTTTTCCATTTCTATATGAGTTTTACTGGGTATTTTCTGATAAATTCAATAATCCATAATTTTTTGGTTTAGATTTTAGGCAGTGGCGTAGCTAGGAATTTGGGGGCCCGGTGCGGAAGCAAATTGGTAGGCCCCCCAGAAAATTTCATAATATGTACATATTTTACAATGATAAATCTATACATTTAACTGTCGAATGATCGCACTGTTGCATTTTGTACAAAACATTGAAAAAATCTCGCATTTTGTAAGCATTCTAGTGATGCTGGCAGTGCACTACAGTGATGGCCAACGGAAGGTTAAACATTATCTATCTTATATTATTTACTGTATTCCTTCATGATTTTTTTCGGTAGCGAAAGATTTTTTTTTATAAGAATTATGCCGAAAAAGTTTTCAACAAATTATTTAGAAATTGCACAAAATAGTCCTTATAAAAGGCTTTCAAAGATTGCTCTCCCGGGTAGACGAGAATATCTAAATCATATCTCAAATCGAACACTTTTTGCTGTTATAGCTCGATGTGATTTTGATGTGTTATTCAAAAATCTAATGAATATCGCACGAATAGCTCAAAGTGATATGATATCAGTATTTGTTCTTGTCGGAATAGCTGAAAATTTCTAAGAACAAGTTCAGCTCTTCTACACGAAATGGAACACATACACCCAAAGAGATGGCTCAATGTTAGTGAAATGCCATGTGTCCCTTGTTATTTACAACAGCGAGCCACAGTTGAGTGGTAAGCATCGCCGCCTGTGAAACCTAAGGTCGTAAGTTCGATGCTGGATGCTGATATTTTTTTTCTAGAAAAAATTGACAAATCTTGTCTGCTATTTTTTTGATCTTGTAATATCTTAACGGGCTATTATTGAGTAGTTCACCATATAAGATTCTGCTATTATTTGAGGGGCCCAAATGCAAAGGGGTATAAGTGACCATTGTGTCGATTTTGAGCTGAGCATATCAAAAAATTCTTCAGATTTCAAGCTTTCAGGAACTTTTTTAAGTTTGTTTTTACGATGTTTGGAAAAATTACAATAAATCGGAAAAAATTGTGTCGATTTTGCAACTCCATACATTTTATATGGGATGAAAAATTGGTGAAAAACTTTAAACCTCAATTACTCGAAAGTGGGTTTTTGTCACTTATACCCCTTTGCTTCTAACCCCCTCATTTCTGTTCTTTTACCTCTTATATCAATCAAACCAATATCAGTTTTTGCTCTTCAGTAATTCAATTCAATCATTACTGAATATGCTATTCATCAGATTTTTCCACCTACTCGGGTTACCTTTTTCTTTGGGAAATCTTTCTTGAAGAATAATTTGTCTTCAAGAATCTTTTAAGTTGTTAATGCAAGGATGTCATTCAGTATTGAGCATGAGCATGAGCATGATTGACCGCCCGCGGTTGCTCCTCTGTTATTGCAAGGACATCTGCATTTACACAAAGAACCAACAGATGAAGCTTGGGACTAGCCTTCTCTCATTGTGTGCAAGGATGTCATTCAGTATTCCTCTAAAAACGCTCCTTCAGGAATAATATTATTATTAGCTTTATTAATGAGGCTTTCAGCCCCTTGGCTGGTTCACCTGAGACATTCAGGAATGTTTTCAAAAGTACTACAGAGTAATTCAAAAGATTCTTGCAAAGGCTTCATTGAGTAAGTCTCGAAATATTAGTTCAGGAATCTATCAATTATGTCTCTGAGGATTTATCTAGAAGATCATCTAAAGAATTCTTGAAAAATTCCAGGAAAAATACTACAAAAAACCACCAATGATTCATTCAGAACCAGATATTCTTCCAAGAAATTACATCTGGAACCCCTCAGAGGAAGGGAAGCCCTTCTAGAATTTCTTTAAACCTTCTTCCGTTTCTTCCAGGGAATCCTCTAAATATTCCTTTGGTGATTTTCGACGAAAGTCAAATATTTCTCCATATACAGGGGATAGACGAAATGATCGGGACAGGCAAAATTTTCACTTCTCAAATTTTTTTCAAATAGCTGTAACTTTTCGAAAGGAGAATCAAACATTCTCAAATTTTTAATGTGAGATGATCAACTAATTGTGTATTAGTGGTCTAATTTTGGAAAAGATCGGGCTATTCTGCACGAAGTTATGGAGATTCTAGAAAAAGGTGTAATTATCTGATAGCCAACTTTGAGCTGTTATATCCCCGAATTCAAATAACCGAATGCAAAGAAATTTCGACCAATTATGATTTATATAGCTTTGGAAAACCTTTGACACAACATAGAATTCTCAACGCGGAAGAGAATTATAACGATTAGATTTTTTTTCTAATAAAACACCAAATTATCCAAAATTTCAACATCGTTTCAAAATTCAGGATACTAATTATAGTTCATTTAAACTCCCGCAAATTGAGTTGAATATAAATATGTAATGAAGAAAAGTAACAACATAGCCGGCAATAAATTAAAAAAGTAATGGGGTGCATATTAAAAATAGACCAATTAACTAAAAAATCATAATATAAATTAAATCGCTATAACTGTTTTGCTTGTTGAAAATTTCAAATTGAGTCAAACGTTTTTCAGAGCTCATTATATATATGGTCATAGTTTCTTTGCATTTTGTTCATTGAATCCAGAGGTATAACAGCTCAAAGTTGGATATCGGATAATTATACCTTTTTCAAGAATCTTTATATCTTCGTGCAGAATAGCCTGATCTTTTCCAAAAATGGACCACTAATACACAACTATCATCATCTTACAGAGAAAATTTGAGAATATTTGTTGCACTTTTCGAAAAGTTACAGCTATTGGCAATTTTTTTTTGAAAAGTGATAATTTGGCCTGTTCCGATCATTTTGTCTATCCCCTGTATTCTTCAAGCATTTCTCAGTTATTCCCTCAAATAACTTTATCAGATATTTCTAGAATAATTAAACTTGGAATTTCCTCAAGCATTCATAACTTATCTTGGCGTCCTTTTTAAGATTTCTTAAGAATTATTTCCTAGGATTACTTCAGAGATCCCACCAAAGATTCCTTTTTCCAAAAGTATTCTTCAAGGAGTTTCTCTAAGGTTTTACTAAGAGATTCATCCTAGAATTCCTCCTAGAAATTTCCAAAGAATCAATTGGATAATAATAAAACAAAATCTCCAAGGATTCCTACAGAAGAAATTGAATTAAATAAATTATATTAATTAAATTAAACTTTTAGAAGGACTTCTGTAGGAATTCTTTCGAAAAATACTTCTGGACTTTCAATATCCATTAACTCTAAGAGTTTTCTCAAGAGTTCCTTCAGCAATTTTTGCTAGTATTTCTAGCACTTTTCAAAAAACTTCTATTCCGCTTTTTGATCAGACTCCTTAAAAATTCTTCCAAGAAACCTTTTGAAAAATAATTCTAAGTTTCCATCACGCATCTCAGTCAGGAATTCCTCCAGAATTATTACGTTATTTTTTATATAATCCGTGCTCACTTCTAACAAATATACAAAAATAAAAAGCAAAACAAAAAGCGCTCCACTCCTTTGTTTTGAGTGGTATGAAAATGGAAGCGTATATAAATAGTAAAAGAACAGATGCCCTATCTTATCAAAACAAATAACTTCTCCAGTAGTCTCTCCAAGGATTCCTCCTAAAATTATTTTGCCACTTTCTGCAGGAGTTCTTTAAGAATACCTAGAAGCATCCTTTAAGTAAGTAATGCAAGGCTAAGATTTCAAAGAGGATATCCATCAGGATTTTTTCAGGAATCACTTCAAGAATTCATACGGTTATTCTTCCAAAGATTTCTAAAATATTTCTTCAAAAAAAAGTCTCCTGGAAATTATCACAAGATTCTGTCAGAATTTCTACAAGGATCTTGTTAGAAACTCCTGCGAAGGTTTCATCAATATTTTAAAGCATTCTGCTTAATTTTTTAATAACATCTCCAAAGCTTCTACCATTACTTTTGGGATTTTTCCAGGAATCGATTTTCTAAGGTTATTCAACATTCTAAAGGAATTTCTTCAAAGAAGCGTGTAGAAATTGCTCCCAAATTTCCTTCAGGAATTTTTCCAGAGATTTCTTTAGTAGCTCATCCAATAAGTTTTCTTGCAATTTCTCCGAAGATTACTTCAGATTTTATTCAAGTTAGTATTCTCTTGAAATTTCTTTAATTGATTTCATTCATTCATTCTTAAACTGATTTTTCCAGGTATTTAAGAAATAATTTTGTACAAGAAATCTTTTGGGATCCTATCATGCAAGGATTTCTTCTTGTATTAATTCAATTACTCCTGCAAGAGTTTTCCGGAGATTCTTTCACAAATTCCTCCAAGAAATTCTGTAGGAAATCCTCCAGAGGAGGCATTGAGTGTTTTGCTAGTTTATTTTTAGAAATTCCTCTAATAAGCCTATTCAAGGATTCATAAATTCCTCTAATGAATACTTAAGAATCTCAAATAAAAAAATATAAGAATTCTTTCAATTCTCACAGAAATTCCCCCAAGAAATTCTAATGGAATTTCTTCATACATTTTTAGGAAATTGTTTGTGATCTCTTCTGGTAAACATCTTAATTTTTTGGAAATTTTATTAGTAATTCTCTTGAGATTTTTCTCGGTCGTTCCGTTGTAAATTCTTTGTTTTTTTTTTAATTTGCAAAAGTGTATCTCGTAGAAAAGTAATAACAAACAAGCTTTTAAAAGATGTCACTTAAATTTACAAACGAATCGACTAATTAAATTTCAAAGTGCCTATCGAATGAATTTCAACATTGAACTATTGAAAGTATTACAAATGTAATTGTGAAGTATATTTGCAAAGGGACTGCCGGTGGAACTTTCAAAGAAATTGCTAAAATCCCGTGAAAAATTTCCAAAGCAGCTGGCCAAAGAGTTTAAAAAAGTGATGTTAAAGATATTTTCTCAAATAATAATCTAATTCAACTTCGAATATTATCGCCGAGAAATTTCCAAAAGAGTTATCGAAGATTTCGATGGAAGTGCCGAAATAATTTTCAAAAACATTTGCAAAGAAAACCCCAAGAATAATTTTATAGGAATTTTCGGATTAAATCCAATCAAAGCATTTCCCAATAATTAGCCAAAAAAACTCCGCCAAAAGATATTCGAATTTTTTTTTCAGGTAACTTACAGAAAACTGGCCAAAAAAAATGCCAGGCGAGTTACCCAATCAATTCCCGTAGGGATTGGCATACAAGTTTTCAGAAAAAAGTTGAATTTATTCCGAAAGTAATTACCAGAGGTTTTCTCAAACGCATTGTCAAAAAAAAATCAGTGAAAAGTTGCAGACGGAATTCCCAACGAAATTTCCGTTGAAATAAAAATCTGAAGAAGTTCGTAGAAATAAAAATCAGAAGTCGTTTTTGTAGCATTGCCGAGAATTAGTTGATTAGTTACTGAAAAAAAATAAAAATACTTCAGAAATTCTAATAAATAATGTAAAAATTCTCACAGGAATTCCTCAATGAATTATTTAGAAATTCTTCTAAGGTTTTTATTAGATTTTTTTCTATTGGTGCCTTAAAGGGTTTCTTTAGCGATAACACCAGTTTCGTCCGGATTTCCTTCACGAAACTTCTAAGGAAAGTGTCTAACGATTTCATCAAGCATTTTTTTTCCAAGTGCGGAGCTCCAAGAACTCTTTCTGGGACATCTTTTACGATTCTTCTGGGAAATACTTCAAGGACTTCTTTACAAATTCCTCCAAGATATCCTGCGAAAGTTGCTACTGCGATTCCTTAGGAAATTCCTCCATCATTTTTGAAGAAATTTCTTCAGTATTATGTAATCCCAAGAACTCCATAAAGAGTTTCTTAAATATATCCACTAACGATTCTTTTGAAGCTACCCCACATGTTTTCTTCAGCATTTTTTCGGAGGAATACTTTAGGAATTCCTTCAAGAATTTTTTTATAAACTTCTTCAAGGGTTCATTTTGCACTGCCTCATATGATTTTGAAGTCCTTTCAAGGATTTCTTAAGAATTTCTTTAGTCATACCTGCAGGGATTTCCTCAGAAATTTCTCTAATAATTGCTGTAGGAAATCATCCAAAGATTCCTTAGGCAATGTTTTCAAGTCCTCTTTCAAAATTCGTTCAATAATCTTTCAAGAAATTCCAGTAAAGATTAAATCTTTTCTCCAAGGATTTTTTTCAAGTTACGAATAAAGATTCGTTCATGATTTTTCAGTTTTTCTTCAGATAACCCTACAAAGATGAACACATTCATCCCCAAAGTATCGCTGCACAAATTTCCTCATTTCCTCCCCCTGCAGAAATTCCTCCAAGGAAATATGTAGGAATTATTTTGAAGACTGTTTTTTTTATTTGCACCAAAGAATTTGGAATTCTTTACTAATTCTGTAAAAATACTTCCAGAACATCATCAAATATACCTCCAAAATCAACCCAATGATTCTTTCCTAACACATCTTAGAATTCATCCAGGCGATTTTTCAAGGATTTTTTTAGAAATTTCTACAAAAAATGCTACAGACATTTCTACAAGGATTCCTTCGGGAATTCATTCAAATTTCTTTAGAAAATCTCCCAAGGATCTATTCAGGTATGGTATGGCTCCAATCATGATCTCAAAAAATCATAAATGATATTTTCAGTGAGGAACTCCTGCAAGATTCCTTCTTGAAGAAATCTCTAAAATCATACTTGGACAGATTTCATATGGTTCATCTAAAAGATTTCTTGAAGGGCATTATGGCATAATCCTTCAATGGCTTTATGATCGTTTCCGAAGAGGTATTTCTGAACGACTGCTTGAAGAAATTCGTACAAAAAAATCTCAAAGGGATTCCTGAAGGATTTTTCGATAATTTTTTGAAGAAATTCCTGAAGAAATGTTAGGAGGAGTTCCTGAAGGAATCATTGTAAGTATTCGTAAACCAATGCTTAGAAATTTTTTTAAGCAATCCCTAATAAATGTTCTGAAGTAAATCTTAGAGGAACTTTTGTAGAAGTCTTTGAAGTAACTGCCTGATAAATCGTGAAAAGATATTCTTGCCCGAAGGAATTCCCACAGAAAGCCTTCAAGGACGTTGAATGCGTTCAGTTCTTAATTTTGATGAATGGGGCCCCTGAATTTCAGCTGTTATCATAAGCTAAATCAAGAGCTTTGTTTGGTTCTGTGGTTAGGATATCATGGATGTTTTCATAATGCTCATGAATTTCACTTCCATATCGGTACTGAATATCGTAAAATTCAATTTTGATTTTGAACACATTTTTTATTGTATTTTGGGGCTCCTGCAGGTGCAAAGAGTAGTCATCAAACTAATATAAACAAAACTACACGAATAAAGTGTATACATTTTTAATTGTTAATAATAGAACTTCAAAATAGCCATCTGTGTTCCCCATTGCAAAATCTCTTGATCATCACGAAGAGGCCCCTGCATAACTATCAGCAGATCGGCAAGTGTTGAACAAACTGGGCCCCCGAATTCAGAGGGCCCCCAAATCAGGGATGGTTTATAACACTAGACCTGCCCTGATTTGGCGGCCCCCTGAATTCGGGGGCCCGGTGCGGACCGCACCCCCCGCCCCCTCCTTGCTACGCCACTGATTTTAGGCTTTCTCCAGAAGGTACGCTACTCAACAAAGCTTGATTGGTAAACATCTGGCTTATGTTTCCATATCATTGCTTCAGGTTTCAATCGACATTAGATCATCTTATAGCATAGTCGCAATTATGTAACGCATTATTGGTTTGCTCTTATTAAGTTATTGGGGCAATCTTATTAGGTTATTGGTGTAATAATTCAAATTCTCAATATAGGTCACGAAAAATTGAAAAAAATATAAATGGCACTGGTAGCAAAAGAAGCTAGGGTATGAGAGTCTTTATGGAAATGTAATTCGTGCCACCGCAAACACGCAGTATCAAATCGCACAAAGTTGATGCAATTGCAAAATTCCGCGGAACTTTTTCGAAAATTTCGTTTCGTTTCGAAAAATACCGAATGAAATCGGATTTCGTATAGATCTCACGAAACATTTTTGAATTTCGTTTCGTTTCGTACCACATCATATCAGAAATTTTTTATTTTGTTTCGTTCCGTCTTGAAAAAATCCCATACCGCATACCCTTATTACATACACAAAACATCTTTTTTTTTCGTCGAAAAATACGCTATTCTACTAGAACCGAATGTGCTGAGAATTGCGATATCTCTACACTTTTTGAGTTATTGAGCAAAATAGGGTAGGTTTCCTTCGGGAACTTAAAAAATGGTCAAAAATGCCGATTTTTTGGTTGTTTTTTGTTAATAACTCAAAACCGAGCTTAGATATCGTAATTCTAAGCACATTTTGGCCCTTTAGAATCCCAAAATCATCTGTTTTAATAGAATAGCGTATTTTTCGACAAAAAAAATTCATGCTTATTTTAGTCCTACACAATTTTTGATAACTTTAGGCCCCTTGAGAGACGACTTCGATTTGAGATACGGACTTCAAATTTTCACACGATCAATGCTTAACTAAAAGGATCATTTTCAGACAACTAACTTCTAGCATTTCCATTTTTTGCAAAATAAGGGACGGCCTAATGGTCATAGAAGGCTTCAGTTGTTGAATGTAGATATGCTAATTAAACACTAGTTAAGCTAAGTTAAACAAAATCTACTGCGCTAGCAACACTGTAAATCCGAGCGTGCAAGAAACCCCGAGAAAATACGGGAAAATCCTCATCATCATTTCAACTATATCAACGGTTTACAAGATGTGTGCCGTCGTCAGTGCCGGTCGAACTATCGAACGCGAAATACCATCTCTCGGGTTTCCAGTGCAAGTGCTGCCTCCTTACGGTTGCTCTCATCGTTTGTTTGTGATATAAACCATTCTGCTTCCTTCCGGACTCTTCCACCCACTTTGAAGGAGAGCAACCTCGTATCCCGAGTCAGCCAACCGGCGACAACGACAGAGCATCATCACAGTGACGGTGGTATTCATCTCTCGAGTGCCACGGCTAGGGGGTTTCATTAGATTCTCGAGTGTTGACGGCGTCGGACGTGTAAGCCACTAAGAGCGCATCCGGTTTTTCGAGCTTAGGCTACCCAGTTCGGTTGCGGTCCGTGCGGTGAAAGTGTAACAACTACCTATTCATTTTAGTGCTTAAAACTCTATCACCCTCGTGTGTGGTGATTGTCATCAACGTCTTCAGCATCCATCGATATCAGTGTACAGTGGTTCAGGAGTTACCTTTGAAGGAGTGCTTTGCTGTGTCAATTTGAGGAAATTTGATTTATTGGACTACGTCAGCGGATAAAATTGTAAGGGAAAATTATCTGTGTGTGTGAATTCAAAACAATTAAAAATAGTTTTCATTTGGAGCATTTATTTCAAAGTAAATGATGGAAATTTAAACTGACTTAAGACAATACTATTTAGATTTATTGTTTTCAAGTTATTGTCTGAAGATACTATGGAAATTTCTAAAGAACCTAAAAGGGCACGTAGTTTGAGTAATGATTTTTTCACAAAAATATTGTGTTATAAAGTGATAACTATCTTCGAAGAAGCATTTATATTGCGAAGATGTACGATGCTGAATAGAAGTCAAACAAGTTTTCATTTATAGCTTCTATTGAAACATGTTATTTTTATTTTTTAAATATATCGACGTTTCTGTTTGGATATCATCGTTTCTGAAATGCTCTTTGAACAATACAATGTTTTCTCCCGGTGTTTCAAAATTTACTTCAAAACTTAAATACTTTTATTTTGGTTTTATGCATCAATTCGAATTCTAGTAAAATAAAAATGTTGAAAATTTGATAAAAGTACATACCAGAAAAAGTCAAGCAAAATATCTTATAATTTCGTTGAAAAAACTTAATGGTAACTTGCTGAGGAAAATGATGCTGTCGCATTCGCCAGAAAACCTTTCGCCCGAAAGCCGCTTATTAAGGCGAAACTGGAAGCATTTCCTCATGTTTTTGGTTTTTGAATTTTTTTTATTAAATAACGAAGCAATATTTTCAAAATCGGTTTCATACACGTATAGAGTATGAATCAAGGAATCTCGTGATTTTTTTTTGTGGTGGAAAATGTTTTCCGTTTTTGTAGAAACCATTCTTTTTTTGTGAAATTTTATTCAAAAATGGTTTCTGAAAAAAAAAACGAAAAATATTTTCCACAACAAAAAAAAATCAGAAGATACCTTGATCCATACTCTACATGTGCACGAAAACCGATTTTGAAGCAATATTTTCATTATTAAATGAAAAATCAAAAACTAAAAAGTGAGGAATTGCATAAATAAGCATAAAAAACAATAGAAGGCATAACTTCAGTACAGAGTAGTCGACATTTTTCTGCCAATAATTTTGCGACGCATCTACATACATTTGCAAGGAAAATTACCTAAAAACGCTAGAATGCAGCATTCTTATTTGAATACGCTGTTCTTTTGAAACTATGTCTGGAGCCCAGAAGCTTAAAAATTAACAAACGTCATGGTTTCCCATAACAGAATAACTTTTTAGCAGAATAGGTCATGATAGAAAGAAGGGGAAATTTCAGAAAAAAAATACCTCAAATTATATATAGTTTCAGGAACAACTACGAAATAGAAAGACTAGTTTATTACAAAAGAAGGGTGAACTCTTATAAATATTTCTGCAGCTATATTGCCAAAAATGTATGTAACAGTATAAGTCTAAGATCAGTGTTCGTAGTGTTCAAGGAAGCAAAAAAAAACTGGCGAAACTGCTTGCAGTGACTTTCAGTTGATAATCTGGATGAAAAAAAAATGACAATTGGCAGAGTCGACTAGTCCTTGGACCATAGTATCAAGTCATGTACATGAGCACCGCTGGAAACTGGATTAAGGTTTAATCATAATTCAGCCAAACTACATTCGATAGGATGGCGTTTAGACAAATGGCGAAATTAATACCAGAAAAGTGTTTTTAAGATTATTATGATTTTCGGGCGTTTGTTACATTCGGGCGAATGGTTTTCTGGCGAATGTGACAGAACTGTGAAAAATAGCTTTGAAAATACTAAAAACATCATTAGGGGAGACTGAGGAGACTTGATCCCTGGGGAGACTTGTTCCCCCATATTTTCTAGGAATCAAAAACAGTTTTCTTCTAGCATTTTTTTTCCAAAACAACATGTGAACAGACGACAATGTTTTGGCTACAATTGATTTTAATTGTGTATTGCATAACTTTTTAATGGCTGATGGTTTGTTTTCAGTCCTTCAGAAATCTTTTAGGCGATTCCGAAAAATGTCAAGAACTTTGTAAAATTGAACGTGTCAAAATTTCACAGCATATAGTTTAAATAAAATACTATCAAACGTATTTATCCAAATAAGACAGTTATATAAATATTTTAATTAATGTATCTTAGTGTATACAACAGTGACATGGGGAAACTTGATCCCTCGAGGATTACACACACATTATACATGGGAAAAATAAAATTCTATTTGAAAGCCTCTATTTACTCGGAATTCTAGTATATTCAATGATAAAACGTGTCAGATAATACGGCATATCCTTAACAATTTAAGGAAATCTCAAAATTTCAAATACACCGTATTCATAAAAAATGCAAGAAAACTTGAAAAGAAAATAACTAGGAAGCTTTTGGAGTTATTTTGCCTTTAAATCAACCATGTGCACAAAAGGGGATCAATTGTGACCCATTTTTGAAAAATACATCATAAGACATGCCTCCATAAAAACACAGTTTTGAAAACATTAACTATAATTTAAAGTCTTTCTGTAGTGTATTAACTTGCAATAGATGTTTACCTGCCATTCTGTACGAAAAATGGATCTAGTTTTGTGTTTTTTTTTTCTTAAAGTTACAGGCAAATTAAGAAAAAGGGATCAAGTCTCCCCAGTCTCCCCTAACGAAATTTAATCATTTAATGGTTAAACTCAGTGCTTTTTTTTGCTGACTGGAAATGAAAATATTTCTAATTTTGTTCACACTGCTTCCAAAAGTGATGAACAATATTCAGCGTTTTGAATCAGGTCATGCATCTGGATTTTGTTACATCCGAAAAAAGTGTAGAGTAGGTGGGGCAAAAGTTCGAGTGGGGCAAGAGTTTCTTTTGAAGTTTTTGAGCTCAATTCAAATTATTTCTTCCGGGTGTCGAGGTTTTTCGATCCCTTTTAGAATGAGTGTCTTTCACTCCAAAAATTATGAAAATTGATTGATATTCCGAAAAGTTAAGACTAAATGTTGGTTTTTCATAAAAAAATTGTAATTTGCGATGGTGCTTCCAATCCATAGATTGGAATTGTAATGAAATCAAATTCAGTCTTTTAATTTGGGGCGTAACTAGGTATATTTTAAAGATTCCTTAGCATGTATAACTTTTTGCAAAAAAGATTCGAAAATCATATTTTTCACATAGTGGGGCAAAAGTTCGAATTGTGGGGCAAGAGTTCGAGTCATGTGGCAACTTAAGGTAAAAACCTAAAATTCTGTAAAATGTTCATATGATCTTTAAACATGATGAAATTATGAGAAAATTCGATCGAAGCTCAAAAAAACTGTTGTTTTATCTGAATTTGGCGGAAAACTACTAAATTTTGGTGTAGTAAATTTAACCCTGATTTGGGTAAAATCCAGATTGAACTTTAGAGTGTGTTCCAGTTCCAACATCAAATATGAATTGGTTTCAGATATTCCTACCAAAGTGTCAAAATAGTGTGCAACGGTTAGCAAAATTCCACAAACACTAGATTCGAGTTTTTGCCCCAGTGGTGGGGCAAGAGTTCGGATAAAACGCACACATACAAAAAGCGTTGTAGCTCAAAATAGAAAAGACATTAGGCGTAACTTTGTTCACCAAAACTTTAGCTCATGGATGGTAAAATCACCACACGGTATTCATTTATTTTTATCTGCTTCGATTTTTTGAAAACAATTGAATTTTCAACTAGGGTCGAACTTTTGCCCCACCTTACTCTACACTGCAAATTTTATTTACTGGTATTCAGCAGTTAAAAAATTACATCGTCGATCAATTTCACCCCACTGATCAATTCCACCCGAAATCACGGTACATACAATAAGCTTAGTCGATTCATAAACTATTTCTGTTTTTTTTTCATCATGTCGTGCTACTGAATAACACTCATCCGTACGACATACAATGCGGCATCGTAACACAGCATATGTAATTCTAGATAGCGAAAATTTCAGAAAAATATTTGAAGATCCAATAATTTCTTCTGCTTCTTCTGTATGGCTCTACGTTCTTACTGGAACTTTACCTGCCTCTCTCCAACTTTGTGTTTTTTGAGCAATTCCACAGTTATTAATTGGAGGGCTTTCTTTGCCAGCCATTGCATGAGTTAGTATACCGTGAGGCAAGCACAATGATATACTATGCCCAGGGAGTGGAGAAAAATTTCCAGACCATGACGGAAATCGAACCCGCCGTTTCTGGATTGGCGTTCCATAGCCTCAACCACCAGGCTAACTGGAGATCCAATAACTACGAATTTCAAATTATTTCAATGAATTTCTTTATCGAAGAATATAGTGATCAAACTATATTATCCATGGAAATATCCTGAATGAATCTCAGGCAAAATGAGAGCTAATAATTTTAGGAAGCTTTTTTTTCTGCAGAAAATCCGTTCAATAGTTCCTCCAGATATCCATACGTAAGATATTCTTCAAGGCTGCCTTGATTTCTTGAATCTTGGACGATTTAATCAATTGTGTGGGTTTTTGAAAAAAAAATCAAAAAAAAAAAAGATTATACCAAAAATAGAACAGCGATGAACATTATTCTCAGTGTATTTTTTTTTCTCAAAGTCTTTCAAATATTCAGAAACATCTTGAAAGACATCATTTCAATCCAATAAACTGTTTTTAAGTTATTATTTCTGAAAAGTAAATTAGTTTTTTTCACATTCTTTTTTCAAAAGTTAGTTGATGGAAAATGGTTATGTATTGATGCAAAACCAAATGATTCTCAAAATCCAACGCATGAATAAAATCCCATTCAAATAGAAAAAAATATCGAGTTAAAATGACATTTTTCCGTGTTTTGGCTGGGAATGCACTATATCCGTTAAGTTGCTCTTGATCGAATAATAACCAAAAAAATTATTTCAATCGGGGATGAAGCTGATCAACCAATGGCATAAGATAAGAAATGTACACTAGTTTACAACATAAAACGAAACTCGTAAACTTCTGCAACATTGTAGGCGTAGTTTAGCGCTGATTTCGAAACCGTGCTTCTAAAAAATTAAGATATTGGCGAGTTTTGGGGACGATCTCCTTAAGTTTTAGCAAAATTTCCAAAAATACGTGAAGCAATGTTTTTTTTTTCAATAAGAAAAAAAAACAATTTAAAAATTCTTTCTCGACCTTTGCTTGACATATCAGGCCAAACATTTCAATAGGTCCTATCTGCATTTGAGAGGCTCTCTTTGTTGACTTTCTCTTTCAATTATTGCAATGTAGGGGTAGGCGGGGCATTATGGACACCCGGGGCAGAATGGACACCCTCAGTATTTTGAAATATGCGAACTTTTTTGAACTTTTAATGAATGGAGAATATAGTCCATTCGTCTAAAACGTAGTTTCAGGAAATAAACATTCGAAATTAAAATTATACTTGATTTTACACGAAAAAGTTGCGTCCTTCGTTTTTTGTGCATGGAAATTATAATTTTCACACCATCTAAAATAAGATTTAGTGAATAATTTATTGCAGGTCGATTAAAACCTTATATTTCTAGAACACATGCAAGTAGTTTTGCTGTACCTACATGCTTAACATGTTTATATTTTCTTCTTTATTAAATCAAAAATCAAGTTTGGAAATATCTTCTGCTGCCGGGGCAAAATGGACACTCACCTTTTTGAAAGAAGCGGCAAGGGAAAAATATAACCTAAATCACAAACGAACCAAATTCTTCGATTTCAGTATATTTTCGGTTAAATGTTCACTATATTAGACATAGGATGAAACAAATTGGTCAAAAAACGACAGAAGTGGAAAATAGTTGTTCTAGGCACAGCTGTACATGCCGACAAAAACAAAGCTTTATCCAAAACAGCATGAATTTAAATTAACTGAACAAAAATGAACTACTTCGGCTTATTATTCATCCATAATAGTTGTTTTGTAATGAAATGACTTTATAGGTGTAAATAATGTACGAAATTCGTAAAAGTCTCATGGTGTCCATATTGCCCCATGGGGGTGTCCATTCTGCCCCGTATGCTTGAAGACGGTCATGAAAAACTTACATTTTTCAAAACATTTTTTGAAGTGGATAAATCATTTTTCTTCGTGAGCATTCTTATGCAATAGATGCTAAATAGACTTTAAAAGGATACATGTATCAAAAAACTTAACTTTTTTGACATCTTGCCAGGTAAATTTGGCAAAAACCTTAGGGTGTCCATATTGCTCCGCCTACCCCTAATGCTACACTTTTCAACTACTTTTGCTGTACAAATCAAAACACGATTGTTTTGACCATTGTTCTATGCAAGGAGACAATCATAATTTAAATAAACAGCTCAGATATTAACGAAAGAGAGGGAAACCAAAAAGAGGCTCTCTTCTGCAGATAGGACCTTTAGATATGTTTGGCCTGATATCATATGTAGGTGAGTTACAGTAAAAAATTCAGCTCAATCGGAGCATTGATTACGGAGATTGAGATGTGTAAAGTGAGCGACTTTGCTTAAAAATAGAGCAAAAAACGATTTCAAATCATCGACCTTGTATGGAAAGCCGAAAAAGTTTCCGCTCTACTGTATTTTTTTCCTCCGCGTTTTCGAACTCAGGGTATGATTCTACACCAAAATTGATCATCAGCTTACCGAGCTCAAAAATGCTGTAAACTAGTGTTATTGAACAAACTAAATTTTATGATGCTGAATCTATGTAGAAAAGTTTTTGAAATTCTTACAACTGGTGTATTTTGTATCTTAAAATATAAAATAAAGTTTAGTAAATTGAAGCATGGCCCACATTAAACGCCTAAAGGTTTGCGATTTCTTAAAAAAAATCGTCTTACTTTCGCAAAAATATGCTATTTTCAAACATATATATAAACCTCATTTTTAGCTCAGAACTGTATTTAATAAGTCCACCATGAATGAATAAAAGTATTTTGTGAGTCATCTGATATACAAGGCGATTGGAGTCGAGTTTTCATACACAAGCAAAAAAGTAGACTTTTTTGTAAAATTGTCATATAAACTTTCAAAATTCTTCAATAGTTATTTATGTAACGAGTTGCAAAAAGTTGATTTTTTCAGCACGAGTCGTACATTTATCCAACGAGGCTTGCCGAGTTGGATAAATACGAAGAGTGCTGAAAAAATCGAGTTTTGCAACGAGTTCCATACAAAATTTTATGCAATGATTTTTTCATTATACAACTCATTTGAGTTGCATAATGTTCATAATGCAACCCAAATGAGTTGCATTATGAACATTATGCAACTATTTTTCATTATGCAACTCATTTCAGTTGCATAATGAACCAGTTCGGAAAAATTGGCCATTATAATACCGAAATGAGTCCTATAAAATGGATATTATGATACTGAATTGCATAATAGTTATTTATGTAACGAGTTGCAAAAAGTTGATTTTTTCAGCACGAGTCGTACATTTATCCAACGAGGCTTGCCGAGTTGGATAAATACGAAGAGTGCTGAAAAAATCGAGTTTTGCAACGAGTTCCATACAAAATTTTATGCAATGATTTTTTCATTATACAACTCATTTGAGTTGCATAATGTTCATAATGCAACCCAAATGAGTTGCATTATGAACATTATGCAACTATTTTTCATTATGCAACTCATTTCAGTTGCATAATGAACCAGTTCGGAAAAATTGGCCATTATAATACCGAAATGAGTCCTATAAAATGGATATTATGATACTGAATTGCATAAATATATTAACACAATTGATTTAAATCAAAAGTTCTCCCATTGAAACGCAATTGTAGCGTCCTCAGCGGTTGAAGGATGTGCACAATGAAGGACAAACGTCTTGACATCCCGCTTCAGCAGTGCATCAAAACTTCAAATGCACAAATCTCAAGAAGCAAGCTTTACACAACAAAGCATTTTATTATACTGTTCTTGCTCACTTGTAATAAACTTATAATAAGAAGATCAGGTGCTTTTTTTTTTTTTTTTTTTTTTTTTTTTTTTTTTTTTTTTTTGCGATTTTCGACTGGGAAGACTATTTCGAATAATTTGTTCTGGCTTGCAGTCTTAATAATTGGCCTACGAATTTATTTTCTTGGCTCCAACGTTTCGATCCCAATTGAAGATCCAAATTGGGATCGAAACGTTGGAGCCAAGAAAATAAATTCGTAGGCCAATTATTAAGACTGCAAGCCAGAACAAATTATTCGAAGATCAGGTGCGCTGGTTTTGTTTGTGAAGAGATTTGTGCCCTCGAAATCGTGAGTAGGTGCCAAAGTCGGCCATTGTGACGGCCATTTTGGGATTCTAACAAGTATGTCCTTAACTTCACCCCAGATTACGGTATTATAAGTACAATGGTTTCTGAAACAACGAGGCTATGACTTTTTTTAACAAGCTCCAAAGTTTTTACGTATTATCAACATATGAAATAAACAAATTATATATTATATATTTGAATTTTCCGTCATGGGAATTGAGTGTGCTGATTGGAATGAATTGCTTAAGAAATGTTATTCTCGAGTCCAAACACTTAAAAAAGAGGGTTATATGGAATAAAATTGCTACAGAACAAAACTCATAACAGTCCCATGTGAATAGGAAACGCAGCAAACATGGGACTGTTATGTGATTGGGGGCAGAAAACAGGTCAAAAACACAATCATATTAGACCGTGGACATTCTACGCAATTGTATTGTAAAAAAATGTTGCATATATTTGTGATGGATTTGCCAAACAATTTTTTGTACTTTAAAAAGGCGCCGAAGCACCCCGCAGTTTGATAAAACAACAAATATTTTGACAAATCTTTGGCATCATTGTTTCCCTTCGTCATGAGGGATTTTTGTCAGCCAAATGGCCTAAAACTTGATCGAACAATTCAGAAAAATGTTTGGCCAACTATGAGGCCAAAAAGAAAACATGGCAAAAAGAACAAAACTGCCGAAAACCACAAGTTGTCCTTTGTGAAGTGTAGAATTAGATTTAAGTTGAAATACACATTAAAAAAAAACAAAAAAAAAAACAAGATGTCCTATTTTTTTTTTTTTTTTGCGGCCCACCACTAACCCCCACACCAAAAAGCCCCGTTGAGCCCCCTGGTAGTGGACGCAACTAAATTAACAAACAAAACAAAAAAAAACTAATAGTGTGAAGGTGTAGTGCAAATTCAAAGGGAATACTGAGGATCCAGTGGAAATAAGCTTTCCTTTTAAGGATCCATTTTAGCTAAACGATAATTACAACTTATGCATTAATATTAACAATAGAAGCTGATATTACAAATTATGAGTGATTGAATAGACTGAATATAATAAAGAGATAGTTGATTATAATTCAAAGTAAAAATGTGTTTATGTTACCTTTGTAATGATGTTTCAATTTTACTTTGAATGTGTCACGATTATTTATCTGTTTTAGGTGTCCCGGAAGGGAGTTGTATTTGAAAGGACCAAAATATGATAGCTTTGTTTGTCCAAAATTTGTTCGCGCTCTTGATTGTATTAAACTATTAGCTTGTCTTGTACCATGACCACGATTCGCTGTTGTAAAACTAAAATTATGATGCATGTTCTGGTTACGTAGAACATCATGCACAAATAGGGACGATTGCAGTTCAAGTAATGCACGTATTGGTAGTACACTGTGCATTGTGCTAGTGTAGAGATGAAGCGTAGGATAAAGTATTGGCAATTTGAAAATAATTTTCATACAGCGATTTTGGAGCACTTGGAGTTTTTTCAAGTTAGATTTACTAGTATGACCCCAAGCAATTATAAGATACTGGAAAAGAGAATGTACGCAGCCATAATAAAACTTCATTAACGCATGCCACGTGACGAACGGACTCACACGGTATATCATTCCGCATAAAGAAGAGACTTTGTTTTCTATACATTTGACATAATATTTCCATGATAATGTTGAATCCATATTAAGGCCAAGGTATTTCATTGTAGGCACTCTCTCAATAACATCGGTACCAATGCAAGGATGATTATTAAGGTGGCCCACACTTATATGAAAAACAAAAATTTCGAAAAATGCTAAGTCTTACCTCCTCAATCAGTTGTTTTGGACTCCCAGAAACTACGTTCAAAATTTGAGCAAAATCGGTTGAGCCTAAGGGGGCGCTCAAAACGCTTGAAGTTTGTATGGGAAAACTTGGCCAAATGTATGCAGAAATTTCAAGTTTTCGAACTTTGCCGCTAGGTGGCGCTGTAAGCGTTCAATAATCAAACCCTTTGGTATTATTGTAGGTGACTATATGCCAAACAACTTTGTCAAAGACCGCAAGTTGATCCAACGTCTGTGAAAAAAGTTATACCCTAGGGAGTCCAACACAACTGATTTAGGAGGTAAGACTTGGTATTTTTCGAAATTTTTGTTTTTCATATAAGTGTGGGCCACCCTAATGATTATGGTTTTCCAGTTTTTTTCGTGGACTGTGGAACAGCATGTATTTGGTTTTCGAAAGGTTTATTGACAGCAAGTTAGCGTTAAAATATTTAATTAAGATTTTCAAGTCCCGTTCAATGTTAAGAATTATGGTTCTGGTATCACTGTGTGGGTAAAAAATGGCCGTATCGTCCGCAAATAGCCTTGGTACTCCAATCAATGGTAGTTTGCCAATATCATTGATGTAAGTCAAAAACAAAAGAGGCCCAATATTACTCCCCTGTGGTACGCCGACATTAACCGTGCGCAAGGAGCTTTTACTATCACCAATTACTACATACTGCTGTCTGTCTTGTAAATAGCTTCGTATCAGATTATTTGCAATACCTCTTATTCCGTTGAATTCCAACATTTTTAGCAGTATACTGTGGTCCAGCGTATCGAAAGCTTTTTTTAAATCAATAAAAAGTCCTCCTACAATACACTTACAATCAATTTTATCAATAAGAAAATCTACTAGTTCTACTATTGCTGTTGATGTACTGCAGCCTTTTCGGAAACCGTACTGATATTTATACAGCACATCGTATTTGTTATAAAAATCTATCATTCTTTTAACGAGTAACTTTTCAAATATTTTGTTAAATACAGACAGTGTGGATATTGGACGATAGTTACAAGGCTGACTTGCGTCATCAGACTTAAAAATTGGTACAACTTTTGCCACTTTCAAGCAATTTGGGTAGATTCCAGAACAAAGTATTTGGTTGAACATGTGAAAAAATATGCGAAAACTTTTGGATGTTATCCTTTAACAAATTTGCTGGAAAATTACCCGGGCCATTGCTCTTATTTGCATTAATTTCTTTTATTATAAGAAATACTTCATTGACATTTGAAGGCTGGAGAAAAATTGAGTGGTTCAAATGATGTATAATACTTAGAGGATCAGCTATAGAAGTTTTTGGTATTTGTTCTGCGAGTTTAATTCCAACAGTTGAGAAATATTCATTAAAAATTTCACAAACTTCAACTTGATTGCTTGTTTCTTTACTTCCATTTTTTAGTTCAATAACGTTTTTCCGCTTATTTCGCCCCATAATTTCATTCATATTTTTCCGAACTTTTGTATTGTTAGTAGTTTCTAATAAGTTTTTGTAATACATAGTTTAACAGACTTTTTTGAAATTTCTAATTTTTTGGATATGTGTTTCAACATTTCTCCCAAGTGCTGATCGTTTGGCCTATTTTTCATTTTTTTCAAATACTTGTTTTTCAATTTTATTAGTTGATAAAGATCAAAAGTAAGCCACGGACAATGTTTTGATTTTAAATTCACGGTTTCACTTTTTTTAACAGTACAATGTGATAACATTTCATTATAAGTATTGACTATATTTAATAAAGAACAATTAACATCTTCAAAACAAACAAATTCGTTTATATAATTAGTGAACATTGTATTTAATTGATTTTTATTTACATAGTTTTTAGTGAGCGTAATGCGTTCTTTTTCGATAGAGAGTTTAAATGACGAAACTACAGGCAGATGGTCACTCACATCTGAGTAGATCGTATCATGACGAATACAAGATAGATCATTTTTCTTGTTGATAAAATGATCAAGAATGTTATTACTGCTTACAATTTGTTGGATGTCTCGATGTCATCGACTAATACCTTCTTTCTTTGGTTGTTAATACTAGTTTACAGCATTTTTGAACTCGATAAGCTGATGACTATTTTTAGTGTAGAATCATGCCCTGAGTTCGAAAAGGTGAAGGAAAAAAAAAATCAGTAGAGCGACTGTCCATACACGGCTGTTCATTCAAATGTACAGTGAGAAAGATTTTCTCAATTTATTTTCTTATTGAAAAAAAAATACCAATCTTTATTAATTTTTGGAAATTCCACTCAAATTTAAAGAGATTGGTTAATTTACCAATACTTCGAATCCCACTAATTTGATGCAAAACTTATGTGCACAGATGATCAAAACATATTCAGTCTTGTAAACATTCGACACTTTTCTCTACGGGGTCATCCATTAAGTACGTCACGGTCCTAGGGGGGAGGGGGGGTTTGAAAAAGTGTGACAAGCAATGTATTAAGTATAGGAAAAACCCGTACGAAGGGGGGAGGGGGGGTCGAAAATTCCTAATTTTAGCATGACGTACTTAATGGTTGCTCCCTACCTTCAGCCAATTCCGATTATGAATTTTAAAATTAGTTTATTCTTGCTTGTTGAATTCAAAGTCAGCCGAATATCGACGGAAAGGTGCCAAAAACTGTGATCTCTAACAGGAATGCATATTATATTCAGCTTTCTATTTTCACCCGATGTTATTTTGTTTTTTTTTTATTTTTTTTTTTGCCTGAGTCGATATTTTTTCTATGATTCATTCAGTTTTGTTACCGGATAATACTCGGCAACAATGGAACTTTGGTTCCAAATTGTACATAAATTAAATTAAATTAAATAATGAAAATAAATTACTTAAACCAATAAAATTTGATTAATTTTTGGTAGGGAAAGCTAGTTTTTCTTAATTCAGATATTTAAAATAGGATGGCTCCATACACAAAAACACAAACATGCACAAGGCCTTTGAATTATATAATTATTATTAATATTACTAACAGATAGGCATTTAAAACACTATTCACAATTTACACTTAAAAATATTGTACAAAGCTTACTAAATTTACTAACCTAATCATCACCATTCACATCTCATCGGAGAACTATGCGTTTACGTTCTCCCATTTCCGGGAGATGAGCGAGAGCGTCGGGAGAGAGCAGGAAGATCGGAGGGTAGTGCGAGCCTGGGAGATCGTCTGCGAGTCAGTTGCTACGGGACTTTTGAAGAGAACGAACGTTACCGTGATTCTCACGCGCAGTTTTTGCCGTTTCCCCCCCAACGAATACGGGACAAGTTCCGATTTAAAATAGATAACGGTAGTCCACCCGGGCAGTTTTGCTGGGCCCGTTCCGCGAGTGAAAATTCTCCAGCTTCGCTGGTAGTAGGTGGAATTCCCGTAGAGGTCTATCAATACGGAAGAGTTAACCCCATCCCCTGCCGGATCGAAGTCGCTTTCCGACCTGGTAGCAGGGGCCACGTTTCCGGAACGATTCCGGGGAAGCCGTCGTTAAGGAATCACCCCAGCCGGCCAGACGACGCCTCGGAACGACCCCATCTGGTCCGGGACGAAGGATCCGGTTTTCCCCGGCCACGTGGTAATCCCCGAAAAGGAGTGTGGCCAAACCCCAATTGATCAACCAAGGCCGGATCGTGCCAGCGAACCTTCTCGGTGCGACGTCCAAAGGATACTCGAGCGGCGAATACCAAGAAATCGCCCGTTAACCAGCCCACGTGGAGACCAGGTGCCGGTAGTTTGCGAGCCCCAAAGCCATTTCGCATGCGACCAGCGGCTGTGGAGTGTACGACCGGAAGTTATTGAGGCCTAGACCCAGCGGGGCCCGGTAGGTACGCCTCCGCTCGTTGAGGATCTGGCCGATGCGGTCCTACCCCCGCCGTAAGCACCAGAAGCATATTACCCGGGGGCGAACGACGATACACCCCCAGAAGTACGACGACAGGCAGCAAGAAGACCAGGCGACAACGTTCAGAGGCGGCCAGGGGCTCCATTCAACGGTATTCGATCACGGTGACCAACATAGGATCCGGGAGAGGTCCAAAACGGCAGGGCGTACCGGATTTTCCCGCCAAGATCTTCTAGCGTCGAGGTCGGGAGCGCGAATCCCTCCTACGTCCATTGGAAACGTCGAATCGTCGTCTGCAGTGTACCAGGTATGCCTCGCAATAGCTCTCTCTCCGCATGAATGTAAACGTTAAAGGGCCCCAACGGAAGCAGCACGGCCGCAACGGGTACCCCTCCTTTCTTCTTCCCCCCTCCTTTTCCCCAGTATTGTCCCTTTCCCTATTATGTTAAATAAAAATTAAGACTATAAACATGAAATCCTGAACGTTTTGTAATTTCTTACACGCTGAGCCTTAGGTGTATAGTTTGTCCACTGTCTGTTGTTGTCCGATATTGTCCGATGTTGTCCACTTTGAGTGTAGTGAGTCATTCCAAAGTTTGCGTAAGCGCCGACCCGAGGTAAGAGCCTCCCTGAGCTAGCCACAACTTACAATTGGCGCCCAACGTGGGGCCCGATCTAGCCTATCCGCCGATGGCTGGAAAGTAATGCCGTATACTTCAGTAACAACGGTTGCCAGCTCATACTCTCATGCACCTTCTTTGCCCACGGCACAGAATCCCATGATTCAAGTGCCACTTTCGAGAGCAGAACCTATACCGGCTTCCTTGCCGGCTTCGAATCCTACTAGTTTCGGAGTCTATCCAAGCGCGCCAGTCAGTTCAATTATCCCTCCTGTAGTAACAACCACATCAGTGTCGTTCTTACCTGCCAATCCGATCCATTTTGCCTACAACCGCAAATCACTGCCGGTATCTAAATGGAAGGTGGACAAATACGCGGGAACGGACCAGGGATTGAAGCTAAATGAATTTTTACATTTAGTTTCGCAATTAGCGTTGTCTGAGCATGTCTCAGAGATGGAGCTATTTGATTCGGCGTTTCACCTGTTCACCGGACCAGCGTTAAGCTGGTATATGTCGAACAGATCTGCTGGTAGGCTGGCAAACTGGAATCATCTAGTTGCTGAGCTCCGCAAGACCTTCGCCCACCCTGAACTGGATTCTTTGGTACGGGCCAAGATTTATCAAAGACGTCAGCAACGATCGGAGACCTTCCAGAACTTTTATTATGAGATGGAGGGAATGTTTCGTTCCATGATTCATCCCATGACCGAAGGAGAAAAATTAGAGGTTCTCAGAAGAAACATGCGTTTTGACTATAAAAAAGCTCTTTTATGGAAACCCATAGCTAGCCTAGCAGAGCTGCTGGACGCAGGCCATCAAATCGATGCTTCGAATTTTTCACTGTTTGCGAAAGCATTCGGGACTGAGGCATCGGTCAATGCGGTTTCTTCTGGAATCCCTAACCGGGAGGGAAATAAACCTCGATCGCAAAACCATTATAAATCCCAGGAAAAGGTCAATTTCAAAGATCGAGAGGGTCCCCCGCAAAAGAGGGAAGGAGCTGCCAAAGCAGACTCTAAGGCCGCATCCACGCCAAATCAATCAGGAAGGCCAGAAAATCCTCGAGAAGGAACTTCTAACCCTTCTCGAACCCTACAATTTTTGGTTGAGGGCTATCGGCCACCTCGAGGCAATGAATGTCTTTATTGCCGACAGACCAACCATAACCTGGACCAATGTCGTAGCTATAAAGGCAGTATATGTTTGGTATGCGGTTTCAGGGGGTTCGAAACCCAAAACTGCCCGTTTTGTAAAAAAAACGGACTTCAGATGGTCGAAAATCGCCGGCCGTCGAATCCCAACCCCAACGCGTAAATACTTTCCCTAAAGGGACAACCCCTTCTGATATGTGGGAGCCAGTATCAGAAGAGGCATATGATTCGGGATCAATGGAATCTCTAACTATTTCCCTATCACGGCTATGCGATAATCGACCCTATGCGAATATCAAAATATACGGCTTACCGGCGAAAGGTCTTTTAGATTCCGGAAGCCAACTAACCATAATAAATGAAGACACCTACCTTAAACTGAAATGTCACAAATTACAGCCACTGAATCGTCCGCCGAGAATTTGCTCAGCCAATGGAACCCAGCTTGAGGTGCTTGGAAAATTATCCATTCCTTTCAATTTTCAAGGCATGGTTAAAATAATCCCGACAGTCGTAGTGCGCCAGCTGACGGTGAGCTGTATTCTAGGAATGGACTTCTGGCGAAGATTCAATATTTGGCCTACGGTTCAGAACTGTGCTCTCGAAGAAGTAGATGAACACCCGCTTCTCCTTACGAACCAAGAAAAAGCTCAATTGGAAGGGATGAAAGCACTTTTTAAGGCAGCGGAACCGGATAAGCTTTCCATTACGCCATTAGCCGAACATAGAATTGAAATCGCCGACGAATGGCGAGGGAAACCACCGGTTCGTCAATACGCTTACACTTTATCTCCAAAAGTCCAACAAAAGGTCGCGACTGAGCTTGACCGAATGTTGAGAATTGGCATCATAGAGCGGGCACATTCGGACTGGTCATCAAATGTGGTGCCCGTCATTAAACCTTCTGGGAAAGTTCGTCTATGTTTGGACGCAAGGAAGATCAACGAGCGAACCGTACGGGATGCCTATCCCTTGCCCCACCCTGGACGCATTTTAAGCCAGCTACCGAGGGCTCGATACTTGAGCACCATCGATTTATCTGAAGCTTTTCTTCAAATACCCTTGGAGAAAAGCTCAAGGCGGTACACAGCATTCAGCGTCCAGGGAAAGGGGATGTTCCAATTCACCAGGTTGCCTTTTGGGTTGGTAAACAGCCCCGCGTCTCTAGCCCGATTGATGGATCGGGTACTGGGCCATGGTGAATTGGAACCGAACGTCTTCGTATACCTTGACGATATCGTCATTGTTACGGAGACGTTCGAGGATCACGTACGGTTGCTACGCGAAGTTGCACGCCGGCTTTCCCAAGCGAATCTTTCCATAAACCTGGAAAAATCGAAATTCGGCGTTAGGGAGTTGCCATTCCTAGGTTACTTGCTTTCAACGGAGGGTTTGCGTGCTAATCCGGAGAAAGTACGGGCTATCGTGGAATACGAGAGACCCACCACGATAACTAAGTTGAGACGTTTCCTAGGAATGGCCAACTACTATCGCCGATTTATCGACGATTTCAGTGGCATTACCTCGCCGTTGTCAGATCTATTGAAAACTAAATCCAAGCTGATTAGCTGGAACGCGGCAGCGGAGAATGCGTTTAGCCAGATCAAAGAAAAATTGATTTCGGCTCCAATCTTAACCCCTCCCGACTTCACCCAGGAGTTTACTATACAGACCGACGCGAGTGATGTGGCGGTGGCAGGGGTTCTCACCCAAATGCAAGATGGTCAGGAGAGGGTCATAGCTTACTTCTCACATAAAATGACAACTCCACAAAGAAACTATCATGCTTGTGAGAAGGAAGCTTTGGCGGCTCTCCTGTCCATCGAAGCATTCAGGGGATACATTGAAGGGTCGCACTTCACCCTGCTAACAGACTCATCGGCCTTGACACATATCATGTCCACCAAGTGGAAAACGGCAACGAGATGCAGTCGTTGGTGCCTATCTCTCCAGCAACATGATATGAGCATAAAACATAGGAGAGGCAAGGAGAACGTAGTTCCCGATGCACTCTCTCGAAGTGTTCCTCAACCCACCTCTTTGCAGGAGTTGACACTTCCCAGTCGATCGGTCAATGCGATTAACCATACTGACGATCCGGCGGAAGTTTGGTATAATGATACGATGGAGAAGGTGATGGATGATCCTGATTCCGCGGTAGATTACCAAATTCGGGAAGGACAACTCTTTAAGTACCTTTCAAACCCTGATGAATTGCACGACGTGCGATTCGACTGGAAATTAATTCCCGCTCCACAGGAACGGCGACGAGTCATACAGCAATGTCACGATGAATCCATGCACCTGGGCACCGATAAAACTATTGCCAAAGTTCGGCAACAGTTTTATTGGCCCCGTATGGCCGTGGAAATTCGTGAGTATATACAAAAATGTACCATATGTAAAGAGTCCAAGGCGCCCAATATTGCACTAGCCCCCCCAATAGGAGAGCAGCGAGTAACAACACATCCGTGGCAAATAATCGCTCTGGATTTTATTGGTCCATTGCCACGGAGCAAGAAGCAAAACCAGTATATACTGACAGTGACGGATCTCTTCAGTAAATGGGTCATGTTGTGGCCTTTCCGGAAGATTGATAGTACTACTCTTTGTACGGTGCTCAGGGACCAATGGTTCTATCGGAACTCCGTTCCGGAGGTGGTCATTTCAGACAACGCGTCTTGTTTTCTGTCTCGTGAGTTCCGAGACTTGCTGGTTCGATTTGACGTACGGCATTGGTTGAACTCGAAATATCATTCACAGGCCAATCCGGTCGAACGAGTCAACCGGACTGTGAATGCCGCCATCCGTACGTACGTCAAAGACGACCAGCGATTGTGGGACACTCGTCTATCAGAGATAGAAACTGTCCTTAATTCCTCTCTTCATACAGCGACCAGCCTAACGCCTTATTTCACCACACACGGGTATGAAATGATTGGTCGAGGATCTGATCATCGCCCAAACGAATCCGCGTCCGAGAAATCTCAAGACGAGCACAAGGCTCATCAAATTGACGTGTGTGGCAAAATCCGCGAATTAGTGCAACGTAAGCTCAAGCAAGCGCATCAAGAAGCACAAAAGCGCTACAACTTAAGGCATCGAGTATTTGGCAAGGCATTTGAAGAAGGTCAGCTAGTCTTTAGACGCAACATGAAGCCGTCAAGTGCGGTTGAGAACTTTAACTCCAAATTGGGCCCTCAGTTTATTGCAGCGCGTATTAAGGCAAAAAAGGGATCCTCATCATACGAGCTGGAGGATTTGGAGGGTAAGTCGCTGGGAGTATGGCCTGCAGCGCACATCAGGCCCGGATAAACCCTCAAAGCGGCGATTTTTTTTGTTGTTCACTTTCAACTACTAGTAAAATACGTTCCACTTTAGTAAACTAAGCTTCACATACGTTACTTCAATTACCATCGTTGCAAGTAAGTTGAAGAAAGTAAATAATTCACGATCACTATGACCTTGAACCGGTCACAGATATCGTCTAGCTAAATTTCATTCGCAACTAAAACAAACCACCCGAAGATAGAGAGCTATTAAACATAAGATGCTCTCTTTAGCACGGTTCAACAGCTACTGAATTTGAAACGAATGTTTATTTTGGTCAAGCCAGAGATCGCTTGTTGACAAATGTATGTGTCTTAGTGTGGAGAGGCTGATAGTCTACCAGCAACCATGCGTTCGCATGAAAATAAAAATAGATGGAGGTGAAAATGCTGCCTCACATCCTCGTTGAACAAATCCTTCAGAAACGTTCTCTTCTGGTTTCTAGGGAAATAGGAAAGATGAACCACGAAGGAGAAAAATATTCGAATAAGGAACATTGGAGTCTTCGATACTCGAAGATCTTAAAAATTCCTTATTCACAGGCTTCACCCAAGACTACAAGTTGTCTTAGTGAATCTCTCGAAGATATGAATTGTCTATGAGACTGCGGTAGGAAATAACTAAATAGAGTAGAATCCCTAATAGGTATAGATATTAGAAGGAATGAATGAGAATTGAGTGAATGATGAGGGTACCCAATGAATGAAGGTGAAAGGAGATGGAATGAAAGAGAATTTAAAGGTAGCGGTCGGATGAATCCGATTACATTACAAATAGATTACTGAGATATGAAAGTACGATAGAAGAGCGCTATAATCTCTATCGCCACAGATTTATTGCAGGGATCTGAGAAGGATCTAAATTTTTCACAATCCAGGGGATGGAAGCTAAGCTAAGTGGAACTAAAGAAAACAAAAAACCAGGAAAAGTCGAAACAATATCGCCAAATTAACGGAAAAGTCCGAAAGGCCATGGAGAAGGGCTCTGAAAATCCGATTACGTCAAATTAAAACTAAGATCCAGACCAATTACCCGAAACTTCACCTTCACAGAACAAAAGCATTGATTGATTCATGAAAACCCACTGAATAAAGGACGTGAAAATTCCCATTCTGAGAATTTTTTCTCAAGGGGGAGAATAATTGTTACCGGATAATACTCGGCAACAATGGAACTTTGGTTCCAAATTGTACATAAATTAAATTAAATTAAATAATGAAAATAAATTACTTAAACCAATAAAATTTGATTAATTTTTGGTAGGGAAAGCTAGTTTTTCTTAATTCAGATATTTAAAATAGGATGGCTCCATACACAAAAACACAAACATGCACAAGGCCTTTGAATTATATAATTATTATTAATATTACTAACAGATAGGCATTTAAAACACTATTCACAATTTACACTTAAAAATATTGTACAAAGCTTACTAAATTTACTAACCTAATCATCACCATTCACATCTCATCGGAGAACTATGCGTTTACGTTCTCCCATTTCCGGGAGATGAGCGAGAGCGTCGGGAGAGAGCAGGAAGATCGGAGGGTAGTGCGAGCCTGGGAGATCGTCTGCGAGTCAGTTGCTACGGGACTTTTGAAGAGAACGAACGTTACCGTGATTCTCACGCGCAGTTTTTGCCGTTTCCCCCCCAACGAATACGGGACAAGTTCCGATTTAAAATAGATAACGGTAGTCCACCCGGGCAGTTTTGCTGGGCCCGTTCCGCGAGTGAAAATTCTCCAGCTTCGCTGGTAGTAGGTGGAATTCCCGTAGAGGTCTATCAATACGGAAGAGTTAACCCCATCCCCTGCCGGATCGAAGTCGCTTTCCGACCTGGTAGCAGGGGCCACGTTTCCGGAACGATTCCGGGGAAGCCGTCGTTAAGGAATCACCCCAGCCGGCCAGACGACGCCTCGGAACGACCCCATCTGGTCCGGGACGAAGGATCCGGTTTTCCCCGGCCACGTGGTAATCCCCGAAAAGGAGTGTGGCCAAACCCCAATTGATCAACCAAGGCCGGATCGTGCCAGCGAACCTTCTCGGTGCGACGTCCAAAGGATACTCGAGCGGCGAATACCAAGAAATCGCCCGTTAACCAGCCCACGTGGAGACCAGGTGCCGGTAGTTTGCGAGCCCCAAAGCCATTTCGCATGCGACCAGCGGCTGTGGAGTGTACGACCGGAAGTTATTGAGGCCTAGACCCAGCGGGGCCCGGTAGGTACGCCTCCGCTCGTTGAGGATCTGGCCGATGCGGTCCTACCCCCGCCGTAAGCACCAGAAGCATATTACCCGGGGGCGAACGACGATACACCCCCAGAAGTACGACGACAGGCAGCAAGAAGACCAGGCGACAACGTTCAGAGGCGGCCAGGGGCTCCATTCAACGGTATTCGATCACGGTGACCAACATAGGATCCGGGAGAGGTCCAAAACGGCAGGGCGTACCGGATTTTCCCGCCAAGATCTTCTAGCGTCGAGGTCGGGAGCGCGAATCCCTCCTACGTCCATTGGAAACGTCGAATCGTCGTCTGCAGTGTACCAGGTATGCCTCGCAATAGCTCTCTCTCCGCATGAATGTAAACGTTAAAGGGCCCCAACGGAAGCAGCACGGCCGCAACGGGTACCCCTCCTTTCTTCTTCCCCCCTCCTTTTCCCCAGTATTGTCCCTTTCCCTATTATGTTAAATAAAAATTAAGACTATAAACATGAAATCCTGAACGTTTTGTAATTTCTTACACGCTGAGCCTTAGGTGTATAGTTTGTCCACTGTCTGTTGTTGTCCGATATTGTCCGATGTTGTCCACTTTGAGTGTAGTGAGTCATTCCAAAGTTTGCGTAAGCGCCGACCCGAGGTAAGAGCCTCCCTGAGCTAGCCACAACTTACAGTTTTGAACCAATTGAATTGATTTTTCGTACACGGATAGTACTAATCATGCCTACATGTGAACAAAATTTCATGAGAATCGATTAAAATTTATGTTATGTTGAGTTATAGCAAAAAGCCGACCCGTAAAAAAACAATTCGGGTGTATGTAAATTCCATATTTAAAAAAAAACTGTAGAGCTAGATTTTCAGAAAAAACTTTAAAACTATTCTATTTTTTTTATTGTTGTTTTTTTTTCAAGTACGATCTTGATATGAACACATAATTATGCATCAAACATTTTGGCCGGTGGTAGAAGTTCACGACTTTCGCTTTATTTTGTAAACAAGTGTAATCAGTAAAAGCAAAAAGTTCTGCATTTCATTATTAAGCTGTAACTTCGGCATTCCTTTTGCAATGATCACCCAAGACACACTCACTATATTATTAATTCAGTCCGACGTAGATTATTGAGATTAATATCGGACCTACATGTTAACAACTAGTTCCAGTCGAATATCCAATCATAAAGTCAATCATAGATTATTAATTTTGCGTTTTTTTTTTCTAAATATCCACTCGGTAAATAATATATTGAAATAATCACGGTTACTTTACGTGAGTCTCATTGGGAGTAATTGAAAATTATCAATTTCTTTTTGGAGAAAGGGAGATCTGAGATGTACCTTTAGTCTTGGTGAGAGCTTAATGAAAGCACAACTCCTTAGCAAGAAATCTCCGTTCAAACTTCAATCATGAACCACTTTGCACTGTAGAGAAAACTAACCGTATCGGGCAATTGACTCAAGCCGTCGGAAAACAAAGGACATCTCGTTTAATCGGTGCAGTTTAGTGCATAATCATCACAAATACACACAATAGAGTCATCGTTTGCTAGGCTAAGGAAGGAGGTGCTGGATCTGCTGCAGCCAGGCAGGAGCGTACCTTCGTTCGCATCATACACAAAGGAAACTCTTGGAGCGTGTAGTACAAAACATCTGCAGAAAAAGAGCTGCACTACTCCTAGTGTAGTAAGATCGACTTAACCGCAAGTGAATAAGTGGAAGAAAAGAGAGTGTTATGATTGTGTAATATAAAATCCTGCGGTTACGTTAGAAGAGCACAGAAGAAAAAAAACACTGGAAAATGAGTGTGTCGTGTTCGGTTACGTCGCTCCATACATCCAGTGATTGAGTTTCAACCGGTAGCCGGCACGCCAGTGAAAAGAACCCTATAGCCAACTAATGCATCGTTAAGCAGCAAGTCAAACAGATAAATTCAAATAAACTACTACGTGTTAGCTCTCGGCGTATTTGCCACCGTGAAAGATGATATAAGCTATTGTTTGATGTTCGTGGTGAAGGACAAACTAGTTCTGAAAGCACGCATAAACTGCTGCCAGCCACTAGGTAAGTCAATATGGCACGATGCAGTGCAAGATCGACGTGTGACAATCACGAAAGATTAACAACTTTATAATTGCATGCTTTTTATTGGAATGGGATGGGACTATTCAGTTTCACGTTTGAAAGGCCAAATAGCTCAAGAACGGTAGAAAATAGAAGTATTCAGCAACAATTGATGACACATTCCAGCACTATCAAAAAGCAAATATCGTTCATCTGTAATTCAGAAAACGAATAAATTCTTAAATTACTTAAATTACGAAAATAAAAATCTTCGTAGTTCTGGTGAGATCCAACACGCTTGACAAGAACCTGAATTCAATGTCCGCCTTATCCACGCTCTTCTTCGCAACTTGGCATCTGTTTCGGTCCTTAGATGTCAATTGTGAACTTGGGGGTCGAACGCAGTGTAGTAGATTGATCTGTATTTTTTTTTTTTTTATAAGATGACTAAGGGAATTATCGGCAGGTTTGTTCTCAACGTCAAGGGGGTTTTGTCGGCCAAATTGCCTGAAAATTTGGGCATATAACTTGGCTTGGTTGGAAAGGAGTTTTTTTTTTTAAGACACGGACACGTTTAGTACTTCCTGTGAGGTATTCGCTCTTTGAAGGAAGCACGACACTAGACAACGGACTAGCATGCCAACCCTGAGATCAACAGGTAGGGAATCGCGCCACTTGGGCGGTGGCTTCTATTTTCGTCTGTTTTCCACTTTAACTCAGTCAAATTTGAACCAATTGACACAATTTTTGGAATGCAGTGAGATAGGTATAGTATCTACCCGTGTACAACATTTCAAGTCAATTGGTTCAAAATTGACTGAGTTATAGTGGAAAACATACGAATATAGAAGCCACCGCCCAAGTAGCGCGATACCCTATTAAAAAAAAACCATGACAAAGAGAACAAAACTGCCGAAAATACGGAAACTCCCCTTTAATAAACAAAACTAACTTTAATCCAAATTACTCCAAGTTAAAAATACACTATTTAGATGTTAATTTAAGATTTCTGAATGTTGACACTGGTTTGCAAATCCGCTGATGCTGATCCATCAATAAACAATACAAGATACATATGCATTTATAATAAGCTAATTAATATGCTAAGCTGAGGTAAGAACTCAGTCTTGATTACATACGAGAAAACAACAATGCTGCCCAACCACCAACACATTGATTAGGGTTAGAGCATGCACATGACGGGGCTTGCTTCACAGCTCCAAATGATCACCAACATGCGCCAACAAGTGCTATACTGATTTGATTGGATTGGTTTTTCTCAGCGGTGTTCGAAATAAAAAAAAAATACAGCATGTTTCCTTCTTTCAGCCAACATCAGGTGCTGTGACTGGTTGATTGCGACCTTTCAGTTTCATGGTGTCTAAATCTATCGAATTATAAAATGCATTTCAGCAAGGTGATAAATCTTCCAATCAGCCCACTATTGGAAACTGTTTGTTTAAGGTAAATGGGAGCGCGTCCAGGTGCATTTTTGACTCGCGTTTTTGAGAGCACCGATTTCATCAACCACAAAATGCCTGAAAACGAAAATGCTACTCAATGTTTACCACGAGTGAGCAAGGCTACTCATTGCTTTTTCAGTTCTGTTTGTTGCTTGGATGACGAGATCCGTGCTTTCGGCATTTGCAAGGCAGCCATTGTGACGGCCATCTTTGGACTCGCTCATATAAGTCCTTAATGGCTTTGCAATTGAAAGAACCAATTTTGAAAATATATTTTCCTATAGCAAATGATTTCTAATAAAGCGTGAAAATAATAAATCCAATTTAATCACGTATAATGCTCTTCAGTACTTTTGAATACAAATAAAAACAACTAGGATATGTTTAGGAATCGAAATGTAGGGATTCTTTCTTTAAGTAAAATTTAATTAGATTCCATCTCTCAGAGATTCACAGAGTGCAATATTGAAAAAATGTCATAAACTACAATATTTTCAAAGCAACGGAGCATCTAGATAGACCAAGCGCAACAATGAGAATAGAATAAATGTGCTGATATGTCGCATCGACTTAAATCTGATCCAAATGGTTAAAAATTAACTATTAGAGTGATTCCATAGGAAAACAATGTAGTTGATCTCAGACTACACTCAGATCTCAGATTTTATATTGAAATAAAACTCGGTGAGCTTGTTCTACATAGAAACAAATTAAAGATCTGTAATTATTCTATTTCGTCATTAAAGTGATCAATTTTAATATAGGATAGTTCAAAAAACAATATTTTCCTCTTATAAGTAAACTTCCCAATAAATAGGCCGTCAGAGGCCGTACAGGCTGAACATTTTCTTACTAACACTGCACAACGAATTTTATGTTTGACAAAGAGCTTTCCCTGGCTGAAACGGGAATCGAATCAACAATCCGTGGCATTGTTTAGACGACTGACGCACAGTTTTCGATATCAGGTACTTACTTTACGATCAAAATCAAACAACTTTTTTGGCGTTCTAAGTTTTCCTGTATTCCCGCTTCCGTATCCGTTTTCCGACATAATGGATTTGATTGTTAAACCCCCTAGAGTTTTAATTAATTAGTTTTTAATTTTTGTAGATTTGGTTTATTCAACAGCTGTTTTATGCTGTAAAATGTCACAACAGATATCACTGAGAATCAAGAAGTGTTGTGAAAATTACATGGTATCATGCCTTTCATGTCGAGAGCCTGGGATCGAAACCCACCCCCAACAATTTCACGAAACGTGGGTTCTTCCTTCGGAAAGGAAGTAAAGCCGTTTGTCCCGAGATAAATTGTAAATGCAACTGTTTTATTTATTCGTAATGATAACCTGTTGGTTGTACCATATACAGGTTAAGAAAGTTAAAGTAGCCTTGTGTTAAAAATCTCGTTAATAAACATAAAATAAACTGCGGTCTTCATGATAATCATTTTCGAATTTTTATAAAATTAAGAGATTAAGATTAAGAGATAAGCCGCATGCGACTTCGACTGTATGTCCCGAAAAATATTGTAGAGGGTCACAAAACTGTAAGAATGTATCTTATGAAGTTATTCTTTCCAAACCAATTTTAGAAAAAAAATATTGTTTTCTAGTGGGTTAATCATCAAAATTTAAAAAAAAAAGCCTAGCGGTGATAGTGCCTTTCTCGTGCCTTCGAAAAACCATCTCAATTAAACTCAAGTAACATGTTATTATTATTATTAGCTTTATTAGGGATATTTTCAGCCCGAGGCTGGTTCATCTCCAGTTGTGACATGTTAATGAATATCGCACTTTTATTCATTTGACAAAATTTATGTTCATGGCACAAGCAATCATGTCGACTTCTGTATATTTGCCAGATTCAATTACTTTCCCAGTATACAGAGTGCGTTACGTCATATTATGTCTTATAAGCTGAACGAAGCATTGGACATTGCTTGTTTAGATTACCCTAATGGTGGCTTTAATCAGATATTAAATCGTATGTGTTCTTCTGTTTATTCGACCTGTTTAGGTATTTTATGCAGTCCACCTTTGTCCACTAGACTATAACAAACAAAAAAAAAAAACAGGTATTCTTCGATATAACGTACTTTCGATATAGCGTACCCTAGATAAAGCGATTTCGATATAACGTACACCATTGAAAAATCTCATTTCTTCCAGTAGTTACCCCCAGATAACCTACGAAATCCCTTAAATCAGGGGTTCTCAAACTTTTTCAGCTTGCGACCCACTTTTGATTGTTAATGAATTCAGCGACCCACCAGCACATATTTTCATAACATCCGCTATTTTAGGAAATATGGGTTGACTTTTCGAATATAAACATTTAATCGCGTTTATAGGCATTGATAAACCTACGTTACATAGCATTGAATCCAAAAGAGTTTTCTTTTAAATTTATTCCTTTTTAATTAAGTGAAGGAGTCCAAGTGATCAGATTCAGTATATTTTTGTTTTGAGAATTATGTTTGCAAGTTTCTAACACAAATTTAACCAGTCTGTTTCAATTTAACATTACAGAATAGCACAGATTTTAGGAATTCTATCAAACACATTAAAAAAACCACCCAAAAATTACATAGTGTCTTTGAAAATATAATGCTAACTAAATGCTTCGGGGAGCTTTAGAAATTTTCTTCAAAAGAAAAGAAACAAAATCAGATAACAAAAAATTTAAATCCTTCAAATAGTTCGGGTTGAAAACACTTTTCTATATACAAAGCGTTTATTGAAACCACTGTTTTTACCACTTTGCAGCTGTCCAGATTCAGGTTCAAATTCAGCAGAATTTAATAAAAGTTAAACTTTGCCGTAAAAAAAAACCGGTGAAGATTACCAAATGTTCGTTGGTTGCTTGTCAAAATTTGTTGAATTTTTGGTATTTCAAAAATTTTCCGTATTTTAACTACCGATCTTGGTGTGTACATTTAACGGTAAATGCTAACTGCAAGAAACAACTTGAACCCATTTTATTAGAGAACAAAGAGCAAACAAAGAACAAAATAAATACAACCAGAATCTCTTGATTGAAACTCATAGTATCAGACCGCAAAAAGTAGTATCAATATTCGAGTTTAGAATTACACAAAAATAAGAACTAAAAAATGTATCAATATTCGATAGATCCCAGACTGACATTAATAATACGAATACTTTTAATATAATTAAGGAGAAACCTAATTTCTAGAAATAACTCAGGCGATTCTCCAAGAGGGTTTTTGTGAATTTGAAAATTACTAACAAAAATCATTTGGCATAAGTTTATTTATACATTCATTATGATATTGCCAAATCTTTCGCGACCCACCAAACATCAGCCCGCGACCCACCAGTGGGTCGCGACCCATAGTTTGAGAAATGCTGCCTTAAATCAGTGCTTTGTTGCAACATTAGCCCTGCTTACCATAACTAGCGCAAATTGGGGAAAAATAGTGTACGTTATATCGAAGCAAAACGTAAGTTATCAAAGCATAAGACACTAAGTAACTTTTCGTGAAAACTTATGTTTTTCATTGTTGATTTTGTGATTTTTACCGAAATAATTATTTGGGGTTAATTTCACGTCGAAGTCATTAACACTTGCATAAAAAATACACTTTTTTTAATATTTTATGGTATTACAGCCATAAATTCCTCAAAACATCCACCATTCTGTATATTCCGGCCATCATCTTGGATACTCTGGTCGCCATTTTTGGACTCTATACGTTTTCCCTACCTATGCCAAATTATCTCTACACTGCAAGATTTTATAGCCTAAAACTCATTGAAATTGTCGCCATCTTGGATATTATGGTCCCCATGCCAAAATATTGCATGGTTTTAGAGCCGAAAATTCCTAAAGCCAGCTTCCATCTCGAATTGTTGGCTGCCATATTGCATTTTGTGCCACCATCTTCTGGTCACTTTCCAATCTTGAACCGCCATATTGGATTTTGGGTCATCATCTTGAATACTCTGGTCGCCATTTTTGGACTCCGAACATTTTCTCTATGTCAAATATACCCATCTTCTTCTTCTTCTTCTTTCTGGCTCTACGTCCCCACAGGGACTTGGCCTGCCTCGCTTCAACTTAGTGTTCTTTGAGCATTTCCACAGTTATTAATTGAAGGGCTTCCTTTGCCTGCCATTGCATGAATTTGTATATTGTGAGGCAAGTACAATGATACACTATGCCCAGGGAGTCGAAAAAATTTTCCCAACCGGAACGGGAATCGAACCCGCCGTCTCCGGATTGGCGATCCATAGCCTCAACCACTAGGCTAACTGGAGACCCCTATAACATCTAAAACTCCTTTAAAAAAATGAACTTTGAGCCACCATCTTGGATTTTGGGCCGTCATCTTGTATATTCTGGCTCGCATTTTTGGACACGGGGCACCTTCCCCATACCGAATATACCCATATTGCACGGTTTTAGAGCCTAAAATTCCTTAAAACAGCTGCTTCAGCTGCTTGAATTTTTGGCCGACATCGTGGTTTTCTTGTTTCCATTGAAAAATTCCGCATGAAAATTGGCAACCATGTCACGCTTTTAGTTGGAAGGAGGGGTTTTTCAGAGCGCGACGACCCTAGCAAAAAATATTTTGGGTTTCTACAAAAAGTGCGACATAGGGGGGAGGGGGTTGAAAAAGGTCGATTTTTGCGTGACATAATTTGTGTATTTACCTTACCGGTCAGGCTAAGGCCGGGGTGGCCTCTGCTGTACATAGTAGCCGCCTCCATTCCACTCGGTCCATGGCTGTTTGTCTCCAGTTCCGCACTCTGCGTAGTCCACAGATCGCCCTCCACTTGGTCGACCCACCTAGCTCGCTGCGCTCCACGTCTTCTTGTACCGGTTGGATGACTCTCAAGAACCATTTTAGTCGGGTTGCTATCCGACATCCTGATGACGAGACCCGCCCACCGAAGCCTCCCGATTTTCGCGGTATGGACGATGGTTGGTTCTCCCAGCAGCTGATGCAGCTCGTGGTTCATTCGCCTTCTCCAAGTCCCGTCGTCCATCTGCACTCCGTCGTAGATGGTACACAGCACCTTCCGTTCGAAAACTCCTAGGGCGCGTTGGTCCTCTGCACGTAGGGTCCATGTTTCGTGCCCATAGAGGACGACCAGTCTAATCAACGTTTTGTAGATGGTTAACTTCGTGTTACGGCGAACTTTATTTGATCGTAGAGTTCTGCGGAGTCCAAAGTAGGCACGATTTCCTGCCACAATGCGCCTCTGAATTTCTCTGCTGGTGTTGTTGTCGTCGGTCACCAGTGAGCCCAAGTACACGAATTCTTCAACCGCCTCGATTTCATCACCGTCGATATGAATTCGGGGTGGCGGGCGCGGTGATTCCTCCCTGGATCCCTTTGCCATCATGTACTTTGTCTTCGACACATTAATGACAAATCCGATTCGCCTGGCTTCACTCTTTAGTCGGATGTACGTTTCCGCCATCGTCTCAAATTTACGAGCAATAATGACACATTCCAGCGTAACGGGACACCGCGAGGAACTAACTTTCGTGAACAAATGACGTCTGCAATCGAATGCAATGTTCATGACCATATGGTTTAACAGGTTTTATAACAAGCTTATTAGATGTACTTCCTGATGCAATACTTGTTCCATGGGGTTTTGGTTCCCATTTACATAATATAACATGTTACATTTCGTAACGGGACACCATCGCAGAAATCTTCTTTTTAAAATTTTCAAACTGAAATGCGTATATCAGCTCTGTTATGAGGTTTCGAATAATAAAGTCTTCTAGACATTTCTTCTTTGGATTGTTGTGAACAAGATTGCCGAAGTGAGTTTAACCGTTTTACTGAGAAATGTATAGTTTCGGAAATATTCTTGATTTAGTTTTGGGAGCGCAGCGTTACGCTCGCGTGAAAACAGTGTTTTGCTAATGGTGTCCCGTTACGGCTAAAGACATCTAGTTGTAGATCAAATGCATTACTAGATAGGTTGTTGCAGTCTTCGGCAATGTTTTTCAGGCAGACGGTAGCTGTCCGACAGGACACAAATAGGCCTTCAAAATCGCTCTGGCCCTATGGTGGCCATCGGAATGGGCCCTGGGGAACCTGTTTCGAGGTTTATTTAACCTTCACGTATCCGATTCCCGACAACTCATTTTCAAAATTTTCATCCGATTTTTTTGAAGTCGCCCTCAATTGATCATAAATTGGTGCGAGTTTATTATACTCATGTGGCCGTGCAATATTCGGAACCATTCCGGTGAAATTCCGGATTGTGCAGGGGTCAGGGGGTTGTCAAAATCGCTAAGAGTGATGATTTCGAGAGTTGTTGTGTTTGAACCATCGATTTTCAGCGAAATTTTTGTTGCGAACAGTGAAACACAGCTGCTGTAACCAGATTGGAACAAGTTGGCCCATCCGAATCCCCGTGACAGATTCCGCGGGGCCTCATTGGGGACACATCTGGTTTTCAACCTAAACATGCCGTGCGACATATCAATCTCCATGATTTCGAATGACTGAGTCAGAAACGATAGACTTAAGTGTGTGTCAACTAATTTGACCACTCCGGAACATATAGCACAGGTTCCACAGGGATGTCATCGGGGACATTTCTAGTTGGCAACCAAAACATGCTGAGCGACGTGTCAATCTTCATGATTTCGAAAGAATGGGATAGAAAAAATGACTTAAGTATGTATCAACTAATATGGCCGCTCCGTAACACCTGGAGCAGGTTCCGCGGGAGCCTCTAAAACACAATAACACACACGAAATAATCTCTTTTAGCCATTTGGCAAAACAGATCCCTTCCGCATCCCCTGACCACAGTACAACCCGGAATGTCTCCGAAATGGTTCCGGATAAAACATGGCCACTTGAGTGTAATAAATAAGCACCAATTTACGATCGATCGAGAGCGACTTCAAAAAAAAAATCGGATGAAAATTGACGAAATGCCAGTATTTTGAAAATGAGTTATCGGGGGTCGGGTACGTGAAGTTTGATTGTGTCTCCAAAACTATGGTTGTGCGACGTATCTATCTTCGCGGTTTTTCCACATTCTACATTATAATGATCTGAAGAAGATTTAATGATATCTATAGTACATTCTTCCAACACAGTCTTTTCAAGCATATGTTGCATGTTGCTTTAAGGTGAAACGGGACGCCGTGTTATTTTTCCTATCTTGCCTCTCTTTCTAACAATTTGCCTCGCGATTTTGAAGATGGTAATCTCGAGTTCTATCGCACTGAAGATGCTGAAAAACAATCAGCATATGCACTGCAAATGAGCATACACAGTGATAGGTTTTTGTTGCAAAATATGAAGTAGAATCTGAGATTACCATCTTAGTAGCAACAGAGCAATGGCGGATATTTCCTCGACCGTCCCGTCCGCCCTTAATCCTTTATTTGAATGCTCATGCGCCTTGGGAATAAAGGAACCAATTTTATTTGAAGTATTTTTCTTTTATATTATGTTAGTTTTGGGAAACCGTTAAACTCGCGGTTTGGTCGAGGTTAGGGAAAACAATGTTTTATTTTGGAAGCGATGGGATTATGGGGGCTTTCCGTTGATATTTAGCTAACGACAACCAGTAACAATACAAACAAACGGATTTCGAGAAGAAAAAAAGGTTGACAACAAAAACGACCAGAGGGAGGTCGCTAGACTTTTAATCAATGGTTACTACAGTAAAACCTCCATGAGTCGATATTGAAGGGACCATCGACTCAAAGAAATATCGAGTAGTGGAACAAAAATTCTTTGGGAAACTTTTTGGAGGGACCATCATAGTAACCCAGAGATTATTTTTCAGTATGGAAAAATTTACCTCCATGAGTCGATATCGAGTCAAGGAGCATCAACTCATGGAGGTTCGACTGTAATTTATAGTGATGTACCGAATATTTGGTCGACTGAATATTCGGGCCGAATATCAGCTTATTTTCGGTTTTGCCGAATATTCATTTAGCCGAATATTAAATGTAGTATTCGGCCGAATGTACCGAATAGGACCAATAATGACTTAACATAGCAACAACACGCCAAATTAAAAATTCAATAAATTGTAAAGTAGATTTTCGGAGTATGTATTGGTAAAAAGTTACCATTTATGTGATGTAAAAACGTTTGTGAAGAAGGTGACTTTCAAATTGCACTTTCTTGAAAACGAAGCTGTCTTCTAAAAATAAATGCAGTTTGCCGAATAATAAAATTTGAAATATTACTATTCGGTACATCACTACTAATTTATGTAGTCACAAAAAGTGATGCAATGCCATTTTCGTGATGCATTTTATTTTTTTTTTATTTTCAATAAGAATATAAGCTTCAAAATATGTTTGTCGTCATAAAAGTAAATTATACGGTGATTAATGGGGTAAAAAAGGAACGCCAGCCATCACTTCGGGATTTTCATGTTTTGAACGTTGTGTGATTCTACACTCGATTCTTTTTTTGCAGGGGTCTGGTTTTTGCTATAACTCAGTCGATTTTCAACCGATTCTCTTGAAATTTTGTACACATGTAGGCACGACTGGTACTACCAGTGTACAAAACTTCATGAGAATCGGTTGAAAATTGACTAAGTTATAACAACCACCAGACCAGACCCGTGCAAAAAAGAATCGGGTGTATAAGCCTTTTTATACATCATGCTGGTAATTCAAAGGACATGTTGAAAAGGTTATAGCATTCAAAGAGTACGCTGTCAAAACAAAACTAAATAAAATATCACTTGTTATACTGATCCATCAGAATACCTGCCATTTCTTTACGTATTTTTCGTAGAGCTGAGAAGCAGGCTTTGTTCCAGTAGGGCCGTTACACCAAGAAGGACAATGTAAATATATACCATCTACAATATCATTTCATCATGGTTACAGTTTTTTGGCTAAATATTTGATCAAACCAAACTTATTTATCCACTTATGAAAGTCTTTAAAATTTTCGTAACGGGACACCATGTCTACGTACCCATTGTAACGCCTAAAGATAAAGCGTCGATCAAGGTAACCCACATGTTGGAAGAAAGGTCTCCACGAGTACTAAGAGAATCCTGAAAATCATTTTTCTAAAGTTCGTAATAAATTAGTTATTACAACAAATGTGCTATTTTCGTAACGGGACACCATTAAATTGCGGCTATTGCAAAAAGTGCTTAAAACATATCTAAACCCATTTTTATGAAAAGTTGCCTTTGGGTGTATAAAATATACATTATTATACTACATTTACAAAAAAATAGGTATAATGTTTTTGAATTTTCATATGCAAGCAGGCATATTTGAAACATATCAATGAAAAATTTCATTTTTCTTACATAAAATGCTATTACTTCACCTAACTCTTTAAATACGTTACCAGTCAAATTTTAAGTAAAACAAATGGTTTTCCCAAGATTGAATCTACCCTTTTTCATATGCTGGGAAGCTTGGGGCAAAACAATCACTTTGAAATTTCACACCCTTGGCGTAGAACTGCGTGGAATGTGTCTAATATCAATATCATCGGCGAAACCAAGCAGCTGAACGGACTTCGTGAAAATCGTCCCACTCGTGTTTATCCCCGCTCTGCTTATTACACCCTCCAAAGCAATGTTGAACAGCAAGCACGAAAGACCATCACCTTGCCGTAACCCTCTGCGAGATTCGAAGGGACTCGAGAGTGTCCCTGATACTCGAACTACGCACATCACTCGATCCATCGTCGCCTTGATCAACCGTATCAGTTTATCCGGGAATCCGTATTCGTGCATAATCTGTCATAGCTGTTCTCGATCGGTTGTATCATACTCCGATTTGAAATCGATGAACAAGTGATGTGTGGGCACGTTGTTTTCGCGGCATTTCTGCAACACCTGGCGGATGGCGAACATCTGGTCCGTTGTAGTGCGTTCACCCATAAATCCAGACTGATATTGCCCCACGAACTCTCTTGCAATCGGTGATAGACAGCGGCATAAAATTTGAGAGAGTATCTTGTAGGCAGCGCTCAGTAGTGTGATCGCGCGGTAGTTCCCGCAATCCAAGTTGTCGCCCTTTTAGTAGATGGGACACACGATACCTTCCATCCATTCCTCCGGTAAAACATTCTCCTCCCAAATCTTGGTAATGACCCAGTGTAGTGCTCTCACCAGTGCTTCTCCACCGTATTTTAGAAGCTCGCTTGGTAGTTGATCTGCTCCAGCGGCCTTGTTGTTTTTCAACCGGCCAACCTCCTCCTCAATCTCTTGAAGGTCAGGGGCCGGAAGTCTTTCGTCCTGTGCACATACTCCTAGATCTGTTACCACGCCACCTTCGGTACTTGCAACGTCGCCATTGAGGTGCTCATCGTAATGCTGCCGCCACCTCTCGACCACCTCACGCTCGCTCGTGAGAATATTCCCGTGATTATCTCGGCACATGTCGGCTTGTGGCACAAAGCCTCTGCGCGAGCGGTTCAGCTTCTCGTAGAACTTTCGTGTGTCCTTAGCGCGGTACAGCTCTTCCATCGCTTCGCGATCTCGTTCTTCCTGCTGGCGCTTCTTCATCCGGAAGACTGAGTTCTGCCTGTTTCGCGCCTGTTTGTAACGTGCCTCATTCGCTCTCGTACGGTGTTGCAGCATTCTCGCCCATGCTGCATTCTTCTCGTTTTTCAACTGTTCACATTCGCCGTCGTACCAGTCGTTTCTGTGATTCGGAGTCGCGAAGCCTAGTGCTGTAGCCGAGGTACTACCTATGGTGGATCGGATGTCCCTCCAGCCATCTTCAAGTGTAGCTGCGCCAAGCTGCTCTTCCGTTGATAGGGCCACTGCTAACTGCTGCGCGTAGACTTGAACCACTTCTACGTTACGAAGTTGCTCGATGTTGAGCCGCGGCGTTCGACTTCGACGCGTGATGATAACTGTCGAAAGTTTTGAGCGCATGCATACAGCGACTAAGTAGTGATCCGAATCTATATTCGCACTGCGGTATGTGCGGACATTGGCTATATCTGAGAAGAATTTACCGTCGATTAGAACGTGGTCGATTTGGTTTTCTGTTTGATGGTCGGGTGATCTCCAGGTGGCTTTGTGGATATCTTTGTGGGGGAAGAAGGTGCTTCGGACTACCATACCACGGGAAGCTGCAAAGTTTACGCATCGCTGGCCGTTATCATTCGATACGGCGTGCAGGCTGTTTCGCCCGATTACCGGTCTGTACATTTCCTCCCTTCCTACCTGCGCGTTCATGTCGCCGACAACGATTTTCACGTCACGCGGTGAGCAACCATCGTATGTTTGCTCTAACTGCGCGTAGAACGCTTCTTTCTCGTCATCGGGTCTCCCTTCGACATAATTTGTGTATCACCCCTTTTTTGTCACAACGTGGGAATGCTTGCTTTTTAGCTTAGTGTGTCAAAAATACTTCGATTGCACAGCGTAACAAGAATTAACCTTTTGTCTGTCTCAAGAGCAAACTTATGTGTCTCTGAAGGATTTTGGGCCGCTGAATCCGAATCCAGGTTCAGATTTGCTCCAACACGTCACAATTTTGAGCTATACCTCAATTTATAGGGCAAAATATGCGATTTTGGGCTTTTTTGACTGCAAGCTTCATGGCTTAATGGCAAGGAAATATTTTTTTAAGCAATCAAAAGGTTAATTGGTCAATTAACATCTAAATTAACGACTCGTGCAAATTATTTCGTTTTACCAAATCGAATTTGATAGTTTTAAGCGATTAATGTTAAGTACGATATTTCCCATACAAGTCATCCTCCAAAAGTTGCATGCAAGTTTTCATACTTACATAAAATGCTTAAATCTATCAAATTTGATTTGGTAAAATGAAATATTTTGCATGAGTCGTTAATTTAGATGTTAATTGACCAATTAACCTTTTGATTGCTTAAAAATAAATATTTCCTAGCTTAATGGCCTCAGTCAAAAAAGCCGAAAATCGCATACTTTGCCCTATAAATTGAGGTATAGCTCAAAATTGTGACGTGTTGATGCAAATCTGAGCCCGGATTCGAATTCAGCGTCCCAAAATCCTTCGGAGACACATAAGTTTGCTCTTGAGACAAAAAAATGTTGCGCTGTGTTGTTTATAACTGAGAGCTTCCTTTGTTGAATGACCACTTTTACATTAGTTTTTCTTTACACAAAGCAAAATAATTGCATAAATTGTTACGAAACTAGGGGTCTTCCAATTATCGACAGCTTTATATCAATTACCCAATACCCCATCCTCAACCCACTCTTCGTATGTAATAAAATCAAATGATGAGATATGTTTCCTTCTTAGTAGTGAGCTTATCAAATGCTTCTTCTGTTCGGTCACGTTTATGTGCCGTCGTCGGTCAGACACCCAAAATAAACAGAGGGACCTGAATTTTAATGCATTATGTATTACCGCATCGAAGTGTAACATATGTTATCTTAAGTGCAGAATCTAAAATAATACATTGTTGGCATTTAGCAGTTCTGCAATCAACAATTGGCATCCTACACATAGGCAGCCATTCCATCGAAACCCGATAAAGAGGATCAGCGAATGTCGTGTTACGGACTTGGTGGGTTTGTTGTACATGAAAGTTCAATACAGGTATTCTTCGATATAAAGCTATGTTCATTTAGAATCCGGAATGACAAAATCACGTATATCTTAGGGATGGAATAACAAACATAAAAGGTGAAGCCCTCAAAACAAAGGTTATTTATTGTACTTTCATGGAAAAATATCATTGAAATTATTTATTTTTATTTTTTACACATTTTCTCACTTTTTGACCTCTCTAAAAATCTGCACAACGGTGGTAAATTTTAGCAACAACCCCTTCCACACGTTTGTTCAACAATCAGGTCATCTACACAGAAAAAAATAATTAAATTTAAACGACATGTAAATCGTAGTAACTGTGAATTTACACGAATTTAAACAAATAAACGATTGAAAATTAAGTTGAAATAGATGCACATATTTTGAGCATTAAAAAACACTCATTTTTACATTTTTATTGTCTTAATATTCCACTGCATTGCATTTTCATGTTTGCGTTTATAATTAAATTAAAAAGCATCCGATTTTCCATCGACGAAGTTATAAATTTCAACTATCGTGTAAATTTACACGATCACTCGTTTGAAACTCAAAATACAAATGGCGTCCCTGGGTTCAGTTTTGTTTTGCTGGCGATCGCAGCAGTTATTCTTACGGAAAGCACCGGAGCATGCGCTGTTTATTAGTTTTGTGCCGTGTTTTAGAGTGATTGAGAACGCGAATACAATAAAACCATAAGCCAAACGAGTGCGTGACGTCGAGTGTGGTATAGGCAAAAAACAGCGAAAACCTTCGGTATGACGCCTCCAACAGCAGCCCCAGCGTATCTTCCGGTGCTCCGTTTTGCGATGCGCTTCGTATCGAGAACAACGTTCATGGCGCAGATTATGGCAAAACAGAGCAAAACAAAGCTGCTGCTGTTTTATCCTTTTGTGAACGGACCGAATTCTAGACAAAAAGGAATCATCAGGAAATCATGGGTACTGGTGGCCGGTGGGATGAAATCCAAAGCTGTAAAAATACAGCTGCGTGGTTTATGAACCCATCGTTTAAATTTAAACGAATTGATTTTTACACGATTTAATTTACAGGTCGTGTATTTTTAAAGTATGACTTAATTTTGCGTTTATTTCGATGCTCCAAATATGTGCATCGAAATAAACGCAAAATTACACGAAAATTTTAACTGTGTATGCAGTGTCCTGAGTGCCTTGGCTTGTCTGACTAGGATTCCGAAGAAAAATTGCCAAACTTTTTTTATTGCGAAATGAGGGGCAATTCAGTGAATTGAGAAAACGCGAAATTTGAGTGTTTTTTTTTTCGTTGATAAACACTACCCATCTGTGACGATACCACTGAACGTCTCCGGCTGTCATGGCAGCTCATCAAAATAGGTAAAACCTCTACATATCCCTTGTGTGCGTTTTTGAAAAGCAGCACGCGATTCTTGAGGCTGTCATCCTTGTATGAATAGGTTCTCATCATCTTGTTGCGAAAAAACCATGCCCAGAGTTCGAACTTCTTGCCATATCTTCAAATTCAAAGCAGATTTATCAATGAACCCAAGCTTTTTTCTTCCGAGGACACTTCCTTATGCCATGGTTAACAACATCTGTGCACAAAACACATAATGGTTTTGACGACATTTACATTTTTCGCGACTGTCGTAACTGACCACACTAAATTTTCGACGTGTTTGTGCAAGATTTTTTTCCTCCTCTTCAATCTGAAATAACTTTTCACTCGTTGCAAGAAAATCGATGAAATTTTCACCATTTAAAGAGGATTAGTGTATGATCAGAGTGCTGCAAAAGAATGATGATTATGTTCATTGAGAGCGCCACTAGAAAATGTGACATGATTCCGGATTCTAAGTGAACATAGCTTTAACGTACCCTCGATATAGCGAATTCGATATAACGTACATTTTATTTCCTTCGATATAACGTACAACATTGAAAACTTTTATTTTTTCCCGGGAATAACTTTCAGACAAACTACGAAATCACTCAAATCAATGTTTTGTTGCAGCATTGGCCTTTTTACCCAAAATTAGCGCAATTTAGGGAAAAATTAAGTGTACGTTATATCGAAGCACAAAAAACGAAATAAGTTTTTTATGAAAACTCATGTTTTTCATTATTGGTTTTGTGAATTTTACTGAAATCATTAATTGGGGTTAATTTCACGTCGAATACATCAACACTAGCATAAAAAATATTGAATTTTTCTTTGCTTCGATATAACGGACACTTCGATATAACGTACAAAGAGAATTTTTTTTGAACGTTATATCGAAGAATACCTGTAATAATCGAGATTTTGACATCCGGTCATTACCACCTTTCGAACTGCTGAAGCCGCGGCCAGCCACGGCCGTCAACTACCACAGTAATTCGTCGAAACTTCGTTCACCTGGCACCTTCTTCATGTAGGCCCTGTTTTCTCTGGACCTAACAGCGGTCACCGAAGGTTGCTGTGGACTCCGAATCCAGGCAGGCTCGCCTCCCTTACGACGTGCGTTCATTACGGTGATTGAAGACCACCGAATAGCCAGGCGTCTCTGCGAGTGAATGTACACTCCCGTGCAAAAGCTTGGGGTCACCCCCTCAAAAACATGGAAATGTTTTTCGGTCATACAGTATTGTTCCGATTTTATCACGCCCCTTTTCAAAAATACTTTTAAATGTTCTACAAAATCTATACGCGTTTTTAATATTTTTAATGTTTCAAATCGCGCCTTTAACCTTCATTTTGAGGTATATGGAAAACACTTGCTCTCAAAAGTAACAGCAAATGAATGAAAAATGAAGGACTGACTCGTGGAGGCCGTGATAAAATCGGAACATTACTGTATCTCAGTCATCTTTCATTTAATCCAGCCGTTCTCAGACTCTATCGAAAGATGAAGTGTTAGATTTGAGTCGTAGGTACTTTTCACAAATTTTATATGAAATTTTAAGTATAAAAAGTTTACCTAAACTTACATGTTTTTCCTAAATCTGTACGAAAAAATGTTTCCGTGTAATTCAAAATTGGGTCGACCAAATTTTAAAATTAAAGTTGCAATAGAACCCTATTTCTATCCTCTTTGAGATCCATACATTAGATTTTAGCGGAAAAAAACATAACATAATTTAAATTATCGAGTTAGGTTAACAAATTCCCAAGCAAAAGTTTGGGGTCACCCCTCAGGGTCACCTTCTAAATGAAGTCTGAGTCAGATTTTTGTTCAAACCGTCATTTTTTTTTTTTTTTTTTTGGTGCAACTTCAATTCCTTCTTTGATAGTTGAATGGCAAGACACAGAAATAGTTATGAAATATTCATATACTAAGAAAGGTAGAAAATGGTATATAAAATCGATACTAAATCAGCTAAGTACGTTATATAAAGTGCGAAAGAGGAAAGAAGTGAGATAAAGATGACTGATTCGTGAATTCTACCCTATATAACTGTAAGTGTTATAACCACAAGCATACCATTACCCTAAAATGCATAAGTTTCAGGTATGTTACATATTTTAATTTAAATGGCATTTTCATCAAAAAGTTACCCCTTTGCTTTGCACTAGAACCCAGAATCTCTAATGTAATAGTACATTCGGAGAAATGACATTCGTTGTAATGGTTTGTGGGGTAATGGTTTATTTGTGGTTTCAACAATTACAGTTATATAGGGTAGAATTCACAAATTACTCATTTTTATCTTACTTCTATCCTCTTTCGCACTTTATATAACGAACTTACATAGCTGATTAAGTATGGATTTTATATACCATTTTCTACCTTAACTTAGTCTAGAACTTAGTTTATGAACATTTCATAACCATTTCTGTATCCTTCCATTCAACTATCATAGAAGGAATTGGAGTTGCACCAAAAAAAATGACGATTTGAATAAAAATCCGACTCAGACTTCATTTGAAAGGTGACCCCAAACTTTTGCACGATGCAGCATACTAAGGGGTGACCCCAAACTTTTGCACGGTGACTTGTAAACCTTTTTGCTAAAATCTAATGCATGGCTCTCAAAGAGGATAGAAATAGGGTTTTAATGCAACTTAAATTTTAAAATTTGGTTTACCCAATATTAAATTACACGGAAAACAATTTTTCGGACAGTTTTAGAAAAAAACATGTAAGTTTAGGTAAACTTTTTGTACTAAAAATTTCATATAAAATTTGTGAAAAGTACCTACGAATCAAATCTAACTCTTTATCTTTGATAGAGCCTAAGAACGAGTGGATTGAATGAAAAATGACTGAGATATGACCGAAAAACATTTCCATGTTTTTGAGGGGGTGACCCCAAACTTTTGCACGGGAGTGTATCTACTAGAGTGGGTCAACGTTGTATGAAGAAACTTTAAATTTAATCGCATCAACACGGAACAAAGCTTGTTTGACTCCTTTTAGCGTCCAAAACAACTGTGTAAAATTTGGGAGCGATTGGTTGCGTCCCCGTATCCCGTATTGTGATTGAAATTTGTATGGAAGTTAGTATGGGAAAACCCACTTTTTTTGCATTTTACTCAAGTTGAATTCTTTTATCTAATACCGTGTAACTAATGACGTTAAGGTATAACCTAGAATATGCCGAAAAACTTTGCCGAAAACCGCAAAGTGATCCGACGCTTGCGAAAAAAGTTATTTGTTTAGTAACTTAGGCCATCAATTGAGATATTATTATTGATGTTATTCCTTTACATGTTAAATGATAAGCACCACCGGGCAATATGTGCGTATTAACTTTTTTCACAAGTGTCGGATGACTACTAAGGCGAAGTATTTCGGCATATCCTAGGCTATACTTCAATGTCATTAGTTAGATCGCTTTAGACAAAAAAATACAATTTAGGAGAAACATGCAAAAAAGCACGTTTTCCATACTAAATTCCATACAAATTCAAATTTGGACAATCTTACACGCCATACAAAAATATTTAAGTTTCCATACAAAAAATCTTACATAGGTGGGGGTGTCAAAAAATCGTCAAAATTGCCTTACGTAATAAATATACAGCCCCATAGTATGTTCGTTTGTTATTCTTATTATTATTATTATTATTACTTTGAATTGTTGTTTTTTTTTGCGTTTAGGGTAATTTTATAGCAATACTAAGGTTTTTAAATTGATTAGATTTCAAGAGAGTTAACCCTCTAATACCCAATCCCGCCTTTAGACGAAGTATAGTTTGAGCATTTTTGTAATTTTTGTTTCGTGGAAAATCAAATTTTTTATATTTTTGGCTGATATTTAGGACTGTTCTGTATATCTCAAAATGGTTTTTGGTGTATTTTAAAGCGTATTTACATTTTTTAAAAATCATTGAAAAATTTATGTTTTAGTCACCTTTTGGAAGTCATTGTTTATTTTGTATTGAATCGCTACAATTAACATATTTTAAATTTTTCCCAAATCATTCTATCCTTGTTTAATAGTTTAAGGGAATCGAATACACTCTAAAATTATTTTCCTTAAAATTACACGGACAATAAAATTTTATGTGAAAAAAATTAAAATAATAATATTTCAACAATAATCATAAAATCTCAAAAAACCCGTTCCCCGAATTGGCTTCCAGGAAAAATATAAAAGTGTGGGGATGTTCAAAAATAAAAATTAGAAAAATCAAAAACTGAAATTCACGAAATCGAGAATTAAAAAGAATCATCTTCCAGAACATGTTTAAATCGATTTTAGATGACGAAAAATGATATTTAGATCAAAATCAAAAATTTGGGTATTAGAGGGTTAAAACAATTGGCTGCATCTAAACATCTCATTTGAAAACAGTTTCATCATTTTGAAAGGATTAAAAAAACCGTGCCAATTCCTAATGAACACAACATAAAATCCGAGCTTTGATAAATGCTCCAAGAATTTGACCCAGCATTCTTTCATCTCCCACAATAGTCATATGTTTAAACCCGTTCCGATACGGGAGAGATCAAAAAACGAAGACTAATGTTTGAACTGAAATGAGGAACGTGACTTTCTATTGGTACCAAAATTTTCCATCGTTCCAATCTAAATCATGTACACCGACTAAACTGCAGACTGTATGTCTCGCGGCAGATATCATACGGATTGGAAGGGGGATAATAAATCCATCCTCCATCTGTGAGCTTTTCCCTTCCCTTGGCGCTAGCGTGGAATTTCAATAATCAATATTATGGCTGTGAACTGCTTTTTCAATGGTTTTAATTCTTCGAAAATGCAAAATCAACTGTCACATGATTGTCTGTTGATGTGACGGCAATATAGTGTTCCAGCAAAGTAACTAAACCGGAAACAATCTAGCCCATACGGCTTTTTGCACATGGGAAACAGGCATGTTAAGCAAGCACATGTTCCGTTCTGAACCTTTTCAGTTGAGCACAACGCCCTATGATAACTTGACCAAACTTTTTATGATGGGGGTTTTCTCCAACTTTTCCAAATCGCGACAACTTGTGAAAGTTTTATAATTTGGCGACCCACCCACATGTACATATCTAATGACTTGAGCTGTGGCGGACTATTTGAAGTAAAATGAGTCTCTAGACGACCGGACAGACGTAGAGGGGATATACAAAATGATCGAGACAGTCGAAAGTTTCACTTTTCAAAAATGTTTGCATTAGCTGTAACTTTTCGTAAAATGCCTCGAAAATTCTCAAATTCTCACTGATCATTGATAATCTAGTTGTGTATTGACTTTTATTGGGCAAGTTTGAACTATTTTATACAGGGGATAGACAAAATGATCGGGACAGACAAAATTTTCCCTTCTCAAAAAATATTCAAATAGCTGTAACTATTCGGAAAGTGCAATCAATATTCTCAAATTTTTACTGTAAGTGGATCAACTAGTTGTGTATCAGTGGACAAAATTTGGAAAAGATCGGGCTGTTCTGCACGAAGTTAAAAAGATTCTAGAAAAAGGTATATTTATCCGATAGCCAACTTTGAGCTGTTATATCTCCGGACTCAATGAACCGAATGCAATGAAATTTTGATCATTTACGACTTATATAATGAGCTCTGAAAAACGTTTGACTCAACTTGAAATTATTCAAAAGAGAAAAAGTTATAGCGATTTCATTTATTTTATGATTTTTTAGTAAATTGGTCTATTTTTAATATGCATCCCATTACTTTTTCAATGAATTGCCGGCTATGTGTTCCCTGTCAACATTTTCAGTCCATATTTTTGCCTTTCTCGTACACTAAGTGTACTGGAAAGGCTATATGTTCACTCCAAAAATGACTTTTTGATAGAAGGCCCAGAGGGTCGACTCACATATACCAATCAACTCAGCTCGACAAATTCAGGTGATGTCTGTGTGTGTGAATGTGTGTATGTGTGTGTTTTTTTTTCTTCTAAACCATAGCTATGGTGGTTCCGGAGAGACGTAGGGTTTGGCGACCATAGGAATGTGTTTAGTGAGTACGAGGAGAGAGTAGTCCTGGCTTTTACTTTTGTTTTTGAAGACGGCCTCAGACCTACACTACCCTAACCTTCTGTTAGGGTGTCTGTTGAGCAGATTATCCTCCTATGGTTTAGAAGGAAAAAAAACATACACACACACACTCACACACACAGACATCACCTCAATTCGTCGAGCTGAGTTGATTGGTATATGTGAGTCGACAGTCTCAGACCATATCTGAACCGGTTGTGTTCCGGAACCGGTTCCGGATGTCTCGCCGGAAGTGGCCAAATATAAAAGTGAACCAAATCCATGCATGCGACATATCAAAGCGCGACTTTTTTTGTAACCCAATGAAAGGTTGGCATAAAAAAGACTCAGACCATATCTGAACCGGTAGAGTTTCGGAATCGATTCCGGATGACCCGCTTGAAGTGGTCAAATAAGAAAACGATCCAAAGCCATGCATGCGACACATCAAACTGCGGCAATTTCGATAACTTGATGAACAGTTAGCAACAAAACAGTCTCAGTACCGGTTGTGTTCCGGAACCAGTTCCGGGTGTCTTGCCGGAAGTGACCAAATATTAAAGTGAACCAAATCCACGCATGTGACATATCAAAGCGCGGCTTTTGTGATAATGAAAGGTTGGAATAAAATAGACTCAGACCATATCTGAGCCAGTAGTGTTGCGGAGCCGGTTCCGGGAGTTCCGTCGGAAGTGGCCGTATATGAAATTTGACATAACTTTTACATGCGGCACATCAAATCACGGGTTTTCCGACAACTTGATGACCTTTTATCAAGGAAGTATGCTAAGACCACATTATGGATTGTCGGTAGTTCCGAAACTAGTTCCGGGTTTCCCTCCGAAAACGGCTGAATATAAAATTGTACCAAATCCATGCATGCGATACAGCAAATCGTGGATATTTTAATAACCTAATAAACGTTTGCAAGCAAATAGGCTTACACAATTTAAGAGACTATCATTAGTGTTCCGCAACCGGTTCCGAGCCTAAAGTGAAAGCAAACCCATGCATGCGATTGAGGTATCACGGCTATTTAGGTAACATGATGAACAGTTGCAAAAAAATAGACGCAAGCCATATCAGTGTGTTACGGAACCGATTCCGGTTGTCCCGCCAGAAATGGTCAAATGTAAAAGAGAACCAATACATGTAACATGGAGAACTGGTAGTGTTCCAGAACTGGTGACGAGACGAGTAGCCCACCGGAAGTGGTAAAATATAGAAGGGAACTAAACCATAGCGGCGTTTTGCCTTTCTCGTACACCAAGTGTACTGGAAAGGCTATATGTTCACTCCAAAATTAACTTTTTGATAGAAGGCCCGGAGGGTCAAATCACATATACCAATCGACTCAGCTCAACGAATTGAGGTGATGTCTGTGTGTGTGTGTGTGTGTGTGTGTGTGTGTGTGTGTGTGTGTGTGTGTGTGTGTGTGTGTGTGTGTGTGTGTGTGTGTGTGTGTGTGTGTGTGTGTGTGTGTGTGTGTGTGTGTGTGTGTGTGTGTGTGTGTGTGTGTGTGTGTGTGTGTGTGTGTGTGTGTTTTTTTTTTTTTTCCTCCCAACCTCCCCAGCAGAGAAAACCGATTGGAAAAACTCTGCTACACCTTGATGCCTCGATCCCCCTGGTACCACTGATATGCGACTGCTTCAGGGGGGGCAATGCGCTCATGCGCTCTTCTGCTACTGTGCTCATGCACTTTTTGTCGCTCCTAATCTATACTCATACACGTCTCGTATTTTGCTTACTCCGGTTGGTGTTGGCTCGTCATTAAGCGGACAACATGCTTAGTTTCAAATTTGTTATTCTACACGTTCTAATGTTAGTACCTAACATCGCCATTCAGCGACACATAGGTACAACATACACACAATTTGTTATTCTAATACCACGCAAGGCATTCGGATCCTACTAACTTGCTCCGAACGGTGTCCTCCCCGTGCCGCCGTTGCGCCATTAAGCACTCCAGCTTTCCGCGCACGACTCGTGTAGTCCCCGACGGTGGATCTACCCTACGCCGACAAAGAGTTCCCCGGCAGTGGAACATCTTCCGAAACCGTTTCTTCCCAGACAGGTGCCGAGGTCTCTCCTGCGATTCCGGTTGGAGACTGGCTTCCGGTTCACAGGCGCCCCGACGACCAAATTCCGGTGCTTCTTCGCGATAGACTCGGTCTAGTCCCCGGCGGTGGCCCTAGCCTACTCCGACGGAGAAAAACCCCGGCGGTGGAAGTTCTCCCGATACCGATGTTTCTATCCCGACCAGTAAGGTGCCGAAGTCGGTCCGGCGATTCCGGTTGGTGGTGGACTTCCGGTTCACCGGCGCTCCGACGACCAAAAACCGGTGCCACGTTACGGACGACTCAGTCATGTCCCCGGCGGTGGATCATGCCTACCCGGATCGCGTTCCGCCGCTCTCTGGTCTTCGCGCCACTTCCTCTGCAGCGCGGACAGCATCCTCGTTACTGCTCTGTCGACAGCGTTCCACGTGTTTTCATCGCGACACATCTCTTCGACAATGTTGTCGACTGTCACTCCGCCCAGCAAGACGCGAATTTCTTCGAACCTGGGGCATTCGAAAACGACATGTTCCGGTGACTCCTCCACGTTAACACACTCCGGGCAAAAGGGCGAAAGAGCATGCCCAAACCGGTGCAAGTACTTCCTGAAGCAGCCATGGCCGGACAGGAACTGCGTCAGATGGAAGTTCACCTCCCCATGCTTCCTATTCACCCACGCTGACACGCTAGGGATAAGCCGGTGAGTCCACCTGCCATTCGCCGAATTGTCCCACTCTTGCTGCCATTTAGCCAACGAGTTCGCTCTGACGATATCTCTTACGCTCCTGGTACTTCTGCGTTGGTAGCATTCCACGTCTTCGGCGATGGTGATGCAAATGGGCATCATTCCCGCGATAACACATACTGCCTCCGTCGAAATGGTTCTGTACGCGCTGGCGACCCGAGTGGCCATGAGTCGGAATGCGCTGTCTAGCGCTCTTCGATTCCGCTTCGTACTCAGTGCTTCAGCCCATGCTGGGGCACCATACCTGAGTATTGAGCCTGCTACGCTCGCCAGAAGACGCCTCTTACTACTTCGTGGTCCCCCGACGTTCGGCATGATCGTCGCTATAGCATTGACAGCCTTCGCTGCCTTTCCGCAGGCGTAGTCAACGTGCTCCTTGAAGTTAAGTCGATCATCGACCATCACTCCTAGATGCTTCAAAGCTCGTTTCGATGTGATAACATGCTCTCCGACTACGATCTCCATCGTTTGGACTGCTTTACAGTTGCTGACCAGAAGCACCTCCGTTTTGTGATGGGCAATCTGTAGCTTGACCCCAGTCATCCATCTTTCAACAGTGGACATTGATTCCGTCGCCAGCATTTCAACTTCTTCAAGAGTCTCTCCCATTACCGTCAACACGACGTCGTCTGCGAAGCCCACAATGACGACTCCTTTGGGAAGTTTTAACGACAGTACGCCGTTGTACATGGCATTCCAGAGTGTTGGGCCTAGTATGGACCCTTGTGGAACACCTGCCGTTACTTCTATAGACCTCTGCCCTTCGTTGGTCTCGTACACCAGTACCCTGTTCTGGAAGTAGCTCCGTAAAATCTGGCACAGATAATCGGGAACCCGCATACTGTGTAGCGCTACGGCGATAGCCTCCCAGCTGGCACTATTAAACGCATTTTTGACGTCTATCGTTACCACAGCGCAGAATCGATCACCTCTCCGTTTTTTCTTGGACGCCTTCTGGGCATTCTCGATGACTACCCGAATCGCATCCACCGTCGATTTTCCCTTACGGAATCCGAATTGCATCGCTGACAGTCCCCTCTCACTTTCGACGTATTCTGTCAACCTGTTAAGGATGACCTTCTCTAACAGTTTTCCTAGGGTATCCAGCAGGCAGATCGGTCTATACGATCCTGGGTCCCCCGGCGGCTTTCCTGGTTTCGGTAGAAGCACCAACTTTTGAACCTTCCAACCGTTTGGGAAGTAGCCTTCATCCAGGCATTTTTGGAGCACCATCCTGATCATGTCCGGAAACGCCAATATCGCCGTTCTAACTGCTACGTTCGGGATCCCATCCGGACCGGGAGCTTTCCCGATCTTGAGCCCCTTCGCAATTACCAGCAACTCTGCATTGGATATCCGAGCACCTTCGTTGGGTTCTTCTGCATTCTCTGCGTATGGTGTGGGAGGCCAAAACGTTGGGCCATGGTGCGGAAAAAGACCTTCCACGATCCTCCTTAGTTTGTCCGGGCACATTTCCACGGGTACTGCTGGACCTTTGAGCTTCGATACCACGATTCGGTACGCGTTGCCCCAGGGGTTGGCGTCGGCTTCTCGACACAACTCTTTGTAGCAGTTCGACTTACTCAGCCTTATCTCGCGTTTAAGAGCGGCTCGAGCTCCCCGAAAAACGGTTCGCCTTGCTTCTCTCTCAGCTTCATTTCTGGCCCTCTGGAAGCGTCTCCTAGCACGGAGGCAAGCAGCACGGAGGGTACTGATCGTCGCGTTCCACCAATACGCTGGCCGTCTTCTGTTTCTGGGCTCAATCTTCCTCGGCATTGCTATGTCGCATGCCGTAACAATCGCTTCCGTTAGTTCACCTGCATCAAGGGTTGCACCGCCGTATGGCCGCAGCGCCTCGACAAAGACTTCCTTGTCGAACTCTTTTGTCTTCCACCTTCGTTCGCATGTTCGCGTTCTCCTCGTCGAAGTAGAGGCTCGCCGGCCAATACTGTAGAGGATCGCCTGGTGATCACTGTTGGAATATTCCTCGCTGACTCTCCAGTTCATGTCTTCCGTAAGCGACGGACTACAGAACGTAACATCGATGATGGATTCACGGCCGTCTCTGCGGAATGTGCTGGCCATACCATCGTTGCAAAGCCTCACATCCAGCTTCGCCAGGGCTTCCAGTAGGCTGTACCCCCTAGCACTGGTGAGCCTACTACCCCATTCCACGGCCCAGGCGTTGAAATCTCCTCCGATGACTACCGGCTTCCGCCCGACCAGCGTGTCCGTGAGTGCATCCAACATCCTGTTGTACTCTTCATCTGACCACCTTGGAGGTGCATAGCAACTGCAAACGAAGACTCCATTAATTTTGGCAACCACAAAGCCTTCGTACGAACACTCGATCACTTCTTCAATGGGGAATCTACCCATCACCTGTATGGCCGCTATCTGGGATCTGTCCGTCACCCAATTGCCGTTCTCAGGGGGCACCCGATACGGCTCTGCGATGATTGTAACATCGCACTTAGTCTCTGTTGTCGACTGCCACAACAGTTGCTGTGCGACGTCGCAGTGATTGAGGTTGATTTGGGTAATCTCAATCATTGTTGACCTGCCATCGCCTTTTTATAGGCCGGGCACTTAAAGCCTCCCGTCTTATGGTCGTTTCCGTCCTCCGGCTTACACAGCATGCACTTGGGTTGGCTCGTGCAGTCCCGAGCAACGTGGCCGTTTCCACCGCAACTCCAGCATCGTCCGGACCTGTCGGGGCCCTTGCAATTTCTCGCCTGATGACCAAATTCCATGCATTTAAAGCATCGCTCCATTTGTTTGGTGGCTCGGGGAGCCAGTCGCAACGAGCACTCCGCCCATCGAATTTTTACCTTGCCAGTTGCTACCAGCTTATTGGCAATATCCACAGGCAATCGGATTGCCGCCGTCTGAGTGCCTCCATACGACTTCCTTATCCGAATCACCATCGGTCCTTCGACGTTGCACTGCTCCTTCAATGCGCGTTTCAGATCATCTTCTGTCGTGATCTCGTCCAGATCCTTGACTTCAACCACCGCTTCCTGTGATAAGGCTCTCACATTGGCCTCGTTCTCCAGCGATTTGGCAACGAGCTCCCTGAACGCCGAGCTCTTAACCGTCGGATCCTTCTTGAGCTCGAACAGCATCTCTCCTTTTTGGGTGCGTCTGGTCTTCACTACGTTTTCGCCCAACACCTTCAACTCCGGGTCCTCCTGCAGTTTCCTAAGCAGAGCAGCGTACGTCGTCTTGTCCTTCGCCTCAACGATCAATGCATCGCCCTTCTTCCTCTCCCTAGGAGGCCGCTGGGTTTCTTTCTTCTTCTGTTCCTTCTTCTTTTCTTCCTTCTTCTTATCTTCTTTCTCCTTTCGCTTTTTCTTCTTCTTCGCCTGCTGGTTCTCCACAGTGCGCCATCCATCATCACTCCGATTGCTGGCACGCTCCCGTTCGCTTCTCTGTTTCTTCGGGACTTCCTCTTCTCCTGGCGTGTCCCTGCCTCGTTTCTCTGAGCGAGTACTCCGGTGGCTCCTCGGCGTCTCCATGTTTTCAGCCGTAGGTCTATCCGTGGCTTCCGCCAGAGACTTCTCGGCTGTTTCCACTCTCAGCTTGAGCGCCTTCTGATCGCGTTCCGCAACTGTAACGGCGGACTTGATGCTCGTCACTAGTTGCTTGATCTTCAGGTGAACGTTGTGCTTGTCTTTGACAAACTCGTACAACTCGTTCACCCTTCTCCTCACTTCGAACAAGCTCGACTCTTGAGCTGTGCCGCTGTTCGAGTTCGGTGTAAGCACTCGCTGATTCAGGAATGCTAGCTCCCGTTGGCTTCCTTGAGGCTCGCTCCGTATCGCGCTACTACTCGTTCTCGCAACAGTTTCCAGCGGCGTCACTGGTGATCGCTGCATCATTCCACTTCTTCTGAACGCGTCCGCGTTCTCTCCAACTACTTCGGTATAATTTGATGTCTCCATTCTATTGGGTCCCCCCTCCGAGCCGCTATCTCCACCTGCTGTACGTAGTCGCTTTCGTGATCTCTTGGTTGTCTATGAATCAGGGAGGCCAAGCGAGGGTTGAACACGTACCTTCATGGGGTCCGTGTCCAGAGCCAGATCAGCGCAAGTCGGGAGTGTTACATCCGAGCCTAGTACCCATCAAAAATGATGGACAGATGAAGAACGTATCCGGAGGCCTGCCAAGGTTTTACCGGGACGGAGGCAGACGCACCATTAGCCCGCTCGCCGTTTCAAGTAGGTGTCACCCTTCCTTACTCAGGGAGCAGAATGGCACGAATGTCAGCCCATCGTCGTCATCCTATCCGTAATCCGTAGTCCGTTGTCGTTTGCGTTGACCAGTATGCCATAATCAGGATGTTACTGGCATCGATCCTGATGTGCCGGTTGGCACTCCGAGTATTTGGGCTAAGGCACTTTGGAAGCGGTACCAGGTCGCTTGTACAGAGTTGCTTGCGGATGTGTGGCTTTTTATGGAGATCCAACAGAGCCCACTGTTGAAACCCCGCCACATCCTAGGCATCCTCTGCTTGAGCTATCTGGAAACCAGAAGCTCGGTCACTCCCCGAAGGAAGAGCCAAAGGTGGTAATCCACACGGATGTGTGAACGATTTTCGCTTAGGATGAATTCCCAAGCTGCCACCCGACTCGCAGAAGGGGGGGTTCGTCAAGCCCCTGGACTCCTGTCCCTGCTGCCCCTATGTGTGTGTGTGTGTGTGTGTGTGTGTGTGTGTGTGTGTGTGTGTGTGTGTGTGTGTGTGTGTGTGTGTGTGTGTGTGTGTGTGTGTGTGTGTGTGTGTGTTTTTTTTTTTATTCTAGGAGTCCAAAAATCTTCTAAAGACGCTGTGTGGGATTCGAATGTGCGCCTACCCACTAAAAACACTCTCCTAGTTCACCTCCACCTTAAATTCCCCTCCGGTACCACCATGCAGTATTTCTTCGGAGGGGAGGCGTTATGTGCCTTGTGCACCATCACCAATTTATTATTCTAGTCTTCGTACTGAGCCTTTTGGCTCCCGTGCAATTTGTTATTCTATTTCGATTAAACATTCGCTATTTAGCGGCCTTCTTGTGTGTTAGCCACATTTACCATGCCACATGCCGAGCCATTTGGCTCCAGTTAGTAATGTGTTAGTACCTAGGTTAGTACTAATTAAGCCGCCATTTAGCGACTAATTTCGGTTACTAACACTCCTCATGCTATTCTCTACTCCGCTATACAGATTTCTAACATGTACGACACGACGACACGTGATACTCGGCTAGCCCCCGGCCGACTCCGTCGGAGAGTTCTCCGGCGAAGGAATATCTCCCGAAACCGTTCGTTGTTCCTCCCGCCAACTTCGCTGTAGTGCCGACATGATCTGAACTACAGTCCTGTTCACCGCGTTCCATTTTTCTTCCTCGCTGCACATACGCTCGACGATATTGTCCACATTTACGTCGACGCCGACAATTGCTGCCATTTCTCCTCGCAGGCGCGTGAACCTTGGGCAACTGAAGATAACATGTTCCGGTGTTTCTTCCGTGTCCCGACACTCAGGACATATCGGCGACCGGGCATGGCCGAATCTGTTCAGATACTGCTTAAAGCACCCATGACCGGACAAAAACTGAGTCATGTGAAAGTTGACCTCTCCGTGTGCTCTGGTGATCCACATCGACAAGTTGGGAATTAGACGATGGGTCCACCTGCCATTCACAGCGTTATCCCACTGCTGCTGCCACTTGGATAGTGTACTGGCTCGCGCTCTCTTCCGAGCTCCTCCTGTGCCTCGGTCCCTATAGAATTCGCTATCTTCTTCCAGTAGAAGGCAGATAGGGATCTTCCCGGCTATCACACACACGGCGTCTGACGAAATGGTTCTGTACGCACTTGACACGCGCATCGCCATCAGTCTGAACGTACGATTAAGTTGGACGCGATTTCTTCCAGTCTTCAATGCGGTCGACCACACTGGGGCTGCGTACCTTACGGTGGACGATGATACGCTCGCTAGTAACCTCCTCTTGCTGCTGCTAATCGCAGAGTTGTTGGGCATGATCCGGGATAGTGCTGAGATCACCACCGTGGCTTTCTTGCAGACATAGTCGACATGACTGTTGAAGCTCAGTCGATCGTCCAACATAACTCCCAAGTGTTTGACTTCACGCTTTGAGTCGATAATGCATTCGCCAACCATCATTCGTGCATGCTGCACTGTCCTCCGGTTACTGATAATCACCAGCTCGGTCTTGTGGTGCGCTAGCGATAGCTTCTTCCTGCGCATCCACTCTTCCACTACGTCTACCGCCTCCGTGGCCAATACTTCAACCTCATCTCGTGACTCACCGATCACTATCAGCACCACATCGTCCGCGAAGCCAACAATCTTCACTCCTCTGGGTAGCTCTAGTTTTAGGACCTCGTCATACATAGCATTCCAGAGGGTCGGGCCCAAAATGGATCCCTGTGGAACGCCCGCAGTAATAGCCACACTCCTCTTCCCGGCGTCTGTCTCGTAGGTAAGTGTGCGATTCTGGAAATAGCTTTGCAGGATCTGGCACAGATACTCGGGCACCCTCAACCTGTGTAACGAATCGGCGATTGCTACCCAGCTGGCGCTGTTGAAGGCATTTTTGACATCCAGGGTGACCACCGCGCAGTAACGGTTTCCTCTTCGCTGCTGCTTCTGCGCCGTCTCCATAGCATCCACAACAGTTCTGATGGCCTCTACTGTCGACCTGCTTTTACGGAATCCAAACTGCATCTCTGACAGACCGGTCTCGCACTCCGTGAACTTCGTTAGCCTGTTCAGGACCACTCTTTCCAGCAATTTGCCAACAGTATCCAACAGGCATATCGGCCGGTATGCTGATGGGTCTCCGGGAGGTTTACCTGGCTTGGGTAGCAGCACTAACTTCTGCCGTTTCCAGATGTCAGGGAAATTGCCCTCCTGTATACACTTTTGTAATGTGCTGCTGAACATATCCGGGTTCTCGTGGATTGCTGCTTTTAGGGCCACGTTTGGTATTCCGTCCGGGCCTGGGGCTCTCTCGGTTGGCAAGGCATTCGCTACCGCGGTCAACTCTTCATTAGTTACCCTGATCTCTTCGACATAGCTTTCCTCATTGACGTACGGTGTGGGCGGCCAGATTATCGGCTCGTGCGTCGGAAACAGTGCCTCGATGATGACTTTCATCTTTTCCGGGCACCTGTCGGGTGGTACCGCAGGACCTTTTATCTTCGACATGGCTACTTTGTATGCGCTGCCCCAAGGATTCAAGTTGGCCTTGTGGCAGAGTTCGTCAAGACAAGCTTTCTTGCTGAGCTTAATCGCCTTATTTAAAGCGGCTCTTGCTGCTCTGTAAGGTAGCCTTCGTTGCTCCCTATCACCGTCATTTCTAGCCCTCTGCATCCTCCTTCTAGCTCGTAAGCACTGTGCACGCAGATCAGCAATCGTTGTGTTCCACCAGTAGACGGGGTGTCGACTGTTTCTTGGGTTACCCACCCTTGGCATTGTCGCGTCGCACGCACGGGATAGTACCGCTACCAGCTCGTCTGCACTGAGATTCAGTGAGTTGTCTTCCAGCCTTAGCGCCTCCACAAACACGTCCTTGTTGAAGTTAGATGTCTTCCACCTCCGGTCATTCAGTTGTGTTCTACTTGTCTCCATCCGAGTCCTGCCTCCAATATGGTACCGGATGGCTTGATGGTCGCTGTGGGTGTATTCCTCACTCACTCTCCAGTTTATCGCTCTCATCAGCACAGGGCTACAAAAGGTGACGTCGATGATAGACTGCCTACCTTCCCTACGATACGTACTGGTGCTACCTACGTTGGCTATGTCTATGTCTAGCTTAGCCAGAGCCTCTAGTAGACTGCTTCCCCTTGGGGTTGTGAGACGGCTGCCCCATTCGACCGCCCAAGCGTTGAAGCCGCCGGCAATCACGACTGGTCTTCGATCGATTAGCTCCTCCGTTATTTTGTCCAACATTTGGTTAAACCGCTCTATCGTCCATCTTGGGGGTGCATAGCAGCTACATATGAAGATTCCATTGATTTTCACAATCACAAAACCCTCATCTGCGCAGTACACCACTTCTTGAACGGGATATTTTCCCGATGTCCAGACTGCTACTGTTTTCGCCCTATCTGCTGTCCAGTTTCCATCTTCGGGGGGAATTCGGTATGGCTCCGAAATAATAGCAACATCACACTTTTGTTCTACAACGGCTTGTCGCAGCAAAAGCTGTGCTGTATCGCAGTGGTTGAGGTTGACTTGAATTACCTCCACTGGGACTTAGTTCCACTCGCTTGCTTGAAGGCCGGGCATCTTCGGCCACCTGTCGGGTGATTGCTGTTCTCCGCATTAGCACATATTAGGCATTTCGGGGGCTTACTACAATCTTGAGCCTTGTGGCCTTCCTCTCCGCACCTTCTACATAGTTTGCTTCTGTCCGGCCCTTTGCAATTTCGTGCCAGGTGGCCGTACTCTTGACATTTGTAGCACACTTCCGGTTGCTGAGAAATACTCAGCGGGCACACACCAGCCCACTTTGATCTTTCCAACTCTTAGTGCCTTGTTGGCTGCTTCGATCGGTAGTTTAATCGATGCCACCTTCGTGCCAGAGGGCCCGTTTCTTATGCGGATGGACATCTGGACTTCTCCTAGTTCACACTGCTCCTTCATGGCAAAACCTACTTCATCCTCCGATGTGACCTCGTCCAAGTCTTTGCATTGGAGGGTTGCTTCCGGGCACAGGGCTCTGACTTCGACCTTGCCGCCCATTGCTTTCTCGGTAAGCTCTTTGTAGGACGAGCTGTTAGCTTTTAAATCCCGTTTTAATTCGAGGATCATTTCCCCATTACGGGTGCGTCTGATTTTCTGCACGTTTTCCCCTAGTTCCTTAAGATCCGGATTCATCCGCATGGTGCGTAGAACTTCCGCATACGAGTCGTCACTCGCTTTAACGATAAGAGCTTCGCCTTTGTTTCTCCTCCTGATGAACTTTCGTTTTTCGGACCTGCTTTTACTACCCGATTTCCCTTTCCTTTTGCCGACGACTTGCCATGAGGTATGGCTGCCTGCTGCTACAACATTCTCCGCTGGTGGGTGAGCACCGGTAACGGGGGCGTCCTTATGTTTCTTGGAGCCGCCCGGTCTAACATCTCCTGGCGAAGCCCTTGGCCTCTTCGGCGTGAAGAAGGGCGTAGTTTGCATCCTCTGGGGGATACTTCCCACGACACTGACTTCCTCCGCAGTTGTAATGGTTTCTACCCTTCGCGCTTCTGACGTTCGGTTCGCCACGTTTGCTAACTCCTTTTCAGCCGATTCAGCTCTCTGAACCATACTGGTCCACTCCTTTACTGCCGATCCAAGAGTCCCCTGGATCTTAATCACCAACGCTTTGATGTCCTTGTGCACGTTACTTCTTTTATCGACGTACTCGTGCAGCTCATCAATCAGCTTTTTTGCTGCAACTACCCTTGGTAGTTTTGGTCCTCTCGACCAAGCGCTGTACTGCTGCTGCTGTTGTTGCTGCTGCTGCATCTGTTGGTGCTCCTTCTCTTGCCCTTGCACTGGCTGGGTTTGCGATGGTGGTGTCCTCACCAACCCAGTCCTGGCAAACGGATTTGCCGCTCCTGCTTCGTTGTTCGTTGTATAATCTTCCATTCTTCAGGGTCCCCCCTCCGCACCGCTATCACCATCCGCTGTATCTAGTCGCTTTCATGATCTCTTGGTTGTCTATGAAACAGGGAGGCCAAGCGAGGGTTGAACACGTTCCTTCATGGGGTCCGTGTCCAGAGTCAGATCAGCGTTAGTCGGGAATGTTACATCCGAGCCTAGTACGCATCAAAGTTGATGTACAGATGATGAACGTATCCGGAGGCCTGCCAAGGTTTTACCGGGACGGAGGCAGACGCACCATTAGCCCACTCGCCGTTTCAAGTTGGTGTCACCCTTCTTTACTCGGGGAGTAGAATAGCACGAATACCAGCCCATCGTCGCCATCCGATCCGTATTCCTTAACATGTCCGTTGTCCGTTGCGTTGACCAGTATGCCATAATCAGGATGTTACTGGCATATATCCTGATGTGCCGATTAGCACTCCGGGTGTTTGGGCTCACACACTTAATTCAGATTGCCGGAATATCAGCATTTTTTCAAACTTTTGCCGAGATTCGCACAGCCGAGCAATCAGCAAACAACTATTTTGCCGGGATCTCAGCAATTTTGACAGTTCATTGCTGATAGTCGGCAATCGTTTTGCTGAGAGTCAGCTAACAAACGTCACTTTTTGCTGAGATACTAGTTAAAGATTTTGCTGAGCGGACGGCTGTGCGCGATTTTGCCGAGCCCGCAAATCTGTTTTGAGTGTGCAGGCACTTTGGAAGCGGTACCAGGTCGCTTGTACGGAGTTGCTTGCAGATGTGTGGCTTTTTATGGGGATCCAACAGAGCCCACTGTTGAACCCCCACCACATCCTAGGCATCCTCCGCTTGAGCTATCTGGAGACCAGAAGCTCGGTCACTCCCCGAAGGGAGAGCCAAAGGTGGTAATCCACACAAATGTGTGAATGATTTTTGCTTAGGAAATGGTTCCCAAGCTCCCACCCGACTCGCAGAAGGCCGTGAGGGGGGGGTTCGTCAAGCCCCTGGACTCCTGTCCCTGCTGCCCCGGTGTGTGTGTGTGTGTGTGTGTGTGTGTGTGTGTGTGTGTGTGTGTGTGTGTGTGTGTGTGTGTGTGTGTGTGTGTGTGTGTGTGTGTGTGTGTGTGTGTGTGTGTGTGTGTGTGTGTGTGTGTGTGTGTGTGTGTGTGTGTGTGTGTGTGTGTGTGTGTGTGTGTGTGTGTGTGTGTGTGTGTGTGTGTGTGTGTGTGTGTGTGTGTGTGTGTGCGTGTGTATGTGCGTGTGTGTGTCTGTATGTGAGTGTACAAAAATCTCACATCACTTTTTGGCAGTAAACCTCAACCGATTTTAATGACCGACGGTTCATTCGACGCGGAAACTGGTCCCATTGTTTCCTATTGAAAATTGTTCGGATCGGTCCAGCCGTTCCTGGAGTTATGGCTATTTAGGTGTTCCGGACCAGTACCCTTGGAAGGAGCCATACATAAAAATGTAACAAACACATACATGCGACACATCAAACTGCGGCATTTTCGATTATCTGATGAACAATTAGCAAGAAAACAATCTCAGACCATATCTGTTCCGGTAGTGCTCCGGAACCGGTTTTAGATGTCCCGCTGGAAGTGGCCAAATAAAAAAATGGGATCAAAAACTATGCATGCGACATATCAAACTGCGGCATTTTCGATAACTTAATGAACAGTTTGCAAGAAAACAGTCTCAGACCATATCTGAACCGGTAATGTTCCGGAACCGGTTTCGGATGTCCCGCTGGAAGTGGCCAAATATAAAAGTAAACCAAATCCATGCACGCGGCATATCAAAGCGCGGCTTTTATGATAATGAAAGGTTGGCATAAAAAAAGAATCAGACCATGCCTGGACCGGTAGTGTTTCGGAACCGGTTCCGGGTATCCCGCCGGAAGTGGCCGTATATAAAAGTGAACAAAACTTATGCATGCGGCACATCAAATCACAACTTTTCCGACAACTTGATGACCGCTAATCAAGAAGGTAGGCTAAGCCATATTAGGGACTGCCAGTAGTGCCTAAACTAGTTCCGAGTTTCCCTCCAAAAGCGGCTAAATATAAAATTGTGAACCAAACCCATGCATTCAAAACACCAAAGCGCGGCTTTTTTGATAGCCTAATAAACTTAGCAAGCAAATAGGCTCAAACCAAACCCATGCATTGAGGTATCGTTGCTTTTTAGGTAACATGAAAAGTTGCAAACAAAATAGACGCAAGCCATATCAGTGTGTTACGGAACCGATTCCGGGTGTCTTGCCAAAAATCGTCAAATGTAAAAGAGAACCAATACATGCGACCTATCAATGACTTATTCAGTAACATGATAAACGGCATATATAGCCGAGGCGGTAAACGCCCGGGTATTCAGAATGACCATGCTGAGGGTGACGGGTTCGATTCCCGGTCGGTCCAGGATCTTTTCGTAAAGGAAATTTTCTTGACCTCCTTGGGCATAGAGTATCTTCGTGTCTGCCACACGATATACACATGCAAAATGGTCATTGGCAGAGGAAGCTCTCAGTTAATAACTTTGGAAGTGCTCATAGAACACTAAGCTGAGAAGCAGGCTTTGTCCCAGTGAGGACGTTACGCCAAGAAGAGGAGAGGAGGATAAACGGCTAGTCAGCTTATAATCACAGACCATATTTGGAAGAACCGGTTCCAGTGTTCCACAACTGGTGATGCGACGAGTAACCCGCCGGAAGTGGTAAAATATAGAGGGAAACCAAACCAGAGCGGCGTTTTTGACAATAATCTGATGAACTGTCAACAAGAGAATAGTCTCAGGCCACACCTAGAACTAGTAATAGAATTTCGGAAACGGTTGCAGGTGTTCCACTGAAAGTGATTAAATAGAAGTGAACCAAAATCATGCATGCGACACATCAAATCGTGTTTTTTTTTTCAAAAATTTGCCGAATGGTGAACAAGAAAATAGCCTCAGACCATATTTATGATAACCGGAATCGCTCACGACGGAAGTGGTCAAGCGTAAAATTGACCTAAACCCATGTAAGCTGCACATCAAATATCGGAATTATAAAAGTGAACAAAATAAACGTCAAAGCGATAAACGTTGGATAAGATTATAAGTGAAGAAATGGTGAAAGTCTTCATATATGCAAGAGAACAAAATCGTGACCAAAGCGATCTCATCAAATCACGCCATTCCAGATTCCTGCGGTGTAAATATATGGTAGGATGGATCAGCGTTTTATGGCAAAATTATAATTTGATTCGCTGTTTTTTTTTTTCAATCTTTAATCTCCTTTTGCTTCTAATGTTACAGCTCACAATTTGGGTGCGGCTGGTTGAGGCCTCGCTCTTCTCATTGCGATTGAAATTTGAATGGAAAATTTCCATTTTCTTTATTTTTCTCGTGAGGATAATACATAAAATATAGCCTAAAGTGTGCTAAAAAAACTTTGTCGAAGATCACGAAGTGATCTGTGATTGTGAATAAAGTTAACCTTCTCCATGCATTAGCTGACGCTCACACCGCTGCCGTAGTGAAAAGAATGGGGTCATAATGATCCCAATGCATTTTGCAATATTTTTAGCTCTGTTTAACTGTTGAACATAACTTCGGAATATGTACCACCAATAAGTTTCCCAAATCGATGATGGCTTTGTTAAAATTGTTGCTTTTCTATAAAAAGGACTCAGGAACATTTCGGCTAAAGTCGACGGAAAGATCATGAGTATTTATTCGACGAGAAAGGCACTATTACCACTAGGTGGATTATTCTGACAACTATTTGATCAACATAAATTTGAGAATTTATGCACTTTACGAAAGCTACAGCAAGTTGAACTTTTGTTAAGAGTGAAATTTCGCCTGTCTCAATAATTTTGTCTATCACCTATCACGAAGAGCTGGAGGCAGCACTCCGATGAGAAGCTGAATGGCACGGAAAGTGCGTGGGGGGAGGTAGTAATGGGGAGTGCAATGAATAGGAAATTTCACAAATCTAAATGTTATTCATTCGTTCACGCAGAGAAGTTTCACAGGCGTTGGACCACTTTGCGGTCTTTGACAAAGTTATTGCGCATAGTTAAGGTGCCATTAGACTATTTGTCATTATTTCAAATATTTGCCATTGAAGTCCGACATTTATCCAAAGTTGCTATAATTCACGTTATGTTGGTAATTTGTTGGGCTTGTTTGGCCAAATATTTGTCACATCTAACGGGATCTTTACCTAGGGGCCGTGTTCAAATAACGTCACCACTTTAGAGAGGGGGTTGGGGTTGCAGAACGTTACGACCTAAACAAAATACGGTGAGGTCCCATAAGAAAGTGTGCCATAAGGTGAAGGGGTGACATGTCGATTTTTGTGGGACATAATTTGTGCACCACAGATTTTATCAATTGAACGCTCACAGCGCCACCTTAATCCGAAACATGTTATTTCTGCACACATTTGACTAAGTTTTTCCATAGATTTTCCTCAAGCTCGTTGAGTGCCCCCTTAGACTCAATCGATTCCGTTCAAATTATGAACGTAGCTAATAGCTGTTTTTTTAATGTAAGCGTGGGCCACCCTATTATGGATGTTTTTTGTAAGTGTTCCATCCAAGATTATTAACCTTCACGTTCCCGACCCCCGACAACTCATTTTGAAAATGCTGGCATTTCATCAATTTTCATTCGATTTTTTTTAAGTCGCCCTCAATCGAACATAAATTGGTGCTAGTTTATTATACTCAAGTGGCCATGCAATATCCAAAACCATTCCGGGGATATTCCGGATTGAACTGGAGTCAGGGGGTTGCCACAATGGCTAAAAAAGGAAAATTTCGCGTGTTATTGTGTTTGAACCATCGGTTTTAGCAATTTTTTTTACTGCGAACAGTGAAACACAACTGCGACAACCAGATTTGAATAAGTTAACCCATCCGGATCCCCGTGACAGGTTCCACGGGGCCTCATGGGGGACATTTCTGGTTTTCAACCTAAACATGCCGTGCGACATATTAATCTTCATGATTTCGAATGACTGAGTAAGAAACGATAGACTGAAGTATGTATCAACTAATATAGCCACCCCGGAACATCTAGCATAGGTTCCACGAGGATGTCATCGGGGACATTTCTGATTTGCAACCAAAACATGCCGTGCGACGTATCAATCTTCATGATTTCAAGAGAATGGGGCAGAAAGAAATAACTGAAGTATGTATCAACTGATCTGGCCGCTTCGGAGCACCTGGAACAGGTTCCGCGAGGGCCTCTCAAACACAATAACACATAAAATAATCACTTTTAGCCATTTGGAAAAACAGACCCCTCCCCCGCCACCTGACCCCAGTACAATCCGGAATATCTCCGGAATGGTTCCGGATATTACATGACCAATTAAGTATAATAAACTAGCACCAATTCATGATCGATTGAGGGCGACTTCAAAAAAATCGGATGAAAATTGACGAAATGCCAGCATTTTGAAAATGAGTTGTCGGAGGTCGGGTACGTGAAGGTTAATAACAGTTCCCTTAATTGTATGATTAAACCGTAGAACATGAATTATTGCCACCGAAATAACTGCGCTTTAATCTACAATCTATTTTTTTATTCTTCAATCACTTAACCTAATTTTACAGCTCTTTTATCCACTAGGGCACTGCGTGAGCAATTCCAATTGGCAGCTGCACTTACACATTAAAAAGCGCCGAAATGTATTCTACCTATTCTAATTCTACTATTATTGAATTGGTTATCTTTGCGCTACTGTCACTTTTCTACCCTGTTCATGGTAGAATGATAAGCTCGAGGGTATTGATGTCTGGCTCTTGTTCCTTCTTTTCTAGTCCGACTGGGGGTCCATTATGAGTTGTCGTTAGCCGATATCCAAGTCTCCAGTTCCGTTAGAGCATATGCTCAGAAGAGGGTCAGGCGTTAAAGATAAAAAAGGTAACTTCTTCCGCAAATAAACTTCTGCTGGAACTTTCTCTGCAGTAATCTCTTCGACCACGGTAGCCATGTTTGTTTTGATCCGCTTGTCAGGCAGTTTTTTCGTTGAAATGTCATGTTGTCCCACAAGTTCCAGACGTTATAGACACAAAGTAATCTTGTCTCATTAATATCGATTTACACATAATGGAATATTGAACGACGGCCATTCAGCCATCCATGTGCATCAAAATAGATAGAAAATTACATTGAATTTTTGATTACACTATCATTGTTTCCGTTAGGTTTTGGTTCACATGACGATCAATGTTCAGATATTTTTTCTTGGAAACCGAGGGGAAAGGCCTGAATCACAGCTGTTTTATTTCATTACTAAAAAGATTCTACGCCAGGCATTGCTTCATCTCTGAATATATGTTTCTGGTTTCATCCAAAAATGGAGATGTTCAACACCAGCCTCCCTTATGTATCATGCATTATACCTGAAGATAACTACAGCAGGCATAATCGCATATAGAGCACATTCCTATTTGTTCGACATTTTTGAGATCATGACGAATCGAATTATACCACTATCTGATGATGCGGTCAAAATTGTGGAAGCTTCTATTACAAAAAGTTCCAGGATCGACCGGGAATTGTACCCGTCACTCTCAGCATGGCTTTTACTGCTGCGACAATATGATCCCTAAAGCGCCATCGGGCTATGTGCCACAGTAATGAGAGATTCATCAGCCTATGCATTATTTTAGGCCCATTCCGGGATATAATCGATACCTACAAAATGAACACGTAGACAATGCATTAGTAGATTAAACTCCATCGATAATTTGGCATGCCAAGAAATCGTTGGTTCACTTGATGCCTTACTAGAGCTCTTTACGCTGATTGCTGTGCCGAAAAGGTTCACAGCACATCATTACGTTTATGATGAAATCAAACATTGGCATCGTTTCAATCCTTTTTTTTTTTGGCGGAAGATTATACATACTTTCAATCAAAGAAGTTTGTATGCGTGTGCTAAAAGCTGTGGGTTAAAAAAAGGAATTAACATGGACTAGACGGGTGAGCCCCATTTACATAATTGAAGAAAGCGCTGATTCTGCAAGCATAATCAGTGGTACGTGGGATGGAAATGTAAAACTGAGTACCACTACCACCAAGAGCATAATTTATGAATTACTTAGGTATACTTGGTAGGAAGAGTGCGATTAGCTTATACTGAAACACATACGGCCGATAATGGTATTACTCGTCATCGCTATGAAAGATGTAAAGAGGAATCTATCTCTTTGTCTGGGAAGTTAGGAATGTAAATTTTGAGACCATTATTGATGCAGATTTTTAGTTTAGTAGGCTCTCGTCTATTTTACACTCTTACGATTTCCAATTTCATCACTTTCATTACTTCCTGCGAAAATCATGGGAATCTCTACGTCCACCAGCAGTAGTAAACATCGGGTTAAGTAGCTGTAGCGTTCTTCGTCGGGGATGAAGCGTGCAACTGAATAAACACAGTTTGATATTTAATTTATCTCCTGGGGAGAATTAGCACTTTCATCTATTGCAGGGTTTACCGATGCGAATACTAATGAGTTGTTTTCCTTCTAAACGAAAATGCTTGAAATAGATCAGTAACAGCTGTTAACGCGAATGGCCCAAATGATGGATTTCCATATTGCCGTTTTGATTTTGATTTATTCTTACATAAACGTAAGGTTTTTCTGTGTTATGTTATTTTTGTTCTACCTTGAAACTTTTATCATTTTTCTTTTTTCTATATTGTAAGTTTCGTCTTAGTGACGAATTGTTCCACAGTTGCAGCCGCAACCTTGCTACGTTTGTAGTGCTCTGTTACATCGTCGGAGTCATATCAGGCCAAACATTTCAATAGGTCCTATCTGCATTTGAGAGGCTCTCTTTGTTCACTTTCTCTTTCAATTATTGCAGTGTAATGGTACACTTTTCAATTATTTTTGCAGTACAAATCAAAAGACGATTGTTTTGACTATCGTTAATGCAAGGAGACAATCATAATTCAAATAAACAGCTGAGATATTAACGAAAGAGAGGGAAACCAAAGAGAGCCTCTCTTCTGCAGATAGGACCTTTAGACATGTTTGGCCTGATATATTATCCCTCCGCCTTCGAAGAGATAAACCAATATATCCAAACAAAAAAAAAGCGTTCGGAAAAATGATTTTGAAATGTCTGTTTGGTGGAGCCTAATGTTAAAATATTTGGGACAAAAAACACATTTTTACATCCTACACTTTTCATAGCCGGACGCCATAATAAACTTAAGGTCTTTTTAACATCTCCTTATTTGCTTTTGCTCCCGCCTTTATCCTTGCACATTGAAGCTTGCTACCAAATGTTACCGACGGGTAACATTTGCCGTACGTATTGGTTTGTGGAGTGCAGGAATTTAGGGCAGTAATGTGAAATTAACGCTAACTCGCAACAGTCAATTTGTTTTCCGCGCCTGAGCGGTGACACGCATACGCGTAGAAATACACCGCCGGAATGCTGTGGGTGGCGGCCTCCACTGAACCGCAACTGGGTGTAGGCGGAAAAGGCTGACCCGAGAGAGTGAGCATCTCATCGAAGAGGTGTTAGGCTGGGCGAGAAAAATCATCGGGACAGCTGGAAGATAAACGTAAAGCGAAGAGGCGATAGATATTAGAAACTATTGTCTGACGTGAACCCGCCACGTTTTGAGCGGAGCTTGTTTGTCCAGCTAAAGCCATTTAGTTAGCCGACTGTTTATATAGCCAATCGGCTGGATACCCGTGGCAACCCTTGAACCATGATCGAGGACGGATTGAGGATTTTGCCAGGCGTCGTATTTCGTCAGTGTACACCGACGGCCGATCGGGACAAAGTCCCAAGAAATCGTCGCGCTTCAGGTGCCCAGTCTCCAAGGTTATCTTCCGGCCGGTCCCTGTCATCATCTCGCCAGTCTCGGACCGAAGCCTGGCCAATTCCACCCCGTGAAGATCTTTTCGTGCCAGAGCCAAATCCATCTCGATTATTCGTCCAGCGCTCGGCCGTCGAAAGCAGGCCATTTTGGACCACAGTACGGGCAAGTCCACGTGCCTGTAGCTACACCGGGTCGGCCCGGTAACCCGTGTCCATCCGCCCGAGAACATTTCTCCCGGGTGAAGCCATCACAACCTCGGACAAACGTTTTACGTCCGGCCGTCGAAGGCCGGTCCTTTCGTGCTGAAGCAAGGGCGCATCCACGTGCCCGAAGCCCCACCGGGTAGGCCTGTCTCCCTGATCCCGGCCGCCCCGGCTGCATTTTCTCGAACCGAGACTGCTCCCCGCCGCTGCACCGTCGTCGCCCCACCGCCCGCCACCGAAAATACCGCCCAGCCACCGAAGTCGTCAGCGTCGCCAGTAAACACGGGTGTCTGCCCAGGTTTGGTATGTTTACAGATTTAGAATTCACTGTTAAACCGCGAGTACTACTATTATTTAGGATCTCCGAAAGCTCCCCCTCCGTCCGTATGCCCTGAGACCCGGCTTCAGAAGAGGCCGTGAGAGCACACCTCAGAGGTTGCCGCCAGCTCAAACCAGCAGCCTGAGGGTTTGGGCCGGTTTTCCTCTGAAACCGAGCTGAGAGCTTCCGGGACCAAAAAAATGGTGTTAAATATACAGGAAATGAAATTATCGATCTTGATCACGATCATAGAACTCGCTCCCACACGCATTATTATCGGTGAAAAAACGTGCAATAAATGCAGACTGATTTGCCTTCTGCTCTTTCTTTTCCTTTCCGTATTGCCGTTGTCACCCGATAGCTTAGATAGCTTCTATATATTAGGGTATGAGTAACCTTCTTCAGCTTATGCCCCTATGTTCATCCTATTCCAAAAACAGACGTTTCCGTTCTTTCTGTAGTCATGTATGCTCACTCTTAACTTTCTTTTTCGAAGTATGCATTTTACCCCATAGAGCTAATCTTGTAGCACGGGTAGTGTCAACATTCTCAAGAAAATTTTAAAAGTTTTTTTAGATAAGATATAGATCACAAATAAAAAAATTTCACTAAAAGAACCCTCATAATATAGCACTACAAATTAAAAATAATATATAATAATAATATTTAATTTTCAACATGCGATGCTGTAAGCTGAAAAATTTAGTACCAATACACTGCGTGCCCAAGCGTCATAAGACAAAAAGACTAATACAGTAATTTTAATATAACTCGATGAAAAAATAAGGTAAAATCACACCCATTTAGTTTCACGTACATACTAGATAAAATCTGCACTTAAATTATAGAGAAAATTAAATTATTTATTTAAAGAGATATGCAATTAAGAAACCTGTTTACTTTTCAGTGGTTTGAAGATGCAGATTGTCTTCAACTTCAGGAGCCGTCTTGTGTTAGTGACCAAAATGAAAAAAAAACTTTGAATAACTTTTCAAAAAATTAACCAGAGATCATAAAATGTTAATACAGGGATTGGTTAACGTCAAATGGACGAAAATTAGATTTGAAGTTGATAAACCATTTCACATTTTTTCCTAGCGCATACTTCCATGTCTGCAACTGAATTTTTAAATATACAGGTAGATTTCATACACTGAACCGCCAAACTACCCAAAATTGAGTTCTTTTGATGCAATCCCATAGTTCCGCCCAATAAGCCAAATTTGAGTAAATCGATTAAACTCACACTAAGTAAATTGCCTTTACCTCGAGCAAAACAATATACTTTAGAGTAGGTAAATTCAACCCAAAACCCCCCCCCCCCCTCATTTAACACAAATTTGCGTATATCTACATTTACTCAAAATTGGCTTATTGGGCTCAAGGACCCCCATTGGGTAGATGCATCTCTGTTTGTTTTTGACAACATCGGTGGGGGAAAGAGGGAAAACAACCTAATTTTGGGTAACTAGTTTATTCGATATTGAGCAACCACCTGACGAGGGTGGTTGGTTGTTTGCTTTCCGCGTGAAGCGAACAACATCACTGCAGTTTGCACGGCATACTGCAACTCCAAAAGGTCATATTACTTATCGAAGTGAATCCTGACCCAACGATACCTGCCCTACTAACAATCACTCCTTCCTGCAGCCTTTGGTGGAGACGTGCGGTAAACGCCAACTTTCACATAACAAAGGTTGCTATTAACATTCCTTCACTCTTCCAACCTGACTGCAAGGACGTGGCCGGCGCCGTTATTGTACTGTTAAAGAGAGCCTCTGAAGCGTGCACAGTGAGAATGTTGACCACTCCCAGTCAATTATTCAGTTGATTCATTGTGCAACTGTCATTGGTTCGAGTCAATCACGGAGTAGCAACCATAGATATGTGCAGTCAGTCTAAGCTAAGCTAAGCTACTAGTTTATTCGATATACCCAGCTTTGAGTAAAATCGACCCAAAAATTAGGTAGTTTGATTTCTCCGTGTAGGTGATTTGTTACTGCAAAACTTTTAATTTAGAAATTTTGACATTTGAAATTTGAAATTACAGAAGAATTTTCAAACTTTTAAAAAATTGTTCAGTAATTTTGAAGAAAGAGACAACATTCTTGCAATGTCTGCGGACGTATATGGTATAGTAGAGCCATTTCACAAAAACATCTATCTAGAATCGGTGTATTCCAATCAAGTGCAATTTTTCTTGATTCTCTCAGGAATGAATTGAAAAAAGTTACATTTTTCAATCTAAAAAAGAAGTGGGGAAAATGGAGCGTATAGATTAAAAGTTAGGACGTATCAAAATCACCAAATTATCATAATTTAGACATGAATGGTTCCATTTTTATAAAACTTTATTCGAATACCACATTATTTTATCACAAGAAGTTTATTTACATACAAGAAGTTTATTTACTAACTACATAGGGGAGATCGGAGCCCTAATGGACACCCGGGGTAAAAGGGACAATCCTGTTTTTGCCGAAACCCGCCGACTTTTATGTTAAACTTTTAATGCATAAGTGTACAGGAACAAATCATTGTTCTATTTTTCAAAAGTATCATTCATATTCCTCTAAAACAGTGTTTCCCAAACTTTTAGGAGGAATCGCCCCCTTGGAGCTTTAGATAAACATTTTCGCCCCTCTGCCCTAAGTTAAATTAATTTTCACCTGAAAATTTGCTTAGTGGAAGTCTTCAAAAGTTCTTCATTTAACACTACTGTGGCAAACCTGGTATTTAGTGTATCTAAATTAGTATTGCTCTCATTGTCATTCATTTTTTTTAATGCATTGATTGTTTGCATTTAAATAAAAACTGCATCATTGCATGTAAAACCAATACGTTTTGAAATCATGTTTGTGCTATACATATTCTTGAACAAAATCGAGCAAAACAGAACGGACTGTGAACATTTACGACTACTCGTTATCCTCAGCCAGATGTTTTACCAGTGCTCTTCAACACTCGAGATGTTTGGTCACCACAAGTACTAAAAAAACATTAAAAAACAACTACAAAAATATCTTTTATGCAAAAAATACAACTTAGGAATATATTGGTATATTTCCAAATGTAGTCAGCATTGCTCCAAGGGGTTGGTCACTCGGCACATTGTGCCCGGCACACATGCCGGCACATCTCGGCACACATGCCGGCAAAATCCGGCACAACATAGAAATCCAACTTTGCGGTATGGAATCAAACTGTCATTATACTTACGATTGCAAAAAATCCCTTCATACAGATTTTAGACAAGTGTTCTGGGTGGAATTTTGTCGGTAAACACCGACTAGACCAATAACATTCGCCAAAAATAGACAGGATTATAAGTAGCGCAAAAACATTCTAAGAAAATATTCCACTGGGCACATTCGGCACACCTCCGGCACGTTCGGCACACTTCGGCATACACTGAAAAACAACCGGCACAGTTTAGGCACATATTGGCACACGCTCAAAAATCACGGCACAAATGAAGTGTGCTGAATGACCAATCCCTTGCATTGCTCAGTAATTGAAAATCAAAAAAAAAACAGTGATGCGAATTGACAAGCTGAGCCTGAGCATGCGATGATCGTACAATGCGAATTGACAAGCTTTCAATTAACTGGAAAACTTTTTACTGTCAAATTAGAAGACATACATCCGTCATTAGGGAATTCAACGCTGAATTTGTAAAAAAAAATCAAAATAGCTCCAAGTAATAAGCAATTTCTCCGGGAAACCTCTCTGAAATATTTTCATACAATGTGTGATGAATTTCATCCAAAAAGTGTTCTTAGATTCATTTTAAACTTCATGTTTATGATTGAAATTTCCATGAAAAACATACCGCATGTGAATTAAAAACAAAACTTTCTTATGAAGTAAAAAAACTGTTCCTTTCATAATAACGAAAAAATCAATCATAAATTTTCGCCAAAGAAGTTTATTATTTCCATGTCACTAGGAGTTCTCTCGGAAATTAGTATAGCAGTTTTATTTTTTTTTTCTTGGAATTTTGCCACAAAATCCACGTCAACATCAAAAATTCTGTAACATTTAGTCTATCTCGAAACAGACATTTTTCAATTATCCTAGGAACAAAGAATCTTGAAATGTTAGGTAGATTGATTATAATAATTCAATATAATACATTTCAATACTTTTGAATGTTTCTCAATCATTTGAAAAATCGCCCCCTTTTTAGTATTTTCGTCCCCCAATTTTGGGTTTTCAAATTTTCGCCCCCTTCAGCCTGATGTTCGCCCCCTGGGGGTGATTTCGCCCACTTTGGGCATCACCGCTCTAAAATAACGAAAAAATCATTGAATTTGAAATATTTTTTTCATATGATTGAATTCTTATAATTTCGAAGCAGCAGCAAATAAGGTATTACAAGTGTTTGAGCGTGTCCACCATTAAAACAAGTGAATTGTTACCTTATCTACATGTATACGCAGAATCAGCAATGGATGAAATATTTTATTTTTGATCAGAATTTAATCAAAATAGCAATTTAAATGTTGCAGTCGATTCGGGGCGAAATGAACACTGAAAATTACGAATGGATGTACGCGCATTGCAAACTGTTAGGCGTTTTAGAAAGTTTGTAAGCAATCAATCCGATTATTTTAGCCTAAAGTTTATTCAATTTTCTCTGTTATACAGGTCTAACGTACTCATTTGCTTAGGGTGTCCATTATGCCCCTAATCCCCCTATATGAAGTTGTTGTAAAATCTCAAGTAGATTTGCATTCTGCCACTATCAATGGTAAGTGTTGACTACACCACCTTCAGTTAATTGTGGTGTGGTGGTGTGTTGATATCACTGAATATGTTTGAAAATCCAAAAGAAACATTACCAGGATGATATTTCAAAATGTTATAAAAAATAACAAGTAGTGCATGTCATACTTTTGGCTACAACCACCAAAATGTCAGTTCAGTTGCAATGCTAAAGGTCTAAAATGCAGTCAATATCAAGTCGTGCAATATCAGTAGTATACTGACAAGACTGATGTTGCGAAGCTCTAGTCATACGAATTAAAAGTTAAGAGCTTTGTGAAAATTTTTTGATTGGTACCGACTTTATATTAAAAGATTTTTTTGAAGTGAACTATTATTGTGATTAATCTGTTATTTCGCGAATATTTGCATAGTTTGATAGTAAAAGATATTCAATTCACCTCATTATAGACTTTCAGAATAGTAATACTGCAAAACATTGGATTCTTATGAGATAAAAATGGGATGAAATGATATTTTTGCAACCAAATCATTTCATTGTTTTTTCAACTCAATCTGTTCAACGGACACCCGAACAGAAAGCACCGACGAACCGACGTGACAGCTAGAACAAACAAATTCAAATTTGTTGTCCGCGACGCCATGATGAAAAATAGCCGAACACTACCGCCACCTCTATAACGGCCCGCGTTGGTATGCTAGCTTGATACCAAACCCCCGTGTGTTAACATAGGAAGAGGTTCGCGTCAACGCTGATTTGACAGAAGGGCTCGCTCGCTTTGCTGGTCGACCGTTAAATTGAGGGGGGACAGTTTTGAAACAGCACTGTCACGTCGGTTCGTCGGTGCAGAAAGGTCCAGGTACTGTGAAGTTAAGGTCGACTTCTACAACAAAAGTAAGAGCCAGGACTACTCTCTCCTCGACCCACAAACACATTCCCAGTAATGGAACCATAATAAACTCACAGATCTAATGATGGCTGAAGTTCAGTACACCGAAACGTTATGAACATCGTCGAGTTTTAGTGTGTCTTTTCACCAAAAATAATCAACATCCAAAATATATACATTCCCATGGTCACCATACCCTACGTCTCTCCAGAACCACCATAAAGGCATTGCTTCAAAGAAAGGGCAAGTGCACATCGCACTCTCAAGGTTAGCTGCGTAGCCTGCAGCAACGAACATCGATGACTCGCTTTGGAGAGTTCATCACGATATAGTATGCTGGCGCTTAGCCAGTTTCCTGAGTGGTCCTCACCACTCCTTTTGTTCCCGGAAGGCGGGCAAGGTCAACCCCACGTCCGCGCACAACTGTTTTGCAAGCATCAAGAACTGATGCCTACTGAAGGCAAGGGTATGTTTGCGTCAATAAAGGCTGCTTTAACTGTACTCCCGCAGTACTCTGCTTTGAGATTCAGCGCGTATGCAGAGGCGGACACCACCCCCTAACTTTCCGAAGGATCATGATGCACAGTTGAGCATAGAATCCTTCACTGGCACTCGGACGTTGATCAGCCACCCGTAGCATGGCAAACAGGTGCCATGTTAAGCCACTCCCAAATTAAAGAACATATTCTCAGGCTTGCAGTAGTAATCCCCCCTTCCAAGAGAGCATCCATAAAGTACGTCACGCTAAGAGGGGGGAGGGGGAGGGGGATTCTGAAAACTGTGACAAGCAATGTATTAAGTATAGCAAAAACCCGTACGAGGGGGGGAGGGGGGCTGACAATTCCCATTTTGACGTACTTGCCCCCCAATGTGTGATTTCATAGGGTGGATGGCATTTTTCTCGTTCATTACTCATTAGTACTCCTCGACCAAGCAAACAATTCGGTCTCTATCATGTGCTTTCTTACTTTAGGGCCAGTATCCCCATTGACATCGTAAGTACTGAACTACTTTGGCACAGCTAAGCTTTCAAGGTTATTTTTCTCGGAATGAAAATGAAAGATAAATAAATAAAGAGCTCTTCTATATTATTAAGACAATATTTACTATAGGATCAACAAACAAGCATTTTATTTGGTTTGGTTCAACTGCCTTCGTATTTCGCATAAAATAACCGAAATTGCTGACGCGGTATTCAAACTTTCAACACCATTCTCTAACGGAATGTGTACCAGATAGGGGCTATTTCCATCGTTAGAATCCTCCTTCAGCTGTCTTATGTATCTGGAAAAAAAATGCAAATCATTGTCATAACTCAAGATGAAATCATAGTCACATTTACCTTCTCACATCACTGCTAACCCCATGTGTTTCGCCACCAATCACCAGCACCATGTGTTCCATGTCGATATAATTGGCTTTATCGTAACGGCTCGACACAAACGATCCATCGCCTCTTTCGCTGCTATTATCCGCCACCAGGAAGGTCGGATTGGCTGGAAGGTGCTCCGCCAGCTCGTCCATCGTCACCGGACCGACGATGCTTGTTCGAAAATGAGCCCCCGCACCCCCTCGCAAGCACTTCGGTTCCCACGGATGCGTACATCCCTTCAGCAGGATCACACGGTCAACGGGAATCGACGCGCAACTTCTGAGAATGCTTCCCAAATTGTTCGGCTCCCGTACGTTATCACAAACTACGGTAATTGGAAGGGATTCCGTTGTCCGATTGCGGATAACAATGTTACTCATGTCGGTTGGTTTTTGGAAAATTCCTGTAGGAGAATGGGTTTAGATAAGATTAATAAAAATGCTAGGACTGAATAAGACTATGCCAACGAAACGACCACATCAACTATGAAAAATTCAGAATAACTCTTTCTGCTCTAATTTATTAAAACGAATCACACATATAAACAAGACAGAATGCGATTTAAAACTGGACAACAATGACGAAACCTTCAAGTTATTTGAAAATGTTGAATCAATTTCTACCTACCAATCATACCAGGACTAGTTACAAGGTCCGACCATTCCTGGAGCACATGGCTTGGCAGTTGAACCAAATTGAGGGCTTGCAGTTTTGTTCGTACGTCGTTCAAATGATTCAGTTCGGAGAAAATGACGGTTTCCAACCACAGCCCTGCTTCAATTGCATCGTTAATCAGTCGCTTACCTTCGACGACTAATTTATTTTTTAACTCTCGTCGTTTGCGAGAAATCATAAGCAATTGCAGGTCCCGAAAAAGTGGGTCATTTTTCAGCAGTCTAAGATATTTAAGCCCAGTTTGTTTGTCTGTGACTTCCAACGATTTTTCCTTCTTTTTGTACGGTTTGAGTGTATTCATGGTTTCTAAATCCATCTCCCTCAGCCGAACCGGTTTAGCCATTTTCTTTAGTTTCTTATGGCTTCCATTAATTTCCACTCGGCGGAAATCGCTTTTATACTTTTTCATAATCTCGCCAAGGTGCAAATCGTCTTTCGACTGTCGATTATCGAACAGATTGTTTTCTATTTCTTCCAGCTCAGCCTCATCAGATCGCCCTCGTCGAGAAGAGTATTTCTGATTGTTTACATCAGTCAACCTCTCTTGCTCACGGCGGTTCGTCGCCCCGCCCCCTTGCTGTTCCGGCTCCATGTGAACATCTGCATGTGATGTTATTCTGGAGTGGCCGCGAGGATGCCTCAAAGGCAGTGATATGCGCTGCAGAGTAGCGCCGCTGCCACTATGCACATGACGAGCACTATTCACTGTTCCAGTGATAACATTGTATGCCAATATTCTCAATCGATTTGTAAACTGCATCTTTCACGCTATCGGCTTCGATGAAGATATCGTACTAAACTAGCTGAACAACACTCGCACGCGGGAGGAAAATGTCAAACTACCTAATTCTCTCTGTTTATCTCTGTTAATCTCTCCGTGCTTTCAACCAAGCTCTTCGACGAGCGTGAAGTTAGCGGCTATTATTATGAAGCGCGCAATTTTCTTCGCCTTGGTCTGCGTGTACCTACCACGTGGTTATAAAAAAACTTTCATTGTTGAAATTATACCTATCTTCCCTCGATTTTTTTTTTTCATAACAATCGTTACGATTGTTTGATTGAGATTTTTGGTGGATTGAGATTTTTTCATAACCTTGAATAAAAATCAATTCAGGAATTTGGGACCGTCTCAGATTTTCATGAAAATTTTACCATAGCTAGAGGTCATGGATGTATGATCATATACAAATAAATATGATTTTCCCATAATAAATTTGAAATTTTACAATAAAAAATATCGAAAAAGCAATAAAAAATGTCAAATTTGCAATGAATAAATGACAATCAAATGCTGAATCGTACTTATATGACATGACTGAAGCAACTAAAAATACGACATAACTGTGCATGCAATTTACCGCGCAGTTGCTTGTTTCCAAACTCGCTATATCTCGTCGGATTTAAAAAAGGGATAACATCTAAATACCCAACAAATTCTTGGATCTGTGGTTTGCCTAAAATCGAATCGATGCTGTTACGGTGCATTGGATATCGGAAACTTCGGCAGCCTTCTGCTGCCTCAGTCCCTCAAACCTCTATGCGACTTCGCCGCATAGTTCTTACGATTTTTTGGCTAAAAATGCATCAAAGTTTGCTGCTCGTTATTTGACATTTACTGATAATTTCACTTTGTTTACTACACTTTTTGAATTTTTATTGCTTTTTCGATGTTTTTTTTATTATGACTTTTTTTAATGGGAAAAATACTCTTTTTTATTGCAATTGTTGATTTATTTATTGCCCAAAAATCAATCATTTATGGATTTTTTTTTATTTGTTTACAGAATTTTTGATTTTTTATTTCTAAATTACAAAAGAACCAGGAGGGTGTTCTTCATTATGACTTATGGAACTATTTAGGAGGCTGTTTGGGCTCGTTTAGAAGTTAACCATCAATGTTAACCCGGGAGCGGTCGCGTCGTGTACTGAGTACACGCACCATGAAAAATTCACGCTTGTGGTACACAGCGTGAGCGCGGCGTCGCTGCAGGTAGTCAAAGACGCGACTGCTCGAGGGTTAACTTCTATTCCCGATTAGCCTAGATAACTGTGTAGTGTCGGTAGCGGTTGTCTCAATTGGCTAAGAATAACACTACGGACCACCTGTTCTGGGGGTAAAAGTCCACCAAACAGGGGACCCCAATCCAAGGTGTCAGGCGACCCGTGCTGATATGATGGATGAATGGTTGAGGGGGTATAAAATATGCTCGATCTTTAACGGAGCCCGTAACGTAGTAGGTAGAACACCTTTTTATGTTGCGTTACGGTTAAAGATCTACCAAACCGAACCCTAGTGACATCCGGTTTGTCAAGTTGGGGTAATGTGTTTTGGTAATAAGGATTCATGGTACAAAGTCCTTGTTATTGGTGACAGTTTCTAAAATTGCATTTATTCTGTCTTGCTGATAGTTGAAGACTCGGACTTTGCCCACCCGAGACTACACTTGATGTTTGGAAAGCAAACATGCTTTACGTATCTAATTGCGTATTAACCTATTAAGGACTGTAATTCAAGGACTCACGTGAATTCTTATTGCAGAACACATTCTCTAATTTGACATAATTTTGCAACTAGGCTAAAGCCCCGGGTTTCTCTTTGTTGTCTTGGGACTAAACTAGAAGCAAGATATGGATGGGGCTAGAGTTCCGATGCATGGATAAATATCTGTACCACCGTTTTGTTTCTCTCATAAATAAAATCGATTGTGTTTGATTAGGGGCGCACTTTCACAGGGACCTAAATCTCTATGAAAACGGTAACTTTTCAACGCATTAGATTTCTTCAACCTTTGAGGCAACATAACAAGAGCTGTACAGAAATCGATGCTTCATTGTTTCTCAATGACAATGGAGTAGTACGACATGCACTAAATACTAAGGATACGGGTAATGCAACAAAAGATCAAAGTACTGGTCGCAGTGGCGCACCCGAACAGAAGAAAAAATGGAGAATAATCTCTTTTTGCCTTTCTCGTAAACCAAGGTGTACCGAAAGGCTATATGTTCACTCCAAAAATAAAATTTCGATAGAGCCCCCAGAGGGGAAGTTTCATATACCAATCGACTCAGCTCGACGAGTTGAGATGATGTCTGTGTGTATGTGTGTGTGTGTGTGTGTGTGTGTGTGTGTGTGTGTGTGTGTGTGTGTGTGTGTGTGTGTGTGTGTGTGTGTGTGTGTGCGTGTGTGTGTGTGTGTGTGTGTGTGTGTGTGTGTGTGTGTATGTATGTGTGTGTATGTGTACAAAAAAAAGGTCACCTCACTTTTAGATAGTAAATATCAACCGATTTTAACGATTGATGGCTTATTCGACGCGGCATCTGGTCCCATTGTTTCCTATTGAAAATGGTTCGGATCGGTTCAGCCGTTCCGGAGTTATGGCCATTTAGGTGCTCCGGAACCGGTACCCCTGGAAGGGGCCAGACATGAAAATGCACCAAACCCATGCATGCGACCCATTAAACCACGGCATTTACGATTATCTGATGAACGGTAAGCAGGAAAATAGTCTCAGACCATATCTGAACCGGTAGTGTTCCGGAACCGGTTCTGGGTGTCCCGCCGGACGTGGCCAAATATCAAATTGGACATAACTCATGCATGCGGCACATCAAACAGCGGCTTTTTCGATAATCCGATGAACGGTTAGCAGGAAAACAGAACCAGACTACATCTGAACCGGTAGTGTTCCGGAACCGGTTCCGGATGTCCCACCGGAAGTGGCCAAATATAAAAGAGTACCAAACCCATGCATGCGACACATCAAACAACGGCATTTCCGATAATCTGATGAACGGTTAGCAGGAAAACAGTATCAGACCATATCTGAACCGGTAGTGTTCCGGAACCGGTTCTGGATGTTCCGCCGGCTGTAGCCAAATATAAACGAGTACCAAACCGATGCGTGCGACACATCAAACAGAGGCATTTTCGACAATCTTACGAACGGTAAGAAGGAAAACAGAATCAGACCATATCTGAACCGGTAGTGTTCCGGAACCGGTTCCGGATGTCCCACCGGAAGTGGCCAAATATAAAAGAGTACCAAACCCATGCATGCGACACATCAAACAGCGGCATTTTTGATAACCTGATGAACGGTCAGCAGAAAAGCAGTATCAGACCATATCTGAACCGGTAGTTGTCCGGAACCGGTTCCGGGGGTCTCGACGGGTGTGGCCAAATATAAAAGAGTACCAAACTCATGCATGCGATACAACAAATAATGGCTTTCCTGATAACCTGATGACTGGTTATTATATGATATTTGGTATGGGGAAGACTTTCCCCGAGGCCCGAGCCATTCTTCGGAATAGCCCCTTGTGCCCTTAAAATGGAATTAAAGAACTTAGAAAGGGAAAAAGTGAAACTTACCTGGGCTGGTACACCGGATTGTCGTCAATCGAAACGATTCATATTTCCGGATGCTAATAGAACATTAAGGTTAATAAACCTGAATAAACATGATTTAAGTACTTTTACTGGGTTAATTACAGGTCACTGTCCTTGTAAATCTCACCTCAAAACAATTGGGAGAGTGCAAGATGATAAGTGCCGGTTTTGCAAATTAGAGAGCGAAAGCTCTGAGCATTTACTGTGCGAATGTGCTGCGCTTTATCGTAAGCGCTGCCAATACCTTGATAAGGGCCTGTTGGCACCGTGGGAAATATGGGTCTGCAATCCCAAAAGGGTGCTGAATTTCATTAGAAATATAGTACCTGTTTGGGACACACGCCAACTACTGGGAGGATAATCCCTTCTAAATAGGGACCAACACTTCCAGTACGGCAAAAACAAAGAGGATCACACCACAATAGATCAAATAAATGGTCGCAGTGGTATCATGTCCCCAACACAGGAAAAAAAATGGGGAAGACTACCAGAGTCCAAAATAGCGATCAGAATATCCAAAATGCCGATCTAAAATTTAAGATGGCGGCTCCGAATTCAATATCGCGCCTGTTTAATTGAGTTTTAGGGCCTGAAACAATGCAACAATGGTATATTTGGTATGGGGATGATGTCTGGATTCCAAAAATGGCGACCAGAACATCCAAGATGACAATCTTTAATCTTAAATGGCGGCTTCAAATTCAAGATAGCGTCTTTTTCTTAAGAGTTTGAGGCTCAAACATCGAAAGCCAGATAAACGATATGATTTCTGGTATGATGAAATGGATTTCTGTTAATTGTATGAAAGTGCGATATACATAAACATTTCGCTTGAGTTTAATTGAAATGGGGTTTCGAAGGCACGAGAAAGGCGCCATCACCGCTAGGTGGATTAATTAGGGTTTTTATATGTCATGATTATTTTAGCCAAGTCATAATTATCCGATAGCAAATTTTAGAGTGCTATATCTCCTGATTCAATGAACCGAATGCAATGACTTGTTGAGCGTTTACGTCTTATATAATGAGCTTTCAAAAACGTTTGACTTAACTTAACCCTAAAAGGGATACCTGGGGTCCATTGGACCCCAGGCGCCTTTCAAAGCTCGTCTATGATGGAACACACTCAGCGAGGTGACGAAACTGAGGCCATGAAGGTATCCCTTTTAAGGTTAAAAATGTTCATTAGAATAAAAAAGTTCTAGCGATTTAATTTATTATATGATTTTTTTAGGAAATTGGTCCTGGCAGTGGCGTAGCCAGAAATCATTTCTAGAGGAAAAAGGGGCGCAGATAAGCAAAAGAAAAATAAATAGTCGAAAATATCCCAAATGGAGGAGAACGTGCCTCTGGAGCCGACAGACTGATACTGACGCTTTACCAGCAGTGTTAATTTCGTGAAAAAAAAACGTGTTACTATATTGTTTTTTAAAGATGATTATCATATGCTTTAGCATTACTGTTATCATTAACACAAATCAAGTTTCGCATATTCGTAATCTATATATATAAAAATGCAGTGGCATATGTGGGACCGCGCCTAACTTGCAAACGGAAGGTCCGATTTGGATCGTCTAAGTTTTGTTCTGTTAGTTTTCACCCAAGGAAGGTTTATGAGGCAAAAAACATGGACATATTGAGAGTTTTTGATAAACGTTTTTTTTTACTTTTTGAACGGGAACTTGGACTTTTCTGGGAACTTGAAACGTCAAAAATCGTAGTAGGCAAGATAAAGTTTGCCGGGGTCAGCTAGTATTACGTTAAATGAACTACCGCGACTTGACTTTTTTCGACGTTTTTTTTTGCAGTAACGCGGTTTTTCACGCGGTATCATTACCGTCGTAAAAAACTGCAGTCATTGTATTAACTGCAAATTCGTTTATTTTATTTTTTTTCGTTTTCATTCATCAACTGGCGACTTAAAAAAATAAATATTTTTCTTAAAATCTAACTATCACTATCGCATCTGTTGCCTTTTAAGGAAAGGTCAGCATAGTGAACTCCCCAGTTCTTCTTCTTCTTGGCGTAACGTCCTCACTGGGACAAAGCCTGCTTCTCAGCTTAGTGTTCTATGAGCACTTCCACAGTTATTAACTGAGAGCTTCCTCTGCCAATGACCATTTTGCATGTGTATATCGTGTGGCAGGCACGAAGATACTCTATGCCCAAGGAAGTCAAGGAAATTTCCTTTACGAAAAGATCCTGGACCGACCGGGAATCGAACCCGTCACCCTCAGCATCTTCTTCTTCTTCTTCTTGGCGTAACGTCCTCACTGGGACAAAGCCTGCTTCTCAGCTTAGTGTTCTATGAGCACTTCCACAGTTATTAACTGAGAGCTTCCTCTGCCAATGACCATTTTGCATGTGTATATCGTGTGGCAGGCACGAAGATACTATATGCCCAAGGAAGACAAGGAAATTTCCTTTACGAAAAGATCCTGGACCGACCGGGAATCGAACCCGTCACCCTCAGCATGGTCATGCTGAATACCCGTGCGTTTACCGCCTCGGCTATATGGGCCCTCCCCAGTTACCTGATGCAACATCTGCGAAGAGGACAGATGGATAGGACGCATTCGTATATTATACCCGCCCAATCGACTGTTTCCGGCAAAAACGTTCTGCACGCAGAAAAATTGCGCTTGTTTAAAACAATAAAACGCATGGTTGGTTTTCAAACTGATAATTTACTTATTCCAAAGTTATATTTAATTGTTTTCATTTAGAGTTTATCGATAAAAAACAAACGATTACCATCATTTCATATAATGTCAAAAATTTCATTTGTTTCAACAAAATAAAAACCATAAACATGGTCCGAAAGCACTCACACAGCTATAAAATGCTTACCCCAACATCGCCACAACGAACAAGGTGCAGCAAATCCATCACGCCAACTTCCAAGTGCAGCTTTGGCCGTGATGGATAACGCGCAGGTACTCACGACAGCATCCACAAAAAGTTGATCGGTTTCGCCTTTTTTGTCTTTTTTTCAGTCGTTCTCCTCCCCATCCGCTTACCGACGGTCTAAAAATAGATTTCCGAGCTGCCGCAGTTGCTGCCGTCACCAACACAATCACATTCCGGGTTTGTTTGTGGCAAAAGTGCAGTCGTTTGAATTAATCCATTTTTTCATGTTGAAAATACCATAACTCTGTTTGTTTTAACAAACTGTCAAAAATTTCGACAAATGAAAATATTTGTATTATCAAACTGAACTGTTCTATCAGTTTAAACTAGAAATCAGTTTGTCGCTATAGTAAACTGAAAAATCGGTTGATTTGAACTAGAATTTAATTGTGTTTACAATTTATTTTTCTGCGTGTGGTTTTCGGCGCGCAATGCTGCAATCGCTTGCCATTAGCAACAAGAAGTTCCCCAACGATGTCTTCCTTCAGAACCGCTTTGCACACTGAACATTGAGAATATCAGATTGTTTCTTTTTTCAATGTAATTTATTAATTAGCTGTCCCATGTACTGTTTTTTATCTATATAGTTTCGTTTCCTTGACTTAAATAATGGTTTAACTGATAAGTTTGCGTGACGTTAATAAAAATTACAATTAAAAAAACGGTTCTCACGAGTGGGGCTTCGGTAACTGCTAGTATCCAGCTACGAAAAAAAACGTAAAGTTCATGAAAGTTGAGGCAGGTAAACGTATAAGCTGTGATTTGTATCGCAATGTGATAAATTTCAAAACATTCATCCTTGGTATGTACACTAGATACAATTTCAAAAACAGTCAATTTCGCCATGTTTTTTGTCTCATAAACCTTCCTTGGGGGAAAACAAGAATGCTCAAACCGAACTTCCCGTTCGCAAGTTATGTGCGGCTCCACGTATGCCACTATATTTTTATATATGAAGAAGATAATCTTTTAGTATGGACATGTTATTCCAAAACAACTAAACCGAAAATAAAATTAAAAATATTATTAAAACATAATAAACATTATCCAAAGAACACTTACGTTAAATCAACACGTACTTGTAGGATCAGTAGTTGTTTAAAAAATACATAACATGCAAGTTCCGTTTGTATACGACAAAAGTAGGGCAAAATAAAAATAATTTACTAATGATAGCCCAGATTACGCTACTAAGAAGTACCTGATTTAGTTAGTATATGAGTTGCGTAAATTCAGTAGGGAGTTTTTGTTCGCATATCACAAGAGTACGATGTAAATTGTATTATTTTTTATCAAGCTTACTCTAAGTCACGCAAACTACATTATACAAAAAATACATTTTTTGTGCAGTCTGCTTAAAAATCACAACCATTCACTAGTCACTACTACCTACACTATATTAGTCTGTTTGTTTCAAACGCCAGATCCAGCGTATCGGTCAGATGCAGATGGGAAATGCAAAATTATCAACTGTTATTTGCTCGCCCCTTCTCAAGCGGCCACGAGTGGTACTTCCGAGCGCCTAATTACTTCTACTCTGTTTGCCGACATTGTTCAGCACGGAATAGGACTTCCCTAGATTGTGATGTTCATTGTATCCGTCTATTTATCTTAAATTCGATTTCAGATCAATTAAACGAACTGTTGATTGAGTGTTTCAACCGCAGGCGAAAAGAGGCCAAAATTTATCTCTGTCCATAAACTACGTGGCCCATATTCGGCCATTTCAGACCCCCCTCCAACTTGTAGACTTTTGTTCATAAATGAAAAAAAAAACAATTACATTAAATTAAATTTAGATAAATTAAATTAAATTAAATAAATATTGACCGTAGGCTTCGGACAGACACCCCTCCTTCCCCCTCCCCTACGTACTTCAAAGAATATCCGCTTCTAACTTCGATATGCATACTGCAATAGTTATTCATGCAACGAGTTGCAAAATGATGATTTTTACAGCACGAATCTTACATTTATTCTACTAGGCTTGCCGAGTTGAATAAATATGAGGAGTACTGTAAGAATCGAGCTTTGCAACGAGTAGCATACAACATTTTTTGAAATGAGAAAATATAATCACTGTAATATGATCATTTCCATCAGTATCATCATCATGCTTCCTGGTGGTTGAAAGGGATCTCCGACATGTTCATCAAGTAAGACGCGAATTTTGAATCAAGGAAGCTGTGCTATTAACGTCACAGTTTTACAAGGTCTTGATGTGGAAACACAGGTTGTTGTCCAAACAGTTGCATTATGATTCATAATGCAACCCAAATGAGTTGCATTATGAAGCATAATGCAACTGCTTTTTATAGTGAGGAAAAGTAGGTCGTAGTGACACTAAAACATAAAGTATAAAATGCAATATTATAGTGTCAAGTTGCAATAACTAGTTTATTTATACAATTGAAATTAAATTAAGATTCTTTTAATGCTAGTTCATTATATTTACTCATAAATTATGTTTTTCTTTGTACTTTTGGCACACGACTAACAATTTTATATCATCACTTCCAAGCTTGATTTTCGCTCCAAATAAACATATTTATAGTCTTCTCAAAACGCACATGTCCACCACCACATGTATGTACTTGGTGGCAAAGCAAGTAAGTAGCATTGTAACCTGTAACATTTTATGCACATCACAACGCTTTCACGATGGCCGTCGGGGGTCAAACTGCACAGCGAAGCGTGCTGTATAACGAAGTTTTAAATTCAATTTTCTCACTTGCCTGTTGCAGACCAGGCAGTGCACAATGGTCCGAATCCACGTTTTAGCAGGAAAAAAATCCGTATCTCTGTTTTCGTTAATTTTAGGCGTTTGGTGTCTTCAGAGAAGTTGTTTGAATTTGTTTGCTGCATCTTTTCCAGAAATTTTTGATTAGGGTGGTCCTCGTCTTAACTCAAATCTGGAATAGAACTTTTTAATTTTAAGTCATACGGGATCGAGTTCTTCAGCAAAGTTGTAGGCAATGCTATTTCGAGCAACTTTGCCGAATACGTCGTTTATCTAGCTCTTAATTTGAACATAGTAGGTCAATTTGAAGTTTTGACTTAGGGTGAGCCCCCCAAAAACGTTTTTTTCGCAATAACTTTTTTATTTGATTTTTTTCGAAGATGTGAGCTTCGGAGCATTTGAAGAGCAAGTAATGACGCATATTTATTCTGAACATTGCATGTTGCTAGGTCGTGTCATTCAAATGTTATGGGCAATTTTGACTTAAAAACAACGATGTTTTAAAATGCTTATATCTCATGGAGCTGGTAAAATAAAAATAGTTCTTTAAGCGGCATTTGGAAGGTCACATAAAAAGCCAAATTTGGAGCAAAAATTACAAGAACGTTATTTTTTAAATTAGAATAAATCGACTCCAAAAATCCCCTTAAAAAAACGAAAAAGTACATATAACTCATACAATTTTAAAGATAGAGCCAAACTGTCTTCGGAAAAAATGTGGGTTATTACCATACCTAAAAGTTTCCCATACACGATTTTTTTGTAAAACGTGAAACAAAAGCTTGAAATTGATAATTTGATTCTTAGAGGTACAAGTTATGTTTTTCTAGAAAATTAGAACGATTATATTCTTTAAAAACAAATTATCAATTTCAAGCTTTTGTTTCACGTTTTACAAAAAAGTTGTGTATGGGAAACTTTTAGGTATATTAAAAACCCACATTTTTTCCGAAGACAGTTTGACTCTATCTATAAAATTGTATGAGTTATATGTAGTTTTTCAATTCTTTAAGGGGATTTTTGGAGTCGATTTATTCCAATTTAAAAAATAACGTTCTTGTAATTTTTGCTCCAAATTTGGCTTTCTATGTGACCTTCCAAATGCCGCTTAAAGACCTTTTTTTATTTTACCAGCTCCATGAGATACAAGCATTTTAAAACATCGTTGTTTTTAAGTCAAAATTGCCCATAACATTTGAATGGCAAGACCTAGCAACATGCAATGTTCAGAATAAATATGCGTCATTACTTGCTCTTCAAATGCTCCGAAGCTCACATCTTCGAAAAAAATCAAATAAAAAAGTTATTGCGAAAAAAACGTTTTTGGAGGCCTCACCCTAAGCCAAAACTTCGAATTGACCTACTATGTTCAAATCAAGAGCTAGATAAACGACGTATTCGGCAAAGTTGCTCGAAATAGCATTGCCTACAACTTTGCTGAAGAACTCGATCGCGTATGACTTAAAATTAAAAAGTTCTATTCCAGATTTGAGTTAATACGAGGACCACCCTAATCAAAAATTTTTGGAAAAGATGCAGCAAACAAATTCAAACAACTTCTCTGAAGACACCAAACGCCTAAAATTAACGAAAACAGAGATACGGATTTTTTTCCTGCTAAAACGTGGATTCGGACCATTGTGCAGTGGCAGCAAGGGCTTCATGAGTGAGGGAAAAACATGCCATGGGAAAAATATTTGACTGGCATAGAGTTGAATTTTAAGAAATTACACCACAATATTTAAACTTTGTATGGTATACAAAAATCAGTAAATTATTGAATAATGGTTATATCAAATCCGATTTTTTTGCATTCACTGGAATTGATATTTATGCAGCAAAGAAATAGTCAGCGGCTTTTGTTGATTTTATATGGAGTGACTAATGTTTCATGATATTTCCGTTTTATACAAACACTTGGTGGGCTACCGATGTTACACAACTACTTGGACGAGTCGTTACATATAGTTATGAGCACTAATTTCTCTTGATACATATTTCATTGCTATGTAGGGTAGATAAACGTGCCTGAATGTGTGCCACACATGTGGATAAATCAATTACGAAATCAAAGAAAAGCCAGCAAGCTATGATTTGCTCTGCAACAATCGAGTTCAGAGAAATATGTTCCCCGAAGCACTGCACCTTGGGGCCAATTATCGTTCTGGTTGCAGAATATGAATTTTTCAGTATGCTTCAATATCTTGGCCCAAAATTAACGAAATCTACAGTGTACTTGCAACTATGTAGTTATCAATGAAAACTGAGTGAATTATAACGAACATACATCAATTTTGTAGAGAGGAACCCCATGATACATTAAAAGATAGAAATAAACTATCTTTTACATTCTACCAAAATGTTGACCAAAGTTTTATTCTGAATACTCTGTTGCTTCTTTCTGGTATAGCAACAGCTCGACAATATTGGGACAGCGTACAACATGGCCGCTCTGAAAATTGAGCGATTCCAAGCAACAGCATCAAAATTTAAGAAATTTTTTAATTCATGATTTTCTATTGAGCTGAAGTTTTGCACAGTTTTTCAGTTCCATCTAAATCGCCATTTTTCGTTATCAAATTTTTTAAGTCACGACTAACTTTTTAAAAGGGTGTTTGTGAAAATGGTTCAAAAATATTCAAAAATCTACACAGCAAAAACGGATCGGTTGATTGTTATGAATTTTTCAGCAAAGTTAGATAACATTGCTTTTCCTAAGAAAATATACACTGTGAAAAAAAATCTTTTTAACCCTCGAGCAGTCGCGTCTTTGACTACCTGCAGCGACGCCACGTTCACATGCGTCGTTTTTTGTACCACATGGGTGCATTTTTCATGGTGCGTGTACTTAGTTCATGACGCGACCGCTCCCGGGGTAACATTAAAAAAAAATGGTTTTTGTCAGAAAAACTCAAATATCTCAAAACCGTATCTTTTTACCAACGTATTTTTTTAGGGAAAACGGTCCATTGTATTAGCAATCTACCATAAAAATTTGGTAATGGTAAACTACTAAAGAAAAAAGTTTTGATGATGATGAGCCTGGGCTTGTTAGGGGAATTACTTACAGATGTAAAAAGAAAATCGTGTTAAGTACTGTTGCTTTGAATTCCACTAAGTATATTTACATCTTTGACAGATACGTATTTCGACCTCAACTGTAAGGTCGTATTCAGTGTCTTGTACTTGACTCGTTATAACATTTCAAACATTTTACAATTTTCACATTTAGTGAAACTTTTCATTTCTGTGTAAATTATTTCGGCTGGGAATCGCAGTTTGATGCTGATTTTATTGTCAATGGCCTTGCGTGAGATAACAAGCTGTTTTTATTATTTATTTTGTATATTATATGTACAGTAATGTTCCGGATTTAATCACACCCTCCGCGCATCAGTCGTTTATTCATTAAACATTTGAGGGCAAGTGTTTTGCCTCTTCTTCAAGCGTGTTTGGCAACGTTAAAAATATTGAAAATGCGTATAGTTTTTTAAGAATATTTCAAAGCATTTTTGAAAAGGAAGGTGATAAATTGTTGAAACAGATGTCGCTGATGGTACGGTTTAAGTTTTAATTGACTAATTTGGTGTCGTTTGCTTGGCTGAAGAAAAAATTTACTTTAAAATCTTTAACAACCATAGCGATAGTATTTTTTTTTGCTTTTTCGTGAGCATTGTCATGGTATGTTCACAGACAATCAAACGTAACAATGGCAAAATTTGCATTGACCTTTAACGACCATTTTAAATCTTAGTTCTGGTTTTCATAACCAGAAGCGCGCACATCGTTTTTCTTTGCGTTTGACGTTTCACACTAGCACCTTCTGTTGACGATATTGCACAACGCAGTGTTTCGTGAAACATTTCCACTAGATGATGGTAATGTGAACTGGGTGATGGATTTTCACGAAAATTATTCTAGGTATTACGTCTGTTTGTCTGTAGTATGTTACCTCTCATGCATTTGTTGTTGTTGAAGTTACTCGCTTTCTTCCGGTCATAAACTCTGTTCTCTAAAGGGTATTTGTTTTCAGATAAACTAGACGTATACGCGTATATAAAACTTTTTTTTAACCTTTCAGTACTCGCGCCAATTTTTGTAACGCGAGCAGTCGCGCGTTGTACTTTGTACAACACCCATACATTCTGAAATATCTAAGGATCCTGATTGTTTAGAGGAGGACTGTCTTTGGCAAAGTTGTTGTAAATTTCATGGGCTACTTGATGCTGACAAAGTTGATTCGTAATACGTCCACTAGGCGGCGCTAGTGAGCAATATTATGTTATATCTTATATCTCAGGATCCTGATGTCTTAGAAAGATGGTGTCTTCGGCAAAGTTGTTTGGTAAGTCAACGGCTTACAGATTATTGGCCGTTTAATTGGAAATTCCACCACTAGGCGGCGCTAGTGAGCAAATAAACTTTATATCCTATGTATCTCGGGATCCTGATTACTTAGAAAGATGGTGTCTTTGACAAAGTTGTTTGGTAGGTCAAGGACTTACGGATGATTCGCAGTTTAATTTGAAATTTCACCACTAGGCGGCGCTAGTGAGCAATTTCATGTTATTTCTTATATCTCAGGATCCTGATGGCTTATAAAGATGGTGTCTTCGGCAAAGTTGTTTGGTAGCTAAACAGCTTACAGATTACGGAAGATTACGGCTTACAGATTATTGGAAATTATACCACTAGGCGGCGCTAGTGAGCAAATAAACTTTATATCCTATGTATCTCGGGAACCTGATAACTTAGAAAGACGGTGTCTTCGACAAAGTTGTTTGGTAGGTCAAGTATTTACGGATGATTCGCAGTTTAATTTGAAATTTCATCACTTGGCGGCGCTAGTGAGCACGTAAATATTACATATTATGTATCTCTGAACCCTTATTACTAAGAAAGATAGTGTCTTCGGCAAAGATGTTTGGTATATCAAGGGCTTATAGATGAGTGACAGTTGCGCTAGTGAGCATGTAAATTTTTAATCTCATGTAGCTCAGGATCCCGATTACAAAGACACGAGACACCGTTTTCAGCCAGAGGCTGTACAGACTGAACGGTGTCAGGCCATTCGGCCGAAGGTCATTAGGCCGAAGGCCATTCGGCCGAAGGCCATTCGGCCGAAGGTCATTAGGCCGAATGGTCATTAGGCCGAATGGTCATTAGGCCGAATGGTCATTAGGCCGAATGGTCATCAGGCCGAATGGTCATTGGGTCTTCTTCTTGCCGTTACGTCCCCACTGAGACAAAGCCTGCTTCTCAGCTTATTAACTGAGAGCTTCCTCTGCAAATGACCATTTTGCATGTGTGTATCGTGTGACAGGCACGAAGATACTTTATTGATGCTGAATCTACTGATATTTTACCCATGAATTTTTCCTTCTTTTAAATATAGGCTGTTCTTTCTAGTATCATTGCTGAAATAGTTTTTGACGCTGAAACTGCTGATATTCAATTCATAAATTTTTCCTTCTTTAAAACATAGGCTATTCTTTCTAGTTCCATTGTTAAACTAGTTTTTGTCAAACATTGTTGGAAAAGGTAAAAACAACGGCTAACTTTCAATTCGTCCTGATGACCATTCAGCCTAATGACCATTCGGCCTAATGACCTTTCGGCCTAATGACCATTCGGCCTAATGACCTTCGGCCTAATGGCCTTCGGCCTAATGACCCAGCATCAGACTGAACAGAACTTAGCACTAGACCATGGACACGACATACATTACATGCACCACTAGATAGCATGGTGCGGTTACACGCTTGGTAACGCTAACCGAACGGCCACGAAGCTCCACTTTACTCAGAAAGATGGTGTCTTCGGCAAAGTTGTTTGGTAGATCAAAGACCAAATGGAGAAAAAGTTACCTCTTGTGCCGACCTTCTAAAAGATCGAAAACTTACAGATAGTTGTCCGTTTGAATCGTAATTTCACCACTAGATGACGCTAGTGAACATAACAAATGTATATGCAATAGTTCTCAGGATCCTGGTTACTAGAAGAGAGATGGTGGTTTCGGCAAAGTTGTCAAATAGGTTAAGTGCATTTGGTTGATGGGTCGTTGAAATCAATATTTCGCCAGTAAGTGGTGCCAATGAGTATGCAAATTTTATATCTTATATATCTCCGAGTCTGATTACCTGGGAAGTTGATATCTTTGGCAAGGTTGGTTGGTAGATCAAGGGCTTTCAGTTGATTGACCATTTCATTCGTGCCTCTGCCACCAGAAGACGCTAATTGTAAACTTGCAAAAGCATGAACGTGTTATTATTCACCTAGAAAAAAAAATCAACGAGCTGAAAATTTTTATACTTCCGAAAGTTTTCAAAATTTGAAAATTACACAACTAGTTGATTATAATTTGTTTAAATTTGTACTTGATTGATTAATTTTACATGAAGTTAAAGCACTTAGTAAAATATTCAATATCTGACCGTCGTATTTCAATATACTCTATCTTAAGGTTGTCAATGTCACGGGATAAGTACATCCATCCTTTATCCATCAAACAACAATGTCGAGGACATCATCTTTCTAAGTAATCAGGATCTTGAGATATATGAAGTATAAAATGGGAATGCACACTAGTGCCACCTGGATGTGAAATTGCACGTCATATTTGTCTTCATCAGTTAGTGTTTGATCTACTAAATATCTTTTCAGAAGACACCGTCTTTCTAAGTAATCAGGGTCCTGAGACACATGAGTTATAAAATTTGAATACCCACTAGCGCCACCTAGATGTGGAGTTTCAAATCATACGGCTCTCCATCAGTTAGTGTTCGATCTACTAAACAACTTTGCTGAAGACATCATCTTTCTAAGTAATCAGGATCAGCTATATGAATTATATTATTTGAGTACTCACTTGCTCCACCTGGATGTGGAATTCCACATCATACTTGTCTTCATCAGTTAGTGTTTGATCTACTAAACAACTTTGCAGAAGACACCATCCTTCTAAGTAATCAGGGTCCTGAGATGTATGAGTTATAAAATTTCAATGCCCACTAGCGCCACCTAGATGTGGAGTTTCAAACCAAACGGCTCTCCATCAGTTAGGGTTTAACCAACCAAACAACTTTGCCGAAGACACCATCTTTCTAAGTGCTCTGGATCCTGAGTTATATGGGATATAAAAATTACATGCTCACTAGCGCCGCCTATCGGTTGAAATCTGAATTTCTCAGATCACCTCGCGAAGGCCCTTGATATCCCAAGTAACTTTGCGAAGACACCATATTTCTAGATCATTTAGATTTTGAAATACACTAATTCACATTCAACTGTCTATCTTATCTTAAATATAGTACGTTCTTCATATTGCGATTTTCAATTTTCCGCATTATAAGGAGTTACACTGTTTTCAAAAAAGGTCTTATAATATTCCAAATAAGATTCCTGTAGAATACATTTGGGGTTGACGTCGATAGAAAAGATGGTTTCAAAGTAATAGTCGATAATTCTCATGTGTTGTACAAAGTACAACAGCGCGATTAACGGAAGGTTAAGACAAGGATACGTTCAATGCTTCCAGTGAGCTATTCGCTCTTTGAAGGAACTACAACACTAGACAACGAACTACACTGAACGGCGGCTTGTGGTGAAAATTACTATTCTGAGGGTCAATTTAAATACACAACGCCACTAAATTTGTGCAGACTGAATTTCGATTCAATTCAACAGAATTATGTTTTCAATTTTACCATGGACTCGATTTTCAATTAAAAAAAGTTTCTGTTGGCAACCGGATTCGAACCAACAACCTTGACATCACCAGGCTCGCACGCTACCACTCGGCTACCGAATCAGTTGATGTGAGAAGAAACAAAACGCACACATGAAGCGTTGTTGGGTCGTTGATCATGTTTTGCCATGGTAAATTTAAAAACATTTTTGTGCTTGTCATTACTGCTAGCCGCCTTTCAGTGTAGCATGCAACGCCCAGTGGCACAGCCGAAAGCTTTTCCTGACAACTGCGGCGGGAATCGAACCCGCGCTACTAGCACGATGCGACTAAATGCTTGGTGACACCAGCCTCACGGCCACGAAGCCACATCTTTTACAGCTTTTGTCTTAAAAATAAGTTTCTTCCATGTTTCTTATTACCCACAGGTTTTCAACACTATTTTAAGAGAATTTTTCACTAGTCACGTACATATAATAAACAGTATGACACTATCAATATGTTTGATCACAATCCAGTATTGTGATAAAACATATTGATAGTGTCATAGGGTAGTGGATGTATTTTGGACCGGGTAGGTATTTTGGCCCACCTTGGGAGTTTTATGATATTTATTACATCTCTACTAAATCTTGGTAAATTTTTATTGGAACACGAAAAGTATTCAACTATGTGATGACCTTTATTTTGAATGTCAGTTAAATATGCTGTTCAGTATCAAAAATAGAGAAAATGTTTTCACTTCCGATGAAACGCACGGAAAAGCACCAAAAACAAAGAAGGTGGCAAATTTTGAGTCGGCTTCGAAGAGGTATTAAATTTTTTGCAATTTCTCATCGTAATAGGCTGTTTTACCTTACGCGAATCTGACAGGAAAAGGCCCACTTTCTCACACCAAATCAACAGTGCTGTAATGGTTCATTACAGCACTGATTTGCGTTGCGTAATGACCATTACAGCACTGTTTTCAGTTTTGGTCAACTTCTTGATACTCTCTGGACGCAGTTTTGAAAAATTGTGACAACAGCACAGTATAACCTGCTATGATCAAACTTTCTTAACCCTTCAGCGCGCGCGCTGTTGTAAAAAGTACAACACTACCAAAAAACCTCGCTTGTCGTATACAGCACGAACGCGGTGCAGTTTCGGTTGCTTGATGGCGCGAGTCCTGAAAGGTTAAACATGGCTATGAACATCAGTGTGCAGTTTGATGAAAAAGTTTTGTTGAAAACTATCCTCAAGGGTAATTTATGAAATTTCAAAAAACGTTGTACGCAACTCGGTGCAGAACTCGATTTTTCCAACACTCGTCGTAATTATCCAACTCGGCAAGCCTCGTTGGATAAATGTACGACTCGTGCTGTAAAAATCGTCATTCTGCACCTTGTTGCGTAAACTACTATTACAAATAAATATTTATTTCATGTGAATGTAGTTATGGCCTTGTAAGAACTCAAAATAAACTGTTCTTAACCTCGGTGGAGCGATAATATTTACTAAAATTGTGGTTTGAGGTATGGCCAAAATATGTTCAACATAATCAGATGTGGACATATTTTGGACCACCTGTCAGATCCATCTCTCCAGTTCCTTCTAAAGGGAGAAAATATTCATGCCAATGTAATGTACTCTAAAACAGATAAATGGAATAAGTTGGGACCTCCCGTGATCTGGGATGTTATACGTTTATTTTACAATGAGATTGTTGTGGGTTCGATTTGTTCTGACAACTTTTCGCCAAATTAAAAATTTCGATTCGATTTGTGTCATAACAACTTTTCGACAAGTTGAAATTTGCAGGTGTTCAGTCATCCAGTTTAGAAAAGTTGTCCTTCTCGGCATTCAGTTGATAACTGAGACATGTGTAATCTAATGTATGTTTGACGATTTACGTATCATTCAAATAACTTTATTTTTTGGAATTTCCACTCATTACAATATGTGTGGAACGCCTTTATATTTAGCAAAATCACTAGACTTTCACACTTCTATGAAGCGTTACGTAATTTATGCATGGTGACTGACGTCATACAATAGTTAATAAATACACGTTTTGCGTAACATTTTTTATAAAACTAAAAAATCATACCACAATGCGTAAAAACTGGCAATTGCAACAAAATTTCATCTTTTTTTACCCTTACGTAATTTTTAAACGTTCCCTGCCTCAAAAAATGAATAGAAAAGATGAAAACTTCACGTAGTTTTAACTATGTTTAAATTTTTACTGAGGTGGCTTTCATTTCATCAATCAATTGAAGTTTAATTTGGTGGGCCAAAATATGTGCACTTGGTGGTCCAAAATAAAATCAGGTGATCCAAAATAGAAGCCCGAGATCCTTCAGGAGTTTTGATATTTCTTGTATTTACTACAACTATTTTGAGTTCTGTTTGGCCTTTTTCGACAGAAAACATATTGCTCTACGTAATGCCTACTGAAATTATCCATATTTTGAAGTGGGATCTTTCTTTTTTCGCTGAATTGTTCATCCATTTCCTAAAGGGGTCCAAAATACCTCCCTTACCCTACGCGTCTAAGTTTCTAATAGATACAATGGTAACAGTGAAAATTTTTGACATTCTACTGCCGTTGAACTGAAATTTTTGGCTACTCTGATGACCTCTGATGCTGCAAGGGCTGTCGGCAAGATTTGTCAAAATTGAATCACCCCTCATCATAGCGTAAAAAGCTGGATAAATAATTAAATAAAAATATCATGAAAACAAATTGTCTAACTTTACAATAAAATCAACATCAAACTATAATTCTCGAAATAATTTACAAATGAAACATTAACATCCACATCGAGCTATCGATGTACACGGAGAAACTGAAAAACTCAAAATTAGGTACTTTTAAACTCAATTTTGAGTTCTTTTTCATCTCCCTTTTCATGCGCTCTTTCTATTGTTGTCAGAGAGTGAAGAGAGAAACAACCCAACTTTTGCAGTTCCGTGCGTCAAGCCAACATTGAGTTTCTAGCACAGTACTCAAATTTGAGTGAATACAACCTAGTCAAAATTTCGGTTGGGTGGAAAAAACTTAAAATTAGGTATTTTTTTTTCACATGGAAGCAAGCGGGAACAACCCAACAAAAACATCGATTCCATCAACTCAAAATTGGCTTGACGCACGCAACCCCGAAGTTGGGTGGAAAGAACTCACTTTTGGGTAGTTTCGTCTCTCCGTGTATGCTTTGTATGTATCCCAGTCAGCTCTGTGATAATTGAAAGTAGAGCTGATGGGATTAAAATTGCTTCATGGGAAATTCGAAATGTTACAGGATGATGGTCAGAATCGAAGTCAGCACGAGTAAGCAATTGGCTACAATGCTGATTCGAGTCTGTTAAGATCAAATCAATTGTTGAGAGATTTCTCGCAGAAGAAAACAAGTGGGGCTGTCAGGATATTGTTTAGAAAAATATCCTGCGGAGCACTTTAACTGAAGATTATTCCACGAACGCTGTTTCACATTAAAAACACTACACTCAGCGAAGTAAACTACCGAAATTCATCAAAAAACCTTATGAAATTTAGCCATAACTGTAAAATATGGATGCCATAAGAATACCTTATGAAAATCGAAAAAAGAAAAAAGACACGGACACGTTCAATGCTTCCAGTGAGCTATTTGCTCTTTGAAGGAAGCACGACACTAGACAACGGACTAGCATGCAACGCCCAGTGGCACAGCCGAAATCTTTTCCTGACAGCTGCGGCGGGAATCGAACCCGCGCTCCTTAGCACGATGCGACTAAAGGCTTGGTGACCTTAGCCGCACGACCACGAAGCCACACAAATCGAAAATTGAACATGCTTATTATGACCTAATTACATAAGATAAACTTATGAAAAGAGCAGAAAATCGCAAAATGATGCAGACTGGAATCGATCCATTAACGTCGAGATCACTGAGCTCGTGCCCAACCCACGCGGCTATCGACGCTTGAGAATATCGTGTTGCTAAATGTGTATAAGAGCCAAACTGTGAGTCGATTCTGCGTCACGACCTTATGAAAATCGTTCTAGCCGTTATGAATTGTTTAAAGGCCATTTCATAAGTTAGACCTTAAGATAATCTTAGGTTCATTTGCCTGAGTGTAATTATGAATAGTTTGGTCCTATTGCGAGTCCATTTTCGCAAATCGGATTTAAGAAAATCTATCTGCTGGGCTGTGCATTGAAAAGGCAAGTAGGTCGCAATGAAAGTATGTTGACTAAGACTTGTTTCAACAGAAACACCCAAAGTTTCAAAAACTTGCAAATGATGATAAAAATGGTGTGCATGATGATAGCATCTCCTGCATATGCCCCATCTGGGCGAACATTTCTATAAATAAAATATTGTGGGTTTTTTTTATTGAAGACTCAGGATTTAAAAAATATTTTTAGTAATGACTAGCTGCAAGGATGGAAGAAAATCACTTCTAACGATAAATGATACACCATACGAACAATCAAAGATAGCCTTATCTCTTGTGGTAGCATGATGCGACACCCTCGCACTATGCTCATATCATAGAACAATCAAAGCATCTGACACAGACAAACAGACGTGTCACTTGGAAGAAAATGCGATAAAAATCATCGTCACGCAAACATAATCGCCCAATGCTAATTATGCTGTGGTACGCAAACCTACTGAGTAGATGGCGGTAGTGAGCAAACGTCAAACAGGAGCAAAAACGATGCGAGCGCCATGAGCGAGCGATTTGCGAACTACGGAATATTTGAATAATCCATTAAAAAGTGAAACGATGGGAAGTGAGTAGAGTGAGACGTCTGTTTGTCTGTGCATCTGATGTACGCTTCATCGCGGGATCTATCGTTATCGGATCATGTTACAAGTCACGATAAACACTATTCATCACGATTATGGCCACTTTTGCAGCCGGAATCCAAATTCATAATCAGGAATAATACATTCATATGCAGATCGTGAAGCTTCAGCAATAAAAATGCACAAAAGTGACCGATAATCGAAATTTATCATTTCGACTGCATGATAACGATCGCATCACGGCCGAACATGCCGATCGATTCATTATTCGCGGAGCATGGTTTGTTATGAATGCTTGACGACAAAATTCTATCGTTGTTGCTATGATCGCTCGATACCTACCAACCACGACACATTTGGGACCCTATCATGATCACTAGATTTCCATCCTTGACTAGCTGTACCCGGCAAACTTTGTCTTACCTACTGCGTTTTTTGACGTTTTAAAATTCTAGCAAGGCCAAGTCCCCAGTGATCAAGTTATAGAAAATAGATTTTCGAAAACTCTCAATTTTTCCATGTTTTTGGCCTCATAAACCTTCCTTGGGTGAAAACTAACAGAACAAAACTAAGACGACCAAAATCGGACCTTCCGTTAGCAAGTTATGAGCGGTCCCACGTATGCCACTGCATTGCAATATGAACATTATTTATTGTTAAAAAGTTGAATAGCTCATCCTCTTTGCCATCTAAAGAACGAGCACTGCTATTTAAAATGTTTAAAAATTTATTTGGATCCATTACCAAAACGTTAGAAAATTTTACTCCAACCTGGAATACTTCAGCCATAGTTTGAGTTTTGAACATTGCATCAATCATTTGTTGCAATTGTTCCGATAAGAAACCATTGTGTCGTGTTGTGATCGCTGAATAACGTGCTTGCTGTGTATCCGTCATTGAACGCATAATTTTCGTTCATCTCAATGCTTAAAAATCTGGAAGTGCTGCGCAACGTATTTACTCTTATGTGTGCTTCAAGACTTAATCCATAGACATCGTTTAACTGTTGAATTAGTTGCCTAAATTTCGATTATAAACTCTTGATCACTGCCGTATACGACCGTTGATTACCACCAGTTCGTCATTGTATTTGCTACTCGTCATGGATTGCCAAAAGTGTTTGCAGACCATCAACAAAAACGAAATGTACGCTGTGTGTGAAGGCAAATGTTCCAAACACTTCCATGTAGCATGTGTTGGTTTGGACGAAGACCAATGGAATGCACTAGCAAATAATGTTATTTGGATGTGTGACTGCTGCATGGCTGACTTCTGTGAATACCGTGATCGCCGAGAGCCGACTCGAGATGCTAACGAAAACCGATCAGTGCACGACGAGATCACGGAATTGAAAGCAAAAGTGGGAGCGATTTTGGACACGTTAGCAGCAATGACCGTAAAACTACCTGCACCAGAAAAGAATGTACATCGCCATTCTACTCCTATATCGTCGTCACCTAGCCCCCGTGGAGGATCCGATTCTTCAGAATACACACATGTGGATGTTTGCGAAACTGATGAACAGCATTTGCAGGAGAACGTTGAAAGCACGTTTGAATTATTTCTCACAAATATCGATCCTAATGTGACAGACCATGAAATTGAATTGATGATATCTCGTAGTCTTGACCTTAATAATACGCATGGATTAGATGTAAAACGATTAGTTTCGAAAGGGATTGATTACTCTAAGCTCGATTATGTGTCTTTTAAAGTTGTTTTGAATGAGGATCAAAGAGTTAAAGCTATGAATGGTTCAACTTGGCCTCAAAGAGTTAGATTCCGCGAGTTTATCAATCGACACAACGATACATGGAGGCCTTAACATGTTTTACCAATGATATGCCTTAAAGTTTTACCTTTGCTATATTTTTGAGTTTTGATTTGTGCGATGTATGTATGGTTTGTGATGAAAATTTGTTTATAATTGTTTGATCATAGGAAGTAGTCTAGCTGAAATTTCAACATGTGTATGTATGTATTTCGATATGTTTGTGATGTGTGATCTAGTTTTAAGTTTTCATTGAGATCATTAAGATCAGATGGATATATAAATAAATACAAATACAAAAAAATCGGAGACGACATGCTACCTAAACCACGTGCATTTCCAGAATTTGTATCTACGCCGAAACCAGTTGTACAATTTGACTAACCGATGCATTTGTTGTTGTGTCATTTTTTATCGAAATCGGTTAAGGTGAAACATCAAGAAATCCCATTGAAATTTTGCATACAAACTTTAGAGGCACAAATCAGACGAACGAAGCGTCGAACCAAGCCGCACTTGTTAATCCTGGCTTTGCTCACTTGCAAAAAGAGGCAGCTTTTCCAAATCAAGCGCATTCGTTTACGAATTTTCAAGATTGGTGCTCTTGAAATCGTGAGTAAGGGTTCAAGTCGGCCATTATGGCAGCCATATATGTATCCTCTGAAGTTTCTCCTTAAGGCTCAAGCATTCGTCATCATTTTTCGGAAATAGAAAAGCAGTTTTTTCGTTGTGACTCAAAACAATGACCACGAAAATGTATTCACTGTATTGCATTCCTCATGTAGAATGCAGTGAATCCATTTTCGTTGCAAAATTGTTTGATTTGAATGAAAAAACTGCTTTCAAATGTTTGATGATGACGATGATTTTAATGACGAATGCTTCAACGTTAAAAATAAAAGAAAACTGGACCAAATGAACATCAAAATATGGGTAAACTAATAATAAAACCGAACAACGGTACAATCTCGAGTAGAGCGAAATGGCAAATGGAGGGCAAATTTACCATAAAAATAGAATGTTTGAATGGCAAAATTTGCTATTAGTTTGTTTGAAAGAGTTAAAATAACAAAAATAATAACTAAATTTCTATGGCATAAAAACTAAAGAATAACTGATTTTGCCATTGTTACAACAAAATAATAGCAAAAAGAATGTCAAAATATTAACATATTATTATAATATTATGGTAAATTATGTTATTGTTTTGATATTGTGGCAGGATAGTATGATAGTAACATTTCTTATTGTTATGTTATTACACTATTCAATAATAACTCGTCAATTACAAGTTTTAAAATAAGTTATTCTTTAGTTATTTGTTTGTAATCAATCCCCTTTACCCGGGATGCTATGCTACCTCCACACCTCTTCACATTTTAGTTTAGGTTTTAAAATATTGAAATAAAAAATAATACAATTAATAAGCCATTTCGAAATTCATTCATAATTTCTATCAGCACGATGGTACCTACAAGACAGGTTGATACTCCGAAAGTCACAAAAGAAATACGATTGCAACTTTCACTGCCAACCTCCCAAGTAAAAGCCGGAAAAGATATTCGATATCCTTTGGTACGGCCGCCATTCATGGCACTGGCAACTGTTCTTCCCACTTGAAACAATACTTCAAAAGTCCTGATTTAGCCATTTTCCTGTCACTGTGCTTCATTTTCATTATCCTCTTTAAGATACTTGTGCCTTTCTTTGCGATTTCTTTGCCCGTCAAGCTGCTCGTAGCTGTCACTACTGTTGCTTGGTCTTGTCTGGCGATGCGATGTGCGGTAGATGTTGGCGATCCGCACATTGTTATATAGCATAGACAAACAGAAGAAACAGTTTGGTCCATTTTTCAGAAGAAGTCTGATATAAGCTCGTCTTCTGAACTGCAACGATTTCGTAAAATTGATGATTTTATTCATCTTAGATGGGAATCATACTTTTTCTGCCTTCTTTCTTATATAGGGGAACTCACGTATTCTCGGCAGTTTTGTTCTCTTCGTCATGTTTTTTTTAACCTGTAGGTCTCAGAGTTGGCCTCCAATCCTTCCCAACCAAGCTGAGTTTCATGCCAAAATTTCAGGCAATTCGGCCTACAGAAACCCCCCATGACGAAGAGAACAAACCTGCCGATAATACCCATCGTCACCCTATAAATAGATAAAAATGGATTGGTGTTTTGAAGTCACAATGCCACAAACGGATTCACATATTTTTTACTACATATTGCATTCCCCTAGGGCTGGTTTGTGATTATGGGAAAAAAAATCTTAGTTTGACAACCATCGTTGCTAGATGCAGAGAAATATTCTGCATGTCTACAGCTGTCTTGGGAAGAGCACGATAAGGTGTGAATCTGAGATATATTTATGGTTGAAATTGCAGTTCATTGAGACGTTCATTCTTTAAGACATTTATGATTTCTTCATTTTGTTTTGGATTTTAAATTTTCCTTACTGTTACGTCTGTCTGCACAAGATTGAAGCATGCAGCAGTACAGAAGCAGTAGAGAAACCATCATCGGCGGATTGAACAAAAGCCACTTTAGGACGCGTGCATACTAGATGAGACGCTATTGAAATCACCCTTGTCCCCATATTGATTTGCAGTTGTGCCGTGGCCACAGCAGTAGTGTCACGGAAAGCAGGAGGTCTTTTCTGAGACCTGACTAGTATGGAACTATGTCGTTTAGAAAGGCGACGGCTTATACGTGGAAGGCGGATTAAGTTGGGAAAAGTTTTCTTCCTGATTGAGCAAGGGAAGTTCGCCTTTCTTATGGGAATTAAAGAAAAAGAGTCGTACGTTTTTTTTTTTCCAATTTGTTGAATGTATTTAACTTGAATGTGTGTCCAATTTAAACCTTTAAACTGCCAGATGGGTTTATTATTGAAAAGTGCCTAATTGAGTCAAATGTTACTGATATGCGGTTATAGACAGCATCCAGATTCTTTATACTGGATGCCAAAAGCTAACGCGTGAGAGGCCTTCCATGAAGCTGATGTTTTTTTCCTGGGTCTCTGTTGAATGTCAGTTTGACTTGTCGTTCCCCAAGCATTTGCTTCTTTATATATCCATTCCTTCCGGACCAGAAGATCATAACAAAAATCTAACAAAATCGATTTGTTATGATTGATACTTATAACTCATTGTGTAATAATTATGTTACACATCTTTGATACTTATATTATACCTTATTTAATCACATGTTGATATAAATGTTGTATAATAACTAATTGTAATATAGGCGAAGTTAGTGTATTTTCGGCAGCTTTGTTCTCTTTGTCATGATGTGCTGACTAAAACTTGTTGAACTCAAAACCGGTCTCAAACCACCCTGAATTATACGATAAATTTTAAAGTTAAAGCTTAATTTTTGGCGTTTTTTGGGGAATAAAAAGGTATCCCACATCGATCAAATTCACCTGAAATCACGATACAGAGATTTATGAGACATATTTGCACCTGTATAGTCTGCCCAATTACGGTGAACCATAAATTCAAAAATGGTGGTAATTTCAAACAGGTAACTATTTCAAAACTTAAACATTTTCATTGTTACATGTTGTGGTGCAACCTAGGGTTTAACGACCTAGATACCTATATTTTAATTAGGAAGAAACATGGAAAGACAGTTGCTTCTATGTTATGCAGTAGACTAAAAAAAAAGTTGCTTCGATGCTGTGATTTATTGTTTTCGTTTATTTTGATGCTCTATATGTACTTAGCTTCGCTTAGCTCAGACGGACTGCACATATCTATGGTTGCTACTCCGTGATTGACCCGAAACAATGATAGTTGCACAATGAATCAACTGTATAATTGACTGGGAGTGGTCATCCATTCTCACTGCGTACGCTTTAGAGACTCTTTTTAACGATACAATACCGGCGCCGGCCACGTCCTCGCAGTCAGGTTGAATGATGGAAGAAATATTTGTAGCAACCTTTGTTATGTGAAAGTTGACGTTTACCGCACATTTCCACCAAAGGCTGCAGAAGGGGCTGTTAGTAGGAAAGGTATCGTTGGGTCAGGATTTACTTTGATAAGTAATATGACGTTTTGAATTTGAATCATGCCATACAGATTGTCGCGCTTTTGCTTGCAAAAGCAAACAATCGACTATTCGCGCAAGGTGGTCCCTTGAAATATATGTACTACAGGCGATTAGAGTACCTATGCCAAATTGGTTTAATTCTCAAAATGAAATATAAAAAAGTATAGCAGAATCGAGATTTTTTTGCTGAAATGCTATTTCATACCATTCTCACATGAAAAATAATAATGTTTACAAGTACTGTTAATTTTCGGGCAAAATTAATTGCGAGTGGTCTACAATTACAGTTCACTTAAAAAAAAACTTCATATTACGTAGGTCCATCTAAGTTACACTTTTCGTGAAGTTTTTATGACCAAAGCTGCGTAATATCAATCTTGCCTGTATACTGCTGATATTGCATCACCTTTACTATCACTGCATCAGAATCAGAAAGACAATGACAGGAAACGATATTGATCGCACTCAAGATCGCTATCAAAAAGGGCTAAAATGTAAAGAGTACTATAAAATATGCAAATATATTAGTTTTTTCACGTTTTCGTGGTCTCGGGACCAAAGAGGTACCCTGGTTTTATATTTTTATCAGAAAATTCAGGAAATTTGGCGTAACATATCAAAAAATCAGAAATGTATGTTGTTTTGTTTTTGAGATATGATTTTTTGATTATCGAGAGTCATATATTTTAGTACTAGTTACTCTAAAATTGCTTGAAATTGCAAATTCTCATAAAACTATGCATAGTATTGCTTTTTAAAGTGATTCCTGGTGGTTTTGGTATCCATAATATTATAAGGAATCAAAATATAATTAAATTTAAAAAAGTGTCTTGTATGGGAAAATTTGACCTTTTATTTTCAAAAAACCATATCTTAAAAACTAAAAAACATACATCTCTGATTTTTTGATATGTTACGCCAAATTTTCTGATAAAAATATAAAACCAGGGCACCTCTTTGGTCCCGAGACCATGAAAACGTGGAAAAACTAATATATTTGCATATTTTATAGTACTCTTTACATTTTAGCCCCTTTAACGTATTTTTCCTGAAAACTACAATTCAATAGCTTTCAAACAAAAAAAGTAGTTTAAAATCGGTCAAATGGTTCAAAAGTTACGATTTTTTGAAAAAAATTAGTTTTGAAAAACCCTAATTTTTTGGACCACCCTATATGAAAATTGGTCACCCTAATGACGAAATAAAAAAAATACGGGTCTAATTATTTCCGAAGAACTACAAGCCCAACAAGTTTCACGACAATCGGAGATGCACTATATCGTTTTTCTATGGAATGGCTGATTGCAACTGAACTGACATTTCGGTGGTTTTAGCTAAATCTCAAGTTTAAGGCCCCTTAGCGTGTCAGCTCAAATTTTGCTCTTCTTATTTGATTCTTATTCCAAACAATCATCAAGCACGATAGTAGTTGTGTAGCCTTTCTATACCAATTCCATAAACAAACAAACAAAAATAGCACTTCTTTGTCTCGGTACCTCCAATGTAAACATTTCGAGAATATGAATCATTTGAAAGCAACTCAAGCAGTAAACTACTCTACTTCAATGAATAACAAGGAAACATATCCAAATGTCACGAAAAATGTTAAATTTTTTATGTAGCAAGCTAGAAATGATCGAATTATTTTGGTACGCTCTCTCACTGTTTATGTTTGCTGCAACAGCAGTGCTGGCGGACCGCTTGGTGAAGATTTCATAAATTATAATGCTTTGCTTATTTCACTAACAATTGTGGTAAAAAAGTTAAAAAATAATCACCCCACAAATTATTATTCATTTTATGACGCATAACCAATGTGTTTGACTGGATTTTTAAATTCATTTCGATCAATTTCATTGATGCTTTGGCCAGCAGGATCGACATCACTGCGTGCAATGATCGATGATTGTGCGCGCCAAAAGACATCACCGCGCTGCCGTCGTCGTCGTTGGTACTGCGGTGGGTGGTAAACACCGCCAACCACATTTTAGTGCGGTCGAAACAAATCGTTAAAAATTTCTACTTTTGAGTGAACTAATGCTTAATAATCGTGATTACTTGTAAAGAGGATTGTATTTGAAGTAGTGTGATTCCTTTTTTATGCCGAATATCTCGCGTGAAATTGATTATTTTATAGAATAAGATAAGTGTCGATTTTTTACAAATATGTATTGGTGCAATGTTGTGTAAAGTTGATTTCGGTCCATGATTTTGAAGAAGCCATTTTGCGATGACACGCTAAGGGGCCAAATGAATGTCATGGAATTCTTGTCGAAAAAAGAAAGCGACGGAGACTAAATAGAGCACACGCTGATTTGGATCGCAGTCAGCCTATCAATATCGGAGGTTTTCCTACCATTGATAGCGAAAAAGAAAAAAAAGAAAAGTCCCTCTATATATTAAAATATTAAGGCTCAAGCATTCGTCATCATTTTTCGGAAATAGAAAAGCAGTTTTTTCGTTGTGACTCAAAACAATGACCACGAAAATGTATTCACTGTATTGCATTCCTCATGTAGAATGCAGTGAATCCATTTTCGTTGCAAAATTGTTTGATTTGAATGAAAAAACTGCTTTCAAATGTTTGATGATGACGATGATTTTAATGACGAATGCTTCAACGTTAATAATTGTACAACTTTTCCATTAAGTAGTTTTTTGTTTTAATGCCTTTACATGTAACAAGGTGCATTTAGAGAAAACAGTAAAATAAAACTCATTTTTCTTAACGTAAAATGCATGTATTTCACATAACTATTCAAGAACGTTAGCAACCATATTTTGAGTGAAACATATTCTTTCATAAGTTTGAATTTGTCGATTTACATATACTGGAATGTTTGATACCAAAATTACAGTTGGAAACTTACACCCTTGGCGTAGCGGTACGTGGAATATGTCTGATGCCTTTAATTTAAAGTATTCAACCCATTAAAAAAGGCAATTTTACGTTAAGTTTAAGTATGTAAATTTTATCAAATATGTGTGGTTAATTTTCTTTGCAGTAAGTTTCATTCATTATGTTGAAAATAAGCCGAGAAGAATTGAAATTGGATGGAAGAGGAGAAATCAACAAATCATGTTTCCATGTTTTACGAAAGCGACCCCAAACTTTTGGTCTATACACTATTTTAAGGGGTGACCCTAAACTTTTGGTCGTTGACATCAAAAGTTAATTTAAAAAAAAAAAAAAGACACGGACACCGTCTTCAGCCAGCGGCTGTACAGACTGAACGATACTTTAACATTAGACAACGGACACACGGAACATGCACCAGTGGATACGGAGAAGAAACTATTCTCACGAAAAGTTTCATCGCCCAGAGCGGGAATCGAACCCTCACCCCACAGTGTGGTGCGATTAGAAGCTTGGTGACCCTAACCGCACGGCTACGAGGCTCCACAAATTTACTAAATAACTTTTATTCTAAATTTTAAAATATTACCGCTCTCATCTTAAAATTTGGTCAACCCAATTTCCAGCGACACTGTCGTAAGTTTATATTTAGAAAATTTGACAGCTTCAGCGTAAGTCTACATACAAATATATTTGAAAAAGTTTCATCTAAATCATGTTCAAAGTTTATTTGACTCATTATCCTTTGAATGCAATCTTGGGTTTTAAAATCAGACGCAAATTGGCGGAGATATAGGCCTAAAAAATGACATGTTTTTGAGGGGGTGGCCCTAAACTTTTGATCGGGAGTGTATAAATCCGTTAACTCAAGCTAGTCATATAGTAGTTTACATTTATTCAACATTAATTTCTCCTTATGAGAAAGTAAAAATTTGCATTTGTGATATATTTTCAAAATTATCTTTTCAATGCTGACATAACACGTGCCACAAGACTGCTCAAAGAGTGAGGTAAAATACATCCCGTTAAAATATATTTTACGCAATTCAGTATCATAATTTCTATTTTATTTAACTCATTATGCAACTGAAATGGTATCATAAATTTGACTATGCTTCTCATTTCAGTTACATTATGAACATTATGCAACTCAAATGAGTTGCATAAGGAAAAAAATGCATAAAATTTTGTATGTTACTCGTTGCAAAACTCGATTTTTTCAGCACTCTTCGTAAATATCCTACTCAGCAAGCCTTGTTGGATAAATGTACGACTCGTGCTGAAAAAATCAACTTTTTGCAACTCGTTACATAAATAACTATTTTTTTACGAAAATTTTTAAGTTGACGCATCTGCGGCATATCAAATGAAAGCTCTTGGGTAAACCTACAAAACATAATACTCAGTGTTTCATCCTAGTTCTGTTGGTACAAAAAAAATATGAATATAGCATAATAAGCTATTACGCTCTTTGAGGAAGCACGACACTAGCATGCAACGGATGCCAAAACTTTTCCTCTGATGTGACTTTTTATGAAAAAAAAACTACTGTTTTTCAAAGCGTTAAAATAGCATTATATAAAATACACGTACATACATAAAAACAAAAAATAGTGTTTCGTAAAATTGACAATTGGAATTTAAATAAACATACACTGTGGTGCATAATTGATCGGACAAACGCCGATTTTCATACAAAATGGCCAAGTTTGAGATGCTGTAACTATAGTTTGCTTTGGTGGATTGAGCTCAATTTTTGACATGGAACTACGAATATGCTGAATTTTGTGTATACAAAGTATAAAATGTTTTCGTTCACAGGTCTGGGCGTGGCAAGGCGTTGAAAATATTGCAAAAGTGATCGGACAGCGGCACGCGTGTAAATCAAAGGGGTACCCCTGTCCGATCACTTTTGCAATATTTTCAACGCCTTGCCACGCCCAGACCTGTGAACGAAAACATTTTATACTTTGTATACACAAAATTCAGCATATTCGTAGTTCCATGTCAAAAATTGAGCTCAATCCACCAAAGCAAACTATAGTTACAGCATCTCAAACTTGGCCATTTTGTATGAAAATCGGCGTTTGTCCGATCAATTATGCACCACAGTGTACATCTCTTAGAGTATTGTTTTAGTTCTTGAACTTCAAGCATTTCAACGAACATCACAGCCGAAACCAAAGGATTAAACTGTTTCAAACTGTTCAAATAGTTCAGCCAGATATACATAGCCAACAACAGTTTGAACAGTTCAAATTTATTATGTGCGTTGCGATCTATCGGTGCGATCATATTTCGTTTGCGTAATTAATCGAGCAGGGGGTATACTAATTTGATTTCGGTGGTATAGGGCTGTGCTAGGTTGATGCATTGCAAAATTCAATTGTTCATAACTGCGATATACAGGGGATGGCCAAAATGTTTGGGATAGGCAACTTTTTTTCTTTCACAAAAAAGTTCAACATGCTGTAACTTTTCATAGAGTGCATCAAATATTCTCAAATTTTGACCGTTTGTCAACCTATTATATGTGCATCAATGGTACAAATTTGAGCTCGATTGATTAATCTTTCACAAAGTTATAACCGTTCTGGTAAAACACTATTTTTAAGACTATCAATTTTTGAACTCTCATATATCGGAGACCAGTGAACCGAATTGAATGAAATTTTGAGCGATTATCAACAATATAATAAAGCTTGAAAATCCATCAAAACATGGGTACTTATTAAACGTTGAAAAAAGTTATGATGGTTTGACATTTTCACCCATATAGAGGAAAATGAGTAAAACTTACAATACTGCTCAAAAATTACTAAACATGTTATTCCTTTAATCCAAATAGGCTCTAATATATCTTATTATAGATATCTTCTGAACAGAAGTAGAAAATCTTTGGATATCAAAAAAAATGACATTGATGTAAAAAAATATTTTTTTTTCGAAAAAGATTCAAAATTGTCAATCTTTCATAACTTTTTTCAACGTTTAAAAAGTACCCTTGTTTTGATGATTTTTTAAGCATTATTATATTGTTGATAATTGCTCAAAATTTCATTCAATTCGGTTTACTGGTCTCCGAGATATGAGAGTTCAAAAATTGATAGTCTCAAAAATAGTGTTTTACCAGAACGGTTATAACTTTGCGAAAGATTAACCAATCGAGCTCAAATTTGTACCACTGATGCACATACAATAGGTTGACAAACGGTCGAAATTTGAGAATATTTGATGCACTCTATGAAAAGTTACAGCATGTTGAACTTTTTTGTGAAAGAAAAAAAGTTGCCAATCCCAAACATTTTGGCCATCCCCTGTATATTTTTCCTTCTCAAATCGAGAAAATAAATAAATATATTTTAAAGAAAATATGCCACAGAATTGTTCAATTATTCTAAATTTCATGAAAATCAATTTAAAATAGCATACCAAAATTTTAAATTTTAGAAGTTTTATTCAATTCACAACCAATCGCTTACACAATACAGAAAATGCGGGCATTTTCTTTTTCCAATGACCCATAATTTTCGGTAACATTTTCAAAAAGGCGTATCTGCATAGGAACCTCATACTTCCTTTTTTAAATGTATTTGAAAATTGTTATTTTCATAATTATTATCTGCCGATAGAATGTATTAAATTTCACGGAATTAACTTTCTAATGTTATAACAAAACTCAAAATTTGAAACTTTGGAACGTTGTTTGATAAAATCAAAATTACATTTTAAATAACATATTCTCTTTCTTTTTATTTCCAGATAGACACAATGAACGGGCTTAATCAACTGTAGCCAGTAGCAGTGCGAGCAGCACTCAGAAAGTTAAGTAGTGAAAATTAATTTCCCTCCAAAAGTAATGGTACGACATGATTTCAACAACCAGTCCATCCACTGATGCATCGCAGCTACATTTGAACACAACGCTTGACTCATGTGCACTTAAATATGACGAATTTGTAATACCAAACACAGGTGAGTTGCACAGAAGCACTATAAATGTAGACGGACGTAGCTTCTAGAGTTTAGTTCATGCATGTGTAAATATGGGAATTTTAATAATCGTTTAAAGGAAATGTCGGAATAGGGATTTCAATCGTGAAATTCGAAACTTTTATGATAAAAAATCTTAAAACACTTTGGGCAAGCGAATAAAGTCAATACATACATGCTTATGCAAAATTTGAAGTGTATAAATGAAAAAATATATTAAAACAAAAATAGTCATTTGCGGTGAAAATGTGAACCAAATGCAATCTATTCTCGGTTCATCATCAGGTACAGTTGAATATACTTGCAAGTTTTCTCTCGTTGAAAAGGACCTCTTGCTGAGACCGGCTCACTATTTACACCTTGTCTTTAAAAATGTTTTAGATGACGATTTTCTGATGAAAGAACTCTCCAATAAAAATGAGGAAAATGCATTTGGTTACTCAAATTGATGATCGAGGGGCCCGCAAAAATTGTTGCGGCTACAACTAACGGGGGTACATCAATTTGAGTAACCAAATGCATTTTTCTAACATTTTTGGTGAAAACTTAAAACTTAAAATCTATGTTCTTATATAGGTAAGGGTTCACTGCTTACTACAGCATCGATATGTTGCAGAGGAATTATAACTCTGTCTACTATTCGTAGCAAAAATGTGCATCAATTTTTTTGGCATGTGTCATAACAGAAAGCAGCATGTTTCATAACCATTCGTCGAACGGCATTACATAAATAGCTTATTCTGATATCGCGCGTTCGATTACATGGGCACGTGGGTTGATGAAAGCAACTGATTTTCCAACCAGCGTGAAGTTCGTCACTCACTGGAGTTATTTTCAGTAATATGGCTTTGCTTGCATTAGTAAATCAATGTACACATCGCAGTTCACATCGTACTCTCATGCTGGGTGGACTGCAAACTCTCTACTGTCGGGAAAGTAGCAAACAGTATATTAATAACAGCGCATTGCACTGTTAATTTTCAATCAGACCTTTTCGCCAGCAGGTCTAAACGGTTGTTCCAAGTCGTCTTAAGTGACGATCATGAATCCTAGAATAAGCTGCCTGACGAAGAATAAACTTCACGTAGGTAGGATTTCTAACAGAGTTACTTCTTCCATCAATAAAGTTGATTAACACTGGTATAAGAAGGCTAGACCAAGAGGCACGTCACTCCATTTGAGACTATGTTGGCGACAACTTTCAACCACTCTTTGCATCAGATCAAAAAGGATGTCAATGCACACAATGTTAGGTAGTCTTTAGGTAGTTGTCTGCAAAATCAAAGGTAAAACCGCTACCATTAAGTTGCGTCAACAGCATATCTGCTACGAGATTCCACTTGATAACAAGACGAATTTTCTTATCACTGCTTGCCATTCATTCATCATATAGCATTACTATTACAATCATAATAAAAAGGATGTTTTCCAACATCCTCACAACATGCCCCGTCCATTATATCCTTCTGACTATTGCTACCTTCCTGATGCTAGGTTCGCCGTAGAGTGCAGCGAGCTCGTGGTTCATTCTTCGCCGCCACATACCGTTCTCCTGTACACCGCCAAAGATGGTCCCGAGCACCCGCTGCGCGAATTCTTGTGGAGCCCATAGTAGGCCCAACTTTCACTGATGATGGGCCTTCGTATTTCGCGGCTAACGTTGATGTCTGCCGGTAATAAAGACCAGAGGTTGACGAATTCCTCCACCACCTCGAAAGTGTCCCCGTCTATCGTAACACTACTACCTAGGCTTGCCCTGTCGTTCATGGTTCCGCCTGAATCCGACTTTTGCTACTTCACGTTAAAGTGAGTTGTACAGTTCTGCCACCGTTCCAAATGTTCTGACAATAATATCCATGTCATCCGCAAAGCAGACAAATTGGCCGGATTTCGTGAAACTCGTGCCTCGGCTGTTAAGCTCGACTCGTCGCATAATATCTTCCAGGGCGTTGTTGAACAGCAGGCATTGAAGCCCATCACCTTGTCGCAGTCCCCGTCGAGATTCAAATGAACTAGACAGATCACCTGAAACCCTTACGCAGCTTCTTACAGCGGCCATCGTCGCTTTGATCAATCTAATGAGTTTCCCGGAGAAGCCGTTCACGTCCATGATTTTCCACAGTTCTCTGCGGTCGATGCTGTCGTACAAACAGGTGGTGCGTTGGGATCTGATATTGGCATTTTTTAAGGATTTGCCGCACGGTGAGGATTTGGTCCGTTGTCGAGCGGCCGTCGAGGAAGCCGGCTTGATAACTTCCCACAAACTCATTAATTTTGGGTCAAAGACGACAGAAGATGATCTGCGATATCATTTTGTAGACGGCATTCAGAATTGTTATGGATTATCTTTGAAATGAGACATATACTTTTCAAATGAAAGGTAATTTAAAATGGGACGGTGTAGATATGGGCTTGAAATATACCATGTTAGGGACTTAGCCTAAACTTGTTAATGGGAGTGTACATGAATTGCGCATATACAGAATGTGGAGAAAATAGATTTAAAAAAATAGAAGGAAAATTAGATGGAAACGACCATGAATTGAACCCAGCACCATAAAAATCAGATGTAAAAAAGATGTAAGAAAAGAACGGGAAATTTGAAAGGGAAAAAATCTGACCGTACTTTTGAAAAACACTAATAATAATCGTGTTTTTTTTTGTTTCTAAATTTCAGTTCCTTACTGCAACTGGACATGGGACGACGTCCTTTGTTGGCCCCCTACACCAGCGGGAAAGGCAATCCGTCAACCGTGTCCCCCTGGGCACGGTATAGATACCACCAGTAAGTACATACCTCAATAGGTGTCCCTTTAGCACACTGCAGCAAACCTCGGCAACCCATTTCCCCAAGCACATCGTTTATTTATGATTCAATTATTATTACAATCGGTATTAACTGGCGGCGGCGGATGGCAGAGTTGTATAACATACGGAAACAATACTCTCGAACAGATCGAACGATGCAACAAGCAAATTGAACGTGAAACTGAACTGTGTGATGTAAGGGATTAAAATATCGCTCCCACTCCGCTAATTGTGCAACAAGTATAACAATGCTCTTTAAACCACTGTCACTGTTGTATACCCTGTAGCAAAGTACAAAACCGGGAAACAGTATTAAAATAAATGGGAAACGTAGCTGAGCTGCTTAAATACAAAGCTAACTAGGATGGCTTACCGTGGTTGGTTATGGAGCATATAACATCAGACGCAAATATGCCGCTTACAGGACGCAGTGTGCCATGCCAAGGGAAGAGTGCATACCGCAAGAATATCCTGTGCATATTTTGCATCTATCTCTACGTACCTTGTAATTTGCTGAATGATCCCGACGGCCAAAAGCCAGCCGGGTGAATCTAATGTTATGTCTTGGGTAGTGAGTTGGAATGCCTTAAAACTATTGTTTCTCTACTTTCTCCGAGAGAACTATTAAGGTGGGCAGATATAGGTAGATAGCTAAAGGACAATAACCGTTTTTTGCCAGTAAAAGGTTAGGAGAATTAAATTAAATACTCCATATTTATTGAACTTGATAGAAAACGTTTGCAAATATTAGTCTAAAAGTACTACAAACTCATATCTATGAACGATTTATAGCATATTTTTAATTATTTTGATTAAATGTGGCGAGAACCTGAGACCAAATAACTTCAGTTGACAATCGAATGGCAAATTGATTATCTATACTATTCTACATTTTATTTTTCTATGTTCTACTGCCATGTAGCTCTGACACTTCTCGACAATCCTAACAAGATCTTCATCTCCAGAGCTTGTTCACCTGGTCATCTTTGACGTCCGTTGAAATATCGTCAGCCGATACGGCAAACGCAAAGAAAAACGATGCGCGCGCCTCTGGTTGTAAAAGCCACAATTATGAAGATTTAAAATGACCGTTAAAAGAGCGGTCGATGTAAAATTTCGCCAGTGTTATGTCTGTTTATCTGTGGAATTGGTTTCATCTGCCTTCGGCGTTGGGTTACCTCACGTTGGTACGCTAAGAAGCTCCCTTTCTGATCCCTGAACGTTTCGACTCGCGGAACGAAATCCTTTCGGAATAAGTTGAGCTTCTGGTGTTCTGAACTTCCGTGTTTCTTGAGAACGGCAGATTAGTTCCATTTCCTCGTTCTCCGCTTCTACCAGGCGGATTTTTCAAGAGCCGGGATTGATGCTTTTGTTTCCATTTGTAACGTCCGACGTTCTACCAAGCTCCATGCTGCAGCATGACCGCGGTCACGCTGTGTTCTTCTTCTCTGAAATCTCTCTACATTACTCGGCGAATCGATTATTACTTCAACTCCTTTCTAAAAACCAGGCGGTACTCATGGTTACCTCGTTGATGACTCTTTAATTGTACTCTATCGATCCAAAAGAATACCCTTATTAAGTTCGTCCTCGTCCGGCAAAGCTGCCTACAGATTCTGCATGTATGTAATGGCGGCTTTCAGGGGATTGTCTGCTGCGCTGATCTCAATGTATACTCCACATAAAAAAAATAAACCTGAACGACTTTATTTACCTTTTGACGATAATTGATGTATGTTTTATGCTATAGCATAGTCTCAACTGTATCTTTCATAGTCGGGTCCTTTTACGCAGGCCACACGCGCCGCGTCAATTCTCAGATCAAAATTCAAAAAAATCTCACCATTTTCGACGAATAATACAAAAATCAGTTAGTTATCTGTTATGCTTATGGTATCAATCGTATTTTCCCTTTCAACAGAATTTGCCGAAAGGAGATGCAGCGCCGAAGGGCGTTGGGAAGGTAGACCTGGAACTACGCCAACTACGCTAGGATGGACCAACTACACACCATGCTACAGCCCCGAGGTCATTCAATTATTTAGGAAACTGTATTCGGGCACCGGCGGGAACGACGAAGCTGATGTAAGTAATTGAAATGTACTCGCTGCGGACAAAACAGACGGTACATTTCATTTTTCAATGTTTTATAGTATTATGCCTGTTAGGAATATTACAGCTGACAGTTCGGAACATTTCTATTTATTTTTTTTTACAGATCAAAATTGATATTGCCGAACGAACTCGAACACTCGAAATTGTGGGGTTCAGTCTTTCATTAATAGCGCTCATTATATCGCTGGTGATATTTTGTAGATTTCGGTAAGTTCATGTTATACCCTGTGTTAAACTTATTAACAATAACAATGATAACAAATTAATTACACAAAACAAAACGTTGTTATAGTGAAAACAAATAGTACAGATATAAAATGGCAGTCTGTTGACAATCAAAATAAATCAAGTGTTTTCCATCTGTGTTTGCCGTTCTATTTCAGAAGTCTACGCAACAACAGAACGCGCATTCACAAAAACCTCTTCGTGGCCATGGTAATACAGGTGATAATTAGATTAACGTTGTACATTGACCAAGCAATTATTCGGAGCGGCAGCAAAGGATACGGCAACGAAAGCTCCCGACATGGCATAGACAACACGGTAAGCTGCACCACAACCAACATTCCAGATGTACAATCACTGCCCTTCGCTAGGGTGACTCAACAGTCGGTTCAATTTTCGGTAAAATCCGTTAACATTTACTTCACTCATTTGATGTTTATATGGAATTTCATATAAGTGAACATCGTTTCTTGCACTTTGTGTTACGCAAGGCGTTCCACGTTGTCGTTGTGTACGTTCAGCGTACTGTCTCGTTGAATAACATAAAAATTTGTTTTCTGCATGTCCTGTCACGGTCGCCATGTAACATTAGTTTTATGGATGAAATGATACACAGTTCCAATATGGGAGATTCCCATACAAGCAGACGGACAAAAATATGTTCATCATGTTTTCGATGATTTGTTAGTTTTCTGTAGTTGGTTTGGCCAAAATATACTATTAATGTACATTTTTAAACATCACAATCAAGTTTTGAAAAGGGCGTATCTTCAATATGGTCAAATAACTAAAAATATATAAAAAGGTTGGATTTGTGTTATTTTTTTTAATGTTTTCTGTACTTGGAATGATTAAAATATTGTGGATTTACTTCGAAATTGAGTTCCAAAGGAATTAGCATAGATTGTTTGAGAATCGTCGTTTAATCTCAAGGGGCAAAATGTAAGATAAAACATTAACAAGTTACCCTATGTAAATAAAATAAAATTGAACCTGCAAATTAAAATCCAAACTATCTAGTCCTATTGCCCTGAAGTCCGCTAAATATTAAAAACACACTGCTGCACGACATATACACATGAAAGTTCGATAAATGGTGCACCCTCGAAACCAAAGAAACGCTTTATCAACGGCGGTTGGTGGCATATCCGATGCAAATTTATTCTCGCGTCGTATTCTAAACATGTGTATGCATTACTCTCCAGAATATCGCTCTACACAACGTTCGAGTAAGCTCATTTTTTCATACTTGTTTCATCTTTTTTCCTCCTGACTTGCAGCCGTACCTTTGCGAGGCCTCGTATATACTGTTGGAGTACGCCAGGACCTGCATGTTCATGTGGATGTTCATAGAAGGATTATATTTACACAACGTGGTCACGGTGACAGTGTTCCAGGGCCGATTCCCGCACACACTGTACGCACTGGTCGGATGGGGAGGCCCGGTGGCACTGACCGCCATTTGGGCTGTGACCACTGCCCAATACGTAGGCCAGCAGAAGTGAGTAGACGAGTGGGTACTTCATCGGAATCATCGCAAACCACATCACCTTCATCATCATCAACATCATTGCACCGCAAAAATCATCGACATCACAATTTTACGGTAGCTCATTCATCACTGTCTATTATGGTTGGGGATTTTTTTTTAGTTATCATTATGCCTTGTGCTGTATATATACTTAGTGTAGCATGCCAATAGGTGAAATGGGTTTTAAGAATCAATGCGCTAAGGACGATTTGTGTTTCTTTATATTTTTTAACATTTTTCGTAAATCACTCAAGATCACAACACAGACAAATAGACGTATTACTTGGAGTAAAATGCGATAAAAATCATCGTCACGCAAACATAATCGCCCAATGCTAATTTTGCTGTGGTACGAAAACCCACTGAGTAGATGGCGGTAGTCAAACAGGAGCAAAAACGATGCGAGCGCCATGAGCGAGCGATTGGCGAACTACGGAATATTTGAATAATCCGTTAAAAAGCGTAACGTTGGGGAGTGAGTAGAGTGAGACGTCTGTTTGTCTGTGATCACAATATCAACAACACTTTTTCTATACATATTATTGCAGTGTTTTACCATGTTAAAAAAAACATTTAATTTAAAATATCATTCAAAGAAAGAAACAATATTTATATATTTTATATTTAGTTCAACTTTTTTTTATCCAAATACGATACTTTTTTACTTATTATTCATTCATTTATTTAGTTAACATCAAATTCATGATAATACTGAATCAACAATTTGCCGCCATAATACTCGATTTGCAGCTGCAGCTCTCCAACGTCGGTCATGCCCAACACTCGCCAGATCACGCTCCACCTGGTCCGCCCATCGTGCTCTCTGCGCTCCACGCCTTCTTGTACCAACCGGATGGTTAGCAAACACCAACTTTGCAGGGTTGTTGTCCGGCATTCTTGCAACATGCCCTGCTCATCGTATCCTTCCGGCTTTGGCCACTTTCTGGATGCTGGGTTCGCCATAAAGTGCAGTGAGCTCGTGGTTCATCCTTCTCCGTCACACACCGCTCTCCTGCACGCCGCCGAAGATCGTCCTTAGCACCCGTCGCTCGAAAACTCCGAGTGCTTGCAGGTCCTCCTCGAGCATCGTCCATGTCTCGTGTCCGTAGAGAACCACCGGTCTTATTAACGTCTTGTACATGGTACATTTGGTGCGGGGGTGAATTTTTTTTGACCGCAGTTTCTTCTGGAGCCCATAGTAGGCACGACTTCCACTGATGATGCGCCTTCGTATTTCACGGCTCACGTTATTGTCAGTCGTTAGCAAGGAACCGAGGTAGACGAATTCTTCTACCACCTCGAAAGTATCCCCGTCTATCGTAACATTGCTGCCAAGGCTTGTCCTGTCTCGCTCAGTCCAACCTACCAGCATGTACTTTGTCTTAGCCGCATTCACCACCAGTCCGACCTTTGCTGCTTCACGTTTCAGGCGGGTGTACTGTTCTGCCACCGTTCCAAATGTTCTAGCAATAATATCCATATCATCCGCAAAACAGACAAATTGGCTGGATTTCGTGAAGATCGTACCCCGGCTGTTGAGCCCGGCTCGTCGCAGAACACCTTCCAGGGCGATGTTGAATAGTAGGCAGGAAAGTCCATCACCTTGTCGTAGTCCCCGTCGAGATTGAAATGAACTGGATAGTTCACAGATTATCCCTTCCTTCCACTCCTCCGGTAGCTGTTCGGTTTCCAACATCTTGACTACTAACTGGTGTAGACAGGTGGCCAACTTTTCCGGGCCCATCTTGATGAGTTCTGCTGCGATACCGTCCTTACCAGCCGCTTTGTTGTTTTTTAGCTGGTGGATGGCCTCCTTAACTTCCCTCAGCGTGGGAGTTGGTTCGTTCTCGTCCTCTGTTGCGCCAACATAGTCATTTCCTCCGCTGCCTTGGTCCTCCGTGCCTACATTCTCTTCGCCATTCAGGTGCTCGTCGAAGTGCTGCTTCCACCTTTCGATCACCTCACGTTTTTCCGTCAGGAGGCTCTCGTCCTTATCCCTGCAGATTTCGACTTGCGGCCCGTAGCCTTTACGGGATGTGTTGAGCTTCTGATAGAACTTGCGTGTTTCCTGTGAACGGCACAGCAGTTCCATTTCCTCGCACTCCGCTTCTTCCAGGCGGCGCTTTTTCTCCCGGAAGAGACGAGTCTGCTGCTTCCGCTTCTGTCGGGTTCCATGCTGCAGCATTACCGCCCGCGCTGCATCCTTCTCCTCCAGAACCGCTCTGCACTCCTCGTCGAACCAACCGTTTCGTCGACTCCGTTCTACGTACCCGATAGTGCTCTCGGCTGCGTTGTTGATGGCTGCTTTGACTGTACTCCAGCAGTCCTCTAGAGGGGCCACATCGAGCACACCCTCGTCCGGCAACGCTGCCTCGAGATTCTGCGCGTATGCAGTGGCGACATTCGGTTGCTTCAGTCGCTCTAGATCGTACCGAGGCGGCCGCCGGTAATGTACGTTGTTAATAACGGAGAGTTTTGGGCGCAGTTTAACCATCACCAGGTAGTGATCAGAGTCGATATTAGCGCCACGATAGCTCCTGACGTCGATAATGTCGGAGAAGTGCCGTCCATCAATCAGAACGTGGTCGATTTGCGATTCCGTTTGTTGTGGTGATCTCCAGGTGTAACGATACGGGAGGCTGTGCTGGAAGAAGGTGTTACGAATGGCCATGCTCTTGGAGGCGGCGAAATCGATGAGGCGTAGGCCATTTTCGTTCGTCAGCTGGTGGGCGCTGAACTTTCCAATCGTCGGTCTGAATTCCTCCTCCTGGCCTACCTGAGCGTTTAGATCCCCTACCCGAGCAGAAGAGAATAACAACAGCATAACAAAATGCGTTATTTTGGCAAAATAACTGCATAATGGAATTAGTAATTTTCATGTTATTAACATAACATATTGAGTTATAAACTTGTCTGTCATAAGCGGCAAAATAACAAGTCACATAACAAAAATTTGTTCCTGAAAAATCAATTTAATAACATGTTTTGTTAGTGGCAATAACAACTTAATAACAGTGGATTTGGGAAATATTTCAATACCAAATTTTGATATTAAAGAGTTATTGATAACATTCCGAAAGCAAAATTAGGGTAAAAACTAACTTTTTTACTCATTTTTGGGTAATTATTTTAAGTGTGTTTTTCTATTTTTAGAAAATAATAGATCACATAAAAAAAATTTCGAATTCATTATAAAACTTACAAACATGGACGGGATTTGAACCTCCAATCCTGCTATCGTAAATTTTCAGTCGCCTTTACCAATGAGGCTATCACAGCACTTGAAGTGAAGGACGATAGAAGCTTTACTGGTTCTACGTATTGCCAGTTTCCCCATCCCCCCATTTCATGTTTGCCAGTCGCAGGACAAAAATAGACAGAGATTTGAATGCAAGATCAAACAATGAACCTCTCTCTCTTACCAACAGCGCGGTGCGCAGACATGTGCACTGTAACACTAATAATAACAGTGGTGGCGTTCGCATGGCCCGTCGTCGGCGGTTTCGGAACAAAGAGAACGACGAAAAAGTTGCTAGTCGACTATTTATGATTGAGCTTCGTCATGGGGTGCATTTTGGCGGCGACAAAGATTCTTTCCAGACGGAGATGATTTTTTTTTATTTTTTGTTTTGTTCGCGTTGTGAGAACGGCGATTATACACGTACCTACGTGAGCGAAGGTAAAAGGTAATTATATCATATGCCGATATGATTACTTCTGCAGATGCTGTTTTGTTTTATTCTGTTTTAGATTATTTTTAGTAATGAAAAAAGATATTTATGACATAATGTCAAACAATATATGATCGAATAATAATAGATCGAAAGAAAAAAGTTATAATAGACAAATGCAATCATCAATTGAGCAGAATTGTCTGTATAGTTGACATTTTTATTGATTAGAATTATTTAGTAGGTACCATATTTGCTATCTCCACTCTCACTAACATTCATTACTTCATAATACATAGTCTGTTCGGTACTTTTTGACGTTATAATTAGAGGTTAGAATAGCAGTACTGTTAAAATGACATATAAATTCAACTAAGTTTACTCAATTTTGAGATAAAAAACAACTCATTTGCAGATGTATCGCTTTTTGAAACTAAAATTTTACTTAACCTATAAGAATTGGGAATCGTAGAAAAGTGATAGGAATTTGGCACCGTAACGGGACTGGGATATTGAAAGAAGGAAATTAATACGAAGATAAACATATCAATAGCTATGATGCTATATTTACCCAAAACTCAAATTATAGCAATGAATAAAATAAAAAATACGGAAGAGTCTGATGAAATTTCTAGAAGTTGCAATGCCTTTATTTTTTACTTCATAATATGAAACAGCAGACAATAAAATAAAGAAGGTAAACTATGTAATGGTTATATCTGCGATAAATTTTCTCCGATTTTGACAATATTAATCTCATTTGATCCAGATTTATTTTTTCCATCAAGAACAAATCCGACTGAACCGATCTGGTCATCGTGAGTTAAGAAAAAAAACCCGGATTGCCATACACGTGGAATTTTCCATAGACCAGCTGCAATTGGCTTCTTTAGTGGTGTTGAGATAATTCCATATTCACAATCTACATGCCAAACTGAGCCGAAATCCAAATTTTCATGAACTTTGGTGCCCGGGAACCTATTTAAAAATCGATTTAAAGTTTGTATGGGAGCGATTTGTTGAATCACCTCATTTCGTACTGGGCGGAGCTGTCAAGCAGTTGCCCAGCTGTCAAAAGGTGATTTCAAAAAATCTTTTTGTAATTGAATTTAGGTTTCAAAATAAAGTTTAAAAAATCTGATAAAAATCATATGTACTGGCTTAAAAAAAAGGTGCTCTTTCGAATAAAACCAAAAAAATCAATATATTATTCTTAATTTTAAAAACCCAAACAAATTAAGTACCTTACCAAGAAAAAAATGATAAATTTAAATTTATACGTTCAATATGTAGTCCGTCCAAAGTCTTACACCGTACATCAAACCGTTTTTAATTAGATTTTGTTTTAGATTTTATAGAGGCATTTTAAAATCTTCTCCTGTGTGGTAGGGATAGGATTTTTCAAAACACCATCGCTCTTCTTCTTCTTCATGCACCATCAAATCACCAATAGCATATCTGCCCAGCCTAGGCCCAAAGTATTGACTTCAAAGTAATCATTACGAAGCATAAATGTCAATTTCTTGATTTTGCTTTGGCTGACCAAGCCAAGGTTGACCGTAGCATTTTCATAATTCAAATCTCAATTTGTTCATCGAGCACATGTTCTGTTGTGCTGCACGTGGATGTCAAAGCGTTTTCAACAGTGTAATTACGAAGCATGTTTCACGAGAGACCTTATATTTTCAATACGCTAACTCCAACAACGCCGATTTTAGAATAGAGGAGCTTAGAAGCAAAGGGGTGTAAGTTACAAAAACCCACTTTCGAGTAAATAAGCTTTGAAATTTTTCACCAGTTTTTCATCCCATTCAAAATGTATGGAGTTTCAATTTCAACCCAATTTGTGCACTCTCAATAATACAATAATAACCAAACTTGTTCCACAACAGAATGTAATATTGAAATGTTATTTAAGGGCTGCATACCAATTGCTTGGTCATAACAAAATAAGATTGTCCAACAAAACATGTTATGGAAACGTAATGCCTTGATAATTCAATAATAACAAAACAAGATATAAATACAGGTTTTGTGATTTCGTAGTTATTAATTTGATATTCCCCTCTGCTCGGGTATGAACTGGACGTCGTGGTTTGTGCAGCGGTCGTACTCACGTTCGAGCTGCGCTTAAAATGCGTCTTTGTCATCATCAGTGCTTCCGGAGTGTGGGCTGTGCACGTTTACTATGCTAATGTTGAAGAATCGGCCCTTGATCCTCAACCTGCACATTCTTTCGTCGATCGGCCACCAACCGATCACGCGCCTCTGCATGTCGCCCATCACTATAAAAGCTGTTCCCAGCTCACGTGTGTTGCCGCAACTCTGGTAGATGGTATGATTACCTCTAAACGTTCGCACCATGGATCCTGTCCAACACACCTCCTGCAGCGCTACGATGCAGAACCCGCGGTCCTTCAGTATATCGGCGAGTATGCGGGTGCTCCCGATGAAGTTGAGAGATCTGCAGTTCCGCGTACCGAGCTTCCAATCTCAAGTCCCTTTTCGTCGCTGTGGTCGTCGCCATTGGTATCGGTTCGCATTCTTCTCTTGTTGATTTTCCGGTGCTAGTCTTTTTTACGGCTGGCTCGCAGGGCCTGACACCAACCCACTAACCCAGGGAGCTGGGCTTACCTTCCCGGAAGCTACGGGTTCTGCATTGGCATTTCCTCCAACTACAGTGCTAAATAGCTAGGCTCGAGCGCCAGTCTTCGCCGGGGGTGGTGTTTTTAATGGGCGCCCAGGATTACTTATTATTATTTTACACCAATTACCCAGACAAACAAACGTATCACTTGGAACAAAGTGCGATTACAATCATCTGATGTTTTGTGACTTCTCAGTCTTGACAAAATCAAAACACTGTGATGTGTGGGCACGTTGTATCCGCAGCATTTCTGCAACACCTGGCGGATGGCGAACATCTGGTCCGTTGTAGCGCATTCACCTATGAATCCAGTCTGATATTGCTCCACTCTCTTGAAACCGGTGATAGACGGCGGCATAAAATTTGAATGATTATTTTGTAGGCAGCGCTCAGTAGTGTGATCACGCGATAGTTCTCGCTAGTAATCCTACATTATAGAGATCTGCGGAGGCGGCCATTGTAAGCCAATCGTGCAGAAAGAACTGTCAAAGTGTGAGCCAAATGAACAGGCTGATCGTTCGTAAGAAGGCGTCGATTGAACGGTATTGCAATCCGAGTTAAATAAATTAAAATGATTTATTTTTAATATCGAGAAATTGACGGTATATGTAAGTTTAGTAAAAAGATAGAATTTATTGCCCGTTGTGAAGATTTATGGATTCCGGCGCAAATCAATGATTAGGCTCATTTTCAGCGTAGGTGCGTTATAAATATTTGTTTACAATGCAAAACGATCACCAATTGTGTACCTAACAACACAGCGTAAAATATTCACCAGGACGCAGTCTGGTTTTATATCTGTGGGCCCACGCAAGAGAAATCCACGCAACAAATTTTTGCGCAGGAGTCTAAACAGGTGGAATCTCCGCAATAATTAATTCTGCTTTCAAAAGCTCAAGCTTATGACGAAACTTTTGTTGCTGCACTTCTCGAAAAAACTTTCATTGCTGCTTCTTGCTTCAGTTCTGCCGATATGTTTAGCTTAACACTTTACAATAAATTTCAGATTTCATCGATTGCTCCGCTATTTTTTTTTTTCAAAATTTTGAAAAAAAAATCTATTATAATTAGAAAATGTAAACAAAACAACTTGAACCACTACGAAGTCACGCACAAAGTTTGAACATCTAGCTTTGCAGCAAGTGTTGGCAGCTGATGTAAACAAAATGAACAGCGTTGCCGAATCGACATATGTAACTTCCGCTTATCTCTATGTAGAGGATTTCTAGTTCTCGCAATCCAACTTGTCGCCCTTTTTGTAGATGGGACACACGATATCTTCCATCCATTCCTCCGGCAATACTTCCTCCTCCTTGACAATGTCCCAGTGTAGTGCTCTCACCAGTACTTCTCCACCGTACACAGCAAATAATTTTGTAATATCCAGGCGCGTAATTTCTGGCGACGTATCCAATTTCGAACGTAATTTCACTCTGTTGCATCGTTTTCCAACAATTATCACACTCACCATGTATACCGTTGTTGGCACCGGAAAGTGTCAATAAACCCATTCCAGCAGATACCTAGAAACAGTATCATATTCATCATTCTCCTTTTAACTCGGTGAAATAGCCGAGAGCTAAGGGATATGCCTCACAATCAACGGATCTGTGTACGAATCCATGCCAATATTTTACTTATATATGATTTATCTATCGATTCGGTTCTAGCGATTGCTAGACCCACTTTCAAGCTGCGGCGGCTAATTTGCTACGTGAAAAGAATGTACTCTGTACATCACTTTTACGACGCGACTGATGTGCAGCGAAAATAATGTGATATCACATTTTTTTTTTTGCTGTGTAGTTTAGATGCTCGTTTATTTCTAGTTGATCTGCTCTAGCGGCTTTGTTGTTTTCAACCCGTCAACCTCCTGCTCTATCTCGTGGAGGTGTCCCCGGTGCCCCCTCTTTCATCCTTCTCTTTCGCATTATTTAGGAGAGTGAGTGAGATAAAAGAAAAACACTCATGCTCACTCATGAGATGATTCCCGTGGTTGTCTCGGCACATGTCGGCCTGTGGCACAAAGCCTCTGCACGAGCGATTCAGCTTCTCGTAGAAGTTCCGTGTGTCCATCGTCTTGCGATCTTGTTCTTCCTGCTGGCGCTTCTTCCTCCGAAAGACTGAGTTCTACCTGTTCTGAATGAAAAAAAAAATGATTAATCTTTATTTTTTCACACCATCCATGCAACGTCCAACGTAGCGTCCAACTTATAATCTAAACTTTTAAACGACACTGAATTCAAATACTTTATTTTCTACCTCTTTCCTTTCGTGATGCCAAAGATGCTGGTGGGGATACAACCTGACGCCTTATTACTGGATTTTAGAAGGTCCAAGATTAGCTGTAGTTCTGGTTTGTATACATACTTTTCCTAATTGAACCATAAGATGATCTAATTTTCCACTTTAATTACAGTTAAATTTCATATTTTTACTAAATATCATAAGAGTGTTAATAGTTAAGTTGCGCCAAAGCCACACAAGCGACGTTGAGCAAGTTCGGAAAGCAGTTCGTGCGGCTGTTGTTCTAGTGCCATTATTAGGTATAACCAATTTACTCAACATGACTGAGGCACCGTTGGACAGAACAGCGCTGGAGTTTGCCCTTTGGTCGTACGTGACGCACTTCCTAACATCGTTCCAGGGATTTTTTATTGCCCTACTGTATTGTTTTCTGAACGGAGAGGTAAGACAGAGGTTTAAAGTATAGCTAGATACTATTCTATTGTTTTTTTTTTCAATATTTCAGGTCCGAATAGCGCTCATGAAAAGCCTTAGCGTATATCTCTCCATTAGGGGTCACCACGACTGGCCCGCCCGAAGGCCTTCAATGTTTTCTGCAGCTTATGGAACAGCTCCGGAAACGGAAGCACCCAACGCAGTAGATTTGAAACGGTCAGTACCTATTTATGAATTTAGGTTAGTATTGGACCAAGGATCCGAGAGAAGCGAACTTCGGTATCCCCGTCCTAGTTCCCGTCTATGTAACCACTGCTGCCACTATTTTCCCTCGCTCACTCATTTTTATCTACCTGTTTCTTGCTAGCACGGGTAGACCGAATTACCGAAGACTACTTCATCAAAAAGACATGGAACTCTATTATTTTCCCATACTAACGACAAGCGTCACTGACAGCACCGCCGCCTGTTGAGCTAAGGTGTTACTTTTGTATAAAAATGTAAGGCCTGGGCACGGTGTGTTGTGTAGAACAACATTTTAATAAAAAAATAAGTAAGTCTGAAATTTTGCCCAATGATACTTTGGGCCATTTTCTTCAATTTGTTGGGTCGGTGGAAAACATCCATCGGGGGGTCTAGAACAAAAGTTTTTTTTTAAGGTTTTTCATGCAAAAACTGTTGAAAGCGCATATTGTAAATTATTGCATCTCCTACAAATAGTCACAACTTTTTTGTCTTTGAAGATAGATCCATAATATTTTCAGGCGGTTCGAAGTAGTATGCGTAGATGACTGTGTGAAAATTTCTTTAAAATATGTTGAATGGTTTTCAAATAATAGCAAAACTATCAAACGCATTCCAAAATACTAAGCTTAGTAGCAAAAGTTCAACAAAATATCTATATTTTTTGTATAATAATACATGAAAAATATTTGATTCTAAGCTCCTTGAGTCATTATGATGGCGGTACTGTTGAAAACATGTTTTTCAAATGATGAACAGATTTACTGTACAGCGCACTACTTCCGACGTTACGTTTAACGCATAGGAAAGGCAGCGGAAGTCAATGAAGTTTTTTCGGAAATCAATTTAGTGCTAAACGCACAATATCATGATTGCTGAGCATGTCGGCTTTCCCTAAAAAAATATTTGAATGTTATTTGGTAAGTCAATAAAGCACTCGAGGATTGGGAAACATCTCTGTTTCGAGGAAAAAGTACAGAAACTAAATTATTTTGGAATTAATGTTTACAAGCTCAAAATTAAATAGTATTGCACCTTAGTCAAAGAATGAAAACAAGTTAACTCTGTTAAAGACCTCATAATAACATTGAACTTGTGGGTATGAGTCTACATTAAACCATTGTCTTGAAGGACACAATAACGAGAACTGGATTTAAAACAGAATTCAGTTGGGCAATATTCGATCAAGGGCAACTTTACGGTACTAAACATAGTTTCCGGATTATTCCACGATATTTGACATAGCTGTTGGACCTAAACATTAGTTCGTCTTTGAATTTAATAGCAATATGATGCTTATTGCTTATGCCACCATTTATTAACAAATAACTGATAATAAGTACTGAATGAATAGTTGAAAGAACGGAGTACCGTAATCCGGGGTCAAATTGATCACTTTAAAACAACTTTTGCGGATAACATCAGTGCCTGTTCAAATATTGCCAAAAGAATTTCTGTAAAACCAGTACCCAGCGGACCTCCATGGAATCATGTGACAGAATTTTGTTCAACAAATTTAAACTTTATGTTAAATAACTTCAAATATCAAAATTTTGGAAATGCCACTTTGGGGCGAAATTGATCAGTACACAATTAAGCATCGGTTGGAAATGAAAATTTCCTTCACCACTTAATTTTGCTCTTCTAAAACCGAATAACGCGTCTAAAATCTGACAACAAGTGAATTTAATACTTTAAATGCAAAATTAAATTTTGAAATTTCCCCTTAAACGCCTAAAGATAGGCAATTTCATTTGAAAAAATTGATTTCTATCACAATAAATGGTTATTTCTTCATAAAATGAACTTTTTATAACTATTTCATGTTCTGATTAGCTGCATAACATCCCAACTAAGGCTCCACAAAAATGTTAAAACAAAGAATTGACGGGAAGTTCTATTAGCAATTGATTGTTTGGTAGCAATGATTTCAGCTAAATGAGAAACACATTGCAAATTCCTTGAAAAATAAGGCAAAACTAATTTTTTCTAAAAAACTTAAAGTTTACACTCATCTCTTGACATCTACGAATCAGATGACGTAAAAAGTTTAAGATCATTACGACGCTTAAGAGTTCCTAGTATGGAATTACAATGTAGTACCCGAGTGATCAATGTCACCCCGCTGATCAATTTGACCCCGGTTTACGGTACTTATTGAAAATGTTTCTACATTAAGCATGGAAATTAGGCTGTTCAGCATAAAGCCTAGGAAAAACAATTTGATAACTATGATTTAAATAGTCTTATCGATTTGCATATGATGTCTCAAAAAATATTATCTGTGTAATTTGAAAGAGTGATTGATCATTGTTAGGGCGTCATTTACTAGTAGAATATTTTCAAGAAAAAAATAACAAACAGTTTTTTTGTAATCCAAATTATTGCGTCACGCTCCCCTAAAGCCTTTCGCTTGCAATTTGATACTTAGATAAGACCTTAATCATTTTAAAAAAGTGGAAAAAATGAACATGTATACGCAAATCCACGTTCTTGAAATAAATAATTAATACTTTAGTGAAAAGCTACATAATGACAGTGTGTGTGTTTTCCTTTCATGTATTTGACTATGTATCTGTTCATCATTTGAAAAACAAGTTATCAACAGTACCGCCATCATAATGACTCAAGGTGCTTAGAATTAAATATTTTTCATGTATTATTATATAAAAAATATAGATATATTGTTGAAATTTTGCTACTAAGCTTAGTATTTTGCAATGCATTTGATAGTTTTGCTATTATTTGAAAACCATTCAACATATTTTAATTAAATTTTCACACAGTCATCTACGCATACTACTTCGAAACGCCTGAAAATTGTATGGTTCTATCTTCAAAGACAAAAAAGTTGTGACTATTTGTAGGAGATGCAATAATTTACAGTATGCGCTTTTAACAGTTTTTGCATGAAAAAGCTTAAAAAAAAATTTTGTTCTAGACCCTCCGATGGATGTTTTCCACCGACCCAGCAAATTGAAGGGAATGGCCCAAAGTATCATTGGGCAAAATTTCAGACTTACTTATTTTTTTTTTGTTTTAAAGTTGCTCTATAAACACACCGTGCTGGGACACACTGGTGGTGTTCATACCATGGTGCAAATTGCCAAGAAAAATATTCCAAGGCTATCTTGAATGAAGACAATTTATCAGTATGAAACTCATTTCAAGATAATTGTACCATGGTACGAATATCACCAGTCTGTCCAAGGCCTAAAGCCTTTCGCAATGCCGTTTTATTTTGTATGGCGAGTTTTTAAAATTTTAAAACTCGCCATACAAAATAAAACAGCATTGCGAACGGTCTAAGAGTGTATTTCTGCGAGTATGAATATTTACATTTACTATCATGAAAAGTTCCACCTTCATCCGTGGTGGCGCTGCTAACAGTGACTCTAGATTTTAAGCAGTGCTGCAAGTCTTCTTGATAAAGTGGTCTTCGGTATTACCCAAGCAACACACGTGTAACATAAGAGTTATGTACGGCAGCGCAAGTTTTGTTTTATAGATATTGATTTGACGTAATTCTGTAAAAGAATTACGTCAAACAAACTTCTATACAACCAAAACTTACTGCGCTGTCGTAACTCTTATATGGCATATGTGTGGCTTGGGTACGTTTTTCAGCCAAAAGATCACGCTCTTTACCAACTTACGGAATGGGCTTTGCTTGTAGTCCTTAGCCTGTACCCGATTTGTCGTAGTTTGTTCCGGTTGTGGTTGCATCATCTAGCTGGCCGCTAGAGGTACACAGCTTCCGGCCTTACTTCTCTTATTGCATTTCATGCTATATGGGACTGCCTGAAAGCTGCTATTCTTCCCTGCCAATAAACGTAGTCGTCTGTGATCCTAGTGGTTACGTATGCAAGCAAGCAGGCAACTCGAAGGTTGACCTCTTATGGAGGTTGAACTCAGAGCCGGATCAACCCTGATTAGGAGCGTTAATCTGCACCTACTATCACCCAGTTAGATGTTTAACCAGGATACATGTTGAAGTCGTACTTCAAGATCTCGCTACGATTTAACGGGACGAAAGGCGTGGCCGACATTAGTCCACAGCAGCCTGTGAAATTTTCCTTGCACCCATAGACGATTAAAAAGGCTCTCACTCCGGTTCCCTTGCGTGATAAAAGTATGCTCTCTCCAAATAGCGCTCACTCACAAATCGTTTGCTCTCACAAAACAAAATGATTGCTCAGACTGCACCAATCAACGTTTTCACCCGGATGACTTCTGAACGGTGCCGTGTTATCTAGATGGCCATGGAAACAAGTATATTATATGCAAATTCGGTAACACTAAACATCAAAAAATAATTTCGTACATCGGTGGAGACGTGATTGTGACTCGCAGACAGAGTGAAGTTTTTGATGATTTGTTTATCCCTGAATTGTACCTGCATGGAGAGAAAGAGAATTATCGTGAGCACTGCAGTGAGAGACTTTTATTTTTATAGGGTAGCGAGCCACTTGGGCAGAAGCCGGTTTTTTGGGCACTTTACGCTTTTACTAAGTCAATTCGAAAACAATTGACTTGAAATTTTGTACACGGTTAGATCACAGACAAACAGACGTCTCATTCTACTCACTTCTCATCGTTTCCCTTTTTAACGGATTATTTAAATATTCCGTAGTTTGCAAATCGCTCGCTCATGGCGCTCGCATCGCTTTTGCTCCTGTTTGACGTTTGCTCACTACCGCCATCTACTCAGTGGGTTTGCGTACCACACCATAATTAGCATTGGGCGATTATGTTTGCATGACAATGATTTTTATCGCATTTTGTTCTAAGTGATACGTCTGTTTGTCTGTGGTTAGATACTCTACGTATCTCACCTCGTTCCAAAAATTGTGTCAATTGGTTCAAAATTGGCTGAATTATAGCAGAAAAGTGCCCAAAATAGGAGCCCTGCTGAATTGGTTCCACTTCCCTATGCAGTGAAATCATTATCGCGGAGGTGGATAAATCCGTGCAATTTGATCACATGAGTGACTTTTATTCATACATTTTTTTTTAATTTGAATGAACCAACCAACTCCTTCCCACTAGACTAGCCTGTCTAGGGCTAGTACAGTGACGATTCGTTCGTTGAGAGCTCGTTAGATGGGCTGTCTCGATGGTTGAATGTTCACTGGTTGGGGCAAAACCCAACTAAAAAGCACTGTCAATGTCAAAATAGATGTCAAAACGAGTTTGACGTCTGACCGCCGTCGCATCACAGCTCCTGTATACAGAACGTTTGCGCAAGTATGTGAGTGTGTAGCACGCCAAAAAGTCGTTTGGGAACGACTGGCGGTCTACTCCGTAATAAGGGACTAACACTCCAAAAGAACACGCATGGGACTACCGAGCCGCATTCCGTTGTATAACGAATGGCTTATGCGCCACCTCTATTGAGGACCATTCGCACGTTCGATTGCCCGGTATGAGACCTAACCTCAGGTAGGTTCAGTTCGATCCTTGGAAAGGATAAGAAAACGGTTCGGCTGTCCCCAATTTCACCCACATTAGTCTTACAGATGACAATCTCTTCGAAATACCATAACTAACGACTCTCCCCTAATTGAAACGGTTATGAAATGTTTCCGGAAAGCTTTCACATCTCATCATCGGAAGTTTACCCATCACTCAAACCAAAAACCGAAACCGATCTGGAAATCTGTCCAACCTTCATAGAAAACTTCACTCCATTCAAAATTCAAATCTAAGCGCGCGCAGTGAAATCTTTCATGAAATTAATAACCATGCTTCAAATTCCGGAAGGGAATCTAAGGGATAATTTATTATTCTACTAATCTCAACAGCGATACTTTAGTTCACAAGATTTATTTCATGTCGCATTTCGAATTCAATTCTTATCCTATTCCCTATCCTATTCTGTGCGTGTCTCACTCCGCTTTATCTGCAGCCATCTATTGTCTTCCAAAAACAAAACGCTAGCAAAAATCTCTCGCCGACAGGCAAATTTCAGAACGCCGCAAAATCACAGCCGGTCGTTCATTGACGAATCGATTTGATCGTCGGTCGCATGTGCACACGGACAAAAAAGAAATATAGAGCTCTATTTGTACTTACAGGCGCCTGTTTTTGGTGATACGGGAAACGTGGTCGATCGTTCGCCTCCTCGATCACATGGTGTCCTGGTAGTCGATCAGGTGGTTCACACGGTGGGGGGCGTCAAACTTCTCCTCCTCGCTTTGCACGCTACTAGGGCTAAGGGCTGGCACCTAGCACGGCGGAATCGAACCTCGAAAGGTAAATGCGGACCCACTCCCCGTGGATCGGCTCGCTGGGCACGTTGATGACGGTTGGCCCGACTGACCGTGGTGACGGTGGTCAGCCAATTTGCACACCAGAAATCTCGATGGAGCAATGTGGCTGGGATGATGGCGGTTGGCGAAATCTAAACTGAATATAGAAAGCCGTCGTACGGCTGTACGACATCGGAATATGAGGACACGCACTTTGCACGCACAGAATCAATTTATTACCTTTCTTGAGTTTCTAACTAGCTCACACAATTTATTATCCTATTGGTAGTCAACTGACTTTGGGTTTTAGCTACTGAAATTGAAGCACAATTAATTAACCGTGAAAGATCTTCTCTAAGTCAAACACTACTTCGATTTCCGCGATCACAGGCAGAGCCACACTTCCAACACTTTTTCGAGTCTCCGGGCAAATGACAGAGTCTACGTTGGTCCTCAGATAGGAAAGCTAAGAACCTAAATTAACCGGAAACACATCAACCCCGAACAATTACGAAAGAGTCGTTAATTATTTCTTAAGGATTGACTGCATCTCGCTTTTGCCAGTTCCATTAGATCTAGCTTTCCCATTCCCCCATCCAACCCAAGGACACGAACTGAACTTGACCTTCGGATTTGTTACGAACTCTTATGTTCGGTATCGTTAATCATTTCCCTACTTCTTGACCTTCTAATTCGCGGTGCGTTACCGAGTGTCCAACCTATTGCATAATGGTTAGGCGCATTCCAACTTTCATTGATATATTTACATTCTACAGTAGTAATTCAATTTAATAAACAAGTGTTGTTGTGAATTCAATTATTGGGTTTTGAACAAATAAAATATTTACAAAGTTATTTACATTTATTAATCATATTTACATACAAAGTAACGGACGCTTGGCGTACCTGTTACATCACTCCATGCTTAATTACGAAAATTTAGTTAAATTGATTTAACTAAATTTTCGTAGTGAAAATTTAATTAATATCTACACAAGCTAGGTAAGTATCTAAATTTTTGAAAGTATGTTCGCATTCGGGGTCATACGATATCATCATCAACTACGAGAGCTGACTCCTCCTCAATCTATAGCACACGAAAAACAATGAACGTGCCTACTACTGACCATCAGCGTCTTTCGACTCCGGTCTCCAGCAAATGCTACTACTACTAACATCAATCACGAAACATACCACATTTATAAACAACCTCGGATATTCACAACAATGAACAGAACTAATTGGCAAAAAAAATACTGACACTCATACCCAACGGTTTCGAACGGTACGCTATGTACTACGCACCCCTACCAGAAAATCTTCCATACAACATTCCAGAATATGTCTTCAAAACAGTTTTCTACAAACTGCATGAAAACACGTAATATCCCAAAAAACCCCAAAACAGGCTCATTCAGATTCTGGATCTACCCCAATCATTGCGTTGAGCACCGATCCATTCACTGAATTTACCGCAACGAACTATTTTACAAGGAACTGGCCCACCCCGAAGCTTCCCTTCAGGCAAAATTGTCCACTTCCTTCGTAAAACGTAAGCACTACATCTTAATCAAACTTCTACACCAGATATAAATCTGATAAAGCGAAATTTGAAAAGAACTAAACCCACCACTTACCCCTCGAATAAACTTCACAGTAGCTTCACACTACCTTCACACCGGTACAAGTACTAAACGCACCGCGCGAGAACCGGTTCGAGCCGAGCTGTCAAACTGAACAAAATCAACATAAAGTGAAAACAAACGTGCGTGAAAACCGCGAGCTGCAGGAAAATTCCTCAAAATTTCGTGAATTATTCACGAATATTTGGTGATTTGTGTATTACGGGGGGAGTATTTGAAATGCTTCCTCGTGAAAAAGAATTAATTGCTTTGTGATTTATTTTTTTAGGAGCTGCGACGTGGGATTTGTAAAGGAAAACCTGTTCTACTGACTGCTGCTGAAATCATATTTGTCTGCTGAAGTGAATGTAAACAAGGACCGGGCTATTGTACGAATGGAAGGAAATATGACGATACAGATGAAGTGCTATGAACTGGATCAATGAATTATGATTTGGACGAAACTTGTGTACTGCCTATCAACCGAAGAAATTGCGATGCCAGAACGAATCAGTTCCATACACCGACCATGAAAAACGACCTGACGGTGAAGAATATATCAAGAAGAAGACTACACACTACTATCTACAAGGGAAACATCTTTAAAACGGAAGAAGGACGGACGAAATGATGACGTATATACAATTTCAGCAAGGAATTCAATTCAAAATCGACATATTTACAAAAACGGGTATGATACTCAGATAAGCTACTAATCCTAATCATAAGAACTAACCTTATATAAGTGTAGGATGACTAATTACTAACATTAGGAACGTATCAGGTTAGGCAGGACTACCTTCACCTTCGTCAATTATGGTCCAATCCGGTAAATCCGTTTCCTCGCCAGGGTTTTCGTGATCATCTCATTGTCGCAAATGGTTCATAGCTTTATGTTGGAGAATTTACTGCTTTCTTCGACTACTCCTACTCTTATTCTTCAGAGAAGTCTTCTTATTGTCCATGCACATTCTTGAAGTTCGTCACCAGTAGTTAAAAAGTTTTTGTGGGACGGCTCAACTCATAGAGGAGCACTTCAAGAATGGCCGGTTATATTTTCGTGCAGGGTTTAACTGCTTGGTCCACTCTGTGAGTATACATAGCTTTACATCCAAGAAACTCGACTCGATATACGAGGAGATGGTTCACTATGCCACAGTGTGGATTTTAGTGCACTAATGGTAGTGTATAGTGTCCTTATAAGAAAAGGTACCATAGCTTGATTCCTACCATCTCAGCCCTATCAAGGAGTGAGAATTGATGCCAAACATGTATTTTGGAGCATTCTAAAATGCATGGTTGCCTCTAAGAGGTTGCATAGCTCAAACATTCTGCCACCAGTTTCAAGAGTCTTAAATGTTCGGAAAGCGTTTTTGTTGCCACAACTATGTCATCTAGATAGACAAAAACATAGGGCTCTAAATCGAACCCTATAACTTTGTCCATCAATCGACACATGCTAAACGGAGCATTCGTGAGTCCGAACGGGCAAACTTTGAAACGATATAGACCTTTCGAAGTTCTAAATGCTGTAAAATCACGCGATTCCTCTTTGAGAGGAATCTGGAAATACGCATCTTTGAGATCTATAACCGAGAAATATCTAGCGCTGCCTAAACGATGAAAAATTCCCCTCATGTCACGCATCGGGTATGAATCTTTCTTTGTCAATGCATTTATCCTACGAGAATCCAGACACACTCTAAGCTTTCCGTTCGCTTTACGAACCGGAACTAGAGGGTTGGCCCACTCACTGGAGCACTCTTCTATAGCGTCTAGTTTTTTATACCGTTCTATCTCCCTGTCCATTTCAGCTTGGATAGATGGCGAACATTTGTAGACTGGCTGGCGTCTCGGTTTGGCATCCTCTCGCAATACGATTTCGTGTTGCAATAAGGTTGTACGACCTAAAAAGTTATCTGTTGTGCATGGAAACTGCCTCACTATGGTTTCTAGCTCATGACGCTCCTGTGGGTTTAGATCATGTTCGGTTTCTACCGTTTCGGGCGTAGTTACGGACGCCCCAGGTAGGTCTAATCCCGGTATGTCTAATGACTCATCCGGTATTGTATTTCCTACTATTGGTAACGTGTCAATTGGATGAACGAAGAAGTGAAACGAATCGGAGGGAAACGAGTCCTCAGTTATGCTCAATTCCGCGACCTCTTCTAAACCGTTCGTTCCAATCATCATGGGTTTAATCTTAAAAGCTTCCCAAAAGTTAACGCCTAAAATCAGTTTTCTAGTTATTTCCGGTACTATGACCACCGCAACTACCCTCGTAACTTCCTTGAAGGTAATTGGGACGTTCGCATAACCGACGCAGGAGTATGGAGTTTTGTCAGCTGTGCAAATTCTGATAGGAGAAGCCAATATTTTTAACCCGTGGCTTTCAATGAGCTGCTTAGAATTGGTTACGCTAATGCTAGCTCCAGAATCTAACAAGGACTCAATTTCTTCGTCGAAGATCCTAACTCTGATATGTGGGCATCGATTAGTCTGTATTCTGATTTCTAACAAACTTTCCAAAGGGTCTGTGTATGGAATCGAATTAGGAGAGGGAACGGGTTGACAGGTTGGAATGCTAGAGTTCCCTTTGCTGCATTCCTTCCTTAGTTTCCCGAGTTCTGTGTTGTCTCTGACACCTGAACTGGTGCAGTTCGGCGTGGATGTTTATCGCACGTCGATGAAATTTTGCCAGGGTTTCCACATACATAACAGAATGTAGTTTTAGATTCTCTACATTCCCGCCAAAAATGACCTTGCTGACGGCAATGCCGTTGGGCGCCAAAATGTAGCACGCCAAAAAGTCGTTTGGGAACGACTGGCGGTCTACTCCGTAATAAGGGACTAACACTCCAAAAGAACACGCATGGGACTACCGAGCCGCATTCCGTTGTATAACGAATGGCTTATGCGCCACCTCTATTGAGGACCATTCGCACGTTCGATTGCCCGGTATGAGACCTAACCTCAGGTAGGTTCAGTTCGATCCTTGGAAAGGATAAGAAAACGGTTCGGCTGTCCCCAATTTCACCCACATTAGTCTTACAGATGACAATCTCTTCGAAATACCATAACTAACGACTCTCCCCTAATTGAAACGGTTATGAAATGTTTCCGGAAAGCTTTCACATCTCATCATCGGAAGTTTACCCATCACTCAAACCAAAAACCGAAACCGATCTGGAAATCTGTCCAACCTTCATAGAAAACTTCACTCCATTCAAAATTCAAATCTAAGCGCGCGCAGTGAAATCTTTCATGAAATTAATAACCATGCTTCAAATTCCGGAAGGGAATCTAAGGGATAATTTATTATTCTACTAATCTCAACAGCGATACTTTAGTTCACAAGATTTATTTCATGTCGCATTTCGAATTCAATTCTTATCCTATTCCCTATCCTATTCTGTGCGTGTCTCACTCCGCTTTATCTGCAGCCATCTATTGTCTTCCAAAAACAAAACGCTAGCAAAAATCTCTCGCCGACAGGCAAATTTCAGAACGCCGCAAAATCACAGCCGGTCGTTCATTGACGAATCGATTTGATCGTCGGTCGCATGTGCACACGGACAAAAAAGAAATATAGAGCTCTATTTGTACTTACAGGCGCCTGTTTTTGGTGATACGGGAAACGTGGTCGATCGTTCGCCTCCTCGATCACATGGTGTCCTGGTAGTCGATCAGGTGGTTCACACGGTGGGGGGCGTCAAACTTCTCCTCCTCGCTTTGCACGCTACTAGGGCTAAGGGCTGGCACCTAGCACGGCGGAATCGAACCTCGAAAGGTAAATGCGGACCCACTCCCCGTGGATCGGCTCGCTGGGCACGTTGATGACGGTTGGCCCGACTGACCGTGGTGACGGTGGTCAGCCAATTTGCACACCAGAAATCTCGATGGAGCAATGTGGCTGGGATGATGGCGGTTGGCGAAATCTAAACTGAATATAGAAAGCCGTCGTACGGCTGTACGACATCGGAATATGAGGACACGCACTTTGCACGCACAGAATCAATTTATTACCTTTCTTGAGTTTCTAACTAGCTCACACAATTTATTATCCTATTGGTAGTCAACTGACTTTGGGTTTTAGCTACTGAAATTGAAGCACAATTAATTAACCGTGAAAGATCTTCTCTAAGTCAAACACTACTTCGATTTCCGCGATCACAGGCAGAGCCACACTTCCAACACTTTTTCGAGTCTCCGGGCAAATGACAGAGTCTACGTTGGTCCTCAGATAGGAAAGCTAAGAACCTAAATTAACCGGAAACACATCAACCCCGAACAATTACGAAAGAGTCGTTAATTATTTCTTAAGGATTGACTGCATCTCGCTTTTGCCAGTTCCATTAGATCTAGCTTTCCCATTCCCCCATCCAACCCAAGGACACGAACTGAACTTGACCTTCGGATTTGTTACGAACTCTTATGTTCGGTATCGTTAATCATTTCCCTACTTCTTGACCTTCTAATTCGCGGTGCGTTACCGAGTGTCCAACCTATTGCATAATGGTTAGGCGCATTCCAACTTTCATTGATATATTTACATTCTACAGTAGTAATTCAATTTAATAAACAAGTGTTGTTGTGAATTCAATTATTGGGTTTTGAACAAATAAAATATTTACAAAGTTATTTACATTTATTAATCATATTTACATACAAAGTAACGGACGCTTGGCGTACCTGTTACAAGTGTTCCGTGACGTATTTCTCGTCACTTGCGTGTGTTTTGATCAGTTGTCAGTTGCCCCAACGAACGAACACGATTCGCTAATCAGGGCGCAGTCGTGACCCAACCAGCGAATCTGGACTGTAGTCATCATTAAACCACAGAGAAACAGACGTAACACTTAGAACAATTTTTATTGAAAAACATCGTTTCAAAATCACAAACGCCCAATGCTAATCGTATTGTTATTGGCCGGACCACCACTAGGTGGCGGTAGTGAGCAAACGTCAAACAGGAGCAAAAACGATAGCGCTGCGAGGGGTCAATTGACCAACTACTGAATATTTGAATCAACCGTTAAAAAGGTGATCGATGGGAGGCAAGTGCAGTGTGACGTCTGTTTCTCTGTGATTAAACTACTAGTACCTAGCCGTTCAAAACCAGGACGTTGTGCAAAGGGGTCGTCGTTGTGATTGTGTTGTTCACTTATGGCCCTCTGTTAATTTTCAATTTCTATTCAATTTCTCTCGTCGCACACTTGCGATTCTATCCACCGTTTCTTTCCACCGTTGCTTTCATATACTTATTAGAGTCGATGTAAGCGCCCAGGGCTGAAAACACAGCGTAACAAAAATTAACTTTTGGTCTGTCTCAAGAGCAAACTTATGTGTCTCTGATAGATTTTGGGCCACTGAATCCGAATCCGGGCTCAGATTTGTTCCAGCACGCCACAATTTCGAGCTATATCTCAATTTATAGGGCAAAATATGCGATTTTGGGCTTTTTTGACTGCATGCCATTAAGCATGGAAATATTTTTTTAACCAATCAAAAGATAAATTGGTCTATGGTGGCCTGTCGGTATCGTACAGTGACAGATAGTTTTGGGCGTATTTTGACCATCACTCAGATACTTATCTGAGTAGATGTAAACGCCACAATAATACTCTATTTGCTACTGGCACTGTTCATCCTCGATCACGCACGATGCTCGCCACCTGATCCACCCGTCTACTCGTTATACCTGATCCACCCGTCTTTCCCTCAGCGCTCTGTGCCTTCTTATGCCAACCAAATCTATAGTTTTGAAAGGATGTTTTCCGGCACTCTCACAAAATACCCTGCCCACCATGTCCTCATGGCTTTGACCGCTTTCAGGATGCTGGGTTCGCCGTATAGTGCAACAAGCTCGCATCAAGTTAAGTCATTTAAGAAGCAACAATGCTATAGGACTTGTCATCGGAAAAGATTAATAGGATTTCAAAATTGTTTACTGAAATATTTTAAAGATTACTCGAAAATGTCTGACATATCACATTTGTATCGGATTTTTTTTTTTCAGAAACAGCAACACCAGAACCAGTAGTAAAAACTGGATTACATTCTGCTTCAAAGTACAAAAGGATCCCAGCCAACCGGCACCTGAGCCAGCACCACCCGAGTCAGTCATATTTGATATTTCAGATTAATTTATGTTTTCTTATTAAGTTTGTATCACAATTAAAGAATCACATTTTTAAAACTACCAATCCCATCCTCAAAATAGCTATGGTATTCGAAATTTCAAACTTCAGAAACAATGATGAATCCTTATGAAAATGTGATTCCTTTAGAATTACACTAGTTTATTTAACAAATTCCAATTATTGTTTGTACTTATGAATTGAATGCTACTCATAAATGAATATTTGAAAATAACAAATATTCATTGGTAGGTAGCTATATTGTGATTTTTTTTAATTCATTGCATCGAATAAAAAACTAACAAATCATTTGTTCCAGGACAAGCGTGTGATGTCTGCTTTGATTATGGCCCATACTAACTCATAGCTTTACCGAACCAAACAAAATTCTAACTCAAACAAACCACATCATCGAACTTTTGTAGAGCTGCAATTAAAACAAACATGAACCGTGATGCGAAACCGAGAGAATTTATATTTGTTAGACTGTAAGAGAGGTGTTATTTTTGTAAGGCCAAAAAAGAAACTACAAAGAATCGTGTAGCTTTTTTTACTAATTGAATGTGATAGCAAACTAACGAAATAGGAAAATCGAAACAAAACGTGCGATTAATAAAGTATATTTTATATATCAGCCTAATATCAACCAAAAGAAATCTCAATTATCCCGAACCACGACGAAAATCTGCTTATGGCGATATCTTTATAGTGCTTTATTGTCGACTTTGATGTACATACTTTTACCAGATGTAAGCATTGAAGGCGCGCCACAGACACAGGGTTAAAGTATAAATGCATTCTGGAATTGGAAGCGCATCGAAGAATCGTTCAAACACATCTAGATTCAACTATTTATTGCATACAGTCAGTGACAAAACAATTCAACGATTCAACGTCAAATTATACATTGAACATTGAATTTTAATAAGAAACTATTGTTTTTTTTTCACATAAATCATCCGAAAGCCATTAGGGTCATTAATACCCTACCAGAAATATTTAGCGTTGATAGTCACTAATAGTAAATGCATCGAGAGTTCATTATTCGAAGAAGAAGCAGCTTTGAACTCGAAAGCAAGTTTCATAGATCAAATTTCGTAGGTGTTCACCAAAGTACTACTTTCAGCTTTCAATAATTTCAAATACCTACGTCCTTTCGAAAAAAAATGTTCCTAACGGGGGATAAACAAAAAATCAGATTCCTTATTTTAATTAGTATCTGTGCCATAGTGTCAGCACAATATTGGAATACAAAATTTTAGATTGACCAGAAAAGTTCAAAGTTACGATTCGTCTATGTGAACAACATACCAAATGGGGTAACTTGCAACACTTTTCGACTTTGAAGCAATATCATTGAAAATCTAAACATTTGAAACACTCTGTAAAGCATCGTGTACGCTAATTACCTCGAGTAGAATACTTTGCAGCACTTGATTTATCAAAATATGTTGTCACCTAATCAGGAGGTGCGAAATACATGCGTGTTGCAAGTTTCCCCATCTATGGGGTAACTTGCAACACAGGACATGAAGCTGAGTTAGCTATCATCAAACAGCACTAACATTCCAGTGCTTAGTCGTTTTGTAAATTTTTGATGTTATGCATGAAAAATGGATTGAACAAATGTACACTAACCAATTGACATATAATTTTTCATGAAAGAATTGATATTTATTGCAAGCGAGAGTATATCGTTTAACAACAGGTCTCACGTCCCTCAAATATAAAAAAATATAGGGGTCTCGTGACTCAGTACTCGTTCCAAAATGTCAACAATGATTATTGTCATTTCTTGAAAAGGTAGAATGAGTCATCTTCAATTACAGCTAAAACAACATGATTGAAACACACCTATTCAACTTTGTAAATATTAAAGTCGCCAAAATGGGTATTCATCTGAAATAATTTATTCCATTTAGGTTCAGAATTGATGTTGGTGATTGTTTTGTAGCGCCCATAAACTAAATAAAACTATTAATAAGACGAAACATGAATGAAACTTCAAAATATGGTATTTCCTAACAATGTTTGAAGGTCACGTGCAAAAAATGTCAAAAATTAGTTGTTATTTGAAAATGAACGCGTTATGCAATCATTAAACGATCCATTTCGGTTGTTTCTGTCAGAAATATCGCAAAATGATGATAAATAATAGAAGGTTTTGTCAAATTCAACTGTTGCAAGTTACCCCACAGTGGTTGTTGAATATCATGAAGAATTTTTACATTACTTAGTCGATAAGTTTATCAAACTTTTTTCGTTTAGCTAAGCTTACTATTAGGTACTCTAACTGCAAGCAAGGTCATCAGACTTATCTCATTTACCATAGGGGAGAGGTGAAGCACGATTTTCATACTTGTTTTTATGGCATAAAATGAGCAAACCGTTTTAACAGTGTAGCTAAACAATAAACAAAGAAACACATCTAATTTTTCCACCAAATCGACCTTTGGTACACATAATTACAATAGCCGAAATAGTAGTTCATACAGTGACCCCACAATTTATGAATCGGCAAAAATGACCACAGTTTATGGATCACTCCATTTGATCAACACGGTGATTCATAAATAGTGTACAAAAATTAAGATGATTCATCGGTGTGGGGTCACTGTACTAGTTTTCATTAATATTAGAAAATACTTCGCATTTAGTGTATGTCACCATGTTGCAAGTTACACCGCTGTTGCAAGTAACCCCGTTTGACGGTATACTTGTAGGGCATAGTCTGGCCAAAATCTATCCAATATTTCCATTATTTCATATTGATTTTTTTCTAATTCTCAGTAGATACTCCAACTACTAATAATTCCTGAGCTATTCAAGTAATTTGGGCAAAACTGAGCCGTGGAGACTTTATCCTAGGAGCAAGTCAGATTGAACAAGAGTTTGCTTTGTTGTAATATTGTAATGTTGTAATGATGTAAAGCTTTCATGTAATTATATCCACCATTTAAAACACACCACGACCACTCTCGCCTCTTCCACTTATCGTTACAAAGTGAACGAGTTGATATCATCATAGAGGATCTAAACGCTCAGGTAGGTCAGGAGGAGGAATTCAGACCGACGATTGGAAAGTTCGGCGCCCACCAGCTGACGAACGAAAATGACCTACACCTCATCGATTTTGCCGCCTCCAAGAACATGGCCATTATTCGTAGCACATTCTTCCAGCATAGCCTCCCGTATCGTTACACCTGGAGATCACCACAACAAACGCAATCGCAAATAGACCACGTTCTGATTGATGGAATGCACTTCTCCGACATTATCGACGTCAGGACCTATCGTGGCGCTAATATCGACTCTGATCACTACCTGGTGATGGTTCTACTGCGCCAAAAACTCTCCGTTATCAACAATGTATGTACCGTGATTTCGTGTGAAATTGATCACTTTTCACAGTTTTTGGCGTCTAATTTTTGAATTATTATCGATATGCTCAAACTCAATGCTTTCAAACAAGTACGGCCAGGGGCTGAATCAGTCAACGAAGTTGAAACTTCTACTGCTTATCATTTTATTGTAATAAATATCATTTAAAATGAAAAATCAAAAAAATTGCTTTCGGGGTGAAATTGATTACCCAACTAACATTTTCAGCGCTATAAGCTTCAGTCATTTGCTTTCTGTTGCGTAACCATCGAGTAAGAGCAGTCAACGCTGAATATAAGGAAAGCTAGTCAAATATATATCGTAAGCTAATACACGACTGCAAAACAAGCATCATACAGCTACCAAACTCGGTTTTCAGAAATTCATTGCTTGTCACTGGGGCTGCCTTTACTCCACCGTATTCCAACTCCGGGAGATTTCCCGGAAGATCTGAAAACTTGAACACATCGGATAGGAGTCCCCACTAACAAAACAGCTGCTACTATACAGTACAATTAATTATACTGACAAATCCCCAAACCAGCAGCGCTTTAAAGGCCGTTATGCGATTTCATTACGGCTAGAAGCTGTAATAAAGAAACTGTTGGTTCACCAACACGGCTTCTCGGATATAAACATTATTGTCAAAACAAACTTTAAGCGGTATATATAGCTACTACACAAATTCTTTACAGCTATCCATGTATGTGCTGTGAAATTATTTGGGTTGCTTTTATTGCACTTTAATTCAATGCCGGAAGATTTGCCGGAAGATGTACAAATCGAGTAAGAGTCCCAGCCACTACAACAGCTGCTTTTATACAGTACGTTTTGTAATGATGCCAAAATACAAAACAGCAGCGCTTAGTAGCCGTTTAAAGAACACTCTTTCAGCTAGAAGCTGTGAAGATGAATCTGTTGGCGCAACCACACAGCTTGTTCAATGTAAACATTTATTGCGTTTGACGTTTCACAAGCTTTTACAGCAAGATGAAGTTGGGTAAGCTTTCTTGTGGCACAATTATGAAGCCTTGTCTGGAGTAAAACAAAACGGGCTATTTTCTATGTTATTTATATATAGCAGTGTGGCAGCGAGGACATCATCGGGACCAGTGGATACGGAGATCGGGAGTTCGATTCCAAGTAGCGGCAAGTAGTTTAATTATTCAATTTTAAAAGTGATAATTCCAGTTCCACATGTATTGCGTCACGGTATCCATAACCTAATTATATTTAATCGTTTAATTTGGGGATGCCGTAAAACTATTATTTAACAATTGCGAAAAGGCTGAAAAAGTGCCTTCTCAAGATGTTATTCAGTTAGTGGTTACATAGGAGCCGAGAAAAAAGCTATGACTAGGTGGCATAGAAGCTGATCGCACAGCATGTACAAGCTGATTAAGTTCGCCAGATTCATTGGTATAGGGCTTGCATAGAAGCTTCCGTCCATATGTACAACACAGTAACTCAGCATCAAGTCGTATTAAGGACGCTTTGTTGACGTTTACATTCACAATAAATGTTAGTTGGGTAGTCAATGAAATGCCTTTGTAAATCTTGAAAATGTTGTTTCTACCTGAATTGACCACCCCATAATGCGAAAAGCGATGCAAAACTTTTACAACTCTACTATTTTTTAATTATTTAAGTTTAAAGTTTGATAACACAATTATTTAAGTTTAACGCTTTATTTTTAACAAACAAAAATGGCCCTTACATCGATCAATTTCACCTCACTGATCAATTTCACCCGAAATCACGGTACAGTACCGGCGGCCGCCCCGGTACGATCTGGAGCGACTGAAGCAACCGGATATCGCCACCGCATACGCGCAGAATCTCGAGGCAGCGTTGCCGGACGAGGGTGTGCTCGATGTGGCCCCTCTAGAGGATTGCTGGAGTACAATCAAAGCAGCCATCAACAACGCAGCCGAGAGCACTATCGGGTACGTAGAACGGAGTCGACGAAACGATTGGTTCGACGAGGAGTGCAGAGCGGTTCTGGAGGAGAAGGATGCAGGAAGGGCGGTAATGCTGCAGCATGGAACCCGACAAAATGTGGAGCGATACAGACAGAAGCGAAAGCAGCAGACCCGTCTCTTCCGGGAGAAAAAGCGCCGCCTGGAAGAAGCGGAGTGCGAGGAAATGGAACCGCTGCGCTGTGTCGTTCACAAGAAACACGTAAGTTCTACCAGAAGCTCAACGCATCCCGCAAAGGCTACGTTCCGTAAGCCGAAATCTGCAGGAATAAGGACGGGAGCCTCCTGACGGACAAACGTGAAGTGATCGAAAGGTGGAAGCAGCACTTCGACGAGCACCTGAACGGCGAAGAGAATGTAGGCACGGAGAACCAAGGCAGCGAAGGAAATGACTATGTTGGTGCAGCAGAGGACAGGAACGAACCAACTCCCACGCTGAGGGAAGTTAAGGATGATCCACCAGCTCAAAAACAAACAAAGCGGCTGGTAAGTACGGTATCGCAGCAGAACTCATCAAGATGGGCCCGGAAAGTTTGGCCACCTGTCTGTACCAGCTATTAGTCAAGATCTGGGAAACCGAACAGCTACCAGAGGAGTGGAAGGAAGCGATAATCTGTCTGTTTCGAGCGATCACAATTATGAATGCCACCTACAAAGTGTTATCCCAGATCATCTTCCGTCGTCTTTCACCTAAAGTAAATGAGTTCATGGGAAGTTACCAAGCCGGTTTCATCGCCGGCCGGTCGACAACGGACCAGATCTTCACCGTACGGCAAATCCTCCAGAATTGCCGTGAATACCAGGTCCCAACGCACCATCTGTTCATCGACTTCAAGGCGGCATACGACAGTACCGACCACACAGAGCTATGAAAAATCATGGACGAGAACAGCTTTCCCGGGAAGCTGACTAAACTGATAAGAGCAACGATGGACGGTGTGCAGAACAGCATCACAAAACGCAGTATGCAAGACAAAGTTTGCCGGGTACAGCTAGTATGGTGTAAAATTGTTGATTCAGTCATAGAGATTCTCTGTGATTCAGTTTTATCTTAAGGCAAAACTGGAAGCATTTCCTCATTTTTTTGGTTTTTGATTTTTTATTAAATAACGAAGCAATATTTTCAAATTCGGTTTTCGTGCACATGTAGAGTATTGATCAAGGTATCTTCTGAATTTTTTTGAGGTGGAAAATGTTTTCCATTTTTGCAGAAACCATTTTTTGTGAAATTTCATTCAAAAGTGGTTTCTGCAAAAACGAATAACATTTTCCACAACAAAAAAAATCAGAAGATACCTTGATCCATACTCTACATGTGTACGAAAACCGATTTTGATAATATTGCTTCGTTATTTAATAAAAAATCAAAAACCAATAAGTGAGTAAATGCTTTCAGTTTCGCCTTAAGGACAAACGTCTTGAAATCCCGCTTTAACAGTGCATCAGAACTTCAAACGCACAAATCTCAAGATGCAAGCTTCAAACAACAGCGCATTTTATTATTTTGTTCTTGCTCAGTTGTAATAAGCTTAAAATAATAAGATCAGGTGCGCTGGTTTTGTTCACGAACAGATTTGTGCGCTCGAAATCGTGAGTAGGTGCCAAAGTCGGCCATTGTGGCGGACATTTTGGTATCCTAATAAGTCTGTCCTTAAATTGGATGTTATACCACAGATAACAGACGTTTATGCTTATATTGGCAATGTGTGTAAAAATGCTCAACAGCCATTTTGTATGTAACGAGCAGCTGAAACTCATGTGGCAATCATTTAGAGATGGCGCAGTGATCGATAGTCAGTGATCGCTTTCAAGATTGCATGCACTACGCAATTTTACATTCAAGATTGTATTCGATCTTGAATGAAAGTGGAACTTTGAACTATTTTTGCATTCAAGTTAGATGTAATGTCGCAATCAGTTGAGTAGATGGCGGTAGTGAGCCAAAGTATATCGTTTTGAACATTTACACAGGATTCTGCGGAAAATTTGTACTAGCATAAACATCTGTTATCTGTGGTTATACTAAATAAATGAAAAACATATGAATGAAAGGTATAAAAGGGTATTTTATTATTAAAACTTAAGTTTTCATCAATCGCTACTGCTGCTGGAATGAGATCTTCTCCGGGACTTCTTTTTCTTGCTCTTCGACTTTTTCTTCTTCTCTTTTTTGTGCTTCTTGGAAGATTTCCTGTGGTGGCGACGCTCGTCCTCCGAATCCTCACTCGATGAGGTCGATGTCGAATGCTTGCGTTTTAGCTTTTTCTTCATCTTTTTGGCAGCTTTTCTGCGTTCCTTTTCGGCGCGCTTCTCCGCTCGAGCGCTTTCCTCCAGCTCCTCTTGACGCCTAAGTTCCTGCAGTGGAGTCAAGTAGTTCAACTCCGGAGATTCGCTGCTGGATCTTTTCTCCTCGGGCACAATGGTCTGCCGGGTTTCATCGATCTGGCGAAGACAATATTTTTCTGAATATTATACGATATGAGAGCTCAGCTAAATAACAACTGTTTTAAAATATATTTGAAAGGATCACAATTAAGCAAAGTTTCGTGTTCAAAAAGAACTGCTCAAGAAATTTGTTGATCGATTCCAGGCAGAAACTTTCTACAGAGACTGCCATTTGAATTGTCAATTCTTCGCAACTACGTACTACAATCGAAGAAAAACGGTTTCTTGGGCGATTCAGGCAAAGAATTGCCCATGCATCAAGATGGTCCGAATTTTTTCTTCTGAACTGCAAGCAGCCCAATGTTCTAGTTCGCAAAAATTTTCGTCGAGTTCAGCTTTTCTTCGTCTTTTTGCTAAGTTCTCAGCAGCAGATTGTTACAAAAAAAATGGTGCTACACACTACAAATGCATCGTGCCCTACGTTGGGCGACACAATACGGACAACTGTTAGCAGAACCCTCCAAATGCTCATTTTATTTTCCGCATCGAGCCCCAGATTTGGGAACTAATGGGATACGAAAAGTAAAATGGAATATTACAAATGCACAAAACACAAACATGCAACACATAACAGAAATTATTCCCGAATATCCAGATGGATAACAATGTCCAATCCCAGGATGACGAGGATTCAATGTTTCATTATTGTTCTTGGTCCATCAGCCAATCCTGTGATCGTATTGTGTTTCCAGTTCAAAACCGAATTAGCGACATTTTTCCTTTTACTTCCGCTGCTTTTGCCTTGCGTTATACACTATGTCAGAAGTGGGGCACTGTATAGAATACCAGGTGTACAATTCAGCGCCCCACTTCCGACATTGTGTTTAACGCAAGGCAAAAGCAGCGCAAGTAAAAGAAAAAATGTCGCTAATTCGGTTTTGAACTAGAAACATAATATTTTTTGGTGTAGGAGTTTCTAATCTTAAGGGGCACTTGGGTTCAAACTTAAGTACAGGAATTAAATATATGTTTACATATTTACTGCACGACAAAAACTTAACCCTTAAAGGCGCACGACAATAAAAACTGATTTAAAAAATAAATTAATAATTAATAATAAAAGTGAAGGTTAATTATTTTGGAGCGTTTTTAGGTATGTTGTTTTAAAACAACATTGCGCTTTTAAGGGTTAAATCCAAAACATTATAACAGTGATTAAAAACGGGGCACATACTCTGCAAAGGCTCATTTTGTTCATTTGCACGGTACCTACCTTTAGATAATTACGGCATTGATACGTTAAATGACCGGCGTATCCGCATTTTTTACAAGCCGCTCGTACTGTGTTCTTTTGACCTCCACCGGTGAGAAACTCCATCGCTTCAATGAACTTTATTTGTTATATTATTATTATTATATGTATAAATAAAGTTCTTAGTCAATACTTCGCTTCTGAAATGGGGAAAAAAGATTAATATCTAAAATGAAATGAATATCGCGACCATTCAGTCTCACTATGTACTTTGTTTACAAACAAGGATAAATGAAAACGAGCATCAAAACACTCCAGGGGTGCATTTAGTGAAGCTAGTTTTGCGATTTATACGAGTCCTGTAACCATAGTTGATTCATTTTGAAGTTGTCTAATCGGAATACATTTCAAACCATCTACATTTGTCGAATGTTCTGTGCATGACGTTTTTCAATAGATCTATAACGTTATAAAAATAACTTTTACCTATAGGTATACAAATAACTTATATCTATATTTATGCAAATAATATATGTATATTTTCCTCAACCTAAGGATAGGTAAAACCGTGGGTAAAACAAAGTTCATACGTCGAGAGACACGAGAGTGTTTTGAGCGGGCAACAATTTGAAAAGCCAAGAACTTCTATTACCTGGTTCTTAATCAATAGCGCACTAGACTTCTAGGTAGGGTATGTGTGCCATCATTAATCTCACGCTCCCATATTCATCCTATTCGAAAACAAGCGATTACGGCACCGATTGATTCCGTTCTTTTTGTTTTCATGGGTGCTCACTTCTAACAAAAAAAATACAAAAATAAGAAACAAAACAAACAGCGCTTCAATCCTTTATTTTTCGTAGGATGAAAATGGGAGCCACATGCTTAAGAAGGGAACCAATACCCTACATGTTTGTATAACTCTACACTCTCAGCATCTTAAGGACAAACGTCTTAAAATCCCGCTTCAACAGTGCATCAGAACTTCAGACGCACAAATTTCAAGAAGCAAGCTTCAAACAGTGCTTTTTATTATTCTGTTCTTGCTCACTTGTAATAAGCTTAAAATAAAAAGCTCAGGTGCGCTGGTTTTGTTTACGAAGAGATTTGTGCTTTCGAAATCGTGAGTAAGTGCCAAAGTCAGCCATTGTGGCGGCCATTTCGGGACTCTAACAAGTGTGTCCTTAATAGCCCTCCTCTACTCACTGTTTTCTGCATTTTTCCTATTTTCCTAAACTACGCTCTTTTTAAGGTGTCATGATGCATCACTGAGCTTTCGGACGAATCATTAACTTTTTGCTTTTCCATTTGTTTGCCTCGCTTTTTTGAAGTGATAAAAAACTGGTTATTCTGCAGTAACGCAACTGAAAAAGTATCATCGCAATCACTGCGAGTGAGCATATAGGATGATACTTTTTTTATACAAATATTCACTTTCGTGGCTGAGATTTCTCACTTTGAAATTTCGAACCACACATCCAACATGGCTGCCGATGCTGATGATGCCGTAAAAAGCCTTAACCCTTCTCCATTTCTGTAATGCAGTGGTGCAAACAGCGTGGGAATTATGATTTCTTGCCTAATTAGATTCTGTTTAAGGTGAAACATCAAGAAATCCCATTGGAACTTTGCATACAAACTTTAGAGGCACAAATCTGACGAACGAAGCATCGAACCAAGCCGCACTTGATTTTCCTGGCTTTGCTCACTTGCAAAAAGAGGCAGCTTTTCCAAAACGAGCGCATTTATTTACGAATTTTTAATATTTGTGCTCTTGAAAACGTGAGTAGGGGTCTAAATCGGCCATTGTGGCAGCCATATTGGTATTCTTTGAAGTTTCTCCTTAATCAAAAGTTTGGGTAACTGTATTGTTGAAGTTGCAAGACATAAATATAACAACACTGTTACCCAAACTTTTGCTCAAACAGCATCAAATTAGCCAAAAAATCATAATACCCACGCTCTTTGCACAGTTCTACAAAGCTCCTATGAAAAATTCATATTTTGAGGGGATTGATGAAAGGCTGCGGAGCACTAGCAACGATTTCATTAGAGAAATTTTTCTCATTTTTTTTTAATTTCTTGGGGTTTTCAATAGATAGGCCACAAGATATGGGCTCCAAATTTAGAAACATAAATACATATTAAAAATATTTTAAAAAAAACTCAATTAAAGGGAACTTAAATGCAGGGCTGTTACAAAATTTCCAAAATATCATCCGCGATATTCGCGACCTCTGAAATAAAATCCGCGACTCGGAAAACAAATCCGCGACATGAACATTAATATTAAAATCTATCTATCTATTCTATCTATATCTATCTATATATATATAAAAATGAGTTTGAAGTCCCTTTGAGGCAACAAAACTAACGAACGGCTGAACCGATCAGGATGACTTTTGCATGGTTTGATTCGTATTCATGGTGACTGTGTTTATAAGTTTTTAGCGTACACTCAATTATTCGCGGGGTTTTCTCTAGCGAAAAGAGATGGTGTGAACCGATTGAGATGTAAGCTAATACTCCTCATGTCCAGTTTATTAAAATTCAATCAGTGGTACATTGTCTGCTATTGTAAGTGTGGATGGTATAATTGGTACAATAGTGTGTTGTGTCGAGAGAAATTTGAGAGCTATTGCAGGTACTATTGATGATAGCTGTCGGTGTAGTGGAGGACCTTTCGGTCGTGGATGCAGCAGCCAGATCGGATGCTGTGGATGTCGCACCGATTGATGATGCGACAGGGATGAAGCTGATGATGCTACAGTACTCCCCTCTTAGACTAGGTTTCCTTCTAGCGGTAGCGGAGTGGAATAACGACTCGTCGACCAGAACGAGTGACCCTAGTCGATGGAGTCGTAGCGGATGTTGTAGCTGCCGAATCTGGTGCACTCGGTGAATCCTGATCGTCGAAAGTGTAGGCGGGTTTCAGGCGGTCGACCGAAACGTTTACTGTCCGCCCCTTGATGCATACGCTGAAGAATTTTTCACCTCGGCTTACCACCTCGAAGGGTCCTTCGTAGGGAGGTGATAACGATGGCCGAATCGAATCGTTGCGCACGAAGACGTTCTTGCACGATTGAAGGTCCTGGTGAACGAAGAAATTGCGGCTGCCGTGCCACGCTGTTTCTGTCGGGCGTAGATTGCTCATGGATTTTCGGAGATTTGCAACAAATTCGGTTTCGTTTCGGCCCTTTGAACTTTCGACGAAAAACTCGGATGGAATTCGGAGGGTTGTTCCGTAAACCATCTCGGCCGGAGATGCCTTGATGTCTTCCTTGTAGGTTGTTCGCAGGCCAAGCAAGATCATCGGGAGATGTTCGCTCCAGTGATCGGGATCGTGGCAAAGGATGGCTGATTTCAAGGTCCTGTGCCACCGTTCGATGATGCCATTCGATTGGGGGTGGTATGCTGTCGTGCGTAGGTGGGTGGTTCCAAGCATGCGAGTCAGTTCGGAGAACAGCGATGATTCGAATTGCCGTCCTTGGTCGGTCGTGACGCAGGCTGGAACACCAAACCTAGCAATCCACCCGGAGACCAGAGCTTCAGCAATCGTTGGCGCAGTCATGTCCGGTATGGGAAACGCCTCAGGCCACCGAGAGAATCGATCAATGGCCGTAAGGCAGTAGCGATGTCCTTTGCTTGGCGGAAATGGTCCAACAATGTCGATGTTGATGTGGGAAAATCGACTGTCGGGCGCAGAGTAGCGGGACACTGGCGATTGCGTGTGGCGTGTCACCTTCGATCGCTGGCACTGGAGGCAGCTCCTGGCGAAAGCAATGCTGTCCTTGCGGATGCTGGGCCAAACGAATCTCTCCGTCATCAATTTGGCCATTGCACGCGTTCCAGGGTGTGACAGCTGATGGGTAGCTTGCAGAGCGACGTTACGGAACGGTTTTGTCACAAAAGGGCGAATGCGATCGCCTGAGCAATCACAAAGCAATTGCTTCGTGCTGCCTGGAACGGTAAAAAGCTTTAACTTTAAAGAGGTTTTTGATTTACCTTGCTGAATATCACGAAGCTCGTCGTCGGTCTTCTGGTCATCAGCAAGCGCGTCGAAGTTGATCGAGGGTGCAGATTGGATGGCAGCGATGCGGGAGAGCAAGTCCGCCACGATGTTTTCCTTGCCAACTATGTGCCGGATATCCGTCGTAATTTGCCCAATGAAGTCCAACTGGCGAGCTTGTCGGTTTGAGGCCTTATCGAGCTTCTGACGAAAGGCGAAGATGATTGGCTTGTGGTCCGTATAGATGTGGCAGCTTCGTCCTTCCAGCATGAACTTGAAGTGCCGCACAGCGAGGAAGATGGCGGTCAGTTCACGGTCGTAGGTGCTGTAGCGAAGCTGGGCTTTATCGAATTTCTTCGAGAAAAAACCCAAAGGTTGAGCCTGCCCATCGACGATTTGGTGCAACACTGCACCTGCAGCGATGTCCGAGGCGTCGACCCAGAGCGACAGTTCGGCGGATTTGGCGGGATGCGAAAGAAGCGTTGCTTGGGCGAGCTGCTGCTTGCACCGCTCGAAAGCTGCGCGGGTTTCATCACTCCAGGTCAATGGTGTACAATCGTTGCGCTTGTTGCTGGGGGTCATCGCCAGCAGCGGAATTTGAGCTTCGATCGCATTTGGGACGAATCTTCGGTAGAAGTTGATCATCGCCAGGAAGCTTTTCAACTCCTTCACTGTAGATGGTAGCTTGAAATTCTGGATGGCCTCCACACGATCAGGAAGCGGGCGAATCCCTTCAGCTGAGACGGAATGTCCCAGAAAATCCAGTGCTTCGCGGCCGAATTCGCATTTGGCAACGTTTATTGCCAGGTTGTGCTGCTTGAGCCTCTCAAACAGCTGACGAAGATGGTCCCGATGCTCTTCGGGCGATGACGAGGCGATGAACAGATCATCGATGTAGGGGAAAATAAAATCCAATCCACGAACGACTTCGTGAATGAGCCGTTGAAAGGTTTGGGCCGCATTCCTCAATCCAAACGTCATGAACGAAAACTCAAACAGCCCGAATGGCGTCGTGATAGCCGTTTTCGGAATGTCGTCGGGATGAATTGGCACCTGATGGAACGCCTTCTGCAAGTCAACTTTAGAAAAAATAGTTTTACCTTGCAAAATGGTCGTGAAGTCCTGCAGGTACGGCAGGGGGTATCGATCCGGAACGGTCTGGGCATTCAACGCACGGTAGTCTCCACATGGTCGCCAGGAGCCGTCTGCCTTCTTCACCATATGGAGCGGGCTGGCCCAGTTGCTGCTGGACGGTCGGCAGATTCCTAGCTTCATTAGGTGCTCGAATTCAGTGCGCGCTGCTTCGAGTTTGTCCGGTGGGAGCCGTCGCGGTCTGGCATAGACGGGCTGACCGGTCGTCTCGATGCGATGCACAATAGATGACTTGCTGATCGTGCCCGGCGGGGCGAGCCGAGTGATGCTGGGGTATTCTGCCAGTAGTTCAGCATACGGCGACACTGCACTAAAAGTCTTGATCGAGAACTCACTAGTACGCGCGAGGACACCGGCGGATTCGAGATTGGTGGTGTTATCGATTAGACGGTTTCGTTTTAAATCGATCAACAAATCGAAATTGCAAATAAAGTCCGCACCAATTATTCCCGATGTCACATTCGCGATTAGAAATGTCCACAAAAACTCGCGGCGCAGTCCAAGGTTCACTTTAAGAAGCACTTCACCGTACACTTCTATTGGCGTTCCGTTCGCGGCGAACAATTTCGTGGATGTTGGCTTCACTTTTGCTGAATGCAATCCTTTCGGCACTACGGACACATCGGCACCAGTGTCGATTAAAAACTGCATAGCGGTGGTCGAGTCCGTAATTTTGAGGCGATAGATTGCGGCTGTGGTAGAAAGTTCGCCAATTTCCCCCACAGTATCAGCAGAGTGACGTCATTGCTGGTTCGATGAGGCCTGCTGGCTTGTAGAGCAGGGCTTTCGGCATCTTCGGGCATCGTTCCCGAATGTTCGATGGTACCAGCATGGGCCGGACGATGAATCCCTCTCGCGATTGGCACTTCGCTTTTCACCTCCACGAGAACGGGAACGGGAACGACCACGAACACTTTTCTGGATAGGCAGCATCTTTTCGAGCCGCCGCGAGAGCTCGGCGATTTCCCGCTTCAGATCCTGGATTGGATCAATGGCTGCAACTTCTGCGGGTTTCGTTGCCGCCATCGCTGAATTTTGCACGTTGCTGTCCAGGGCGTTGATCTTTCGCAGAACCATCGAATCTACAATGGCGTCGGCGATGGTGATTTTGTCCGCCGCGTCGCCTCTCGATGCAATCACCGCTGCTTGGGCATGTGGAGGCAATCTGGTTGCCCAAAGGTCGAGTAGCACCGCTTCTCCGAGGGAGCTTCCAGCTACGCGCTTCATCTCGTTGAAGAGCTGGCTTGGCTTGAGGTCCCCCAGAGGCATATCGGACAGCACACGTTGAAGGCGCCGCTGCTGGCTGTCGGCAAAGTACGCGATCAGCTTCGTCTTGATGTAGGCGTACTTATCGTTCGCTGGAGTGGCATCGACAATCGACCGCAGCTCGGTCAGCTTGTTTGGAGGAACCTGTGCCATCACGATATTGTACCGACGGGAATCGTGTTGGGCACCGATGCCTGACGCGGCGAACCAGAATTCGAGCGACATAAAATAGGTCTCGATATTCGTGTCGGCCATGCTGGGAGGATTGAGACGCGGCGCATTAATTGTTTCGACAGCCGGCTGGGCTATCGGGGGAATCACCCCACTGGCGCTAGATTTATCCTCCATCGTCGCACTTGCACGTAGTCGACCGAAAAAACTACTTCGAATCGCGATTCGCGGTACCCGTGATCGACAAAATTAGCGATTTGTGGTAATTAATCACGTCGGGGTCACCACTTTAGCGTACACTCAATTATTCGCGGGGTTTTCTCTAGCGAAAAGAGATGGTGTGAACCGATTGAGATGTAAGCTAATACTCCTCATGTCCAGTTTATTAAAATTCAATCAGTGGTACATTGTCTGCTATTGTAAGTGTGGATGGTATAATTGGTACAATAGTGTGTTGTGTCGAGAGAAATTTGAGAGCTATTGCAGGTACTATTGATGATAGCTGTCGGTGTAGTGGAGGACCTTTCGGTCGTGGATGCAGCAGCCAGATCGGATGCTGTGGATGTCGCACCGATTGATGATGCGACAGGGATGAAGCTGATGATGCTACAAGTTAAAAACAGTTTCAAAAATGAACCTTAAAGTAAGAAAATTGATAAAGTACTGATTTTTCATGAGTTGGGAAGGAAATCAACACGATCGAAATTAAACCAATCTAGAGTGCGGTGATGTTATGAGCTCAACAGTTGTCAATCCACCACAGCTTGGCAAGACAACGTTTGCCGGGACAGCAAAACGAAATCCCTTTGAGGCAACAAAACTCACAAACGGCTGAACCGATTAGGATGGCTCTTGCACGGTTCGATTCGTTTTCATGGTGGCTGTGTTTATATGTACAAAAAGTTACGAAAATCAACTAGAAAAGTAACAAAATTGTAAAAGAACTGATTTTCTATGAGCTGGGAAGGAAATCAACACGACCGAAATGAAATCAATCTAGAGTGCGGTGCTATTTTGAGTTCAACAGATGTCAAACCGCCACAAGACAGCAAGACAAAGTTTGCCGAGGGGATGTTGGTTGTTTTTTTTATCGATAAACTATTTATAAGTAAGAACAAAGAAATATAATGTCGAATTCGTTTTTGATTCAGTTCCAACCTGGGTTGGAACTGGATGAGATCACAGTTTCAACCCCAACCCGACTTCGTTTTCGCTTGTACTAAAGTTTGTTTGACGTTTGTTTGTTTACACATTTTCCGCCAATCCAGTTCCAACCCAGGTTCAAAAACGAATTCGACATAACTTTGGAATAGGTAAATGCTCAGTTTGAAAATCAACCATGCGTTTTATTGTTTTAAACAAGCCTCATTTTTCTGCGTGTAAATTAGAAAAATAAAACTCAAAATTGTTGGCTAAATTACCCCGACGACTGAACAAAAACACCACATAAGACTTCTATTGTTTAAATACCTTGAATGACTTTCAAATTAGTTTGTTTTCCATATACTTCAAGTTGATACTATATGATTCAATATCAAGCGAAGCAAATTAGGTTTGTATTACGTTAGGCGATATAAATTCTTTATTGAAGATATGGTGCTCATAATACCCCGACGGTTCAAAATCGACGCAAAAAAACTCTTTTTTCAAAATTCATTTTTTGGCATATAAACACGATTGGACTATGATATTTTTATGCTACTAGTGCAGTATTATCAGAATCATTCTGGCCATACGATGTGTGAGAAACTCAACGTTGTTTTCTGCATCTTCATTCACTTGCATCATGCAAGTTATCTCAGTAACATGTTTATCACTGAAATACCTGATCTCAAGTCAACCAAGTTCTTGGGGGATAAGAACCATACACACCAAATTTTTTGAAACGCTTCCAGCACAAAAAAAATCAGCAAAATAAATTGCTGAATTTCAGCAAAATTTTTGCTGAATTTCAGCACAACGTTGCTGATCAACTGTCAAAATTGCTGGATGGTTCAGTAAGTTGAAAAATTATTGCTGATATTCAGTAAATCCGCATTGCTGAATGAAATCAGCACAAAAAAAATCAGCAAAGTTTGCTGAATACCAGTAAACAAAATTTGCAGTGTATGTCAGCAGGAGACGGGCTTGGTGGTCTAGTGGCTACCGCTTCTGATTCGTATGCAGAAGGCTTGGCAGAAGGTCATGGGTTCAATCCCTGGCCCGTCCTTTTCATCCTACTTTGTATCTTTCTATCCACTTTCTCTCACTCTCTCTTCTCTACATATACAACTCATGTATATTCATATGTTCATAGCCATTGCTAGAACCAGAAACGAATTGAAAAAAAAGTCGTTTCCCTCCCTTCCAACTTCCACTCACAGCACAGTGTATATATAACGCCTATAAGTTATGCAACCAAAGCGTGCTGTTGTGCCGCTTGACCTTATTTACCTTATTCACCACACAATCTATCACGAACACTATAAATAACCCTATCCATGGATCGCATCACCGACCCAACGGTGACTCCCAGATCTCCCATCCTTTCCGTCTAACAAATACCCCAGTCCGTGCGGGTTGTGGGACGCAGAGTGCTCTCGGTCTCTAGTAGCAACAACCAGTACACTCTAACATTCCTTTCCCTTCCCAGCTGACTATAAGGACTTGGCCGGCGCCGTTATTGATCAAATATGCATGAGCTGCTAAAATTGCACTTTGAGAATAAGTGGAATGTCCCAGCCCCTTATTCAGTTGGATCACAGTGCAACTGGTACCAGTTCAGATCAATCACGGAGGAGCAACCATTGGCATGTATAGTCAGAATTGATCGTGATCGATAAGAACCATATCAGGCCAAACATGTCTAAAGGTCCTATCTGCAGACAGTGTTGAGAATACTCACTTGCAAGAGTGATACTCACTTGCGTCTATCTCAGTCCAGAAGCATGCTATCAAAAAATGATGTATGAAGGGCTTTTAGATTGTAGTTTAATCTAAAAGTTTGCCGAATAAAGTAAACATCGCAGACGCATACCAAAGTTGTGAGAGAGCTGTGAGTACAAGGTGAGTAAAATTCGCGTAATTCATACTCACCTTGTGCTCATAGCTCTCTCACGGTTTTGTTATGCGTTTGCAACCTTTACTTTATTCGGCAAACTTCTAGACTAAACTTCAATCTAAAAGTCCTTCAAACACCATTTTTTGATAGCATGCTTCTGGACTGAGATAGAAGCAAGTGAGTACAACTTTTCGCTAGTGAGTATTCCCAACACTGTCTGCAGAAGAGAGGCTCTCTTTGGTTTCCCTCTCTTTCGTTAATATCTCAGCTCTTTATTTGTATTATGATTGTCTCCTTGCATTGAACGATGGTCAAAACAATCGTCTTTTGATTTGTACTGCAAAAGTAGTTGAAAAGTGTACCATTACATTGCAATAATTGAAAGAGAAAGTGAACAAAGAGAGCCTCTCAAATGCAGATAGGACCTATTGAAATGTTTGGCCTGATATGTCAGCAGGCCCAAGATGGGTTTGCCGATAACTTTGAATGATGGGTAAGTGAACTGTAATAGCAGAGGATGTGATCTGCTGTTTATTTCTCCTCGTCACAGAAGCAATAATTTGAGGTTTGGATTGCTCCGATCTTTTGTAGATGTATCTACAAGGTCAGTAGTGGCCAGTTATTAGACTGGTTGAGATCGCTTTTGTTGATACCTAATAGTTGTTGGGTTTTCTTGGGGTTTATTGTGACGAGCCTTTTGGATTGGTTCCTTTGAAGAAGAGCATTATAGGCCACTGCATGAAATTCTCTCCCTCTCTTTCACTCTTTTAGAAATTTTGTAAACAACTAGGCCACGAAACGTCAAAATCCCATACAAAATCAAAACAATGCAGTGCCCTATAGTTTGACTCGATTTGACTGACCATATATTTGTTCAGTTCCATTTTTAAAAGCCTCAACCAAGGATGGGAAAAAATCATTAATTTATTGCGTATCCCTCACTCACATCCACGCACAATCTGATGCGAGTGTGCTTCTCCCCCAGCCAAGCAGAATCTTTCCACTTTCATTGCCCATTCTTTCTAATCACCGAGCACCGGGCGACGCAAGCAACGGCGGCCGAATGAATCGCTACCGAATCTGAGTGCCGAAGGCGAACGAACCAATAGACGAGTGCACCGATGAACTGAATTCATCGCGGTCCGAGAATTTTGACACTAGAGCGGGGTCGCTTCCAATCAGAAGTGAAAGATTTCCAATCAGAATTGAACAATTCTGATTGGGAAAGACCCCGCTGTAGTGTCAAAATTCTCGGACCGCGATGAATTCAGTTCATCGGTGCACTCGTCTATATTGAACGAATGTTTGCGTTCTGAGTCGGGTGCGAGAGCATTGGTTTTGAAACGTTCATTTAGCGTTCAGTGGAAGCATTCAGTACTGGGATTTGAATCAGTGAGTGCGTTTTCATTCAATCAGCTGAATGTCACTCGGTAGTTGAGAGAGCGAACGTTCTTTTCGTATACACCGATGCAAGCTGATTCAATTCGCTCTCTATTTGTTTCTCTCTTGATTCGCTTCGTTGGCGTCAGTGGCGAGCCGTTCGTGCTGCGTTCGTTTTTAGTACGCCATGCTCTCACTCAGTATTGGGTTGTTGGCATTCTTTTTGCTAGTTTGCATCGCCGGCATTCGGGTGAGCGAATGAGTTTTCCCATGCTTGGCCTCAACAATAAAGATGAAAAAAATAAAGCTTAGGTTGTCTCTGTTTTTACGAAATCTTTGAAATTCATCAAAATCGCACGAGTTCAACTTTGCAAAATGATCTATTCGGTATAACTTATTTTATTGAAAATTGAAATGTCTTAGAGCCAGGTTTTTAAAATAGTTTGGACCTAAATGCCGTATATTACACTATATCCTAGAAATAAGCCTATAGATCGGACCTGTATCGGAAACGTTCAAAATGCTCTCAAAAAATCTCGAAGCACGGTTGGTCTTTTTATTCCGGTTCTTCTATGAAATCTTCACAATATAGTTAAGTTTAGAACAGCTTGAAGAAATTTGGAAAATGTTTTGTATTATTGAAAATATGGTTCTATGAGTATACCACACAAAATAACAACCTGTACAAAAAAAACGAACCAGCCAAGGGCTGAAAGTCTCTTTAATAAAGACAAATCAATCAATCAATCTGTACAAACTGCATTTTTTTTTTAATTTTTTAAACGTTTCAATAATTTGTAGCGAAAAAAATTTGTACGGGGAAAAATCTGGAAAATAATGATTATTACTAGCAGTTATGTACACATAACATATCACTTAATACCGACTTTTAAAATTCTTATTTTAGATAGAAAAACCTCCAACATTTAGAATATGGTCTAAACCAGGGGTTCTCAAACTTTTGCAGTTTGCGACCCACTTTTGATTTTCATTGAATTTGGCGACCCATCAGCACATATTTTAATAACATATGTCAATTTAGAAATTTGGGTTGACTTTTTTTAATATATATATTTTATCGCTTAACAATTTTTGCGTTTAATCTTACAAATTAAAGTTTTTTTTCTAATTTATCGTGCTGTTTTTTTTTCTGGAGCTCGATTTGAATAGGTCATATGTACTTTTGTCGATTAAAAATTCGATCAGTTGGATTCGCTTATTACAGTGAAAACTATTGAAATTGAACAAAGTTGATACATGCAGCAGAATCCTTACAAAACAGGCTTTCCGTTGCATCATTAAAAGTCTCCAAAATATCTCCCATATTGCTACAATAACTAAAATAAACTGATCGAATTTTATATCGACAAAAGCACATACGACCTATTCAAATCGAGCTCCACATTTTATTTTATTTTTTTTTTGTAAAAGTTCCTTGTCTTAAGAATTTGGAATATGTTTGTAAGTTTCTAATACAAATTTAAAAAGTCTAGTTAAATACAACAATACAAAAAACCGCAGATTTTAGGAATTCTAAATTCTAAATTCTTCGGGAAATAAAAATATTCATGATTTGAATAAAAAACATATAATCATGTAAAAACATAAATCTTTCAAACAGATCAGGTTGAAAGTACTTTTTCCATATTCATGGTGTTTATTGAAACCAGTTTTAAGCTGTACTAATTTCTGAAAAAAGTCAGATTATCAAAATTCAGCAAAATTTTACAGAAGGTAAGTTTTACCATAAAAACAAAACAAAAATCGGTGGATATTTCCAAACGTTCGATGGTTTCTTGTCGAAATTTGTTGAATTTTTGATATTTCAAATATTTTTTGACATTTTAACTGTTGAACTTGATGTGTAAATGTAAAGGAAAATGCTTGGGAAAATGCTAATTGCAAACCACACTTTACCTCTTTTTTTTTGTAGAGACCACAAAAACTAAAATTTTACTAGAATCTTCTGATTGAAACTCACAGTTTCAACATTGATTTCAGAACTCAAAAAGATACATGCCATACCAAGATTCATGATACAGGAAGTTTGAAAAGAATTAAGGAGAAACTTTATTTCAAGAAATAGTTCTGCCGATTCTCCAAGAGAGTTTGTAAATTTGAAAGTGACTAACAAAATAAGTTATCATTAGTTAATTAGCACATATATTATGACGTCGCCCAAGGTTTTGCGACCCACTAAAAATCTGCCCGCGACCCATCACTGGGTCGCGACCCATAGTTTTAGAAACGCTGGTCTAAACCAAAAAAACACCTACTTTTTGGTCGAACTTTGACGCTCTGTTTTAAATATCTTCATAGGTTATAAAATTGCGTTCTCTGGTAAATCTACCTCTTCATTAGATTTAAATACATACCTAATTGAAAAAAATGCATATTTTTGACTTTATGTATTTTTACCCTTCTTACACCCATAAGAAGGGTATAAATACCGCTTGGAAAACCGATTTTCGATCCGAGGCCCGCAGGGCCATGTCACATATACCAATCAACTCAGCTCGACGAATTGAGCAAATGTCTGTATGTGCGTGTGTGTGTGTATGTGTGTGTGTGTGTGTGTGTGTATGTATGTTACAAAAAAATGTCACTCACGGTTCTCAGCCGTCTGTTGACCGATTTGAGTTCTCTTGGAAGCAAATGAAAGCTACTACATCCTAGTAGAACGCTATTGAATTTTATTTTGATTGGACGTTCGGTTACCGAGATATCTTTCAAAGAGTGCTAGGGAGTAGTACAACTTAATTATTTTAGATATTTTTGACAAAGTGTATCACCATAAATTTCTCAGCCGTCTATCAACCGAATCGGGTTCTTAAGGCTCGAAACGAAAGCTACTGCACCCTAGAAGAACGCTTTTGAATTTCATTCCGATTGGACATTTTGTAACCGAGATATCTTTCGGGGAGTACTTTGGAGTAATACAACTTAACTTTTTAAGAGGTCTTTGACAAAATGCTTCATAATAATTGAATCAGCCGTGTGTCAATCGATTTGAGTTCTCTCAGCATCAAATGAAAGCTACAGCATCCAAGTAGTATGCTATTAAATTTCATGCCGTTTGGACATTTTGTTTCTGAGATATCTTTCCACGAGTACTAAGGAGTAATGAAATTTACGCTTTTGAGAGATTTTTGATAAAATGTATCATAATACATTTCTCAGCCGTTTGTCAACAGATTTTTTTATGATCATATTTGGTTACACAAGTTAGTTATACATGAAAATGCAATTGCATCAAATACATAAAAGCTACTATCTCTTTGTAATATTTGACCTTAATAAACAGTAGCAAAAATATCACGGAATGTATGTAGGAAAAGCCTTTTTTATGATCAAATTTGGTTTTTCAAGGAGCTCTGCATGAAAATGCAATTGCATCAAATACATAAAAGCTACTATCTCTTTGTAATATTTGAGCTTAATAAACAGTAGCAAAAATATCATTGAATGTATGTAGGAAAAGCCTTTTTACCCTTCTTACACTCATAAGAAGGGTATAAATACCGCTTGGAAAACCGACTTTCGATCCGAGGCCCGCAGGGCCGAGTCACATATACCAATCAACTCAGCTCGACGAATTGAGCAAATGTCTGTATGTGCGTGTGTGTGTGTATGTGTGTGTGTGTGTATGTATGTTACAAAAAAATGTCACTCACGGTTCTCAGCCGTCTGTTGACCGATTTGAGTTCTCTTGGAAGCAAATGAAAGCTACTACATCCTAGTAGAACGCTATTGAATTTTATTTTGATTGGACGTTCGGTTACCGAGATATCTTTCAAAGAGTGCTAGGGAGTAGTACAACTTAATTATTTTAGATATTTTTGACAAAGTGTATCACCATAAATTTCTCAGCCGTCTATCAACCGATTTAGGTTCTTAAGGCCCCAAACGAAAGCTACTACATCCTAGTAGAACGCTATTGAATTTTTTTTTTATTGGACGTTCGGTTACCGAGATATCTTTCAAAGAGTGCTAGGGAGTAGTACAACTTAATTATTTTAGATATTTTTGACAAAGTGTATCACCATAAATTTACTTCTAAACTTTTTAAGATTTTTGACCAAGTGTATCATAATAAATATTTCGACCGTTTGTCAATCGATTTGGGTTCTCTTGGCACCAAATGAAAGCTACAGCATCCTAGTAGATCGCCCAGAAATTTTATTTCGATTGGACATTTGGTTACAGAGATATCTTTCGAAGAGTACTTCGAATTTATACAACTAAACCTTTTGAGATTTTTGACCAAAAGTATCATAATAAATATCTTAGCCGTCTGTCAACCGATTTCGGTTATCCTGGCACCAAATAAAAGCTACAACATTCTAGTAGAACCCTATACATTTTCATTAGGATTGGACATTTGGTTACCGAGATATCTTTCAAAGAGTACTTGGGAGTAATACAGGTTAACTTTTTGAGATTTTTGACCAAGGGTACCATAATAAATATCTCAGCCGTCTGTCAACCGATTTGGGTTCTCTAAGCACCAAATGAAAGCTACAATATGCTTGTATAAGGCCCTGAAATTTTATTTCGATTCGACATTTGATTACTGAGATATCTTACGTAGAGTATTTCAATAAATTATTTTTTTTAATATATTCACTTGTTATCTTGCATTTGTTTTTGACCAGTCTATGGGAAATTATTTTTCAATAAATAATGCTGATCTCATACAAAGTGTATTCTAGCAGGTTATTGTTTTCAACAAAATTATAATTAACAAATTACAAATACACAGGAATTTTATGAAAACTAACAATATGTTAAATGAAAGCTTTAAATTTATATATTGTGGGAAAAATGCAAGAACTGTACAGCCAAAATAACTAGTTAATGCCAAAACTGATTAACTTAGTAGATGTATCATTTTTGTCCTTTCAACACCATAACCACAGACAAACAGACGTAACACTTCGAACATTTTTCGATTCAAATCATAGTCACGGAAACATATTCGCCCAATGCTAAAAGGATTAAGTTTGGCCAACCACCAACTAGGTGGCGGTAGTGAGCAAACGTCAAACTCGAACAAAAACTATGCGAGCGCCACGGTTGGGCAGTTGGCCAACTATCAAATTTTGAAAAAGATCGTTAAATCGGTGTACGATGAGAATTATCAGAGTGTTACGTCTGTTTGTCTGTGCCATAACCATGAATACCAAGTACTTCGGAGTTAATTTATTCGACTGATTAAGAGATATTAGACAAAGTGCATCTTGCTGATTTTTTTATCCATTTGTTAATCGATTCAAGATTATTTGGCAGTTAACAAAAGATACAATATTCCAGAATATGAAAGCTATTTTTTTAACATTCCATATAAGATTCTTGGAGGTATCTGGCATTACTGGTAAGTCCATGGTCTATGCTATTTTGGGAACCATTTCACTAGATGTCAAATCCACAATATTTTCTAGAACTTTTGGCCAATCGCACAAAATAAATTTGCTTAATACGCATAATACAACAATATTTTTAATAAGTGTAAGAAGGGTTCTGTTCACCATAGGTGGATTAAATCGGGTTTTTATTTGCGCAATCGTTCTTTGAAGACGCATAAAAAAAGAGTTTCTCGAAAAATGGCCCTTTTTCATTTTTAAGAATTGCCCTAAACTGCGGAGGAAATTTTTCTTGATAAAAATAAATTTCCTATATCATGAGCGTTCTGGAAAAGATATAGGATAAAAACACTAGACTTCGCCCCCCCCCCCCTAAAATTTTGCTCTAATCTTCGCCACTTCATACATAAAAATGTAATTTGTATCAAGGGGGCGAGGATTGGTGAAGTCTAGTGCTTTTACCCTATTTGCGCAAAACTAAGAAAAAAAAATTGAATGTTTTCCCATAGTTTTCGCAATTTTAATTTTTTAGGTGTCCAAAATTTTAAAAACATATGTGCAATCTTTTAGATAAAAGTCCAAGTTAAATGATTATTTTTTGAAAATCAGAACTGCCATTCTTTATTTAAAAGATTTTTTAAGTATCCCAAAATAAAGTTATGATTATTTCGAACACATTACACTAGTTAACAAAATAAAACGAAAGTCGTGAACTTCTGTCAACGACCAAAATATTTGAAGCATAATTTAGCGCTGATTTCGAAACCGTGCTTCAAAAAATTTAAAGTAGAACAGTTTTTGAGCTTTAGCTCAATATCGAGTTTTACAACTTTTGAAAATATGGAATTTCATAAAATTCAAATATCTTGCGGTTTGTTCAACCAATTTTAAATCTTTTTCCATAAATTAAAAGCTGAATATAAAACCATTCGATCATCTGAATGCAGGTTTTGCGTCAGATTGATGAAAATTAAGATATTGGCGAATTTTGGGGATGATCTCCTTAAATTTTAGCAAAATTTCCAAAAATTTAGGAAGAAATGTATTTTTATCAATAAGAAAAAAAAACATTTATTTGACTATTTATTTGACATATCATATGTGGGTGAGTTACAGTAAAAAATTCGGCTCAATCGGAGCATTGATTGCGGAGAATGAGATGTGTGAAGTGAGCGACTTTGCTTAAAAATAGAACAAAAATCGATTTCAAATCATCTACCTTGTATGGAAAGTCGAAAAAATTTCCGCTCTACTGTATTTTTTTTCCTTTGCGTTTTCGAACTCAGGGCATGATTCTACACCAAAAACGATCATCAGCTTACCGAGTTCAAAAATGCTGTAAACTAGTGAAGGCAATTGTGAACGTTTATAGTTAATTTACAACATGGTATACTTGCTGGAACGCAACTGCGACGCGATTTTGAATTGTTCAAAGCCATAAGTGTCGTGTCTTATCTCGCGTCGCGTTTCGTGATTGTCATACAGATAGCCATTCACGAAATCCGCGACCAAATTCAGACAAATCCGTGAAAATCGCGACCAAATTAGAAGGATCCGTGAAATGTAACAGCCCTGTAAATGAACTATAATTACCATCTCGAATTTTGAAACAATGATGATGTTTTGGATAAATTGGTGTTAAAATAGAAAAATAATCTAATTGTTATAATTTTCTTTCGTGTAAAGAATTTTAAGTTTAGTCGAAAGTTTTTTTATAGCCTATTATATTAGTCATAAATGATCAAAAGTTCATTGCATTCGGTTTGTTGAATCCGGAGCTATAACAGCCCAAAATTGGGCATCGGATAATTATACCTTTTTCTAGAATCTTTCTTCAAGTAGAATTGCCCGATCTTTTCCCAAACTTGGACCACTGATACACAACTAGTTGATGAACTTACAGTAAAAGTTTAAGATAATTTGATGCCTTTTTCGAAACGTTACAGCTAGTTGAACATTTTTTGAAAAGTGAAAATTTTACCTGTCCCAGTTAAATTGCGTATCCCCCGTAGTATAGCACTTAGTACATAGGCGACATTTAGGTAAACGGTGATAAGAAGTTCTTACCTAGGTTCTGACATTTGAAATGATCGCTTTGCTTGTGAACAGAGCATATTACCCATTCTCCCACTTCTCCGGATGCTGTTCGGTATCCCAGATTCTGACTTTTAACCGGTGCAGACGGATTTTTGGATGATTTCGATAAGTACCGTGACCGGCCCTAATTCTGCGCAGTCCTTCATGCGGCGCACTTTCTCGAATATACCACAAAATCACGGACGCTAGTTCAATATTAGCTTCAACTATATTTTTTGAATATTGTGTCAATAGTAATAAAAAAGTTTGTGAAGAAAAATTTTTTAAATCAACGACCATTATTTTGTAAAAAAAATAAAATGATGTTGCAAGTACTGGAAATTGCCAGAAATCTGTGTCCGTTAGTGAAGCTGCTAAAAAATTGTCTCATGAGCTGAAGCATTTTGCGACATCAATAATGAAGAGAATGTCTGCTTTTCCATGCGCATCATGTACTGCTGTCTTCGAGGAATCAGAATCGGAAAAAAGCAATTGAGTTTTCTTCTTCTTTTCTTAATCTTCTTGTTCTTCTTAGGGGCGCAGAATTAGGAACCGGTATTAAATGGTGGTCCTAATTCTGCGCAGACCTTTCAACACTAAGTTTTGAACATATAATTAATAAACAAACATCATATAAATGCCACCATAGTTATACCTAGTATATTCTGTTTCTAGCAATCCGGTGAATTTAATTACGTCTTATCAAATTAGTTTTTAAACTTTGAAGGCTAATTTACGATTCTTGCATTTTTGATCTGATAATTCTACCGGACTAACCACTTGTTTTAAACATTTGCTATCAACCTCGGGGGAAATTTTATGTATTCATGCAAGCATTCGTCAAATGCGATATATGATGTGAGTTTACATGGAATTTTCTTGAACGGTGGAAACTCTGGAGTTAGACAAGAAAGAAGTGTCAGTTTGCAAACAAAGATTGTGCTACCTTGTCATATAAAAAGTTTATATTGCCTTTAGAAATGAAAGTAAATTTTACTAATATGTACATATGCGGATAACTAAAAAGCTTTACGTAGTATTATTCGATAATGCTACCTTTTGTCCTTTTGTGTATTATGATTGAAATTCCCTTTGCTTAGTTATCAAAGTAGGTAGTATCAATGTTGGGAACATGCAAAGTTCCAATATGGTCGTAATGTCGTATAAAAGTTGAAAATGAATAATTCAATTGAATTTCATCTATGAATCGTGTTCTCATTACAATATGTTATCTTTTTAGAGTTTTTCCCATGTGCGCAGAATAAGAAACATTCCAAAAAAGGGTGCGCAAGATTAGGAACAAAGAGACATTTTAGAATTTTCATTATTTTACATATAAATTGAGTGTTTTTTTTTTTTTTTTTTTTTTTTTTTTTTTTTTTTTTTTTTTTTTTTTTTTTTTTTTTTTTTTAACACCGCTAGCCATCATGGTTTCTCATAGCGGAAATCATGATGGTTACAGGTCGCAAGCCCTGGTAAAGTGTGGAACGTTTTGATGGCTGTGATCCCTGACCATCATGTAATCAAAATCCCAGGGATACTCAAGTGACCATACTGTTGGGTTGTGGGGGTTGCATATATTGACAAGCATTGCTATGGATCGTTAAGGCTGAGTAGGAGCGGGGAATGGATCTACGATTGCTTAATTGCGATTATACCTACTTACTGGTATAGTCGTGGTTCAGCAGTGGTGGTGCCGCTTTTCGCTTGTGTTCGGCCTAGGTGGTTTGTTTAGGCGGTGCGGGTAGGTCTGTATGTACTTCGTACGTGCAGTGCGTACGGCTCCTACGGCTCAGCATTGTGGTTACTTGGGTAGTGTAGGATAATTGGGTTTGGGACTGAGGGGGTCGTCATTGATTCTGCCGACACCATTGCGTGCTCATTGTTGACGGTTGTGTTGGTGACGATTTCTTCAGCTTTAGAATCTCATTTATTCCACGCACAAACTTTGGGAGGAGGGACTGCTTTGTAATGCAAGAGAGGGATTTAAACTCTGCGTTACGGGTTGGGTGAGGTCATGCAGATAGAAGCAACCCAGGTGACCATGCGGCTCGGGTCGTGATGGATGCATGAGTGCAGTGTGTGTGGGGTGCGCTACCCTGTGGGTGCAGTTGAGTCCGGGTTGGAGTGGAAAGAGACCCTTCTCTACCCTAGATCGGTTTCGGTTGTACGGACGGGGTAGTGTTTGGCCTATTTGTGACGTGTTGTGTGGGATTTGCGGCCCGAGCTGCGCGGTTACTTAGGAAGTATTGTGCTCTGCAATCTAGATTTTGGTTTTAAGATGAAGCTATGGCTGGGCTGTGCCTCGGATTTGTTGGGCGCAGGTCGGGAGAGCTGATGGCGGTTTGTGCTGGAGGGTTTGCTCGATTGGTTAATCACTGGTGGTGGCCAGTTGATTGACTTGTCGGCGCTGCCTGTCATTTGGTTCTTGGGGTTTGTGCTCTCGAGATTCGGGGCGTTGCTTCGTTGTATCTTCGCTTTAATACTAATATTCCTTGTTTGATTTAACTGACTGTTATGTACAGGCGCTTAACTCATTCTATTTCATAGATTGCCAGATTTAAGGGTAATGGTTCAATAGGGTGTTAGCAATCAGAGTGGATTAGAACGAGTTGGCGCCTACAATACACCAACACTAACACACATACACCAATACTTACACGCACACATGCACCTACAACTAGCTGTAAAAGACCAGTGGGCGGGACAATGGTGCCTACCCAACAGTTGTAGGTGGGGTGTTTGGCTTAGCTACATGACTTGGTCCGGCAAGCCCATAAACATCAATTGGTAGACGTATTGCCTAGTGAAAAGACAACGCAGATGGGCGAAAGCCAGGGGATGCGTTGATAATAGCAGAATAGCAGAATAGCAGAATTTTACATATAAATTGAGTGTTTTGTATTAGAATATTTTTCCCTTATTTACAAAGCTAATAACTATGTGCGGTTAAAAATTCAGCAAAATCGGTTCGATTTGGAATTTGTTACAGCTGATTGAAATTGAAAAAGTCATAGGTGCGCAGAATATGGGCCCTCCACGGTATTTTCTTTCTTTGGAATGACGCGTTTTAAGAAATAGTTTTCTGGGGAATGGTAGGTACATTCTGGGGAATGTTACAGAATCGACTAGACTAGTTCACGCGCACGGCCCGCTGCTATCCATGTATTGTAACAGCCGCAAAGGTTTTTGCTGTATAATAAACTGCCGCCATTCGCATAACAGTCCCATCTTTGCTGGGTTTCCTATTCATATGGGACTGTTTTGCGAGTGGGGGCAGTAAAGGTCTAATGAATTTAATAAATTCGTAATGTATGTGATATTATAAACTAATCACTTTACAACTAACAATGACGCATGCTATGACATTTATTATCTTAATGTTTTTTTAGTATACAAGCAATATTTCAGATTTTCACCATTTTGAGAATTGCCTACAATATATGTAAAGATTAATTATAAACGTAATGCTTAAACATTAGTTCTTGATCGCTGCCTTAATCTCATTCAATAGCATCGAGCCCACCACCATTTTGTCACAGTTCACAGTCAATGAGCATTCCGACCCGCCATTTTTCGTTTGCACCACAATCAGAACCAAACTTTCCGAACTCATCGTCTGGGCAGCGAATAGAATCTTATCCGTTTCGGAACACGGAACGTTGGCAACATTGGCCACTTCAAAGATTCTCTGATGGAGGGACCTGTTCTGCGCTGCAAGTGAAGGATTCAGCGGAAAACTGGACGAATGCTCGGTCATACCTCGGAGTTTGGACCGTTCCGTGTGGAACATGGATTCTGGTAAGGTTACCGACCGGATGAGTTCCCCGACGGGAGCTTTAAGCGTAACCTTGCTCGTTCCGCTATTGGATTTGATTTCGAAGTTTGCTGGTTGGGTGGAGTCGTTGAAGTCCAACCCGAGGATGCCGGTCCAGGATTGTTTCGGATTCAGCAACTCGATGGATGGTGTCTCGTTGAGCGACATTCCGGATTGGAGGTGTTTCTTGGTGACCTGAACGTCAATTAGCTCCATGTTGCCGTGATTTGTAAAAGTCAGCTCAATAGATATCATCTTGGCCGAGTAGAGATGCGGAGCTCTTGTGAAGCGATAGGTGATTCCAAGACCGAACCCGTTGACTTTGTTCAGCAGCTCGTGGGTTTTGTTGGGAATGTAACTTGGGCCTACCAGATCTACGACATTGGACAGCACCTGGTTATCACCGGCTATTCCGGTCATTGGGGTTAAGAAACCACCGAGAGAAGGAGTCATTATTGGTCCAACAGGTGGAATGTCATCCAAGTCTAACAGCAAATCCAGATTACTTTTTGGCGGCGGAGGTTGGGACGTTTTAGACACGGATTTAGTGGATTTTTCCTGTTTAGCATTCCGTTTCCTGGCCTCAGAACTTGCCGCACTGGAACTATTCCCTCCGTCACTGGATGAACTGTCATAACTACCACTGCTGCTGCTACTACTGTCCTCACTCTCATCTTCGGATCCCGATGACAGTGACTCAAATTCCTCTTTCGACTTGGTAGCGCCGTCAACTTCGTTGTACGCTGTCTTCGATATCTCGTTTCCATTTTCCTCTCCTGATTCCGATTCCGACCCTGATTCGGATCCCGAACCAGACGAACCACTCGAGCTAGAACCGGAACCAGAGCTGGTCTCATCCTCCGAAGAACTTTTCTCAGATTCGGAGTAGAACGACTTAGTCTTTGCGTGTTTCTTATCGCGTGACTTCCCGACCGGAGCGCCTTCATCTTTTTTCTCTGCATCTCCGGTGTGCATCGGTTGGCCATACTCGGTAGGAACTTCCACATTTCGGACGGAACTATCTGGGGCAACTTCCGGGAACGAAGGCAAATCCTGATAACCGCTGGCTCTCATGTTCAAATAATGCGACAGAGATCCAAGCTGGAAACGCTTTCTTCCATGGTATTTGCTTTCTAGAGTAGGAGCTGGCTTCTCGGCCAAGAAGATGTTCCTCGCATTTTGAGACAAAACCGTTTGCTTTCCTCCAGCCGGAAATATGAACTGTTTCAGAAATCTGGCGCGGTCTCTGATGTCATAGTTCTGATCGTAACGGGCCAAGTTAAACACATACTGGCACAAAAGTTCCGTCTGCTGCGGATTGGTCAAGTAAAGCTTGACAGCGAGATTCAATACCTGCAACTTTACGACATCCTCTTCGTCGATGAAGGATTTAGCCAGCTTTCGCATAACGTCCGGGGCGATTTTCGGAACCTTTTCATTGTATTCTCCAATCAGCCATAAAATGGAAGCCCGCGCGGCTGGCACTTGAATGAAGTCCAACAGTTTGGCCATTTGTGTGATGATGTCAAAATGTTCCTCCTTCTGGGTTTGCAGCAGCTTTTTGATGACCACAACGCTTTCTGCCACCACGTATTCTAAAATGGAAACAGATAATATTGTATTTTTCATGAATTGGGTCAAAACGCTGGGTTACTGTATCGAGAAAATTAGCGATGTTTGCGAGAAACCCCACAGAACAATCGAACCTCACAGTCGTTCTATGTGAGTGCGATGCAAAATGCATCCATATGGGAGCATCCATTACGTACGTAACGCTGAAATTGGGAATTTCCAACCCCGACGAGCTCTGAGAGATGCAGAAAGGTTAAACATATGACCTTTATCTTCGGCTGCTCAACGTTAATGATGTTATCATGAATACGACACATAACGTAATATGCACTTACCATCTTTGTTGGAGAGCAAATGAACCAACCCATTTAGACACGTGTCGGTCACCTCATGAATCGACGCAGCGCACCTCCCGATGGCCTGAATGGTCGAGGCAACAAAATCCTTATCGTTGCTACTGATGTAGGTTTGAAACTCTCGCAGAATCACCGAAATACTCGTCTCCGTCGCCAGATTGGTAAGAATATCAAGCTTCAGCAGCTTGATGTGAGTCTGATCGCTCGATCGGACAAAAAACGACTTCAAATACTGCTCGAAGATTGATTTCCGCTCCACGGACATTGAAGCGATGCATGTGAGCACAACGCTTTGGACCTCCTTGTGACTTCGCAGCAACCTGATCAAGGCTTTGGCCACAATGGTGACTTCGTTCCTTGGCGCAATGTGGTGGTAAAGTTGGGCCACGGCCATCACAACAGACGCATTACGACTTTGGAGCAGCGGCTTGGCTTGCCGCAGAATCAGCCGATGATCAATGTCCAAAGCGTAGGTTTTCCTCGGAGATTTCGGTGCGTTTTTCGGTTGTTCCGACTCGGAAGACGATTCATCGTAAAACGGTTTGTTCTCTTCGTCTTCCTCATCGTTGAAATCCTAAAGGAAAAAAAACATGCATAAGTTGGCTAATTTAACCTTTTTAATTCAACTCACATCTTGGTTTGGGTCCACAAACTGAGTCCTTGCGTATCGCGTCAGCATGTTGATGATCAAAACTTGGCCCCACTCGTCAACATCGACCAGAAGATTGCACAATTTTCGATAGTTCTTGTGAATCAAATCCGTCCGATCCGGACAAACCTCTTCGAATGCCATCACTGCAGAACCTACCACTAGAGTGGTCCTGTCGGCCAGCAGCTTTTCTATCACCGTGATAAGTTCATCCTTCTGTTCCGGATCCAAATGAAACAATTTGGGAATAGCATGAGCCGCAGTTTTTCGCACATATGGGCTCATGTCCGATGCAGAATCTCGAATGGCCAGCATCACAATCGGCACGATCATCGACACCCGGATGCTGGACAGAACCCGCAATGCACTGGCCCGGATCAGCTGGTTAGGATCCTTCAGAGCGCGCTGGAATGTCGAAATGGACAGCAGAGCCAAATCTTGCTGTTCCTCTGCATAACGAACCAGATAAACGTAGACAAGCTTCTTGACCTCGATGTTCTTGGAGACGACGTTTTTCACCACGGCCGGAAAGAGATCCGAAGCATCTCGGCCCTTGGCTATCATTCCGATGATCCGCTTCATTGCCTCCAGCTTTAGACTATCCTTGTTGCTGTCTAGCATCTGCTTCAGATCGTCGTGCCTAAAAGAATCAGTAAGCTATGATTATTCCGACAATTTTATATCGACACCAATAAACACATACTTCTTATAATCTGCATGGAAGAATCCGCCCTCGTTGGCATATTCGACCACGTCACTGCGGTCATTGCCGTAATTTGCCGCAGTGAGTGCGCTCACTCCGATCGCCGCTGATCCCGATGATAGCATTTTGCTGGTGATCAGATGACAAGTTTTTCCAGATTTTTGTGCCACTAAAATGAGAAAAAAATGATTTTCTCAAAAATGTCTCAAAAACACGAACAAACTAATAAAATTTCACTGCTTTCACTTTGACAGAACGTCCGTCAGCAACAAAACAACAAACAAAAATGAACTAGCCGAAATGAACTCACCAAAATGATTCATGCATGAAATATAGGTACACTGAACAAAAAACTTCAAGAAATTTCAAATGATGTTTCTCCACAGAATATAGGCTAGAGGAACTGGTTCACTTAGCGTGAATGAGGATGAAGCATCTGTCACTTTTAGCATTTTTTTTATATGAAGATCTACTTTTTCTTTGACAGATGCTTCATCCTCATTCACGCTAAGTGAACCAGTTCCTCTAGCCTATTGACCGTCCAGTTCCAAACTGTTCACGACCGTTCGAAACAGTCGGCGTTTCAAACGAGGTTTCAAACCTTGTTTCAAACGGTCGGTGAAACAGTCGGTGACGGATTTGACAGCAGAAATGAGCGAGAAAGATTTCGCGCGCAAACGCGTTTTCAAAAACATTCAAGTGGTGGAACAAGGACAGCTAACCGGTCGTCCTGATCAGCTGTTCCCGGCAGCCAAGCCGCCAGCTTTTTGGCGCGGAAGTCGGGGGGTGTTCAGATGCAATGTTTATCACTCAACAAATTTATGAAAATATTTTTTTCGCAATAAACGTTTTACATGTTTTAAAGTGAGGTTTAATATAGCGCATTTAGTTCACCACTGGACTATCGCACTAGGGGCAAGACACTGTGAAAACGAGTGCAACTCTGAGAAATTCTGAGTAACTCTATCTGCTCGAATTCACGCAAATTCATTCAAATCAGTTCATTTTCATTCAGCTCACGTAACACTTTATCGTTTGACATTAGTGCCTGATCACACTTTAGCATAAACGGGAGAAAATTTGAGGAATCGTGAAGAATTCTGAGCAACACTTTGAGCACTGTTTTTCTCTCGTAAAATCTGACTTGCCCCTAGCTATCGCACTAGTTTTCACGAGTGCGAAAACGCTAATACACGCAGAAAAAAACATGGTAAAATCAAAAATATTTCAGGTAAACTCAAATAAATTGTCAATTTGTTCTGGCAACAAAAATAAAACTGTTTGGAGCAAATCGAACGTCACATTTGAAGCAAATTCAATCCATTTTTGAAACAAACATGTATCTTCTGACTGGTTATGTTAGAAACAAATGTAAAAATTTTTGTTTTTTTGTGGCAGGTCGGCCCTACGGAAATATTTGTTTTCCAATTAAATTTACAAAATTATTTCCTTCTCTAGGAAAATCCACTTCCCGCGTGGCACTTTCAACACCGACAAACCGACGTGCCAGCTCATACAACTTTCCCATTTTTTCTTGGCAAATAAGTTCTCCTTTTAATCACTAGCTCCATCTGTGCGATGATTTACACAGCTTCCTCTTTATGTGTGTGTGCGTTCAGGAACTTTACCTTGTCAAATTATTTTACATATTTTGAAGTAATAACCTGCATTTTATGTTATCCGCAATAAGAAGACATTTCGTTGTGAACGTTGAAATGAAATTCATTCCGGTGAAAGTTTTTATGTTTGGAATATTTTATTCCGGACTTATTCACTATTTTGCTTCATATATCGAAGGATTTCTTTGAATAGCTTCATTGCATGGTTGATTGTATCTTCTATTGGTGAGATAGAAATAAGAGTGTGTGTGATGTTTACATTGATCAGCTGGAAATTTTCGCGCTGTTTTATGACATCTTATTCAAGGTTACTTTTGTCAAAAGACGAAAATGACAGAACGAGTTACGATTTTGAAACGGTTTGAGGTTAGAATTTCTTGCCAATCTTGGAAACAGAGTGTCACGTCGGTTTGTCGGTGCTTTCAATGCCAACATCATGTAGATAACATACGCTCCCGAAATCAATGGGATTTCGTGGAAACTTTTGGTGAAACTTGCCTTTTTTGCAAGAGGAAATCTTGTTTGGTGATGCAGCTGGAACTTGAGAGTTTTGTTTATGTTCTCGACGGCGGAACGGGGGGCTCTTCAATGGGTATTGTAGAAATCAATATGTAATTGAGTTTGTTTTAAAAATTAATATTTTAGTTTTCAATATTTTATCAGTTTACCGAATAAACATGAATATTTTTGTTTCAAACGAACGAAATTTGTCTCCGTGTAAAAGTGCGCGATTGCATCAAATCAACTCGGTGTCTTCAGAGCACTTGTTCACCATAGATTGAAGAAATAGTGCGCCGAAGACATCAACCGGATTTGATGCAATCGCGCACTTTTATTCACGTTTTCGCCACAAACTTATTTACAGACCACTTACTGCGAAGAAATCCGATAAAAAATCATGGTTCTCGGGAATAGAATATTTCATGAAGTACTAGCACATTTTCTTTTATTTTGATCACAATTTTTTAAGCGTATTCATCAGAGCTACCCCTTGTCATGTAAACATTGAATCCGTCTCTTTCTTTCGCACGTGAAAATAACCGTCAAAATCAGAAACACTGATACAAATAATGTGTTCAGTTTCAATTGATATATCAGCCAAAACTCTAATATTGGCCTTAATTGCCTTAAAACGGCTAATATTTATGTGACTTTTATTAAATTTTATGATGTTTAGTTGAATTATTTGGAAATAGTTTATTATTTTTCAAATAATCATCTACAAATTTCAATTTATACTATGGCTTGAAAATGCATTTCAAAGCAAGTCGTTGTTTCTACACGGTGCATGTCCACGTCTGGAGCGTGCGGAACTGTCAACGTAGTTTTTACTTTTGCTTCTTGTTTATTTGGTTTAGCCAGCGAAAATGGAAAATGGAAAAACGGTGAATCGTTCTCGGTTTTTCGTGAAAAATTCTTTAAAAAAGTGAAGAAGTGGGGGTTTTTTTCCCGAAAATAAACGAAAGGACGTGATTTTGAGGAAAAAAGTGGACAAACTCGCCGGAAAAGCAGAGTGCGAGAGCTTTTGTAGTGGAGGGAATTGGTTTGTACCCAGCCACCGGTGGATCTCGCGGTAGAAAGTGGAGGCGCGGTGGAACCGTGTTGAAACGCGAACCGCGATAGTGCACGATCGGCGCGGAAAGCGGGTGTTCTTTACGTCGCCCCGGAAGGCGAGCCCCTCGGGAGTGCCGGGAAACAGGAAGAAAAAACGGAAGATGGTTACATAACCTGAAAAGTGGAAGAAAAAGAAGAAAGGAGTGCACGGAGAGAAGTTAGTGAAAAAGTGAAGTCAGAAAAATTAAAAAAAAATATATAAATAAATAAAGAAAGAAATTGTGAAGTGTAAACGGAGAAGGGAAAAATAAAAATGCCACAGGCGAGCCAAAAAGTGGTGACGCGATCACAAAAAGATATTGGAGAAGATGGAGCGACAAAGCTGAGGATCGGAAAGCGGAACACAGTGGATGCAAGGAAAGCAAAGGCAGGGAGAAAAGCGACTCCGGCACAGTCGGAACAACCGTTGTCGGATACGGTGTACCTGGAGCCGGTGAACTACGACCAGCCTATTCCCATCCATGCAGCGGAACTAGGTAAGGTACTCTACGATGAGGGATTCCAGAAATGCAGGGAGATACAGAAAATCGGAAAATTCCGATTTAAGCTGGCACTCGAAAGGGCGGAGGACTCGGTACAGCTGGCGAGGATCAACCTAGCTTCGAAGAACCTAAAGTTCTACATCCCGAACCTGAAAAACGAAACGCTGCTGTTCATCCGGGACGTTCCAAGGGACTTTACCGACGAGGATCTGGCCAGAGGGACGACAGCTGAAGTGCCGGTGAAAAAGGTGGAGCGAATGAAGAGGAGAAACCGGACTGGCAACCTGATTAATACGGAGAACATCAAGGTTACTGTGGAAGGCAGAACGGTCCCGAGATCGGTAAAAATCTTCAACGCCAGCTTCCTGGCGCAGCTGTACGTCTTCCCGGTTAAACAGTGCAACCTGTGCTGGAGGTACGGACACAGTAAGGTGAGCTGCAAGGGGAAGGCAAAATGCCCGAAATGCGGGAAGGATCACGGAGAAACGGAGGAGTGCACTGGACCAACGCGGTGCATCAATTGCCACCAGGAGCACGAAGCGAGCAGCAAGGGATGTCCAGAACGGGAGAGAAGAGCCAAGATACTCAGCACAATGCAGAGGGATCGAGTTCCGTTCGCGGAAGCGGAGAAGGCTTTTCCCAGAACACAAAACAGGTTTGCCGGACTGATGAACGAAGATGATTTTCCTGAGCTGGAGGGAGCGAGGCCAGCAGACGCCCCAAACAGAGGCGTCGGGCCAAGAAGAGACCAACGAAGTCCACCAAGAAATCGTCGGCAGCGTGGAAGCAGAGAGGAGAGGAGTAGCGAAAATCAAAATGTCGAAACCCTGGAACGGGACGAAGGTGGACTGGCAGGCATCCCCAGCAGAGGAGCTGTGCCGAAAAGGCCCCAACTCAGTCCAACAGGGTGCAGAAGGCGGCGCAGGAGCAGCGAGGGTAGAAGTAGTAGTCGGGGCAGCCTAAGGTACAGTTCGGTACCACGAACCTCAGAGGGCTACGCGGGAAATCCATTGAAGGTCACGGACTTCGAGAGGTTCATTGGCCACCTGAGGAGGGAAATAATGCTCTTCTGCTCAGGGAATGTATGGATGGTCCCCATAATCGAGCTGCACAGCAAGATCGAAAGCAGGATACAGCTGGAACGAACCGAGATCGAAACGGACCAGCTACTGATAGAAATCAGCATGGAGTTGAGGAAAATAATAGAAAAAGGAACGGCACCAGAAATGGCGCAACAGAATAACAACCATCGCAGCCAAAATGGTGAATAAAACCCTGAAGCTGATACAACACAACATACAAAGCATAAGACAAATGGATACTAGAGAAGAACTCCATGCTTGCATGACCCTAAATAATATAGATGTAGCCATGCTACAGGAAATTTGGTTGAAGGAAAACGAAAACTTCTGTTTCAAAGGACATACACTTTTCTCGAAAAGGCGAGCTGAAGGCTACGGAGGAGCAGGCATCCTGATTGCAGACTCCCTGGTCGGTGTACAACTGGATCTCCCAGCATTTGATAACCTGGAGGTAGTAGGAGTAAAAATATCGAGAGGTTTCGACCCGATCAACCTCTTCTCGGTATACCTATCACCAACGAGAATACCCATCAACAAGATACGGGAGGAGCTGACAGCATTCTTTGACTACGTGAGCAGGCTAGGTGGAGAAACGATCGTGGGAGCAGACTTCAACGCGCACCATGCGTCCTGGAGCCCAGAGTTTCCGTCGTGTAGCAGAGGTAAGATATTGAACGAGCTGATAGGAGAGTCCGAGATGGTGCTACTGAACGATGGCTCGAAGACAATGATTTCTGCCCCGGAGGGTAAAGAATCTGCAATTGATCTCACCTTGGCTTCAACGGTAGTAGCTAGGAAATCAACGTGGATAGTTCAGGAGGAGGAATTTGGAAGCAACCATATGAGCATAATCATCGAGGTCAACAGTAACATTCCCATAGTGGAGCGGACGGTAACCAGGATCAACCGGGACAAACTAGTGGAAGAGCTGAACACCATGAGGCCGCAGTTCATATACTCTCCGGAAGAAATGGTGGAGGTCTTCGAAGAAGCTACCAAAAAAGCATCATACAGCTTTAAGAATAAGAAGGCCAATTTCTTAAAAACATGGTGGACCGACGAGATAGCCAACCTGTATGCTAGCAAACGAGAAGCTCTTAGGGACTACAACAAACAAAAAACACAAAGCAACTACATACTTTTGAAAAAGGAGCGGGCGGTTTTCAAAAAGGAGGTTCGAAGGACGAAACGGAAATACATAAAGGAGTTGACGGAGAAAATCGACGAATCTACGCCGCCCAGGCAACTGTGGAATATTGTCAAGGGAATAGACACCGCGTTAGCTGGAAGCCACAAGAAAGGAGTCGAGTTAAATCAGGAAGAAGGGGTCAAGTTCATGGACCATTACTTCAAGGATAAATTCCGAGAGATAACCCTCCCGGCAGCATCCACGGACGAGGATTTGGGAGCCTACGAAATGGCAATACGAGAGAAGGAGATTCTACCGGTACTTCAAGGAAGAAAGAATCACTCGGCGCCCGGATTGAACGGGATGTCGTATGCGGTACTGAAGCAGTTGAGACCTGATATGCAAGGAAAGGTATGCGAGATGCTGAGTAGAGTGTTTGTCTCGGAGGAAATTCCGGACAGTTGGAGAAACACCGAAATAAAACCGATCCCGAAGAAGTCGTGGACAACGGAGCAGCCAAACACCATGAGGCCAATTGCACTGATCAACGTCGAGATAAAGCTGATAAACTCTGCGGTCAAGAATCGGTTGATGGAGATCGCGACGATCAAGAAGATGATTCCGGATCTGTCCTTTGGCTTTCGGAAGCATGTCTCGGCGTCTACATGCGTAAACTACGTGGTAAACTCGGTACACAGGGCAAAAGAGGAAAGAAAGGAAGTTTTCGTAGTGTTTCTGGACGTGACTATGGCGTACGATTCAGTGAACACAGCAATGTTACTGGAGATCCTGGGAAGGCTAGGGATACCCAGAAAACTGGTATCGTGGCTCCACGAGTACTTGAGATATCGGAAAATGGTCTTAAGAACCAGTTCTGGAAAAGTTGAGGTTGAAGTGTCAGAAGGCCTTCCCCAAGGATGCCCACTTTCCCCAGTACTTTTTAACCTGTACACGGCAAATCTCCACAAACTATCGGACGACAACTGCGAATTGGTGCAGTTTGCAGACGATTTCGCGGCCATCATCAGAGCAGATACAGTGGAAGAGGCAGCTGAGCGGTGCACTGGATTCCTAATCAAGCTTTTCGGAAAGCTCAACGAACTGAATCTGAAAGTCAGCAGCCACAAGTCAGCGATAATTCCATTTACAAGGAAGAGGACCGAGCATCTCAAAGTAAAAGTGTGCGGTGAACAGATTGAGCTGGTCAACACCCATCCATATTTGGGATACGTACTGGATAGAGGACTGACGCATAGGAAGCACATCGAAGCAGTGAAGACAAAAGCTGGAGCAAAACTGGGATTGCTGAAAATGCTGTCACGGAAAGAAGCGAGCCCGGAAACCCTGGTAAAGATCGGGAATGCTCTAATTCGTAGTAGAATGGAATACGGCGCAACAATCTACGGCAATGCGGCCAAAACACACCGCAACAAACTGCAGGTACTCCAGAACTCGTACATTCGGAAGGCGATGAACTACCTCAGCAGCACCCCGGTGCATGTCATGCTAGCAGAGTCGGGGCAACTTCCGATGGAGCTGCGGATTGAAAGCTTGACAAAAAGGGAGCTGATAAGGACAATCTGGTATAGGACACCACTCATGAAGTTCGTCGGCCCAACCATGGACAGAGAAATGGGCAACGAATCCTTCCTAACTGAGGTTGCAGAGAAACATCTGGACGTACTCTTCCAAGTGAACCCATCGGACAGGGAGCTCCCAAGCTTAATGAGAATGCGCACCTTTGAAAGAGTGGAAATGGACAGAATAGTAGAAACATCATTATCAGGAGAAAGGCTAAAAAAGGAGCGGACGGCACCTGAAGTGTGGCAGGCACGGTTCAAGGAAGCGTACCAAACCAAGTACAAACACCACACAAAGATCTTCACGGATGCTTCAAAAACGTCTACTGGAACGGCCATAGCGGTATACGATGAAGCAGACTCGGACAACATCACGGAGAGCATCAACTCGAACTTTTCAATCACGAACGCTGAACTACTCGGCATTTTAAAAGCACTGGAACTCATCAAAGCAAAAGGATACAGGAAAGCGGTCATTTTCACGGACTCAATGAGTGCGTGTGAGATGATACGAAATGGAAGAGCAGTGGACAACAACTATCTCATAGGAGAGATATACAAGGAGTTCCTGAACAATGCGGAAAGTGCGATCAAGGTACAATGGATACCGAGCCATATGGGAATCCATGGGAACGAAATCGCCGATCAGCTGGCAGTGGCCAAAACACAGCACAAACAATCGGACTACCAAGGAGTAACTGCTGGAGACGCGCTCGTCCTGAGCGCGAAAAATACGTGGGAAGATTGGAACCGGAAGTACAAGGAAGTGTCGAAAGACAAAGGAAAATGGCACTACCAATTGATGGAGAAACCAGGGAAACGGATATGGAGTAAGGAGCTCATACTAAACCCAAAAGAAGTGAAAATTCTAAACAGAATTAGAAGTGGACATTGTATGACGAAAGAAAGGAGGGCGAAATGGGGTTGGGAAGAAGACGAATTGTGTGAATGGTGTGAAGAAACCGAAAATCTGAAACACATAATCTACGAGTGCCCACAATACAACCTAAGTCGAAGTCAGTTTCCGGCATTGGAGTATATGAAACCATTAGAAGTGATTCTACAAGAAGGCTGTGAAGAAGAAATGAAGCAAATAGTGAAGTTTTTGGAAGAGAACAACATCCACATATAAAAAGACAACTAAACATGTAACAAACACACAACTAAACATGTAACGAAAAGACAACAGTACACCCAGGGGCGAGATGGACCAACCGTGGTCTTAGCCTGTCTAAAAGACAAATCCAAAAAAAAAAAAAAAAAAAAAGAACAGTGAATATTAGGAAAAGTACCGTGAAATTGCGGATATTCTGGTGGATCGGATCGGGTACCAGCGGAAGTGAATCAAGTGCGGCCGGAGCAGACCTGTTCCGGCCAAAAAAGTAATATTTTCAGCGGCAGTGGACACCATTGATGACATGGAAGGATGAAACAGACAGAATCGGAAAACTTGTGCGACTTCTTCTCGGTGACCGATCAAAGATGAGTTTATGTGCCGATGGCAAACGGAGTCCTGATACTATTTCCAACAAACAAGTACAGCCGCAGAAGCAGCAACGGACGATGAAAACGGCGACCACGGTGGCGATCACCAAGTCGGAATCGCTTCCCAAGTCGTGAAGGAGGAGGGAATGTTCTAGCACTCACAGCTGCAGCACAGTCACGCGTAAGTCGGGTACATAACGTTCGGGACATTCCTACCGGAAGAGGTTGCTTCCAGCACCCAAGCTGTTTCGAATAGGTGGAGCTAGAGAGCTGATGCCCCGCACCAGCGGCAGTTCCAGGTTAGTTGAGTGTGAACCTCGGGTTGTTTCTTGATCGTACAATTTTACTAACTTATTCCAGGGCCATCGAGAGTCAATCCGAAGACGGATGGAGACTTGAGCGCCAAGGTGGCGTACGATTTCCTGTGCAAAAACAGCAAGCGGAATCGTTTGGAAGCGACGGTGAATAACTACCAAAAACAGCAAATATTTCTGCACGAGAAAGCCACCGTACAGCGGAGGTTCCTACGTGGTAAGTTTATGATGATTTAAAACCTCTTTCAGGGCCATCTGTATGGCGATTTGGGACTTTTCGCCGCTGCCGGAACGGTTCTGAGCAGATCTCGGAGCGGACTCAGTTGTCATGTGATACAGTACAAGCAAGAGTAAGTGAGAACTTATCACGAAGATGCGTCGATCTACATGAAGCTTTTTATATGAGGAAACATCACTGACGACCCTTCTTGCCCAACCGCCCAACCCCACCCTATATCAAAATATTGTTCGGAATTCAAGTTTTTTCAACAGTAAACACTTTTATATGATTTTTACGTCAGCTGTAGCCTTTGCTCTTTTTCTTTTTCTTATTGTAATCTGTTGTTACTCTCCTTCTCAGATAAGTCAGATAAGGTTGTTGTTAATGCAATATCCATAATTGATCTAAGCAGTTTCATATGAATAGCACCCAAAAAATTGTGTTGTAGTTTCTACCGAACCCATGGTAGCAGTGAGAAGTGCACCAACAATTTTCAACCGAATGCTGAATTCTGCTTAATGTACTGAAACAGTTGTAAATATTACCTTGCCTGCTTTTTAACTGAAAGCATTCTAGATGCTATTATTTATTTTGGTATTGTAATTTTGACCATGTCAAGTTGTTTGTTGCGAGTTTTAAATAGATAACTGGATAAGCTAGCCAAAAATACAATGCCAAAAATAGTAGCATCTAAAATATTATCAGTTGAAATTACTGTATGTATGGTATTCCCTGGCCAAGTTCGCAGGGTTTGACGGTATTAAAGTGAAGGTTATTGTAATATAGTATTCTTTAGTGAATCATATCACCTTTTTAACAGTCTAATACGCCTCCAACGGTTCATCACGAACCGGCTGCTGCAGATGAAGTATGGCTGATGATCATATGTTTTGGCATATTCATCACATGCTTGATAAACACGGAGGGACCGCCGGGGCTGAATAGATTCTATACCCAAGCAATAGTTCCACGTCTGTTAGATTTGAGAAGGTTTTGAAGATCGTCACAAATTCTAGTAGAAATATTATAGGTTTTGTGACAGGTTTTGAAACCTTTTCATTGCCATTAGACTTGAAAATGCTGTTTGGGCTTTCTTCCCTACATTTTTTGGTTGATTTTGATTAACTACTAAATTTACTATAATTTCAGTAATATACAATAATTAAATAAATTCAAATTAGTAATTTTATCAAAACAAATTTGCTTTTTTAAATATTTCAATGATATCCAGTAATATTCTCTTTATATAAATCTAGTAAAATCAACCGAATAGTAGGAAGGAAAGTTGCAGTACTTAATAGTGCTGATAGATTCGAAGCTAACGTGCGAACAATGAAATACTGCACGAATTTATACTGGCCTGCTTGCTCTCACGCATGGTTTGACTTTTGAGCGGTGACGACACCACTCAAACGTCAAATTTCTTTGGGAGTGGGCGGGCCAGCCCAAGTACGTGCAGTGGACCATACTTAAACACTTTATTGACGTCAATGCGTTCGACATGACATTTTGAACAAAAACAGGTTGTTTCTAAGCTGAAATGACGTAACTTTTGTATGACTAGGAGAGAAAATGACATGGTTTATCTAGGTAGGACCGATAGGACAAATGAACGGATTGGCTCTGTTTTAATAGTTAGGTTGTTTTCGTATCTCGTATCATTGGAAGCCCATGACATGTTCAAAACTAGTGTCTATCATTGGGGATAGCGCCAGTGCTGTAGGTGGCTACCAACATAGGTGTTATCGCAGTAAAGGTTGTTGTCTTCAATTGGTATTTGACCGTAATTAATTCGATTATACATTTTACATAATATTTCTTGAAGATAGCAGGCACAGTTGTCAACATAGACAGCATTTTGTGTTGTTATTTCCAAGAAGTAATAGCAAGGGTATAAACATTCCTGGTGATTTAGGTTCCGCGGGTAAAGATTTATTCTGATAGCTTCATATACTTCACATGACTGAGGACGGACATGACTAATACATCTACGGGAGGGAAAATGCAAAATTTCGATTAAAACTACTTGGGCACAATGTAAAAACTAGTGTTAAATTGGGCAACATAGCATATTCCGTCTAATCATTGGTCTTTGTAGAGATGAAATTTGAATAACGGGTTCAGCCTTGACAAACAAGCTGTCACGCAGCTTCAACTGAAAACCCATAGAAAAAAAATACTGTATGTATGGTATTATTGTCAATGTTTCAGTACAAATAACAAGATTCTCTCGAAATTTGTTAGTTTCATTTTGGTTCTCAACTATGTTTCCTATACCTATACCAGTATTCTTGACCTAATGTAAAGTAGCAAAGCTATCGTTAATAATAAAACTACAAATTACAAATAATGATTATTTATGTAACGAGTTGCAAAAAGTTGATTTTTTCAGCAAGAGTGCTGAAAAAATCGAGTTTTGCAACGAGTTCCATACAAAATTCTATGATTTTTTCATAATGCAACTCATTTGAGTTGCATAATATTCATAATGCAACTCAAATGAGTTGCATTATGAACATTATACAACTATTTTTCATTATGCATCAGTTGCATAATGAACCAGTTTGGAAAAAAGCCATTATGATACCAAAATGAGTTAGATAAAATGTAAATTATGATACTGAATTGCATAAAATTATTTTACATGATGCAATCAGAAAATTTCAAATGTTTCATCAAGGGGGACTGGCAGGTTTGCGATTTTATAATTTGAGTTTTTTTTTTTCAAAGAAGAATCTCATAAAAAGTAGTAATCCGCAGTTTACTACAAATTTGTAGTAAATACTACATGAAATACTACTTTCATAGGTATGAATAAATAATGTTGAAACTATTGCTCCATGGCCACGCAGGTCATAGCTAGACTAGCCCCTTCGATGACGATGAATAATCAAGTCAAGCCGGCTGTGGCAACTATATTGCCACCTACATTTTCGAAAATTTCTTTCACACAAAAATGGTTTTGTAAACAAAATGTATTTAATCATTAAATCATCATAATAGTATGCTTTGACACCTCTAATTTTCTCTGCCTTATAAAGGGTTAATCAGAACCTTCCAAAGCAGGGATGGGAACACTCACTTGCAACGAAGTTTACTCACTAGCCATCATCACAGCTCAGAAGCATGCCATCAAAAACAGTGTTTGGAGTGTGCGCCCCTTACTTTATTCTTATACTTTAAACGCAAGCCAATAATTCTCGGAAATATATTGTAGAACCCTCTGTATATTGAACTTTAAATTTATTTCAGGAACTACTGGAGGAGCCGTCCATCCCAGCTGATAAGTGGCATGAACATCGTTACCATTATACCAGAGTGGATATAGTTTTACTATTGTATTGTTTATGTTCATATCTATAAATAAATATTTGGTAGGGGGGGGGGGCGTGTCTAGGTGTCTAGTTTGGGACTGCAAAATATCCGAAATTACACCGGGGTTCTTTACCAAAACGTTAGTATTGTTAGCTAGGACTTTTGAAAATACTAATAGTCGCTATGAATTTTTCGCAGATAATCTTAGTAATCAGAACTTGTAGTTAAATGGGCCAAACATGTCCTCTAAAATCGCGAGGTGACGCAAAATCCTCTTCCTTGAACTCGACACGCGAAGGTTCACCAATTCCTCTCAAGTAACCCAAAAAAGGCCTTCTATAACTACAACATAATTAGAATTCAATAAGTGATGGCTTTCCACGTCGTTTCAAGTCGAGAGGTGGCGCAAAAAAAAATATGGCACAAATGTCCCAAATGGAGGATAACGTGCCTCTGGAGCCGGCTTTCTTAAGACTTCTTTAATTACTTCCGAGGTCCACGTGTGCTTCTTCATTGAAAGAGAAGTTTCTAAGGTTCACCATGTCCTCCCAGGTAGAGAGGTGTCGCAAAGTATGGTCAAACTAACTAAGACTTCTGTATTCAGTGGTCCATTTTTTTGCTTCTTCACTCAAAGAGAAGTTTCTTAGGTTCACCATGTCCTCTCAGGTGGCGAGGTGACGCAAAGTATAATCAAACTAATAGGACTTCTGTAATTACTTCAGATGTCCTTGTGTGCTTCTTCACTCAAAGAGAAGTTTCTTAGGTTCACCATGTCCTTCCAGGTAGCGAGCTAACGCAAAGTATGGTCAAACTAACTAAGACTTCTGTATTCAGAGGTCCATGTGTACTTCTTTACTTTAAATCATAATTTGTCTTTAACCCGGGAGCGGTCGTGTCGTGTACTGAGTACACGCACCATAAAAAATGCACGCTTTTGGTACAAAGCGTGAGCGTGGCGTCGTTGCAGGTAGTCAAAGACGCGACTGCTCGAGGGTTAACAAGGTTTACCAAGTCCTCTCAAAATGTTTGGTGACATGAAATACGTTCAAGTAAAGAATATGCCACTTTTCCTAAATAAAATTTTACTGGTTCATAAGATATTATTTGAACTAAATCATAATTTGTCTTTAACAAGGTTTACCAAGTCCTCTCAAAGTGTTTGGTGACACGAAATACGTTCAAGTTAAAAATATGCCACTTTTCCTAAAGAAAATTTTACTGGTCCTTTAGATATACTTTAAACTAAATCATAATTTGTCTTTAACAAGGTTTATCAAGTCCTCTCAAAGTGTTTGGTGACACGAAATACGTTCAAATTAAAAATATGCCACTTTTCCTAAAGAAAATTTTATTGGTTCATTAGATATTCTTTGAACTAAATCATAATTTGTCTTTAACAAGGTTTACCAAGTCCTCTCAAAGTGTTTGGTGACACGAAATACGTTCAAGTTAAAAATATGCCACTTTTCCTAAAGAAAATTTTATTGGTTCATTAGATATTTTTTGAACTAAATCATAATTTGTCTTTAACAAGGTTTACCAAGCCCTCTCAAAGTGTTTGATGACACGAAATACATTAAAATTAAAAATAGGCCACTTTTCCTTCAAAAAATTTTACTGGTTTATAAGATATTTTTTGAACTAAATCATAATTTGTCTTTAACAAGGTTTACCAAGTCCTCTCAAAGTGTTTGGTGACACGAAATACGTTCAAGTTGAAAATATGCCACTTTTCCTAAAGAAAATTTTATTGGTTCATTAGATATTCTTCAAACTAAATCATAATTTGTCTTTCACAAGGTTTACCAAGTCCTCTCAAAGTGTTTGGTGACACGAAATACGTTCAAGTTAAAAATATGCCACTTTTCCTAAAGAAAATTTTACTGGTCCTTTAGATATACTTTAAACTAAATCATAATTTGTCTTTAACAAGGTTTATCAAGTCCTCAAAGTGTTTGGTGACACGAAATACGTTCAAGTTAAAAATATGCCACTTTTCCTAAAGAAAATTTTACTGGTCCTTTAGATATACTTTAAACTAAATCATAATTTGTCTTTAACAAGGTTTATCAAGTCCTCTCAAAGTGTTTGGTGACACGAAATACAAGTTAAAAATATGCCACTTTTCCTAAAGAAAATTTTATTGGTTCATTAGATATTCTTTGAACTAAATAATAATTTGTCTTTAACAAGGTTTACCAAGTCCTCTCAAAGTGTTTGGTGACACGAAATACGTTCAAGTTAAAAATATGCCACTTTTCCTAAAGAAAATTTTATTGGTTTATTAGATATTCTTTAAACTAAATCATAATTTGTCTTTAACAAGGTTAACCAAGTCCTCTCAAAGTGTGTCACCAAACGAAATACGTTCAAGTTGAAAATATGCCACTTTTCCTAAAGAAAATTTTACTGGTTCATTAGATATTCTTCAAACTAAATCATAATTTGTCTTTAACAAGGTTTACCAAGTCCTCTCAAAGTGTTTGGTGGCACGAAATACATTAAAATTAAAAATATGCCACTTTTCCTTCAAAAACTTTTACTGGTTCATTAGATATTTTTTGAACTAAATTATAATTTGTCTTTAACAAGGTTTACCAAGTCCTCTCAAAGTGTTTGGTGACACGAAATACGTTCAAGTTAAAAATATGCCACTTTTCCTAAAGAAAATTTTATTGGTTCATTAGATATTCTTTGAACTAAATCATAATTTGTCTTTAACAAGGTTAACCAAGTCCTCTCAAAGTGTGTCACCAAACGAAATACGTTCAAGTTAAAAATATGCCACTTTTCCTTCAAAAACTTTTACTGGTTCATTAGATATTTTTTGAACTAATTCATAATTTGTCTTTAACAAGGTTTACCAAGTCCTCTCAAAGTGTTTGGTGACACGAAATACGTTCAAGTTAAAAATATGCCACTTTTCCTTCAAAAACTTTTACTGGTTCATTAGATATTTTTTGAACTAAATCATAATTTGTCTTTAACAAGGTTTACCAAGTCCTCTCAAAGTGTTTGGTGACACGAAATACGTTCAAGTTAAAAATATGCCACTTTTCCTAAAGAAAATTTTACTGGTCCTTTAGATATACTTTAAACTAAATCATAATTTGTCTTTAACAAGGTTTATCAAGTCCTCTCAAAGTGTTTGGTGACACGAAATACGTTCAAATTAAAAATATGCCACTTTTCCTAAAGAAAATTTTATTGGTTCATTAGATATTCTTTGAACTAAATCATAATTTGTCTTTAACAAGGTTTACCAAGTCCTCTCAAAGTGTGTCACCAAACGAAATACGTTCAAGTTAAAAATATGCCACTTTTCCTTCAAAAACTTTTACTGGTTCATTAGATATTCTTCAAACTAAATCATAATTTGTCTTTAACAAGGTTTACCAAGTCCTCTCAAAGTGTTTGGTGACACGAAATACGTTCAAGTTAAAAATATGCCACTTTTCCTAAAGAAAATTTTATTGGTTCATTAGATATTCTTTGAACTAAATCATAATTTGTCTTTAACAAGGTTAACCAAGTCCTCTCAAAGTGTGTCACCAAACGAAATACGTTCAAGTTAAAAATATGCCACTTTTCCTTCAAAAACTTTTACTGGTTCATTAGATATTTTTTGAACTAATTCATAATTTGTCTTTAACAAGGTTTACCAAGTCCTCTCAAAGTGTTTGGTGACACGAAATACGTTCAAGTTAAAAATATGCCACTTTTCCTTCAAAAACTTTTACTGGTCCATTAGATATTTTTTGAACTAAATCATAATTTGTCTTTAACAAGGTTTACCAAGTCCTCTCAAAGTGTTTGGTGACACGAAATACGTTCAAGTTAAAAATATGCCACTTTTCCTAAAGAAAATTTTACTGGTCCTTCAGATATACTTTAAACTAAATCATAATTTGTCTTCAACAAGGTTTATCAAGTCCTCTCAAAGTGTTTGGTGACACGAAATACGTTCAAATTAAAAATATGCCACTTTTCCTAAAGAAAATTTTATTGGTTCATTAGATATTCTTTGAACTAAATCATAATTTGTCTTTAACAAGGTTTACCAAGTCCTCTCAAAGTGTGTCACCAAACGAAATACGTTCAAGTTAAAAATATGCCACTTTTCCTTCAAAAACTTTTACTGGTTCATTAGATATTTTTTGAACTAATTCATAATTTGTCTTTAACAAGGTTTACCAAGTCCTCTCAAAGTGTTTGGTGACACGAAATACGTTCAAGTTAAAAATATGCCACTTTTCCTTCAAAAACTTTTACTGGTTCATTAGATATTTTTTGAACTAAATCATAATTTGTCTTTAACAAGGTTTACCAAGTCCTCTCAAAGTGTTTGGTGACACGAAATACGTTCAAATTAAAAATATGCCACTTTTCCTAAAGAAAATTTTATTGGTTCATTAGATATTCTTTGAACTAAATCATAATTTGTCTTTAACAAGGTTTACCAAGTCCTCTCAAAGTGTGTCACCAAACGAAATACGTTCAAGTTAAAAATATGCCACTTTTCCTTCAAAAACTTTTACTGGTTCATTAGATATTTTTTGAACTAATTCATAATTTGTCTTTAACAAGGTTTACCAAGTCCTCTCAAAGTGTTTGGTGACACGAAATACGTTCAAGTTAAAAATATGCCACTTTTCCTTCAAAAACTTTTACTGGTTCATTAGATATTTTTTGAACTAAATCATAATTTGTCTTTAACAAGGTTTACCAAGTCCTCTCAAAGTGTTTGGTGACACGAAATACGTTCAAATTAAAAATATGCCACTTTTCCTAAAGAAAATTTTATTGGTTCATTAGATATTCTTTGAACTAAATCATAATTTGTCTTTAACAAGGTTTACCAAGTCCTCTCAAAGTGTTTGGTGACACGAAATACGTTCAAGTTAAAAATATGCCACTTTTCCTGAAGAAAATTTTACTGGTCCTTTAGATATACTTTAAACTAAATCATAATTTGTCTTTAACAAGGTTTATCAAGTCCTCTCAAAGTGTTTGGTGACACGAAATACGTTCAAATTAAAAATATGCGACTTTTCCTAAAGAAAATTTTATTGGTTCATTAGATATTCTTTGAACTAAATCATAATTTGTCTTTAACAAGGTTTACCAAGTCCTCTCAAAGTGTTTGGTGACACAAAATACGTTCAATTTAAAAACAGGCCGTGACGCATAATACATCTGCTTTTAAAAATAGATCATTTCTCTTTATATTTTCTTTTCCTTGTGCTTAGAACTTGTTAAAAAGGTTCACCAAGTCCTCTGAAGTCGTTTGGTGATGCACATAGTACATCATCTTTTAACTCTCACATTCTCGATGACCATAAGGACGTTGACCTTACTAGTTGAGAGTTCTCGAACTGTGTACATTGAGAAAAGGTTAGCTAGTCCCAAGCCCCGTTCATTGGTTCTCTGTGCAATTTCGATTGTTCCGGTCAATCACGGAGTAGCAACTACGAATTGTACGTTCATCTATGCTCATGCTCACCATGTCTTCCTAGATAACCAGGTGAATGTTCAAACTATTAGATTCACCAATTAATACTTCTGTAAAGCAAAGTGATCTTCATCCAAAACATGGAGGAATATCCAACAGCACGACCAGGTGCTTCTCAATTACTGGTTTAGTCACACTAGTTTCGATTCCATTCATTCATTTTTCGTATAATTTCACTTAAATACACAAATATTTAATAGAAGTAAAAATGTGTATTTTTGAGAACCGACGACGGTGAAATTCCGTCCCCCTCTTCTCACACAGCTTACAGCGACCGCGAGCTGTCTCTTATAGGCGTTCCCGGGTGTTGCATTGGGACACGTCCGAAGTGGATGAGTGCTTCGTAAGCAGCGTTTTTTCAGCATAATGTTCTTTCCGGTAGGGGCAACCATCGCCAGCTGATCGAAAGTGGAGATCTCTTTATCTTCCTGGTAGAGGATACGCTTTTCCGCCACACGCTGCAGGGCATATACGTTCATCTCAGCTTGCGGTCATCTTTGTAACGGTTTAGACAGCAAAGGCGATGGAGTTCTCATGCGGTGCAGCTTCAACTTGGCCACTCGGGACGGCTACCAATTAGCTGGTTGAACCGGCTCAGAAACAAACTACGTAGCATGGTTTTGTTGAATTTCTTCAGCGTTCTGCGGTAAATGATAAGCGGTAGATTAAAAAAAAAACATAAGATTAACACTGTTTCCTGCTGTTCCGTCTGTGACAATTACCTGCGTGGCGCTGATCATTGCTAGCTGGGGTCTTCAAATCCAAGGCGGTTTTGCGTCCATCCATATCCCCGCTCGCCGAAGCTGCTCCACAGCAGGAAAATTCGAAAATCAGGGATTGCATTAACCATCAATTTGTGTTCGTTTCACGATTTCCTTTTGCCTTCCGTGAATCGAAAGACGTATATGTTTATAAACAACGTATATGTTTACAAACAAAACAAAAAGCACTGTCAAGGAGATGTCATGTATGACAGTAAATCTAGTATCACACTTGCTCTGATCTGATACTGCAGATTTTTAGTATCACCCCTCACCTACACTGTGAATAGTCGTTAAGAAGTGAGCCATGGAAAAATCGCCAGTGTCCCGTCTGTAAATAAGTTTGTGCTTGAAGTCTGCGGCGGAAGTGTGGGAACGTTTGAAGAAGTACCACGAAAAGGCTACGGTGACGTCGCGAGTGTCGCTTCTGTAGAAGCTGTGTAGTCTAAACTACGAAGAAGGTGCGAACATGGAAGAGCACCTGTTCGCGATCGAAGAACTTTTTGATCGGCTATCGTGTGCGGGGCAGAAGATCGAAGATTCGCTACAAGTGGCGATGGTGTACCGGAGTCTGCCGGAATCGTACAACGGACTGGTGACGGCCTTGGAAAGCCGTCCGGACGCTGATCAGTCGTTGGAGTTCGTAAAGCAGCGGCTGATGGACGAGTACCACCGACGGGTGGAGAAGCGAGAAGAAACGTCCGAGGAGCGCCACGACCGGGCGCTGAACGTGCGAAACAGAAGAAACGGACGAGTGCGGCAGCGTGTGTGTTATAACTGCCGGAAACCGGGCCACTTCCGGAGAGAGTGCCCAATGCTTCGTGAAGAAGAAAGAAGAGATCCGGAAGTAAAGAAGACGGACCCTATTTGTTTCGGCGTGGGAGGTCAGCGAAAGCGGAACTGCTGGTATGTGGACAGTGGCTGCTCGAGCCACATGACCAGTGACCGGAAGTTCTTCGAGAAGATCGATGAAAAAGTGAAGGTCGAAGTGAACTTGGCGGACGGCTCAGTGATCAGGTCCGCCGGTGTCGGGGAAGGCTTCCTGGAGTGCGTCGATGGAGACGGAAGAATTAACACCGTGAAAGTGGAGAACGTGCTGTACATCCCGGGACTAGACTGCGGATTGCTCTCGGTCCGTAAGCTGGCACAGAAGGCACTGAGAGTGAACTTTGTGGAGTCGAAGTGCAAGATTGTGAGTTCCAGCGGGAAGATTGAAGCCGTCGCGGAGCTTAGTGGTGAGCTGTATGCCCTGAAGATAGCTGGAGGAGCGGAGATCGGCAACCGCCGGAGAAATACAGCTGGGCATCGCGCTGAGGAGGAGTTCCAAGAAGAAGATTTTTATGACTGTTTTGACGAGGGACTCCGATACTAAGTGGAACTTTGTGATAGGACTTTGTGTTAAACTTCACGAGGCAGAAGTGTTCGGTGCAGAAGGAGGAACTTTGTGTAGGCTGTGGCGTCCAATGTGAACTTTGTGAAGACTTTGTGAAATACAGTAGACGTTCGATAACTGCAACATGTTTACGTTTCACTTAGCGAACGAAAATCCAATAACTGCAACGCCTGACAGTGTCAACAAACCATCAACTGACGTAAACTGAACGCGAACTTCATCCGACTGTTCATTTGGGCTAACATGGCGCACCATTTTGACGGATGGCGGTGCGATAACTGCAAAATTGTTGCACTTACCGGACTTGCAGTTAAAAAGCATTGCAGTTAAACCGTTTGCACCGACCGAACGTCTACTGTAGTAACCTTTGTGAACGGACTTTGTGATTGTGATGACCAACATCGAGGAGGAGTGTTGAAATATTTGGGCCAGCCTAATGTATGTTGCGATGTTTATCATCAATAGGCTCCTAAAGTCCTATCGGGATTCTTGTTTTAAACCACAATATATGGTTCAAGAGTACATTTTTACTCATTTTTTGACGTTTTTATTAACCGTAGTTGAAAATATATAATTTTTATTTTTTTAGCCTTTTGTCTCGTCCCTAGCTTATAACACATACTTTGAGTGATTTTTTTTCACAGTGTATGTCAGATAGGAACATTTTTGAAATCCCAGTGCGAAAAATGTCGAGCTCAGTCACACGAGGTTGACCTCAAATGTCAAAGTAGAACTATTTATCATTTTACTTGTTTCGAATTTTCTCATTATTCCTTTGTTTTTCAAGTTCGAGTAAAGTAGAATTCCGATTAGAATACCATGCTTGATCGTATTATTTAATATAAGTGAGATTTCGTCTTTAATTTTAGGACCCTATTGCCCTGCGCCGACCCTGCTAAATGTATGTATGTAAGTTGTTATTGTTTATGCATTGTACATTGTTGTTAGTGTAAATAAACCGACCGCCGCGACGTGCACACGCATCTCTGTGTTTGCTCCGTGTTTCTCCGCCGTTACGCGTACCGAAAGTTCCCCCGGTGATTTGTCGGTGCCCCTGGGTAGCTCAGTGGTCCTTTGAGGACAGTGTTGACTTCCGTGGACAGTGAATAATCTATCAGGATTATCCCGACTGTTTGTGAAACTGTTCAGAACAGTCGTCGAATATCGAGGGGATTCTCGATGTATTCAACAGAAATCAATTAATCAGCAACTTTGTTCAAGCACATCATTATTTCAAACGTATAGGTTCAGAATAACAAACATGGGCAACTATCCTGGAAATAATATAAATTGCATTTATACCACATTTAGTTCACCACTGGACTGCGAACTGCGACTTCATAAGTGCGAAAACACAAACTTATTTACAGACGGGACACTGGCGATTTTTCCATGGCTCACTTCTTAACGACTATTCACAGTGTAGGTGAGGGGTGATACTAAAAATCTGCAGTATCAGATCAGAGCAAGTGTGATACTAGATTTACTGTCATACATGACATCTCCTTGACAGTGCTTTTTGTTTTGTTTGTAAACATATACGTTGTTTATAAACATATACGTCTTTCGATTCACGGAAGGCAAAAGGAAATCGTGAAACGAACACAAATTGATGGTTAATGCAATCCCTGATTTTCGAATTTTCCTGCTGTGGAGCAGCTTCGGCGAGCGGGGATATGGATGGACGCAAAACCGCCTTGGATTTGAAGACCCCAGCTAGCAATGATCAGCGCCACGCAGGTAATTGTCACAGACGGAACAGCAGGAAACAGTGTTAATCTTATGTTTTTTTTTTAATCTACCGCTTATCATTTACCGCAGAACGCTGAAGAAATTCAACAAAACCATGCTACGTAGTTTGTTTCTGAGCCGGTTCAACCAGCTAATTGGTAGCCGTCCCGAGTGGCCAAGTTGAAGCTGCACCGCATGAGAACTCCATCGCCTTTGCTGTCTAAACCGTTACAAAGATGACCGCAAGCTGAGATGAACGTATATGCCCTGCAGCGTGTGGCGGAAAAGCGTATCCTCTACCAGGAAGATAAAGAGATCTCCACTTTCGATCAGCTGGCGATGGTTGCCCCTACCGGAAAGAACATTATGCTGAAAAAACGCTGCTTACGAAGCACTCATCCACTTCGGACGTGTCCCAATGCAACACCCGGGAACGCCTATAAGAGACAGCTCGCGGTCGCTGTAAGCTGTGTGAGAAGAGGGGGACGGAATTTCACCGTCGTCGGTTCTCAAAAATACACATTTTTACTTCTATTAAATATTTGTGTATTTAAGTGAAATTATACGAAAAATGAATGAATGGAATCGAAACTAGTGTGACTAAACCAGTAATTGAGAAGCACCTGGTCGTGCTGTTGGATATTCCTCCATGTTTTGGATGAAGATCACTTTGCTTTACAGAAGTATTAATTGGTGAATCTAATAGTTTGAACATTCACCTGGTTATCTAGGAAGACATGGTGAGCATGAGCATAGATGAACGTACAATTCGTAGTTGCTACTCCGTGATTGACCGGAACAATCGAAATTGCACAGAGAACCAATGAACGGGGCTTGGGACTAGCTAACCTTTTCTCAATGTACACAGTTCGAGAACTCTCAACTAGTAAGGTCAACGTCCTTATGGTCATCGAGAATGTGAGAGTTAAAAGATGATGTACTATGTGCATCACCAAACGACTTCAGAGGACTTGGTGAACCTTTTTAACAAGTTCTAAGCACGAGGAAAAGAAAATATAAAGAGAAATGATCTATTTTTAAAAGCAGATGTATTATGCGTCACGGCCTGTTTTTAAATTGAACGTATTTTGTGTCACCAAACACTTTGAGAGGACTTGGTAAACCTTGTTAAAGACAAATTATGATTTAGTTCAAAGAATATCTAATGAACCAATAAAATTTTCTTTAGGAAAAGTCGCATATTTTTAATTTGAACGTATTTCGTGTCACCAAACACTTTGAGAGGACTTGATAAACCTTGTTAAAGACAAATTATGATTTAGTTTAAAGTATATCTAAAGGACCAGTAAAATTTTCTTCAGGAAAAGTGGCATATTTTTAACTTGAACGTATTTCGTGTCACCAAACACTTTGAGAGGACTTGGTAAACCTTGTTAAAGACAAATTATGATTTAGTTCAAAGAATATCTAATGAACCAATAAAATTTTCTTTAGGAAAAGTGGCATATTTTTAATTTGAACGTATTTCGTGTCACCAAACACTTTGAGAGGACTTGGTAAACCTTGTTAAAGACAAATTATGATTTAGTTCAAAAAATATCTAATGAACCAGTAAAAGTTTTTGAAGGAAAAGTGGCATATTTTTAACTTGAACGTATTTCGTGTCACCAAACACTTTGAGAGGACTTGGTAAACCTTGTTAAAGACAAATTATGAATTAGTTCAAAAAATATCTAATGAACCAGTAAAAGTTTTTGAAGGAAAAGTGGCATATTTTTAACTTGAACGTATTTCGTTTGGTGACACACTTTGAGAGGACTTGGTAAACCTTGTTAAAGACAAATTATGATTTAGTTCAAAGAATATCTAATGAACCAATAAAATTTTCTTTAGGAAAAGTGGCATATTTTTAATTTGAACGTATTTCGTGTCACCAAACACTTTGAGAGGACTTGGTAAACCTTGTTAAAGACAAATTATGATTTAGTTCAAAAAATATCTAATGAACCAGTAAAAGTTTTTGAAGGAAAAGTGGCATATTTTTAACTTGAACGTATTTCGTGTCACCAAACACTTTGAGAGGACTTGGTAAACCTTGTTAAAGACAAATTATGAATTAGTTCAAAAAATATCTAATGAACCAGTAAAAGTTTTTGAAGGAAAAGTGGCATATTTTTAACTTGAACGTATTTCGTTTGGTGACACACTTTGAGAGGACTTGGTAAACCTTGTTAAAGACAAATTATGATTTAGTTCAAAGAATATCTAATGAACCAATAAAATTTTCTTTAGGAAAAGTGGCATATTTTTAATTTGAACGTATTTCGTGTCACCAAACACTTTGAGAGGACTTGATAAACCTTGTTGAAGACAAATTATGATTTAGTTTAAAGTATATCTAAAGGACCAGTAAAATTTTCTTTAGGAAAAGTGGCATATTTTTAACTTGAACGTATTTCGTGTCACCAAACACTTTGAGAGGACTTGGTAAACCTTGTTAAAGACAAATTATGATTTAGTTCAAAAAATATCTAATGGACCAGTAAAAGTTTTTGAAGGAAAAGTGGCATATTTTTAACTTGAACGTATTTCGTGTCACCAAACACTTTGAGAGGACTTGGTAAACCTTGTTAAAGACAAATTATGAATTAGTTCAAAAAATATCTAATGAACCAGTAAAAGTTTTTGAAGGAAAAGTGGCATATTTTTAACTTGAACGTATTTCGTTTGGTGACACACTTTGAGAGGACTTGGTTAACCTTGTTAAAGACAAATTATGATTTAGTTCAAAGAATATCTAATGAACCAATAAAATTTTCTTTAGGAAAAGTGGCATATTTTTAACTTGAACGTATTTCGTGTCACCAAACACTTTGAGAGGACTTGGTAAACCTTGTTAAAGACAAATTATGATTTAGTTTGAAGAATATCTAATGAACCAGTAAAAGTTTTTGAAGGAAAAGTGGCATATTTTTAACTTGAACGTATTTCGTTTGGTGACACACTTTGAGAGGACTTGGTAAACCTTGTTAAAGACAAATTATGATTTAGTTCAAAGAATATCTAATGAACCAATAAAATTTTCTTTAGGAAAAGTGGCATATTTTTAATTTGAACGTATTTCGTGTCACCAAACACTTTGAGAGGACTTGATAAACCTTGTTAAAGACAAATTATGATTTAGTTTAAAGTATATCTAAAGGACCAGTAAAATTTTCTTTAGGAAAAGTGGCATATTTTTAACTTGAACGTATTTCGTGTCACCAAACACTTTGAGAGGACTTGGTAAACCTTGTTAAAGACAAATTATGATTTAGTTCAAAAAATATCTAATGAACCAGTAAAAGTTTTTGAAGGAAAAGTGGCATATTTTTAACTTGAACGTATTTCGTGTCACCAAACACTTTGAGAGGACTTGGTAAACCTTGTTAAAGACAAATTATGAATTAGTTCAAAAAATATCTAATGAACCAGTAAAAGTTTTTGAAGGAAAAGTGGCATATTTTTAACTTGAACGTATTTCGTTTGGTGACACACTTTGAGAGGACTTGGTTAACCTTGTTAAAGACAAATTATGATTTAGTTCAAAGAATATCTAATGAACCAATAAAATTTTCTTTAGGAAAAGTGGCATATTTTTAACTTGAACGTATTTCGTGTCACCAAACACTTTGAGAGGACTTGGTAAACCTTGTTAAAGACAAATTATAATTTAGTTCAAAAAATATCTAATGAACCAGTAAAAGTTTTTGAAGGAAAAGTGGCATATTTTTAATTTTAATGTATTTCGTGCCACCAAACACTTTGAGAGGACTTGGTAAACCTTGTTAAAGACAAATTATGATTTAGTTTGAAGAATATCTAATGAACCAGTAAAATTTTCTTTAGGAAAAGTGGCATATTTTCAACTTGAACGTATTTCGTTTGGTGACACACTTTGAGAGGACTTGGTTAACCTTGTTAAAGACAAATTATGATTTAGTTTAAAGAATATCTAATAAACCAATAAAATTTTCTTTAGGAAAAGTGGCATATTTTTAACTTGAACGTATTTCGTGTCACCAAACACTTTGAGAGGACTTGGTAAACCTTGTTAAAGACAAATTATTATTTAGTTCAAAGAATATCTAATGAACCAATAAAATTTTCTTTAGGAAAAGTGGCATATTTTTAACTTGTATTTCGTGTCACCAAACACTTTGAGAGGACTTGATAAACCTTGTTAAAGACAAATTATGATTTAGTTTAAAGTATATCTAAAGGACCAGTAAAATTTTCTTTAGGAAAAGTGGCATATTTTTAACTTGAACGTATTTCGTGTCACCAAACACTTTGAGGACTTGATAAACCTTGTTAAAGACAAATTATGATTTAGTTTAAAGTATATCTAAAGGACCAGTAAAATTTTCTTTAGGAAAAGTGGCATATTTTTAACTTGAACGTATTTCGTGTCACCAAACACTTTGAGAGGACTTGGTAAACCTTGTGAAAGACAAATTATGATTTAGTTTGAAGAATATCTAATGAACCAATAAAATTTTCTTTAGGAAAAGTGGCATATTTTCAACTTGAACGTATTTCGTGTCACCAAACACTTTGAGAGGACTTGGTAAACCTTGTTAAAGACAAATTATGATTTAGTTCAAAAAATATCTTATAAACCAGTAAAATTTTTTGAAGGAAAAGTGGCCTATTTTTAATTTTAATGTATTTCGTGTCATCAAACACTTTGAGAGGGCTTGGTAAACCTTGTTAAAGACAAATTATGATTTAGTTCAAAAAATATCTAATGAACCAATAAAATTTTCTTTAGGAAAAGTGGCATATTTTTAACTTGAACGTATTTCGTGTCACCAAACACTTTGAGAGGACTTGGTAAACCTTGTTAAAGACAAATTATGATTTAGTTCAAAGAATATCTAATGAACCAATAAAATTTTCTTTAGGAAAAGTGGCATATTTTTAATTTGAACGTATTTCGTGTCACCAAACACTTTGAGAGGACTTGATAAACCTTGTTAAAGACAAATTATGATTTAGTTTAAAGTATATCTAAAGGACCAGTAAAATTTTCTTTAGGAAAAGTGGCATATTTTTAACTTGAACGTATTTCGTGTCACCAAACACTTTGAGAGGACTTGGTAAACCTTGTTAAAGACAAATTATGATTTAGTTCAAATAATATCTTATGAACCAGTAAAATTTTATTTAGGAAAAGTGGCATATTCTTTACTTGAACGTATTTCATGTCACCAAACATTTTGAGAGGACTTGGTAAACCTTGTTAACCCTCGAGCAGTCGCGTCTTTGACTACCTGCAACGACGCCACGCTCACGCTTTGTACCAAAAGCGTGCATTTTTTATGGTGCGTGTACTCAGTACACGACACGACCGCTCCCGGGTTAAAGACAAATTATGATTTAAAGTAAAGAAGTACACATGGACCTCTGAATACAGAAGTCTTAGTTAGTTTGACCATACTTTGCGTTAGCTCGCTACCTGGAAGGACATGGTGAACCTAAGAAACTTCTCTTTGAGTGAAGAAGCACACAAGGACATCTGAAGTAATTACAGAAGTCCTATTAGTTTGATTATACTTTGCGTCACCTCGCCACCTGAGAGGACATGGTGAACCTAAGAAACTTCTCTTTGAGTGAAGAAGCAAAAAAATGGACCACTGAATACAGAAGTCTTAGTTAGTTTGACCATACTTTGCGACACCTCTCTACCTGGGAGGACATGGTGAACCTTAGAAACTTCTCTTTCAATGAAGAAGCACACGTGGACCTCGGAAGTAATTAAAGAAGTCTTAAGAAAGCCGGCTCCAGAGGCACGTTAACCTCCATTTGGGACATTTGTGCCATATTTTTTTTTGCGCCACCTCTCGACTTGAAACGACGTGGAAAGCCATCACTTATTGAATTCTAATTATGTTGTAGTTATAGAAGGCCTTTTTTGGGTTACTTGAGAGGAATTGGTGAACCTTCGCGTGTCGAGTTCAAGGAAGAGGATTTTGCGTCACCTCGCGATTTTAGAGGACATGTTTGGCCCATTTAACTACAAGTTCTGATTACTAAGATTATCTGCGAAAAATTCATAGCGACTATTAGTATTTTCAAAAGTCCTAGCTAACAATACTAACGTTTTGGTAAAGAACCCCGGTGTAATTTCGGATATTTTGCAGTCCCAAACTAGACACCTAGACACGCCCCCCCCCCCTACCAAATATTTATTTATAGATATGAACATAAACAATACAATAGTAAAACTATATCCACTCTGGTATAATGGTAACGATGTTCATGCCACTTATCAGCTGGGATGGACGGCTCCTCCAGTAGTTCCTGAAATAAATTTAAAGTTCAATATACAGAGGGTTCTACAATATATTTCCGAGAATTATTGGCTTGCGTTTAAAGTATAAGAATAAAGTAAGGGGCGCACACTCCAAACACTGTTTTTGATGGCATGCTTCTGAGCTGTGATGATGGCTAGTGAGTAAACTTCGTTGCAAGTGAGTGTTCCCATCCCTGCTTTGGAAGGTTCTGATTAACCCTTTATAAGGCAGAGAAAATTAGAGGTGTCAAAGCATACTATTATGATGATTTAATGATTAAATACATTTTGTTTACAAAACCATTTTTGTGTGAAAGAAATTTTCGAAAATGTAGGTGGCAATATAGTTGCCACAGCCGGCTTGACTTGATTATTCATCGTCATCGAAGGGGCTAGTCTAGCTATGACCTGCGTGGCCATGGAGCAATAGTTTCAACATTATTTATTCATACCTATGAAAGTAGTATTTCATGTAGTATTTACTACAAATTTGTAGTAAACTGCGGATTACTACTTTTTATGAGATTCTTCTTTGAAAAAAAAAAACTCAAATTATAAAATCGCAAACCTGCCAGTCCCCCTTGATGAAACATTTGAAATTTTCTGATTGCATCATGTAAAATAATTTTATGCAATTCAGTATCATAATTTACATTTTATCTAACTCATTTTGGTATCATAATGGCTTTTTTCCAAACTGGTTCATTATGCAACTGATGCATAATGAAAAATAGTTGTATAATGTTCATAATGCAACTCATTTGAGTTGCATTATGAATATTATGCAACTCAAATGAGTTGCATTATGAAAAAATCATAGAATTTTGTATGGAACTCGTTGCAAAACTCGATTTTTTCAGCACTCTTGCTGAAAAAATCAACTTTTTGCAACTCGTTACATAAATAATCATTATTTGTAATTTGTAGTTTTATTATTAACGATAGCTTTGCTACTTTACATTAGGTCAAGAATACTGGTATAGGTATAGGAAACATAGTTGAGAACCAAAATGAAACTAACAAATTTCGAGAGAATCTTGTTATTTGTACTGAAACATTGACAATAATACCATACATACAGTATTTTTTTTCTATGGGTTTTCAGTTGAAGCTGCGTGACAGCTTGTTTGTCAAGGCTGAACCCGTTATTCAAATTTCATCTCTACAAAGACCAATGATTAGACGGAATATGCTATGTTGCCCAATTTAACACTAGTTTTTACATTGTGCCCAAGTAGTTTTAATCGAAATTTTGCATTTTCCCTCCCGTAGATGTATTAGTCATGTCCGTCCTCAGTCATGTGAAGTATATGAAGCTATCAGAATAAATCTTTACCCGCGGAACCTAAATCACCAGGAATGTTTATACCCTTGCTATTACTTCTTGGAAATAACAACACAAAATGCTGTCTATGTTGACAACTGTGCCTGCTATCTTCAAGAAATATTATGTAAAATGTATAATCGAATTAATTACGGTCAAATACCAATTGAAGACAACAACCTTTACTGCGATAACACCTATGTTGGTAGCCACCTACAGCACTGGCGCTATCCCCAATGATAGACACTAGTTTTGAACATGTCATGGGCTTCCAATGATACGAGATACGAAAACAACCTAACTATTAAAACAGAGCCAATCCGTTCATTTGTCCTATCGGTCCTACCTAGATAAACCATGTCATTTTCTCTCCTAGTCATACAAAAGTTACGTCATTTCAGCTTAGAAACAACCTGTTTTTGTTCAAAATGTCATGTCGAACGCATTGACGTCAATAAAGTGTTTAAGTATGGTCCACTGCACGTACTTGGGCTGGCCCGCCCACTCCCAAAGAAATTTGACGTTTGAGTGGTGTCGTCACCGCTCAAAAGTCAAACCATGCGTGAGAGCAAGCAGGCCAGTATAAATTCGTGCAGTATTTCATTGTTCGCACGTTAGCTTCGAATCTATCAGCACTATTAAGTACTGCAACTTTCCTTCCTACTATTCGGTTGATTTTACTAGATTTATATAAAGAGAATATTACTGGATATCATTGAAATATTTAAAAAAGCAAATTTGTTTTGATAAAATTACTAATTTGAATTTATTTAATTATTGTATATTACTGAAATTATAGTAAATTTAGTAGTTAATCAAAATCAACCAAAAAATGTAGGGAAGAAAGCCCAAACAGCATTTTCAAGTCTAATGGCAATGAAAAGGTTTCAAAACCTGTCACAAAACCTATAATATTTCTACTAGAATTTGTGACGATCTTCAAAACCTTCTCAAATCTAACAGACGTGGAACTATTGCTTGGGTATAGAATCTATTCAGCCCCGGCGGTCCCTCCGTGTTTATCAAGCATGTGATGAATATGCCAAAACATATGATCATCAGCCATACTTCATCTGCAGCAGCCGGTTCGTGATGAACCGTTGGAGGCGTATTAGACTGTTAAAAAGGTGATATGATTCACTAAAGAATACTATATTACAATAACCTTCACTTTAATACCGTCAAACCCTGCGAACTTGGCCAGGGAATACCATACATACAGTAATTTCAACTGATAATATTTTAGATGCTACTATTTTTGGCATTGTATTTTTGGCTAGCTTATCCAGTTATCTATTTAAAACTCGCAACAAACAACTTGACATGGTCAAAATTACAATACCAAAATAAATAATAGCATCTAGAATGCTTTCAGTTAAAAAGCAGGCAAGGTAATATTTACAACTGTTTCAGTACATTAAGCAGAATTCAGCATTCGGTTGAAAATTGTTGGTGCACTTCTCACTGCTACCATGGGTTCGGTAGAAACTACAACACAATTTTTTGGGTGCTATTCATATGAAACTGCTTAGATCAATTATGGATATTGCATTAACAACAACCTTATCTGACTTATCTGAGAAGGAGAGTAACAACAGATTACAATAAGAAAAAGAAAAAGAGCAAAGGCTACAGCTGACGTAAAAATCATATAAAAGTGTTTACTGTTGAAAAAACTTGAATTCCGAACAATATTTTGATATAGGGTGGGGTTGGGCGGTTGGGCAAGAAGGGTCGTCAGTGATGTTTCCTCATATAAAAAGCTTCATGTAGATCGACGCATCTTCGTGATAAGTTCTCACTTACTCTTGCTTGTACTGTATCACATGACAACTGAGTCCGCTCCGAGATCTGCTCAGAACCGTTCCGGCAGCGGCGAAAAGTCCCAAATCGCCATACAGATGGCCCTGAAAGAGGTTTTAAATCATCATAAACTTACCACGTAGGAACCTCCGCTGTACGGTGGCTTTCTCGTGCAGAAATATTTGCTGTTTTTGGTAGTTATTCACCGTCGCTTCCAAACGATTCCGCTTGCTGTTTTTGCACAGGAAATCGTACGCCACCTTGGCGCTCAAGTCTCCATCCGTCTTCGGATTGACTCTCGATGGCCCTGGAATAAGTTAGTAAAATTGTACGATCAAGAAACAACCCGAGGTTCACACTCAACTAACCTGGAACTGCCGCTGGTGCGGGGCATCAGCTCTCTAGCTCCACCTATTCGAAACAGCTTGGGTGCTGGAAGCAACCTCTTCCGGTAGGAATGTCCCGAACGTTATGTACCCGACTTACGCGTGACTGTGCTGCAGCTGTGAGTGCTAGAACATTCCCTCCTCCTTCACGACTTGGGAAGCGATTCCGACTTGGTGATCGCCACCGTGGTCGCCGTTTTCATCGTCCGTTGCTGCTTCTGCGGCTGTACTTGTTTGTTGGAAATAGTATCAGGACTCCGTTTGCCATCGGCACATAAACTCATCTTTGATCGGTCACCGAGAAGAAGTCGCACAAGTTTTCCGATTCTGTCTGTTTCATCCTTCCATGTCATCAATGGTGTCCACTGCCGCTGAAAATATTACTTTTTTGGCCGGAACAGGTCTGCTCCGGCCGCACTTGATTCACTTCCGCTGGTACCCGATCCGATCCACCAGAATATCCGCAATTTCACGGTACTTTTCCTAATATTCACTGTTCTTTTTTTTTTTTTTTTTTTTGGATTTGTCTTTTAGACAGGCTAAGACCACGGTTGGTCCATCTCGCCCCTGGGTGTACTGTTGTCTTTTCGTTACATGTTTAGTTGTGTGTTTGTTACATGTTTAGTTGTCTTTTTATATGTGGATGTTGTTCTCTTCCAAAAACTTCACTATTTGCTTCATTTCTTCTTCACAGCCTTCTTGTAGAATCACTTCTAATGGTTTCATATACTCCAATGCCGGAAACTGACTTCGACTTAGGTTGTATTGTGGGCACTCGTAGATTATGTGTTTCAGATTTTCGGTTTCTTCACACCATTCACACAATTCGTCTTCTTCCCAACCCCATTTCGCCCTCCTTTCTTTCGTCATACAATGTCCACTTCTAATTCTGTTTAGAATTTTCACTTCTTTTGGGTTTAGTATGAGCTCCTTACTCCATATCCGTTTCCCTGGTTTCTCCATCAATTGGTAGTGCCATTTTCCTTTGTCTTTCGACACTTCCTTGTACTTCCGGTTCCAATCTTCCCACGTATTTTTCGCGCTCAGGACGAGCGCGTCTCCAGCAGTTACTCCTTGGTAGTCCGATTGTTTGTGCTGTGTTTTGGCCACTGCCAGCTGATCGGCGATTTCGTTCCCATGGATTCCCATATGGCTCGGTATCCATTGTACCTTGATCGCACTTTCCGCATTGTTCAGGAACTCCTTGTATATCTCTCCTATGAGATAGTTGTTGTCCACTGCTCTTCCATTTCGTATCATCTCACACGCACTCATTGAGTCCGTGAAAATGACCGCTTTCCTGTATCCTTTTGCTTTGATGAGTTCCAGTGCTTTTAAAATGCCGAGTAGTTCAGCGTTCGTGATTGAAAAGTTCGAGTTGATGCTCTCCGTGATGTTGTCCGAGTCTGCTTCATCGTATACCGCTATGGCCGTTCCAGTAGACGTTTTTGAAGCATCCGTGAAGATCTTTGTGTGGTGTTTGTACTTGGTTTGGTACGCTTCCTTGAACCGTGCCTGCCACACTTCAGGTGCCGTCCGCTCCTTTTTTAGCCTTTCTCCTGATAATGATGTTTCTACTATTCTGTCCATTTCCACTCTTTCAAAGGTGCGCATTCTCATTAAGCTTGGGAGCTCCCTGTCCGATGGGTTCACTTGGAAGAGTACGTCCAGATGTTTCTCTGCAACCTCAGTTAGGAAGGATTCGTTGCCCATTTCTCTGTCCATGGTTGGGCCGACGAACTTCATGAGTGGTGTCCTATACCAGATTGTCCTTATCAGCTCCCTTTTTGTCAAGCTTTCAATCCGCAGCTCCATCGGAAGTTGCCCCGACTCTGCTAGCATGACATGCACCGGGGTGCTGCTGAGGTAGTTCATCGCCTTCCGAATGTACGAGTTCTGGAGTACCTGCAGTTTGTTGCGGTGTGTTTTGGCCGCATTGCCGTAGATTGTTGCGCCGTATTCCATTCTACTACGAATTAGAGCATTCCCGATCTTTACCAGGGTTTCCGGGCTCGCTTCTTTCCGTGACAGCATTTTCAGCAATCCCAGTTTTGCTCCAGCTTTTGTCTTCACTGCTTCGATGTGCTTCCTATGCGTCAGTCCTCTATCCAGTACGTATCCCAAATATGGATGGGTGTTGACCAGCTCAATCTGTTCACCGCACACTTTTACTTTGAGATGCTCGGTCCTCTTCCTTGTAAATGGAATTATCGCTGACTTGTGGCTGCTGACTTTCAGATTCAGTTCGTTGAGCTTTCCGAAAAGCTTGATTAGGAATCCAGTGCACCGCTCAGCTGCCTCTTCCACTGTATCTGCTCTGATGATGGCCGCGAAATCGTCTGCAAACTGCACCAATTCGCAGTTGTCGTCCGATAGTTTGTGGAGATTTGCCGTGTACAGGTTAAAAAGTACTGGGGAAAGTGGGCATCCTTGGGGAAGGCCTTCTGACACTTCAACCTCAACTTTTCCAGAACTGGTTCTTAAGACCATTTTCCGATATCTCAAGTACTCGTGGAGCCACGATACCAGTTTTCTGGGTATCCCTAGCCTTCCCAGGATCTCCAGTAACATTGCTGTGTTCACTGAATCGTACGCCATAGTCACGTCCAGAAACACTACGAAAACTTCCTTTCTTTCCTCTTTTGCCCTGTGTACCGAGTTTACCACGTAGTTTACGCATGTAGACGCCGAGACATGCTTCCGAAAGCCAAAGGACAGATCCGGAATCATCTTCTTGATCGTCGCGATCTCCATCAACCGATTCTTGACCGCAGAGTTTATCAGCTTTATCTCGACGTTGATCAGTGCAATTGGCCTCATGGTGTTTGGCTGCTCCGTTGTCCACGACTTCTTCGGGATCGGTTTTATTTCGGTGTTTCTCCAACTGTCCGGAATTTCCTCCGAGACAAACACTCTACTCAGCATCTCGCATACCTTTCCTTGCATATCAGGTCTCAACTGCTTCAGTACCGCATACGACATCCCGTTCAATCCGGGCGCCGAGTGATTCTTTCTTCCTTGAAGTACCGGTAGAATCTCCTTCTCTCGTATTGCCATTTCGTAGGCTCCCAAATCCTCGTCCGTGGATGCTGCCGGGAGGGTTATCTCTCGGAATTTATCCTTGAAGTAATGGTCCATGAACTTGACCCCTTCTTCCTGATTTAACTCGACTCCTTTCTTGTGGCTTCCAGCTAACGCGGTGTCTATTCCCTTGACAATATTCCACAGTTGCCTGGGCGGCGTAGATTCGTAGATTTTCTCCGTCAACTCCTTTATGTATTTCCGTTTCGTCCTTCGAACCTCCTTTTTGAAAACCGCCCGCTCCTTTTTCAAAAGTATGTAGTTGCTTTGTGTTTTTTGTTTGTTGTAGTCCCTAAGAGCTTCTCGTTTGCTAGCATACAGGTTGGCTATCTCGTCGGTCCACCATGTTTTTAAGAAATTGGCCTTCTTATTCTTAAAGCTGTATGATGCTTTTTTGGTAGCTTCTTCGAAGACCTCCACCATTTCTTCCGGAGAGTATATGAACTGCGGCCTCATGGTGTTCAGCTCTTCCACTAGTTTGTCCCGGTTGATCCTGGTTACCGTCCGCTCCACTATGGGAATGTTACTGTTGACCTCGATGATTATGCTCATATGGTTGCTTCCAAATTCCTCCTCCTGAACTATCCACGTTGATTTCCTAGCTACTACCGTTGAAGCCAAGGTGAGATCAATTGCAGATTCTTTACCCTCCGGGGCAGAAATCATTGTCTTCGAGCCATCGTTCAGTAGCACCATCTCGGACTCTCCTATCAGCTCGTTCAATATCTTACCTCTGCTACACGACGGAAACTCTGGGCTCCAGGACGCATGGTGCGCGTTGAAGTCTGCTCCCACGATCGTTTCTCCACCTAGCCTGCTCACGTAGTCAAAGAATGCTGTCAGCTCCTCCCGTATCTTGTTGATGGGTATTCTCGTTGGTGATAGGTATACCGAGAAGAGGTTGATCGGGTCGAAACCTCTCGATATTTTTACTCCTACTACCTCCAGGTTATCAAATGCTGGGAGATCCAGTTGTACACCGACCAGGGAGTCTGCAATCAGGATGCCTGCTCCTCCGTAGCCTTCAGCTCGCCTTTTCGAGAAAAGTGTATGTCCTTTGAAACAGAAGTTTTCGTTTTCCTTCAACCAAATTTCCTGTAGCATGGCTACATCTATATTATTTAGGGTCATGCAAGCATGGAGTTCTTCTCTAGTATCCATTTGTCTTATGCTTTGTATGTTGTGTTGTATCAGCTTCAGGGTTTTATTCACCATTTTGGCTGCGATGGTTGTTATTCTGTTGCGCCATTTCTGGTGCCGTTCCTTTTTCTATTATTTTCCTCAACTCCATGCTGATTTCTATCAGTAGCTGGTCCGTTTCGATCTCGGTTCGTTCCAGCTGTATCCTGCTTTCGATCTTGCTGTGCAGCTCGATTATGGGGACCATCCATACATTCCCTGAGCAGAAGAGCATTATTTCCCTCCTCAGGTGGCCAATGAACCTCTCGAAGTCCGTGACCTTCAATGGATTTCCCGCGTAGCCCTCTGAGGTTCGTGGTACCGAACTGTACCTTAGGCTGCCCCGACTACTACTTCTACCCTCGCTGCTCCTGCGCCGCCTTCTGCACCCTGTTGGACTGAGTTGGGGCCTTTTCGGCACAGCTCCTCTGCTGGGGATGCCTGCCAGTCCACCTTCGTCCCGTTCCAGGGTTTCGACATTTTGATTTTCGCTACTCCTCTCCTCTCTGCTTCCACGCTGCCGACGATTTCTTGGTGGACTTCGTTGGTCTCTTCTTGGCCCGACGCCTCTGTTTGGGGCGTCTGCTGGCCTCGCTCCCTCCAGCTCAGGAAAATCATCTTCGTTCATCAGTCCGGCAAACCTGTTTTGTGTTCTGGGAAAAGCCTTCTCCGCTTCCGCGAACGGAACTCGATCCCTCTGCATTGTGCTGAGTATCTTGGCTCTTCTCTCCCGTTCTGGACATCCCTTGCTGCTCGCTTCGTGCTCCTGGTGGCAATTGATGCACCGCGTTGGTCCAGTGCACTCCTCCGTTTCTCCGTGATCCTTCCCGCATTTCGGGCATTTTGCCTTCCCCTTGCAGCTCACCTTACTGTGTCCGTACCTCCAGCACAGGTTGCACTGTTTAACCGGGAAGACGTACAGCTGCGCCAGGAAGCTGGCGTTGAAGATTTTTACCGATCTCGGGACCGTTCTGCCTTCCACAGTAACCTTGATGTTCTCCGTATTAATCAGGTTGCCAGTCCGGTTTCTCCTCTTCATTCGCTCCACCTTTTTCACCGGCACTTCAGCTGTCGTCCCTCTGGCCAGATCCTCGTCGGTAAAGTCCCTTGGAACGTCCCGGATGAACAGCAGCGTTTCGTTTTTCAGGTTCGGGATGTAGAACTTTAGGTTCTTCGAAGCTAGGTTGATCCTCGCCAGCTGTACCGAGTCCTCCGCCCTTTCGAGTGCCAGCTTAAATCGGAATTTTCCGATTTTCTGTATCTCCCTGCATTTCTGGAATCCCTCATCGTAGAGTACCTTACCTAGTTCCGCTGCATGGATGGGAATAGGCTGGTCGTAGTTCACCGGCTCCAGGTACACCGTATCCGACAACGGTTGTTCCGACTGTGCCGGAGTCGCTTTTCTCCCTGCCTTTGCTTTCCTTGCATCCACTGTGTTCCGCTTTCCGATCCTCAGCTTTGTCGCTCCATCTTCTCCAATATCTTTTTGTGATCGCGTCACCACTTTTTGGCTCGCCTGTGGCATTTTTATTTTTCCCTTCTCCGTTTACACTTCACAATTTCTTTCTTTATTTATTTATATATTTTTTTTTAATTTTTCTGACTTCACTTTTTCACTAACTTCTCTCCGTGCACTCCTTTCTTCTTTTTCTTCCACTTTTCAGGTTATGTAACCATCTTCCGTTTTTTCTTCCTGTTTCCCGGCACTCCCGAGGGGCTCGCCTTCCGGGGCGACGTAAAGAACACCCGCTTTCCGCGCCGATCGTGCACTATCGCGGTTCGCGTTTCAACACGGTTCCACCGCGCCTCCACTTTCTACCGCGAGATCCACCGGTGGCTGGGTACAAACCAATTCCCTCCACTACAAAAGCTCTCGCACTCTGCTTTTCCGGCGAGTTTGTCCACTTTTTTCCTCAAAATCACGTCCTTTCGTTTATTTTCGGGAAAAAAACCCCCACTTCTTCACTTTTTTAAAGAATTTTTCACGAAAAACCGAGAACGATTCACCGTTTTTCCATTTTCCATTTTCGCTGGCTAAACCAAATAAACAAGAAGCAAAAGTAAAAACTACGTTGACAGTTCCGCACGCTCCAGACGTGGACATGCACCGTGTAGAAACAACGACTTGCTTTGAAATGCATTTTCAAGCCATAGTATAAATTGAAATTTGTAGATGATTATTTGAAAAATAATAAACTATTTCCAAATAATTCAACTAAACATCATAAAATTTAATAAAAGTCACATAAATATTAGCCGTTTTAAGGCAATTAAGGCCAATATTAGAGTTTTGGCTGATATATCAATTGAAACTGAACACATTATTTGTATCAGTGTTTCTGATTTTGACGGTTATTTTCACGTGCGAAAGAAAGAGACGGATTCAATGTTTACATGACAAGGGGTAGCTCTGATGAATACGCTTAAAAAATTGTGATCAAAATAAAAGAAAATGTGCTAGTACTTCATGAAATATTCTATTCCCGAGAACCATGATTTTTTATCGGATTTCTTCGCAGTAAGTGGTCTGTAAATAAGTTTGTGCTTCAAGTCTTTCACTAGCGGCAACTGATTGTCTTCCACATTCAGAATGATCATGGCTTTCGCCTTTTGATCCTCTTTCGACCACGCCGCAGTCACTGGCGCTGGCTTCGCTTCCGAAACCGCATGCCACAGGTCGAAAGTAATCAGCAGCATCTGAATTTTCACCTTCCACGTCTGGTAATTTTTATTACCCAGACGGGAAATTAAAACTTTCTCAGTCATTTTGAAAATGTTCTTTTTCTGTTGGCGCACACTGTACAGCCACGAAGGTACAGCCAACAACACACGCGAACGTACCCGACGGCGGTACACACAGACTCCGTCACTTCTGTTCGATTTACGTTCGATCACCACGGCTACGGCAACGATTTCCTGCACAAAATGGCACTTCTCACACAGTAATCTTCTTTCTTCACTTCGGCTGCGGGCTAGGGGCAAGACACTGTGAAAACGAGTGCAACTCTGAGAAATTCTGAGTAACTCTATCTGCTCGAATTCACGCAAATTCATTCAAATCAGTTCATTTTCATTCAGCTCACGTAACACTTTATCGTTTGACATTAGTGCCTGATCACACTTTAGCATAAACGGGAGAAAATTTGAGGAATCGTGAAGAATTCTGAGCAACACTTTGAGCACTGTTTTTCTCTCGTAAAATCTGACTTGCCCCTAGGCTGCGGGACAAAATGGTGCACTAGGAGCCACCGGCACTTTCTTAATCGTTCTAGGCGCCGCTCCAACCAAACGGGAAATATTTCCGCCGACCACTTTTTCAACACTGTCCCGGTCACAGCTGTTCTTCCACACAGCAGCTGATTGCAACCGAACGAGCCAAATTAATTAGCTCTCCCACCGACCGGCACCACACAGAAGAAATCGCGGGACAAATTTCGCACTCAATCCGCGACTGTTCCGAGCACTTTTTCACTGGCTCTTCCGCCACACTGGGCCCATGACCTGATAGATTATTCACTGTCCACGGAGGTCAACACTGTCCTCAAAGGACCACTGAGCTACCCAGGGGCACCGACAAATCACCGGGGGAACTTTCGGTACGCGTAACGGCGGAGAAACACGGAGCAAACACAGAGATGCGTGTGCACGTCGCGGCGGTCGGTTTATTTACACTAACAACAATGTACAATGCATAAACAATAACAACTTACATACATACATTTAGCAGGGTCGGCGCAGAGCAATTGATGATAAACATCGCAACATACATTAGGCTGGCCCAAATATTTCAACAAATCCAACCTTGAACTGAATACACAATAACAAGCAGAATAAATACAAGGATCAAGGGGTTGGTCATTCAGCACACTTCATTTGTGCCGTGATTTTTGAGCGTGTGCCAATATGTGCCTAAACTGTGCCGGTTGTTTTTCAGTGTGTGCCGAACGTGCCGGAGGTGTGCCGAATGTGCCCAGTGGAATATTTTCTTAGAATGGTTTTGCGCTAATTATAATCCTGTCTATTTTTGGCGAATGTTATTTGTCTAGTCGGTGTTTACCGACAAAATTCCACCCAGAACACTTGTCTAAAATCTGTATGAAGGGATTTTTTGCAATCGTAAGTATAATGACAGTTTGATTCAATACCGCAAAGTTGGATTTCTATGTTGTGCCCATGTGTGCCAGATTGTGCCGGCATGTGTGCCGAGATGTGCCGGCATGTGTGCCGGGCACAATGTGCCGAGTGACCAACCCCTTGATTCCAATACTTTTGTGCTTTTGTTTTGATGATTGAATTAACCAAACAGTCTTAATTTTCATGGATAGTATGACAGTTCAATCGATAAAATGACAGTTCGATCCGAACAAAAAAAAATCCCCATACAAACTTTCAAGTTGGAGAATTTAAAGTTGGAGAATGCATTTAAATGCATTTTAAAAATAGTTCCCGCACTCCAAAAATATGAAATTTTGGATTTCGACTACTTTTTAGGCGGAGAATCTGATTATGAAATAATCTGGATACCCCTACGGAACCCAAATTGGGAGCAGACTAGGGGCAAGTCAGATTTTACGAGAGAAAAACAGTGCTCAAAGTGTTGCTCAGAATTCTTCACGATTCCTCAAATTTTCTCCCGTTTATGCTAAAGTGTGATCAGGCACTAGTCAAACGATAAAGTGTTACGTGAGCTGAATGAAAATGAACTGATTTGAACGAATTTGCGTGAATTCGAGCAGATAGAGTTACTCAGAATTTCTCAGAGTTGCACTCGTTTTCACAGTGTCTTGCCCCTAGGGAGCAGAAAATGTTACTCAGAGTTGCTTTCGTTTCCGCAGTGTCCTGTCCCAAGGATTTGCCCTTTTCAAATGATACTCGAGCAATATCGTACAAAAAAAAAAAACAACAGTGTTGATATTGATATTCACACTCACGGGCTTGGACGCGACCTCCTGTCAAATTTTCATTCATAAAATGAGCGATCAGCTGATCCGAAACGTCTCATAAAATGGCTCGGTTACCGTTTTGACCACCACCATGCCATGTTTTTGTTTGTTCGAGCAGTATTCATTTTGATTGTCAAAGTAGCTGGAGTTCATTAAAACTGAGGTCAAAATCGAGCAGTTTTTTGTCAACATTCCACCGTCGTCGGCTGCACCCGGCACATTTTCTCATAACATTTCGTTCTCCATTCTCATCGGTCGTTTTCGTTTATCGTCCATCTGCAGATAAAATTCTTTCTAAATCCGGTTGATCCGGTTTTCGCGGCGTTGCAAAACTAGTCTAGTGTGTGTTGGCAAAGAAAACTAGTGCGTTTCGGCATTTTTCCAATCTACAGTAACAGCACTCAGTATTTGGCATTCATATAACCTTTAGAAAGAGGTAAGTTTACGATCGGTTATCAATCAGCGCCTTATCAATGCTTTAACAAACGCAATCTGCATGCACAACGAGATAACACGTATATTCAAAGCATACAAACCCCCTTTATTCTTTTTCCATTGTTTGCAGAAAATGCTACGAGTTTTGCTTAAGGGATTGCCGAAACCGGGCGTTGGCTCTCAAATTGCCCGTTACTCGTCCATTCCGGCTCCGAAGACTTCTCCGGAGATCCTGTACACCGGGGTAAGTCAGATCCAGATAGGATATGTGTAGCAAGTGGGCCAGGTTTTTTTTTTTCTAATAAGTCATCGTGATTTCTGCAGATCTTTATCAACAACGAATGGCACAAAAGCATCGGGGGCAAAGTGTTCCCCACGTTGAATCCGGCCAACGAGCAGGTTATCGCTGAGATCCAGCAGGGCGAGAAAGCCGACATCGATGTGGCGGTCGGCGCTGCGCGGGAGGCGTTCAAGTGAGTAGACGGTTGATTGTTCGGGGGGTTTGTTTTAATATAGGGGAAATTGTGTATTTTCGGCAGTTTTGTTCTCTTCGTCATGGGGGGTTATTTGAAAGCTGTTGAACTCAGAGTTGGCCTCAAATCCTTCCCAACCAAGCTGAATTATATGACCAAGTTTCAGGAAATTTGGTCGACAAAAACCCCTCATGACGAAGAGAACAAACCTGCCGATAATACCCATCGTCACCCTACATATTAAAATTATAACGGAGCGGTTCGCTATCGTTGAGTGTGCTCAGCCATGTGGAATTGATATATCAAGAAGCTTTATTTTATACAATTTTCAGAGATATAGGTATTACACCAGGCCTGCCCAACCTTTTTCGGCCGCGGGCCACTGGTGAAACTCCATACCAGTCGATGGGCCAGAAATAAAAATTCGATAACACATTATTTTTTTTTATCTTTTCTGAGCATTGCTAGATAATAAAAAATAACTTTCATAATTTTTGAGATGGCAATGACAAGTTTTTTTTTTAAGTTTAATGTTTCTTATGAAATTGTAAAGCTTTTTTGAAAATTCTTGCAGAATATTGGAGCTCGGAACAGTATTTAGGAAGTTTCAATGACATGTTCTATGTTGTACCAGACAAGCTTCAAAAGTTGTGATTTAATTTTTCATGTTTTTCTAAAATTGCACGAATTTTTTATTTTGTTTTGCAATTGTATTAAGAGAATTTTCACAAACACATTAATTTTACTGTTGAGAATCTTTTACTTCATATGTGAAGGAAATCCGAATGCTGCCATATTTTCAAACCTTTAAACTCTAAATAGGTTTTTAAAATCATTAAAATACATTTCTTTTTAAAAAGGAAAATATTCAGAATTATTATTGCTCGGGCTAAATTCTATTATTAACATGAGGAATTCCACGGAGTCATGTCAGTCGATCCTGAGCGACCATTTCAAAAATATCTGAAACTGCACAGTTTTTCAATTTCATATAAATCGCCATTTTTCGATATTAAACCTTCATATTCACTCACGACTAACTTTTCAAAAGGGTGTATGCGAAAATGGTTCAAAAATATTCTAAAAGCTGTACAGCAAAAACGGATTGTTCGATTGTTATGAATTTTTCAGCAAAGTTAGATAACTAAATTATGATTCCTCAGAAAATATACACTGTAAAAAATTCTTTTTTTACTTTAAAAAAATATGATCTTTGTCACAAAAACTCAAATATCTCAAAACCCTATCTTTTTACCAACGTCATTTTTTTAGGGGAAATGGCCCATTATATCAGCTATCTACCATAAAATTTTGGTGATGGTAAACTGATAAATAAAAAAGTTATGACATTTCAAACATTTCACAATTTTTACATTTAGTAACAAAAAAAAATGTTTTTCTGTGTAAATTATTTCGAGAATTATATTTTGATGCTGATTTTATTGTAAAGGCTACCGCCTGAATTAAACAAGTTGTTTTCATGATATTTGAGTTGATTATTCATAATTACTTTAGTATCTATTTGAAACTTAGACGCGATCCAGTGTTGTGATCAAAAATATTGAGAGTGTCATACTTTTTATTGTACGTGACTGGTGAAAAAATCCCTTGATAGTGTTGAAAAACTGTTGATTATAAGAAAAATGGAATTAAACTTTTTTTAAGACAAAAGCTGTATAAAAAAGTTTTATATACGCGTAAACGTCTAGTTTATCTGCAAAAAAAAATACCTCTTAGAGAACAGACTTTATGATCGGAAGAATGCGAGTAACATCAACAACAAATGCATGAGAGGTACATACCACAGACAAACAGACGAAACGCCTAGAACAATTTTAGTGAAAATCCATCGCCCAGTTCACACTACCACCACCTGGTGGAAATGTTTCACGAAACACTGCGTTGTGCAATATCGTCATCAGAAGGCGCTAGTGTGAAACGTCAAACGCAAAGAAAAACGATGGGCGCTCTTCTGGTTATGAAAGCTACAACCAAGATTCAAAATGATCGTTAAAGGCGTGGTCAATGAAAATTTCGTCAGTGTTACGTATGTTTGTCTGTATACATACCATGACAATGCTCACGAAAAAGCAAAAAAATACTACCGCTATGGATATTAAAAATTGTATAGTGAATTTTTTCTTCAGCCACCCACCAACACCAAACTAGTCAGTTAAAACTAATAAGTGATTTTGTTTATTATAATCTAACGAACAACATGAAAAATCGCTTTCTCAAAGGTCTTCAACTCAACGCTCTCTTGTAGACCGTTTGATGAAAAAAAAATGTTCAAAAGAGTTACGAAATCTCACCGAAAGCACCATAGATAAACCCAAATGTCCACGCATTTGCACGTTCAGCCGTCTAGAATTTGACAAACGAGCCATCTGTATATCATCGGTAAAGCAGGGCGCAGGAAGTTCAAAAACGACAACAACTGAGAAATTGCCAGAAGTGCTACGTGCAGAGAGTCATGCCACCGTACCATCAGCGACATCTGTTTAAACAATTTAATTACGCCCCTTTTCAAAAATGCTTTGAAATATTCTTCAACATCTATACCCATTTCAATATTTTTAACGTTGCAAAACATGATTTCAACATTCATCTTGAAGAAGAGGGAAAACACTTGTCCTCAAATGTAACAGCAAATTAATGAATAAACGACCAATGCGCGGAGAGCGTGATAAAATCGGAACATTACTGTGCATAGTATATTATATGTATACTAGCTGTACCCGGCAAACTTTGTCTTGCCTACTGCGTTTTTTTGACGTTTCAAGTTTCTATCCAAGACCAAGTCCCCCCGGTCACAAAGTATGGATGTTCAATTTTCAAAAACTCTCATTTTTTCCATGCTTTTCACCTCATAAACCTTCCTTGGGTGAAAACTAACAGAACAAAACTAAGACGATCAAAATCGGACCTTCCGTTTGCAAGCTATGCGCGGTCCCACGTATGCCACTGCATTTTTATATAGGTATACACTAGCTGTACCCGGCAAACTTTGTCTTGCCTACTGCGTTTTTGACGTTTCAAGTTTGGGGCCGTCCATATACCACGTGGACAAGAAAATCGTGGTTTTTTACCCCCTCCCCCCTCCCCGTGGACAAGCGTGGACTTTGCTTTGACCCCTACCCCCCTCCCCTATTGTCCACGTGGACTTCAGAAAAAAATAGTTTTTTTTTATATTTTTAAAAAGGTGATTTTTAAAGTTTTTTAAGAAGAGAGCTGTTTTGCCCATATTCACATAGTTGACGTAAGCGCCACTGTCGTTTTCAATACACTTTCGAAAATTTAACAATGAATAATGAAAATTTTAAGTTTTTTTTACGCTAACATCTAGCTAGTGATTAGATCTTGTGATCTATTGAATGAAACTGGTAACAATTATGCACAGGCGATAGATATTAGCTTGTGAATGCTGTCATTGTCAATGGTGGTTACGTCGACTATGCGATCATGGGCAGTGTTTTTTTTTTCTCAACAATTTCTCAAAAATAATTCATAATGTAATAATTTTCAAATATTCTATAGCTATATACAAATTATCAACATTTTATTTTTCAGAATGTTTCTTTAATCTAAGGCTGTCTAATTTTTGTAGAGATGATTTTATATGAAGAATTCTGAAAACTTCTGCTCTTTTTGCATAAACAAAAACCAAATTTCGAGAAAGAATAGTGCAATTTCGAAATTGAATTATAGTGCAAAGATTTAGGCTGTTTCATATTTGGGAAAATTAAAATAACATTATAAAGCAAACCTGCAAAATTTAGAAGGATTAGAATATTTCTTCTGATATTTTAAAAAATCAAAGTAATTTTGAAAATTTATATGAAATTGCAAGTAATCCATTGAGAAATTTATTGACAATTTTAAAGATACTACAACACTTTAATGGTCTACGCTAAATTTCGAACTTCCACAATACTATTTGATAAAGAAAAAAATGAATAAGAGAACTGTATCAATGATACGAGATATTGTTTTATTCGTTTCCAAACGAGATGTTGTTTGTATTGTTTGTTGATATTGTTGTATTATGAGAGTTGTTTTATTTTTAGATTACTCTTGTCCACGTGGACATTTGACAGACCCCCACCCCCTTCTCCATGGACAAGCGTGGACTTTTCTTGAACCCCCTCCCCCCTCCAAGTTGTCCACGTGGTATATGGACGGCCCCTTTCTAGCCAAGCCCAAGTCCCCGGTGAAAAGGGTATAGAAACTCGATTTTCGAAAACTCTCGATTTGTCCATGTTTTAGGCCTCATAAACCTTCCTTGGGTGAAAACTAACAGAACAAAACTCAGACGACCAAAATCGGACCTTCCGTTCGCAAGTTATGCGTGGTCCCACGTATGCCACTGCATTTTTATATATATAGATAGATATAGATAGATATAATATATAATAAAAACAACTTGTTTTACTCACGCAAGGCCATTAACAATAAAATCAGCATCAAACTGCGATTTCCGGTCGAAATAATTTACACTAAAAAAAATTATTACTAAATGTGAAAATTGTGAAATGTTTGAATTGTCATAACTTTTTTGTTAATAAGTTTATCATCACCAAATTTTTATGGTAGATTGCTAATACAATGGACCGTTTTCTCTAAAAAATTACGTTGGTAAAAAAGTAGGGTTTTGAGATATTTGAGTTTTTGTGACAAAAATGATATTTTTTAATGTTAAAAAAGATTTTTTTTCACAGTGTATATTTTCTTAGGAATCACCATATAGTTGTCTAACTTTGTTGAACAATAAAATCAGCATCAAATCGCGATTTCCGGCCGAAATAATTTACACAGAAAATTTATTTTTTTACTAAATGTAAAAATTGTGCAATTTTTGAAATGTTATAACTTTTTTGTTTTTTAGTTTACCATCACCAAATTTTTATGGTAGATTGCTAATACAATGGACCGTTTTCCCTAAAAAATTCAAGTTGGTAAAAAGATAGGGTTTTGAGATATTTGAGTTTTTGTGACAAAAATGAAATTTTTTAATGATAAAAAAGATTTTTTTTCACAGTGTATATTTTCTTAGAAATCACCATTTAGTTATCTAACTTTGCTGAAAAATTCATAACAATCGAACAATCCGTTTTTGCTGTGCATATTTTTGAATATTTTTGAACCATTTTCACATACACCCTTTTGAAAAGTTAGTCGTGGCTCTAAATAAAAATTTGATATCGAAAAATGGCGATTTAGAGCCGATGCACACGGGCGGCGCGTCCACGCAGCGTGCACGCAAGTGCGTCCTGAGTTACACACAATCAAATGGGGTGATGCACACGAGAACGCAACGCTACCGCACCGCAACCGCGCCGCACCGTGTGCGGCACGCAATGTCAACGCATGCCCCACAGGAACGCTGCGGCGACGCAGCGTGAATTCACGCGGCGTCAATTAACGCTCGTGTGCATCGGCTCTTAGATGGAACTGAAAAACTGTGCAAAGTTTCAGTTCAATAGAAAATCATAAATTAAAAAATTTCCTTAATTTTGATGCTGTTGCTTGGAATCGCTCACATGGGACTGGGCAGTATACTCTTTTGATAATTACTTCGGTAAATGGTAGTTTTTTTGAGCGAAACACTTGTTTGATTTTTGACCCAATGTCACCCCGACTGACAGTACCAGATGCAAGGATGGCAAATGTCTCGGAATTTCATGAAAAAAAAAAAATGTCATGACATTTTTCTATTTACACCACTTCCGGTGCAAATTTCTGTTCGTACGCATCACCAATCCATAACGCCAGTTAGTTACGGATAATCAATGATGTCATCGATTAACATTTTCAACTAAGTGCAGTGAAATTTGCAAATAACGAAATTACTTTTTTATGACATTTCCCATCCCCGACCGACCGACCGATCGAAAAATAATAACGCCCGAAAGTATGCATTGTGAATATCAAGCTATCACCATCACGTGACTAGCCTTCACCAATCACGGCGTATCAACTACTGTCCGATCAACTATACTCAGCGCATGCTCATTCATCGCATCTGGCAAAATGATTTTACAAAATTACCACTTGCATTTTCTTTAGACTTGGATCCCCATGGCGCAAAATGGATGCCTCTAAGCGTGGACAGCTGCTGTACAGACTTGCTGATCTTATGGAAAGGGATCGTGTCTATCTGGCGGTAAGCTTTCTTTAACTGGTATATTCGTAAAAAGTCCAACAGGACATCCTTTCAACCCGCAGAGTCTGGAAACCCTTGATAATGGCAAACCGTACTTCATGTCGTACAATGTTGATGTTCCGATGGCCATCAACAACCTGCGCTATTATGCCGGTTGGGCGGACAAAAACCACGGAAAAGTGATCCCCATGGATGGGGAATTTTTCGTGTACACCCGTCACGAACCCGTGGGAGTCTGTGGACAAATCATCCCGTGGAACTTCCCGATTTTGATGGCAGCCTGGAAATTTGGACCAGCCCTGGCAACTGGAAACACAATCGTCCTAAAACCCGCCGAACAGACCAGCTTAACGGCGCTGTACATGGCTCAGTTGGTCAAAGAGGCCGGATTCCCTCCAGGTGTTGTTAACGTTGTTCCAGGATTTGGCGACGCTGGAGCTGCTCTGGTACAGCACGACGACGTAGATAAGGTCGCTTTCACCGGTTCCACTGAAGTTGGCAAGAAGATCCAGCAAGGTGCTGGTTTAAGTAATCTGAAGAGAACCACCTTGGAACTGGGCGGAAAGAGTCCAAACATCATCCTTTCGGACGCAGACATGAAGCATGCCGTTGAAACGTCGCACTTTGGTTTGTTCTTCAACATGGGTCAGTGCTGTTGTGCCGGTTCGCGTACTTTCATCGAGGACAAAATCTACGACGAATTCGTCGAGCGCAGTGCCGAGCGAGCGAAGAAGCGAACCGTTGGCAATCCGTTTGATTTGACTACCGAACATGGCCCGCAGGTTGACAAGGCTCAATATGACAAAATTTTGGGCTTGATCGATACCGGCAAGAAGCAAGGAGCTAAGTTGGTTGCTGGTGGCAAAAAGTACGAGGGATTGCCTGGCTACTTCATTGAACCGACCGTATTCGCTGATGTGAAGGATGATATGACCATCGCCAGGGAGGAGGTGTGTAGAAAGTCTTGCTTTCCGAGTCTCGCTTCAACTCACTTCTTTCATTTCACAGATCTTTGGTCCGGTTCAGCAGCTGATCCGTTTTAAATCCCTGGATGAGGTAATCGAACGGGCAAACAAGTCCGAGTATGGATTGGCAGCGGCAGTATTCTCCAAGGACATTGATAAGGTGAACTATTTGGTACAGGGTCTTCGGGCTGGAACCGTCTGGGTCAATACATACAACGTGTTGTCCGCCCAGGCACCTTTCGGTGGTTACAAAATGTCCGGCCACGGACGCGAAAATGGCGAGTATGGCCTCCAAGCCTATACTGAAGTCAAAAGTGTAATTACCCGTATTCCGGTCAAGAATTCGTAAAGTTTTCCATGACTATTGTTCTATGTATTTTATCTGGTCTCGTATATTATCCCAGTGGTTTGGTGGTTATAAACTATTTAGTGATAAAATAAATGCACAAATGTTTCTGAAACAATATTTTTGAAACTGGTTTGTTCCATATTTATTTCATGAGAAAATGAAGGCCAGAATCCTTGATCATTTCTACAAGCAAATTAACAAAACTTTCATCGACCTTGTTCTCTGACAATTTTAGCTCAATTTAATTTACGGACGTTCTCTGTATTTTTTTTTTTGTTTTCCATCCATATGTAGATCATTTCTCATTTCCTTTTCCCACGGTCAATTGATCTTTTGAACAATGTGATTGCCACAGTGAATCGGTTACAGTATTGCATGGGGTGTGAACTCTAGTTACTCAAGAGCATCCGATTGAAAGTAAGCACTCTCAGGCATATCTAGCCAACTTTACCGCTGGCCGTCGTCGATTAGCTTCCGTTACTGTTCGGCCAAGAGCCTGGCGAACCCTTCGTTTCGTCCGGGTATGACGGACATTAACAGGTATTAATTCGGATTAATTCGGATCGACCTCAGTTACCTGGGACCCATAAAAAGACTGTCTCTGGAGGGGAATTTGCACCACACTTGCGCTGTATACGACGAGCGAGGTAGTGTTGTACTTTTTATAACGGCGCGCGTCCTGCAGGGTTAAGTATTCTGTGAAGGATGTTTCTATTGCTGCACCTGTGTGTTTTGGATAGTGTACCAAAAGTTCAATATTGTTTCCTTTTTATGTCGCCAAAATGCTCTCTAATGTTTAATTTTGCAATCGAGATATCTTTGATGGCTGCCGCTGTCCATGGGTAGTGTTGTACATCTTTTCCGAAATTAGTGTTATTTTCAAACTTCTATGGTGTAAGCACAGCGAAACAAACGTAATACAGTATTGTTCCGATTTTATCACGCCCCTTTTCAAAATTGCTTTTGAATATTTGTTACGTTTAAGTTTGTGATTAGCAGCTGTGCCATTAGGAATTCGTTAAACCATAAGACCATTTGTAAATGCTCCGACTTATGAGTAAAAATTTGTTCCGCCAAGAACAACTTAAGCACCTCTGTAATGCCTACCATCATCGACTCGCAATCCTGAAACTCGCGCTCATGTTGACCACCGCACACCACACACACAAAGCACTCCATTCCGATCACGCAGGCCTCGATCGGATACGTTGAGTATTAGGTTGTCCCAAAAATTGCACATGGTCAAAAAGCTTGGGGGCTCACCCTGCAAATGATAGCTAAGGGTGTTAGAAACAAACTTTTGTATGACGGCAACTTTCAGAAATGACGTTTAGAGGTCGCCCCGGCGAGATTTTTGAAAAATGGCAATTTTTCATAATAAATTTCATACAAATATTTTTTACCGTACAAAAATTGGCAATACCCACTATTTTTATATTTTTTTCAGCTTGATATGGACACAAACTACTTGGGAAAAATAATTAACGACATGTTTTGCAAGTAACTTTTTGAAACTGAATTTTTGAATTTACTAAAATTTGTCATTTTTTGATATACTGTGCCTTTTACCCATCATAAAACGTATCTGAACCTTATGCTAATTTAAAACAATTTCCATAAAAAGATCGGAAATTTTATGAGGAAAAACTTTGCCGAAGACAGCATTGCGTTTTTTCTATCCGTTTTAGAGTTATTCACAATTTGCTATTTGGTGAAATTTGAATTTTTAGGATTTTTCTAAAAATGTCACATAAGAACTACCCAAAATCACATACAAAGTAAAAAATCACGTATGCTCAACAAGTTTTTGTCTTGATTGTGTTATGGAATTATGATGACATCATTATTCGATTTTTATTTTTTGTTATTCAATCCCTTCATATAGAAATTAACTAGCAAAGATTTCTTAAAAAGCTAGCTCTCCTGACAAGCTTCGTACAGCCTATTGATTTTTTGAAGATATTCTCCACAAAATGTTGAGCCATATTTTCACGTTTATCTTACTTTCCTGTCGATATTCTCAATTATTTTTCTACATGAAGACGTATGAGTCCTGGACCAGTGAAACAGCCCAGGAAACAGTGGCAAAGTGCATAAAGGCGAATACGTTGGTCCATGTTAAATTGAAATCGCGATTACGAACATCTTACGTAAGAATACCAATTTTTAGATACTAAGTTCCAATTCTATGCATTCTGAAAAGCAGGGCATGTCTTTTTTACATCTACTGATTTGAACTATCTTATCAACACCGAAAATAAGATACATCGAGGCAAATTGAAACGGGTGGGATGAGATGAACCAGTGAGTTAACGTAATGTTATCCAAGGTTAGAACAATTTGATTACCATAACACATACACGGCATACAATAAGACAAGGTAGGCTATGATTGGTAAACAACAGTTTTGGACATAAACAAGTGACGTCATTTTTATCGTCCTATATGTTGATCAAAATGATAAATAGGGACTACTAGAACGTTTTATTCATGTCTTTGAACGATTAGAACAACATCATTGAACAATAAAAAAAAAAGAAAATAAATGGTATAGAAAATGTGCCGTGCATTTGATTGTGTATTATGCTCGTATAAACCATTGTCAGTACATAACCGTTAAAAATGCCATGGCCTACTGAGGCACCTCAAAATGGTATCTAATGATAAAGTTTCTCGCTAGTAGGTACCTTTCTGTATCAAAGAAAATGGATTTGTCAACGGAAACAAAAATTCAATGAATGATGCCACCATAATTCCTAAACACAATCAAGACAAAAACTTGTTGAGCATACGTGATTTTTTACTGGGCAGTTCTTTTGTGAATTTTGTTTTTTTTAAATACCTAAAAATCCAAATTTCACCAAATAGTAAATCGTGAATAACTTCAAAACGGATAGAAAAAACGCAATGCTGTCTTCGGCAAAGTTTTTCCTCATAAAATTTCCGATCTTTTTATGGAAATTGTTTTAAATTAGCATTAAGTTCTGATACTTTTTATGATGGGTAAAATGCAAAGTATTTCAAAAAATGACAAATTTTAGTATATTCAAAAATTTAGTATCAAAAAGTTACTTGCAAAACATGTCGTTAATTATTTTTTCCAAGTAGTTTGGGTCCATATGAAGCTGCAAAAAATATAAAAATAGTGGATATTGCCAATTTTTGTACGGTGAAAAATATTTGTATGAAATTTATTAAGAAAAATGGCCATTTTTCAAAAATCTCGCTGGGGCGACCTCTAAACGTCATTTTTGAAAGTTGCCTTCATACAAAAGTTTGTTTCTAACACCCTTAGCTATCATTTGCAGGGTGAGCCCCCAAGCTTTTCGACCATGTGCAATTTTGGGACAACCTATTGAGTATCGAGCTCGGCAACGAGAGAGGCAAACATTGCAGTACGGCTCGACGGCAGCATACACACAAGCGACGTTCATCGAGAGAGCACTGTTCATTCCCAGAAAAAGGGAGGCTTTTTTCTCAAGCACAACTACCATCACCGGCAATCAGGCGGAGGGAGCTGATCACGCGATCGTTCATAGTGCCAGCAGTTTGCAAGCATCCATCGGTCGAAACGGTAGTGGCTCACGTTACGGGCGTAGAAGTGGATCCAGCTTCAAAAAAAAAGGGGAAAATTGATTTGCTGTTGGAGGCAATTTCAGTTACACGAAAAAGGTGAACTCGGCCTTTGCATCGGTGAGACCGACGCTTAGTGCAGCCAACAAAAGGAGGCGGCCATTTTGCACCACCACGAGATTGCCAAGCCACATGTTCTGGAGAAAACTGCACCTCATTCGACGTATTTCGTGCACATCCGAACGCGATTAGCGCTGTTTCCCCCCGGTTTGACCGTCGGTGAACTCGGTGGTGGCACTCGCCGTCCGTGCAATTGGCAGATCAAACCGCACGAGTGTCAGTTTTGCATCGTGGCCCACCAGTGAAGATCATTCAGCCGCCCGGCGGGACATCTTGCACGATCAGCCGAGGTCAAGCGCTGACGGAAGAGGCAAGAAACCGTGACGATCCGTATACACCGAGAGGACAGGAGCAAAGAGCCTTCGTCAAATAAGGCTCTTTTTTCTCGTTCCAGTTTCGTCAACATCAATCAGGCAGACCGAGCGGGGGTGACCACCGACGTCGGCGCACCGTCGATCTTGAGACGTTCTCGGTGGCTTTCGGCGGGACGCGGTAGCCAGCTTTCCGGCGCGGGAGCGAAAGGCTCGAAGGCAGCAACGATCGCATCGGTAATCGGAGGAGCGGATTGGTGAGCGAGTTGACGCCAATCATGAATCGGACCGTAGGGTCGGCCGGGAACACGCATCCGGCAGGCGAGGAGGCCCGAGTGAGCGGTCGAGGTTTGTGATCGGTGGCGATGCGTGAGTACAAAGATGAGACAAATGTTAGTTTCTAAGTAAGAATAAACAGCTAGGACGTAGAGAGAGGATTAGGCGTTTAGGTGGCACAATGCTAGGAGCCAAATAAAGATGTTGTCTAAATGAATAAGCTTTGAGTTGGTGCTTTGATTGCCGTGTTTGTGCCCGAATTACCCTGCTATACGGTAGCCTTGCTCTACTGGTCGGGAAGTTTGCAACATATTTTACAAACTCTATACACATTTTCAATATTTTTAACGTTGCAAAACGCGCTTTCAACATTCATCTTGAAGAAGCGGGGAAACACTTGCTCTCAAATGTAACAGCTAATTAATGAAAAATAAAGGACTGACGTGCGGAGGGCGTGATAAAATCGGAACATTACTGTATTCAGAACAAATTCAATTGAAAAACATGGTTACGAAATCACAACCGCCCAATAATCGTACTGTAATTGGCCGGACCACCACTAGGTAGCGGCACTGAGAAACGTCAAACAGGATGCCAGCACCGCGAGTGGTCAATTGACCAACTACCGAATATTTGAATCAACCGTTCTATGGGAGGCGACTGGAGTGTGACGTCTGTTCATCGGGGCATATCGAGTACCCACCAATAGCCACCACTACTGCTTGGTTGCGGCTATAGACCGAAGTACATGTTGAAGTCGGGTGGTAACACAATGGACAACAGAACATTATTGCTGAGTTTTTCGGATTAATTAAATTTGTAATTTGAGACTCAAGCTTATGTATTCAATTTTCATCTTAATTCTTTACTGTATTGTATCACCATATGTATGTAAGTACACAAAAACTGCAAAGTCTAGATATAAAATGCTATTGGGTAGGCAATTACCAATTGCACTGCTCAATCGATTTCCAACTTCCTCAATGAACCACAAAGTTCATTGTTATTGTTATTGTTGTTGTTAATTTTCCGTGATTCGTTAATATTCCAACGAGATTCGTCGGTGAAGTAATCCCTGCAAATAGAATTGTAATTAATACCTAGTTGTCATATTCTGGATGTGAAATGCGTCAAAACTTCAGCCTAATGAAGGCTAATGAAAGCCTCAAAAAAGTTTCAGTGCACTTCAATAGGATTCCACGGGCTTTCAGGAGATTTCAGTGGATTTCATAAGAGCTTCGGAGGATTTCATGGTGTTTTAGAGGAATTAAGCGAGTTTCAGTAGTGTTTGAAGAAACTTTAAGGGAGATTCATTTCAAACGGCTTAACAATCTTCAGGAGGGTTTCCTGAGGTTTTAAAAAAGCTTGAGGATATGATTTCAGCAGGGCTTCAATGGTGTTTCAAATAGGTTTCACGGGAGTATCGATGATCAGTGGGGTTTCATAGGGATTTAAATGGAATTTAAGAGGGGTTTCAAAAAGGTTTCTTAAGTTTCAGAAACATGTTAGGAGATTACGGGGGGTTTTCTGGAAGTTTTTCGTGATACCGTGAAAGATCACTAGTTACGCTAGTAGATTCGATGACTGATGATCAAGGGATTTCTTGATGACCTTTCAAAAGACATTGAATTCACAAATTGATAAAACATAATTGTATGGGCCTATGTCAATAACATTTTTTAACTTCTGCCACAATAACATACATTTTGATAATGCTTTCCGTGCTTTAAGCATTTCACCTCACCATCTCTATATGTGAATATGTATTGTGCATCCTAGCTTAATCACTCAGATCCTGCTGATCTGAGTCAGCCGTCATAAGATTGCGCCCGTTTGATTTGTACACGGCGGCTGACAGCTCCACCCGGCGGCTGCAAAACAGTTTTAGCCAAGGTGCACACCGTGTACAAATCATACGTGCGCGGTCTGGCGCGATCTGAGGCTGCGCGTTTCGAACGCAGCTTGCTGAGAATCTAAGATAAGCGCGACAATAATGGGCCTTACCTCAGTGATTCAAGTCGTTTGAACCATTCGGCTTTCTGTTTAGCGATTGTTTGCTTTCCGCCGTATTCATCTGGAAGGGCATCCTTTGGAACATGTTCATAGAGCGTTTCCGAGTTTGGCAGGTGGAAATGCAACTGAAAGGAGAAAACAGACGAGTTACTAACGATGGAAGCAATTGATCAACCTCATTAGGCATATGTTACCATGTTAGCAACTTGTTTCTTCATGAACGGCTTCACGATGTACATTACTCGATCCAAGAAGGTAGTGCAGTTGATCACATGTATCGCCTTCAGTCGCACTGGGTGTGCTTCCTGCAAGTGATAGGAGCAATTAACTTCTGTTTGCATGACTAGGCGGCTAATTTTCGAACGTTGTCATTACAATCGGGTTTTATTGAAGAATCGTGAGCAACGGAACAATTTATTTATCACCCTGTTAGGTGATCATTTCTATGAAACAAGATAATTACCTGTGTGTATTTCATGTACACTCGCAACGTGGAGAGGATCACTTTCGTAAGATGCCTGAGCGTGAACCCAGTCATATCGAAAATCGGAATATCACCTCCGTTGTTCATTGGGACATCCGGTTGCACTAGACGGCTGTCGGCTATTATGAAAAACGTTCTAATAACATCATTGAAGTGGAACTGTTGGAAAAGCAAAATATGTTTTTTACAATGCTAAGTTGATTGAAAACGTATTTAACTAACTTTATCTGGATCACAATCCACCAGCCGATAAAATACAAATTTGTCTTCACATCCTTCAATGGAAGGCAGAGGCACCATATCACTGCAATTAAAAAATATAAAGAAATCTACCGTGAGTCCCATAGTCGAGTAAATTTTTGTAATATTTAGAAAATTACAGATATTTTTATTTTACTTTATTTTGATGTCAGCCGGTTTGTAGAGGCTAGGTAACACGTAGCTGAAGGAAGAAAATATTGAGGTCCATAACCTACTACCAAGTAACTCCTATCCCTCCGAAGAAACAATTCAGAACCATTAATAAGTATGATGGTTTTACAAGAGTTCTACAGAAGCGTCGGCAGTTGAACAAGAATTTTACTGAACAAAGTGGCGAATAAATGTTTCACATGGAGAAATCAGTGCTTATGTTCAGTGTTGAAAAATTCATTTCGTCATATCTAAATTCAATCACCTACAGCTCATTTTAGAAGCTGAACCTGAGAATATGGTATATGAAAAACTTATGCGGCTAGACCAGTTCTGCAAGAAAGTCACGGAAAAACCGCTATTTTTCGAATATTTGATGTGAATGTCACGGACTACCTTTTAAAAATGCCAAATGATATTCACCGTGAATATCATTGGGATTTTTCGAAGGTAGTCCGTGACATTTACCCTAAATATTGGAAAAGTAGTGGTTTTTCCGTGACTTTCTTGCAGAACTGGTCTAGCCGCACAAGTTTTTCATATACCATATTCTCAGGTTCAGCTTCTAAAATGAGATATAGGTGATTGAATTTAGATATGACGAAATGAATTTTTCAGCACTGCTTATGTTCAACATATTTCAGTTAATCGGTCAGAAGTTTAATCAAAGATACATAGATCGTTGGTTTAAATGAAGGTGTTTAAAATTTTTCATCAGTTGCCTTGGCCTTTTTCGGTGATATAAATACTACTCGAAGTAAGAGGGAGTAAGGAAAGTAATGAAAGAATACGGTGGATAGATACGCAAGCGAGAGATAAGAGAAATTGAACAGAAATTGAAATTAATAAAGGGCCATTGTTTGAGCAACACAATTACAACGACGATCTCCTTGCCATGCGTTCTCGAGTTGAACGGCCAGGTAATAGTAGTTAGATGTATACTACTATCCCTAGACAAAAAGATCGTGGTTGTGATCTGTTAAATGTTGCTCGGCGGTATTTTCGGTTCTATCGATCGTTGGTACTTGTTCAGAGATTCATGTCCAGCGAACGTAAATTTAGTAAATAGCTTAGACAAAGTTTAACATTATTAACTTAGTCAATTTATTCAACTGCAATGACATAACCATACACCAAAAAGAAATAAGCTTTTTTAAAATATTATTAAACTTTATTGGAACTATGTTGATTATCAGTGTTATATTGTCATTTCATTGCCGTTGTTCGCCATGTTTACTTTTGGAAATTTTTGAAGAATCGTAAATTTCACCGCACAACACTGTTTACTACATAGGTGATTATTCGACAACTATTAAGCTCCAGGAGAGCTAGCGATGCCCTAGCTCACTAAAAAGTTCATCAACGTGAATAAATGTTGCAGTTGCGATTATTCAAGCATTGATCAGCTTCAATACTAGTATTAAAAAATACCTTTTGTCGACCGGTTTCGGGCGAGATCTAGCCCATCTTCAGGACAATGTCCGACTGACTGCGTTTTGTTCGTACGTTGTTCGTATACGTCCAAAAGAAGAGAAGTTATCTATCGTCAAGTCTGCTAGGTCGAAGAGACACGATGCGATGGGAGGGTCATCCTCATTCATCAATTGCTTTTTCGTACTGTGATGAACATGGACTCCCATGCATTCAAATGCGAAGCTTTGTTGGTGCATTTGAGCAGTTTCGCTTCTTCCCAGTTGATGCTGTGGTCACTGCTCGCTGTATGAACTGCCACGTTGGATTTATTTTGTTTGTTTATGTCAACAGCATTCTTGTGTTCCCTAATTCTAGTTTTGTATTTCCGGCGTGTCTGTCATATGTAGACAGCTAGACAGTCTCTGGGCGGAATTGCCTAAATTTCTGACTTCTTATCCGGGGGAATCTTATCCATCAGATTGCATAGTACTTCACGTAAAATGTTGGCGCTTTTGTGCACTACTTGCAATCCATGTCGTTGAAGCTTTTAATTCATTGGGTTGGTTACATTGGGGTAGAACGGTAAGCTAATTCTTTTGGTTTTTCCTGCTGGCTCCAGTGTTGTTATGTTCTGACGGTGGTTTTTGCGTTTGTGTTTTTGTAGAATTTTGTCTACGAAAGTTCTATTGTACCCATTAACCTCGGCTGCAGCGTAGATTCGATTTTGTTCTTCCTTGAATTCTACGCTATCGAACGGTACATTGTAAAACCGGTGAGCCATAGAATGGAAGGCGGCTTGCTTCTGGGCACCGAAGTGGTTGAAATCGGATGTTATGTGCTAGTTGGTTTACGATAAATCATAAATTTCATGTTGTGAATTTAGCATGTCAAGTGTCTGGTGTACGTACCGTTCCTTCACCGGGTCAACATCACCGGTCAATCATCCTCCTCTAACACTACTATCAAGCCTCCCAGCACCATCAGGTCGATCGACCAGGCAGCGCTAACTGATCTCTCTCTCTGTTGCTGCTGCCGGCATGTACCAATATGGGCCGCACCATCTGCAGATCGGCCCTTACGATTGTGACCCCTGTCGAATTATGCACTCAATTAAAAAAAAGTATAAGCTAAATCATTGTGTCTGTACCACTCTTTAAACCTGAAGAGGTCTGTGGATGTCCTGTGTAGGTCTGTCCTTGTACCATGGCGTGGTCGATGTCCTCTCGCAGCAATTTAGTCGTGACTCTGAGATTAGATGAGCTAGTGAACATCCTCGAATCCTTACTAGCGACTGACTACAATCTGAGTCAAGAAAGTTCATCACTGGAACTGTATTCGAGAAAAAAGTTTCACCCTTCCACACCAAATGTAGCGTGTACAAAACGTTAATAAGATCGGTAGATCTTCGTAGTAATAAGACCTGGACCATGTCCGAGGAAGACCTGCAATCACTTGCAGACTTGCAGTTTTCGAGCGACGAGTGCTAAGGAACCACTAATGAATGACATAGCATTTAGGAGTGTTGTGCCTGTGATTGTGTCACAAATAGTGAGTTAAGTCACAAATAGTTGAGAGTTGAGATGATCTTTGGAAAGAGCTGTGTGATGCGGCTAAGGATGAACCAAGAACACAATGCAACCTACGGAGAACACAACACCTTGAAAGTAACCATAGACGAAATGCTATGATGGTCAGGATATATTGCAAGAATACCGAAGAAAAACTCCAGCGATGTTGGTATATGCAGTAGCTCCGGCTTCCAACAGCGTTGGAGATGGATGAATTAGGTGGATCGTAATCTGGCTATCGTTGGGAGTGACCGAGTTGTGTGTAGAGTGTCAACCGTAAACCGAGTATTGTGGCATAAAGTTGTTGATAATGTATCATGATGAATGCTGTATAGTTTGCACTAAATAGAAGTATATATGTAAAAATTATATTTGAGGTTTCTACAAAACCACTAACACGAGACTCGAGAGTACAAAAACTTTATACAAGATTATAAAGTTTCGACTTGGTGTCACTCTAATGCCCTATAACGATCGCTGGGAATAGTAAAGGATGGTGATATAAGCAAGCATATAAAGATTTGTAATTAAAAATTAGAGGTTTTGAACTCTTAGGCTTTAAAAATGTAGGTTTGTATAATGCAACTACGAAAGCACATGCTCGTAAGAGTGTTAACTATTTGCCAGATAAGGGAACCTTTTAAAATGCCGCGGCGTTGTATCTGATTTTCTCTCACACCCAAAGTGCATTACAAACGAAAGTAGCTATTTGAATAGAAGAAGTCGTTAAAAATTTAACGATGCCTTGTTACTGCAAGCCTACGCTTATTATGAAAACGATCTCTTTCAATGAGGCCACCACCTGTCATTACCCTAGCATCACATCGCCGTCTTGGTCGGTTCTTTAAAAGGTGCAAAAGGCATATTCGATGTTGATTCCCACTGTCACGTTGACCTATTCAAAAACGCAATAAACACGTTACCGGGTCTCAGCCCTTTCAGCCGGCAGTCAAGTCCTGCGAATGATTATTGAAAGATATGCGCTTGTCGTGACAGACAGCTGTCTCCAATTGTTACCCGACGTCTCCACTAGACAGAAATGTCTTGCCATTTTTCTGGACAGATGTGTGTGACATGACAAAAATGTTCTCTCCCGTTTGCATAGAAAGCAGCGGTGTTGACCATTTATGTTACGTTTTTTCTTTCTGGCAGCAAAATTACAATACATTTTGCCTAGTGGAGCCGTGGGGTTAGATAAACGGAACAGACATAATACCAAATGTAAGTTTTTGCTGTCTTCTTGCTTATGAAGTACGTAGGAGGGTGATCACTTCAGAAGTTGAGATGATTTGGCAGAATTTAGATGGGATCAAGCCATTCGAAATATAATGGCTATGATTGTGATGACTGTTGCTGATGCCACCGAGCAACGCCGAGAAGCCATCATTCAATTATCAGCAATCATATACTTCGGAGATGAACCAGCCTCTGGCTGAATATCTCGATAATAAAGATTATAATAGGGTATGTGTGCCATCAGTAATCTCATGCTCCCATTTTCATCCTATTCGAAAACAAGCGATTACGGCACCGATTGACTCCGTTCTTTTTGTTTTCATGGGTGCTCACTTCTAACAAAAAATACAAAAATAAGAAACAAAACAAACAGCGCTTCAATCCTTTGTTTTTCGTGGGATGAAAATGGGAGCCACATGCTTAGTAAGGGAACCAATACCCTAATAATAATAATCATAAACTTTGCGATCAAACCTTAAAAGCTTTATTTTATAAAGTTTTTTATTTTATTTGTTAATTTACTACTGAATATCAGTTTGACATACACTGTTGCAAAGAATGGAGATCAATTACGGCGGCAGTAACCTAGCGTGGCCCTCGGAAAGGTCTGCTCTTCTCATCCGCACAAATCATTTGTTTGTTCTTCGATGTGACGAGAGTATATGGGTGTTGGCTCATACCCATCTCAGGTTATTTGCGAACCTGACAGCAACGTGTTTGAATAAGGTTTGCCAACATCACATGGCGAATAATGAAGCTCTAGCGTGGAGGAGTCAGCAAAGTGTTCGAGAGGATTTCATCAGTTTCTAAGGGGTGGAGGTCATTACAAATCAACTGATTGGACATAAATACCTAGATAATATGCGAATTGCGAAAATCAACAAAGTAAGTGCTGCATATAAGAAGTAGGGTGCACTAGAGAGACAGGAAGGGAGAATAGCGTCATGTTTCGATACGTATTAACCAAGCTTCTGCACGTTTGGAGCGGAAATTAACGGATTATTGCTGCTTCAATTTTGACATCGCTTCTACTCAAAGTCAAAGGCACTAGCGTGCACTTATGAAACTTGTGGAGTATCAGAACATCTTCTACCTCCTTAGTGCGCTTACTGGAGCAGCTGTAGCCTAAGCTGCACAAAGCTGATATCAATCTTTAACATGAAAGAACAGCAACGTACTATCTTTTCCGGCTTATGCAGCCCAAGTGGCTTTAGTCCAAGCACCTTACATTCGTAAGGTGAGCTTCTCTCTAGGTAACTTTGTAAACCCAGTATTAGCTACCTACCATGATACCTTGTTGGCTCCAAAGTAACTCTACTTCAGTGTCGAGCGTATAGTAGAGCACCATCTTCGTCGGTCTTGGGCGATGTTCCTCCAGTTTCCCGAATGTGTGTAGCCAGCGTGCTTGCGGCCGCCCACGAAATCGCCAAGCTCTATTTGGCCAAATACACCAATTTCAACGCTCACGCCTCGTGACCATACAAAGGATCATCGGAAAAATCAACGTCTTATACAGAGCGAATTTGATCTGCGTTTGCAAGTTACGAGAGAATAGCTGATTACGAAATTCGTTATAGGCCCTATTTACAGCTGTTAAACGCCTTTTCATTTCACAGGAGACGTCATTGTTAAATGTCACAAGTGTAATCACTCTGTAATTGGCGCATTCTAGTCTGTGCCCTTTCTTTTAGTTGGGTATACGCGGCCATCCGACCAACTGGTGGGCAATTCTTCATCCTCCCACATCTGTATAAGAATCTGGAGGATTGCTTGATGCAGCTGCTTGCTTCCGCGCTTATGAAGTGTTCATGGTTCTACTGCTCAACCGCCATCTAGTTATTATTAGCGCATTTGCCTAAAAGTACACGCGGCAAATCCCTGAGGAAAGGAACAGCCGCGTTTTTGCTTCCCTTTTACTCAATTCTTATGGGAGATAACATTGCGGCGTTTCCTCAAGTGCGGTTGTTCCTTTCCAAGAGGATTTGCCGCGTGGAATTTCGTGCAAATGCGCGTTTGGAACATTACAAAGGCCGTGCGGTGTATCATATTCAGCAAACCAGTCAATATGTTAATCATGTGACTGAGTGCACTTTAATTGTTGTATCCCTAGCAACACACATGGTTACAAAACAGTGACGGCAGCGTATGCAAGGGTTGCGCAGTAAGTCATAGTGACTTCTGTGCAACCCTTACATACGCTGCCGTCACTGTTTTGTAACCATGTGTGTTGCTTGGGTTACCATGCAACACAACTTGGAAATGCTCCTTCCATTTGGGTGTCACCATTGTAAAGCATTGTTTTGTCTGTCAGCAAGTTTCCTCTCCGGTCATAGCACATGGCGGACACTGTCGCAGTATTGTGCGCGCACAATTTGCAGTTGTATGACAAACATTCAGTTGAGATTTTTTAATGCACTCTATGAAAAGTTAGTTACAGCATGTTGAACTTTTTTGTGAGAGAAAAAAAAGTGGCTTATCCCAAACATTTTGGCCATCCCCCTTCATGTTGAGAAATGTAACGCAAATAGTTTTATAAAGCAAAATTGTGTTGTGAATAAGCAGTACAATTTAAAAACGTTATGACGCATTTTACGAGAAAGGTGCTATCAACTGCTAATAACTGAAATAATCAAAATTGGTAAGGTGAAATTTATTAAACCTAATACGTATACTAAAATCCATTCGTTATTTTTATTTCAAAATTTGTATAGGTTTATTTCTTCAAATCTTTTAAAATTTCGTATCTCATAAAGCCGAACCAAAACAGGAAACCTTTCTTGCAACTTTGGCGTTTTCATGCTACGAACCAGAAGAATGTTTATTCCATACGATAGTTATATGTTGGGGGATTAGAAGCATAATGGACACCCGGGGCGAAATGGACACCCCTAATTTTCCCGAAACCGTTGACTTTTATGTTAAACTTTTAATGCGTAAGTGTAAAGGAACAAGTCATGGTCCTACTTTTCAAAAGTACCATATATATATTGCTCCAAAATAACCAAAATATCATTGAAATTGAAATATGTTTTTCATATGGTGAAATTCTTATAATTTCGAAGCAGTATCAAATAAGGTATTACGAGTGTAGGGGTGTGTCCACAATAAAAACAAGTGAATTGTTACCTTATCTACATGTATACGAAGATTTAGCAATGGATGAAGTATTATATTTTTGATCACAAGTTATTCAAAATAGCAATTTCAATGTTGTAGTCGATTCGGGGCGAAATGAACACCGGCAATTACGAATGGATGTATGCGCATTGTATATTGTTAGGCGTTTTAGAGAATTTGAAAAAAAAACAATCTGATTATTTTAGCCTAATTTAATTAACTTTGATGTTATGCAAACTCGTCTAAGATGGAGTATTATATCTGTGGCATTGATCTCCGTAGGCAGATTACTTAGCTGATCGATGTAATCAAAGAATTAGCACAGACAAACAGACGTAACTCTTAGAGGAATTTAATCAAAAACTTTTGTCCGGTGTCATTTTCATGAGCACACTGCCACCTGTTGGTAGAACCGCGCGCGACACTGTCGGCCATGATGGATTTTGATTTGACGTTTTGCTAACACGCACACTACTATACAAATTGCCTGGTAATCTTCGTTTACATCATTCAGCGTCGTGTACACTGGCAAACGTCAAAGCGATCGAACACTAGCGCCTCTGGTGGAACAATCGCGCAAATCAAATTAAATTTGAATTGATCGTTAAATGCATGTGCCAAGCTGTTTTGAAGAGTGTTACGTCTGTTTGTCTGTGGAATTAGCATATAATATGCAGGGGTGTTCATTATGCCCCGATGGGTGTCCATTTCGCCCCGTACCTTTCCTGCCAGCTCTAAAAACACACGATTTAAAATTCGTTATTGCTTCACAATAAAGACATTCTACCAGCTATAAATGATTGAAATACGTAGGAAACAAGCTAAAGTTGTAACCCTCCTGATAATATGTTAAGTTTTTCTTCGTTACACAGGTCTAACGTACTCATTTGCTTAGGGTGTCCATTATGCCCCTAACCCCCTATACATAGGTATATAAAGGCTGATCTGTTTACTTACATTGCCTGTAGCACTTGCTGTACTTTCGGCTCCAGTGGATCACGGTTGGCAAATATGTGCGGATTCTTCTGCCGGATCGTAAACCCATGAATAAAAATCTTTTTTGCGTACTCCAGATCTCCTTTGGTTGAGTGGATGTACCGTTGCAGTAGAAGCGGGTCTGTTGGGATGGAGAGAGAGAAAAACGAACGGCATAAGATTATAGCAATTAGATATTAACCCTTGAATGACCCGATATAAGAATGCAAAAAATATTGATTGACAAAAAGAGCTAAATATCTTTGGAAGAGGTCTTAGAACATTAAGCTGGAGAGCAGGATCCTGCCCAGCTGTACCTTATTCATCGAGGAATGTTTTAATGTTGAAACAAATAAGTTTCTTGACCATTGCATAGCTGGGAGCAACAATGACCATAACAAATATGGGATTCTGTATTGGTGAAGTACGAAGTTACGTTTCGTGTAAAATTCAATTTATCTTAGTATACAGCAGGTTTTGCATGTGATGATTTTTTTTCGTATCTGAATTGTGTATGGTGCCCTCTTAAGGGTTAACTGCAATTATTGAATGCTACTTAAATCGTCGGAAGCATACAGTATGCAGTGCAGTCTAGACATGCTATGCAATTCTAGGCACGTTGCGCGATGCATTTGATGCCCGGTGATTCGCATCATGAGCTGAACACTTACTTCTCTTCCGCAATCCGAATGCCACATTTTATCTGATTCTGATGAGGCAGTTATGGACCTTGAAAATGTATTGTGTTTAAGTTATATTTTAAGATGCTGTGACATCGTATACATCCGCTAGATAGTAGTTCTTGTAGGCGCTTGCATACACCCGTGTCACTCGTGAGAATATCCGCACGTGACTACCATAATTCATAACTTTACTTCCCATTTTTTAGTTGAATGACCCTGCTGTACGCTATGTGCTTTGCGTTGAAGAATGTGCTATGATTAATCACGGTCCAAGTAAGTGTTACTTACGGATATTCTGCGGTAGATGCGGTTGCGTTGTAAGCCATTCTTTCAAAGCTGCAGCGCCTTCCTCCCAGTTGGTTGCCTTCTCTATTCCCATCCTGATGGTAGCAGAAGATATGTAGATCGGCTTAGGTTGAATCACCGGCTCCACCTCCGGCTGTTTGATTATTCAAATCACACTGTTGAATAGAATGAATTTTGGGGTACAGTATAATTATTTCACGTTGTCAACAATAATGCATCTTCGGGAACGTTGGGAGCGACTTGGGCATGGAGGTGTGGAATCGAAACTATGCTATCAAATGCTATACTTTAAATGACCAGCCAACAAAAAAAAAACGGATTCACTACGAGCTACTGTCGTATCGATAGTTAACATCAAAGCTGATCTTCCAATGACAACGAGCCAATTATTATGAGATACAATTAAACCGTTTTTATTGGAGATCATTTCTAGATTTTACTCCTATAATTGAACTGTTTTATTGCAGTTTTTCAGCTGGTGTTCAAGGTTAGTCCTATCAGGTGCTGCCGACAGATCAAAATTAGTAGGGGAGACTGAGGAGACTTGATCCCTGGGGAGACTTGTTCCCCCCATATTTTCTCGGAATCAAAAACAGTTTTCTTCTAGCATATTTTTTCCAAAACAACATCTGGACAGACGACAATGTTTTGGGTATAATTGATTTTAATTATGTATTGCATTATTTTTTAATGGCTGATGGTTTGTTTTCAGTCCTTCAAAAATCTTCTAGGCGATTCGGAAAAATCTCAATAACTTTGTGAAAATTGAACTAAATCGTGTCAAAATTTCACAGCACATAGTATAAATAACATACTCTCAAACGTATTTGTCCAAATAAGGCTGTTATATAAATATTTCAAATAATTCAGCTTAGTGTATACATCAGTGACATGGGGAGACTTGATCCCTCGAGGATTACACACACATTATACATGTGAAAAATAAAATTCTATTTGGAAGCCTCTATTTACTCGGAATTCTAGTATATTCAATGATAAAAAGTGTCAGATAATTATTATTTTATTACACACCATTAAAAGGGGGATCAAGTCTCCTCATTTTCAAAATACGGCATATCCTTAACAATTTAAGTAAATCTTATAATTTCAAATACACCGTATTCATCAAAAATGCAAGAAAACTTGAAAAGAAAATGAATAGCAAGCTTCTGAAGTTTTTTTCCCTTTAAAATTATAATGTGCTCAAAAGGGGATCAATTGTGACCCATTTTTGAAAAATACATCATAAGACATGTCTCCATAAAAACTCAGTTTTGAAAACTTTAACAATAATTTAAAGTCCTTCTGTTATGTATAAGCTTGCAATAGATGTTTACCTGCCATTCTGTACGAAAATACGATCTAGTTTTGTGTTTTTTCTTAAAGTTACAGGCAAATTAAGAAAAAGGGATCAAGTCTCCCCAGTCTCCCCTATCTTTCAAGCTGGTTTACCTATACTGCAGTAGCTTAATTTTTGTATGTTGAGCTTAGACAGATTTCGTGTATGGTATTTGGTGGTGCATTTGATTTGCATCCGGATATCCCTTTCGTGGCGAACCAGCACAATTATGTTGTTGAACAATAACAATTTTGCATAATTTTGTATGTTTTGTTGGAAAGTACTAGAGTTCTGAAGAGTCAAAGTTAAGCAATTTCTATGGAGATTTTCCTTTTTTGTGCTCCGTCCCGAAAGAAATAGGTATGCTTTAGAGCCCCTGAATTCTGATGCTGGGCATAGGGGTCATTCAAATATGACGTCCATCATTTAGGGGGGAGGGGGGGTCTGAGAAAGTGTGACACTCCATATGTTAGGTATACGAAAAAGCGTGACAGAGGGGGGAGGGGGTCTAAAATCCCTGAAAAATGATGGACGTCATATTTGAATCGTCCCATATCGCATAGATTTTGATCATTTTCGGCGAAGGGCGATTTCTAACGTTCTTCCGCACTTGGCAAGCCCCGTGCTGAAAAAATCATCTTTTGGAAATTCGTTGTAAACAAACATAACTATAATAATGACAATTAATTGCATTTGTTCAATTCATTTGGTTGAAAATATTTAAATTCCAACGAAAAACGTCTAATTAGCTACGCTATCCAATTTTCTGTGAACCAATCCTTTAACCAAAGACTTGAATGAGAGTGGAACTACGAAATGACTGTCGTCACCATAAGCGGCAAAATAAAAAATAAATAAACTAAAGTACGCAAGTGGCTCGTGGTGCAGAAGCAGGCAAACCACAACAAAGCTTCAAGCAAAGGGGATTAACCGGCGAACGAATATGCCATGCCATGCTCGCCGAACGATGTGGAGGAAGCAATCCAAGAGATGTTTCAGCAGTCTTTCAGCCACTTGACTGACCACGCACCGGTGTGACGACCTTGACATTGGGTTCGGATCGTTTAAATTGATTCGTATTGGCGTATCTCCTGCCTTTGCGATCGTGCACGTGTCACCGTCAAGTGTAAGGGCATCAAGGTTGAGTGTGTCATCATGAACAGGGCAGGAAGTGTTCAAAGTATTATGTTTTTTTATCTACTGTAGGAGTCCAAATTCTGTCTAGAATGTGGACATTCGACATTCAAACTCGTTTTTCAACAAACTGCTTCTTGCATATTTATTTAATCTAATATTTCCTTGTCATAAATCACAACACTAAAAATGCATTAACTAGAACGAAACAAAAACCAGTTAGAATCGATTTTGCAACTTTTCTGCAGTTAATCTGCATCAAATAAACTGATGTCAAAAACCTTCTTTGCATTCTGAATCTGGTTAGCATTAGTAATCACATTTTTTTATAGATCGTCGCCCAATCCCAAAAATTCTACCAAGAATCGATAATGAATTATAAAGCTAACATCGCTGAAATTTGGAACCGAACTGGTACTTCTGCAGTATCGCAACCTCGTAAGAAATTTATCAATAATATTTATTTCTTGCTAGCTGTCCCGGCATACGTCGCACTGCCTGCCTATTGCATATTTTGACATACTTACAGCTCCATAAGGACTTCTCCCGCAAATTAATTTGTATGGCAGCCCCCCTTTCCTGAGAGGAGAGGGGTCTCACACCATGCTAAAAACCTTGACCGGCCCCAAAAAAGCCCTGCGTACAAAATTTCACACAGATCGGTTCAGTTCAGACAAGCACACAGAAATTCATTTTTATATATTTTTTTTTTTTTTGTATTTTTGTTAGAGGTCTGATAACAAAAAGAACGGAGTTAATCGGCACCGTAATCGCTTTATTTTTTTTATAAGATGAATTTGGGAGCATGGCAGGATTACTAATGGCACCGTCACTTTATTTGAATATTTGATTGCTAATTTATTTACCAACTTTTCAATGGCAAAGGCCGGAAATAAGATCCAGTCATGTGTGTACATTGGCTATGGAATATGGAGTGTTTCACCAGTTGGACATGCCAAAAAGTAAACAACATTTTCGAAACAACATCTTTTTATCATTATCTCTTAACCACTGCTTAGTGCTGTGTGACATGCGAGCGAACGACATGAAGGCTGCAACAAAGATCTTATCCACAAAAAATGGTGACCACGAGAAACAACTTTCTGCACTGGTAAAGGTTTCTACCACACTAGTGATCGCAGTAGTGTGGCAATGAAATTTTCAAAATGCCTTTCGATATCTGCGGCCACTACCTACCCACCAAAAAAAAAAGTTAGTTCAGAGAACTAGCGTGTAATTAACTCCCCGACTAGAAGAATCTAACAAAAATATAACATAAATTTAACAAACCATGATATGTATAACTCATTGTGATATAATCATGTTTAACATCTTTGGTGTTTAAAAATATTATAACTCAATTGTATCATATTGTGTTATAAATGCTGTTCAATAACTCATTGTGAATTAATTTAGTTTTGATTCCTTGACATTCAGAACATCATTTTACACAATTGTATCAAAATATGATAGAAACTAGTTTTCTTGAAGCTAAAATTAATATCATATTGTGTTAGAATTTTGATCTGATTATAACAAAATAGGTTATTATTTTGATTAGACCGGTGTACTTTTTGTTACGATTTTAGTTATTTTAACATCATCCTGCATCTAGTTTATAACATAATGAGTTATAGAAAAATTTCATAACATCATAACACAATGTGTTATAAACTTGTTATTTTTTTCTAGTCGGGTCTGAACTGCCGAAAACTAATGCAAGGCTAGACAATGTGTCGGTGTCTAAAAAATCTGACTCTACTCGCTTCGGTAGACAAGGCCTTCCAGAGGGGACAATCATGTGCACTTCCGACGTAGTAAAGTTTTAAACTTGGTGGGTTCCGTGAGGTGTACCATAAGAATTGTGTTTTTGAACTCATAATCTAAAATTGAAATTGAGATGATGACTTCATATGCGTAATTCCATTCTTATTAACTCTCCTTGTTCATCAGGCCAATTTTTTTTCGAAATCGTACACTACGTCAGCAAATGTTTTCAAAATTGTCAATTTTAATTAACAATAGTAAAATGAAATTTCGTAAAACTCCGAATTAATTTAGAATACACATTTCTTTATAATTATTTCAGGTACGTCATGTGGTATTCCAACAAATAACTCTTAAGCAAGGTACACCAGAGATTTTCAGGATTTTCATCGGGAGTTGTACCGAAAATAAAAAAAAAAACTACTACAATTACTTTACAAAAATAATCAGCAAAAACTACTGTCACAAATCTACAGGGTATTGTATTACTTGAAAAAATAAACTAGAAAATGTATCATTATCAGTGAATTTCATTTGCAAAAATCATGGAATTCAGGAAATTTTTCATTTTTCAACCACTTAACCTAATTTACAGCTCTCTGTCTACTAGGGCACTGCGTGAGCGATTCCAATTGGCAGTTGATGCACTTACACTTTGTATAGCGCCAACGCCTAAATGTATTCTTTTCTAATTCTACTATATCGAACTGGTTGCCTTTGCGCTGCTGTCACTTTCTACCTTGTCTATGGTAGAATGATAAGCATGAGAATATTGATTTGTGGCATGTGTGGCTCTTGCTCTTTTTCCAGTTCGATTGGGGGTCCATTATGAGTTGCCGTTAGCCGATACCCAAGTTTCAGAGTCCCTAACGGACTCAAAAGATGGTCAGCCACTCTCGGGAAGAAGAACAACTGACAAAAAATTGCAAGTGCCGGGGCTGGTATTGAACCCATGACCATCCACTATGAAGTGAACGTGTGACTACTACGCCACAGGCTCCGGCCAAGTAATTTTTAATAGCAAATTTTTTTTTTGTGAAAAATATGTACAAAAAAGTGCTGTCTATCCCCGATGGTTTGACCCAGGGTTGTTAGCCATAATCAACGAATGCCGTTGAAGTAATATTTAATATAACAAATCAACGTCAACGCTGGTGCATTGATTTTCTTGGCAATCAACGTTAACGCTAACGGGTTGCGTTGAATCAACGTCAACGTTGATTTAATCGTTGAAATCGCTGTAAATTTTGTTCAGCGGCCCACATAGTCGATTCGGTAAACTCGCGGGTATTCCGCACGACCATGCTGTGGGAAAATTTTTGAGGGTTTCCATATCTCAGTAGTTGGTGAACCAAATTTCAATCTTTTTTCGTTATCGGAATCCTGGACTATCCTAGAAAGTTGTAGTGAAAGCCGATTGAAATTTCATGCAGTGAGTTTTCTCGGAACCTCGACAAGATAGCAACATTCTGGCTCCGGCAAAGTTGTTCAGAACAAAAATCACATCCTGGTGATGGATTTTATAGTTCCGAATTTCCCCACCACTTCGCGCTAGTGTACATATTTACTTCCGGGACGGCTTTGGTGAGATATATCACAAGATTGAAGCCAGATAGGAAGGTACGATTTTATGCAAAGTTGTTCTGGACTACGAGTACTTCTAGGTTATGAAGAACATAGTTCCGAATTTCACCACCACGTGACGCTTAGTGTACATAGTTACTTCCGGCACGGATTTGCACGAGATTCTATCTGGCTTCAAGCTTGTGATATATCTCACCAAAGTTGTACCGGAAGTAAATATGTACACTTGCGCTACGTGGTGGAGTAATTCATGCTCTTCATGACCTGGAAGTACTCGATCGTCCTGAACTCCTGAACAACTTTGCCGAAGATCGGTCCTTCTTATCTGGATTTTTTTTTCCTTTTAAACCATAGGGGGGAAATCTGCTCAACAGACACCCAAACAGGAAGGTTAGGGTAGTGTGGGGTTAAGGGCGTCTTCTACAACAATAAAAAAAGTAAAAGCCAGGACTACTCTCTCCTCGACCCACTAAAACACATTCCTATGGTCGCCAAACCCTTCGTCTCTCCGGAACCACCAATAAGGCATTGCTTCAGAGAGGGACTAGTGCACATCGCACCCTCAAGGTTAGCTGCGTAGCCTGCAGCAACGAACATCGATGACTCGCTTTGGAGAGTTCATGCTGGCGCTTAGCCAGTTTCCCGAGTGGTTCTCACCACTCCCTTTGTCCTCGGAAGACGGGCAGGGTCAACCCCGCCCGCTTCCAACTGCTTAGCAGACATCAAGAAATGATGCCCACGTGCAACTCGATCTGACCTGCCCGCAAAGGAAGGCTATCCCTTCTGGATTTAGTACAGTCCAGATTCGCTGGTTGGGTCACGACTGCGCCCCAATTAGCGAATCGTGTTCGTTCGTTGGGGCAACTGACAACTGATCAAAATGCTCTAGACACACGCAAGTGACGAGAAATACGTCACGGAACACTCACATACTTGCGTAAACGTTCTGTATACAGGAGCTGTGATGCGACGGCGGTCAGACGTCAAACTCGTTTTGACATCTATTTTGACATTGACAGTGCTTTTTAGTTGGGTTTTGCCCCAACCAGTGAACATTCAACCATCGAGACAGCCCATCTAACGAGCTCTCAACGAACGAATCGTCACTGTAGTATGATATAACCCACCAAAGCCGTACCAGACGTAACTATGTATACAGGCGCCACGTAGTGGTGAAATTCGAAAGTATGCTTTCGATGACCTGGAATGTGAAATTCTTTTAAAAAAAAAGGCAAACAGACGTATCACTTGGAACAAATTGCGATAAAAAGCATCGTCACGAAAACATAATCGCCCAATGCTAACCAGGCTGTGCTACGCAAACCACTCAGTATCAGTAGGTCGGCTCCAGAGGCACGTTCTCCTCCATTTGGGAAATTTGTGCCATGCGAGCGCCGTGACCGAGCGATTTGCGAAGGAGTGAGTAGAGTGAGACGTCTATTTGTCTGTGGACAAACTGTATGGTAAATTTCTGAAAGAACTCTCATCAGTTTATAGAAGACATTACCACTACGTAGACAAAAAACCGTCGGACGGGTTTCAATCATGTGTCACTGGGGGAAATGTTAAAGAAGATTATGAAGAAACCCTAAGTAAGTGGTAATTGGGTTCATTATGAAATATTTGAGGAAGAATTGTTTCAGCTTTTTCTATGTCTGCTTAGTTATAAACTATGGTTGAAAGAAATATTAGCTTGTTTTTTCGATGACAGTTACAATAAAAAAAAATCAATACAGCTTCAATTTCACAGTCAATTTCAGTGCATGCAACTTTCTGTTTGGAACTAAAAAAATACTACATACATGAGTTTAAAAAACATATATATGCAATTCAGTATCATAATTTATGTTTTATATAACTAATTTTGGTATCATAATGGCCATTTTTCCGAATTGGCACATTATGCAACTGAAATGAGTTGCATAATGAAAAATAGTTGTATAATGTTCATAATGCAACTCATTTGAGTTGCATTATGAACATTATGCAACTCAAATGGGTTGCATTATGAAAAAATCATTGCATAAAATTTTGTTTGGTACTCTTTGCAAAACTTGATTTTTTCAGCACTCTTTGTATTTATCCAACTCGGCAAGCCTCGTTGGATAAATGTACGACTCGTGCTGAAAAATCCACTTTTTGCAACTCGTTACATAAATAACTATTAATGCATCTAAAATATAACTCTTTATATGCCAATATTATTATTGCTGACAAGTAGAGTGTTAAGTATCTCTGTAATCCAACACCCAATAATGATCTACATTCAGCACAACACATGACACCTTATTATTAAAAGGGGAATACCCTATCCCAACAATCAATGTGGATGTTGCCAGCTTGTGGATAGGCCAATTACAAATTGACCGTTGTGAACCTACAACACACATTTAGAATGAATGGAAAAAACCAAGCATCAATTAATTATCGCCGGTTTGCAATTTCACTGATTCTGATTAATCACGGCAGGTGAGTAGAATCCATAGCGTGCACGCAGTAGATCAAGCTCTAGATGAGTCAAACTTGCTTTTCTATAGGTGCACGAGTAAACGCGATCGCGATTGAGATAATTGCAAACTTGATGAAGGGGTAATGCGCAGTTGAACTGGCGCCTCTGGGATTATCTTGTGCTTCTAGGGTAAACATAATATAAAAATTGAGCAGGTAATGATTCATTTTTGGAAAAGCGTTTATTATTTTCGATTAAGAAGAAAAAGATGAATGAATATCATCAATACTAAAATAAGAAATACAGAAAATGGAACAGCTTTCTTGTATACATTTATTCCGATAAACAGGAACTGATGCGGAACACTGTAAAAACTGCATATTTTACTCTGTTTTCAACTTGTTCTGCACTCATTGGATGAATATTGCTAGTGTTTAAACTGAGTCCAACCGTTCACATGAAAATTAGTTCTACGGGCTCCAACAGAAATTTCGGTCAAGCAATATTCACCCCCGTATTATATGTAGCATGTACATAACGCAAAAAACAGTGATTCCTTATACGATCACGATACCTCGAGGAGGATCTGCAGGTAATTGAAGTATGTATTCGAATGAAAAGTGATAATGATAATCTCTGGTAATGTTGAGGAAAATGGCGCCAAAGTTGGTAGAATGCGGGGAACTGGAAATGCTGAAAGAATGCCGGACATCTCTGCCACAGATCTGGTTGGTACAAGACAACTTCTTGTTTCTCGGATCTCAGCGATTAAGATGGGCATGGATGAATATTAAATAGTGGCATGACAGAAAATGGAATAGATCTTTAGCGAAGGATCACGAGAGAGAGCGAGACAAGACAACATGACGGAAAACTTCTGCAATTCTGTTTAAAACCTTAAAAGTTATATTTTTTTTTAATTTTGCAAAAAAATGGTAAACATTTGATTTTAAAATATTTTTAACACAGTCAATTTTAGCGTTTAGTTTATTCTACAAAGTTGGACGCATTGTTGAAGTGAGTAATTTCGCCGAAGCATTGCCCTAAACATTCGCATTTCAGAGTTATTTCAATTTTAAATTTTTCATGATTTTTCTTAAAATAACAGTTTTTGAATAACTTTTCAATAGTTATATAAAATAGCATACATTTCACAGAAATCAGATTTCAAGTTATTTCTGAGCTGTAGTTGAAATTTCAGGGCAATCGGTGCTCTAGAAGCCAAGATAGATCCCTTCAAACTTGACCATTTTGTATGAAAAGGAATTGTCACTATTGGGACATTACTCAAACGTAAAGAAAAATAAGATCAATGTGCCATTTTGTGTACCATTTCTCTCACATTTTTTTTGCAGTGGTTAGACTATTCTAAAAATTTTACCGCGTTGTCCAGTTTTTTTTGTTGATTATTTTGACATGAATGCCATACTCAGCCCGATACTAGATAGGACTACATTCCAAACGAAAAGAGGTTGTTTTTGGGTTTGACGCAATCGTCATTCGCGCGTGATGTTTCGACATAACACATAGAATACTTTTTTTCCTCTTGTATCGCCGACTACCAAACGTAGTTTTTCAACACGGGAAACAGAGGAATACATGGCTCTCAGCTTCTTTTTTGCCAAGGGTACGGTGCGAATGATACAGGCTTTTGAGGTACGTGAACAAAATTTTATGACGGTGTTAAAGAAAAAATGCGCAGCATTTGAATTCGGGAGAAATGCAGTATGACATGTAAATGTCTGAACCAACGATAATTCGAATCGTTCGGTTAGACTTGGACTAACTTATTTTCTACATTTTTGTATCATATTTGTGATGTGAGAAGGGTTGTATAACTTAAGATGCTGGTATACAGGGTCAAATAGGTATTTAAGAGGAAACAAACCATCATCGTTTAGCAAAAACTCAAAAGCAGTTTACTTGCTGAAATCTCAACCAATGTTGACACAGATTTATCACTGCACTGTAGTAACCACCTGGATAACAGTGAAACCATTTTCATCGACGGTTTTGTGATTTACAGCAAGAAAACTGCTTTTGAATAATTGAAGATTGCTGATGACTGAATGATGGTTATTTGATCCTAATCATACATCAGCAATCATCAACTATTAAAAGGCAGTTTTTTCGCTCAAATTTATAACGCCTCTAATGAAAATTATTTCACTGTTATCTAAATGGTAAATAGCAGTGAATATAATATAATATAATTAAGGATATAGAACTTTGCTGTCTTTTGTAAAAATGTTGGATATTAAATGCATTAAAACTGTTCGGAACAAAGTTAATGTGAAAAATCAATGTATAAAATGTTACCGAAAGACAACTTTTTTTTTCGGGTGTCACCCTAATGTTTTTCTTTGAAAAATAGTAGTTTGCTCGGTAAAGTTGTTCAGAATTCTCAACTTTGTAGAACATTTCATTGCTCTATATAGAAACAATGAAAAGTTGACATTCTTCTCTTAAGAACCATTTGAACCACCCTAATTTCACATAATTAAAAAAAAAAATGTTCCCAAAAATTTAAAAAAAAATTCCAGAAGACAGCATCTTTCTAAAACTAATAATTAAGGCGAAAATATTTTTTCCAGTTAAACATAACGGTTGGGTGATGAACCGGCGAATGTCAAATTTCAACAAAACTTTTGAAGGGACAAAACGTCGAAAGGACAAACGTCGAAAAGTGAAAGAATGGGATTCCTTCAAAATAAAAAGAACTCGCTATAGTTATGCCTAGATTACTCGTCCGACGTTTCACCCTTTCAACGTTATGTGCCTTTCGACGTTATGGTATTCGACGTTTCGTCCCTAAGCCAACCAAAATTGTATACTTCTATCAGCTTGGCAGCAATAACTTTTTCGATTCACCTATTCATGTGTATAATGACTAATATAATGAACTTTGGAAAACGGTTGACTTAAGGTGAAACGTCAACAAATCCCATTGCAACTTTGCATACAAACTTTAGAGGCACAAATCTGACGAACGAGGCCTCGAACCAAGCCGCACTTGTTTATCCTGGCTTTGCTCACTTGCAAAAAGAGGCAGCTTTTCCAAATCGAGCGCATTTGTTTACGAATTTTCAAGATTGATGCTCTTGAAAACGTGAGTAGGGGTCCAAGTCGGGCATTGTGGCAGCCATATTGGTATTCTCTGAAGTTTCTCCTTAATTTGATATTATCAATAAGAAAATTTCAATTTAATGCCGGCTATTTGGTTGTTTTCCTTTGAAACATAAATATGTTCAAGTCAATTAGAGGGAATTTAAATGAACTATAATTACTATCTCAAATTTTGAAACGATGATGAAGTTTTGGATAAATTTGTGTATTTATGTATTAGAAAAATTATCTAATCGTAATTTTCTTTCGTGAAAAGAATTTTAAGTTAAGTCAATTTTTTTTAATAGAACATTATATAAGTCATAAATGATCAAAATTTCATTGCATTCGGTTCATTGAATGCGGAGATATAACAGCTCAACGTTGGCCATCTTTTCCAAATTTTGACCACTGATACACAACTAGTTGATGAACTTACTGTCAAAATTTGAGAATATTTGATGCCCTTTCCAAAAAGTTACAGCTAGTTGAACATTTTTTGAAAAGTGAAAATTTTACCTGTCCTAGTTATTTTGAGTATCCCCTGTACCTAGAAGTGACAGTGAAATTTTATTATTTTTTTCATAAGTGAAGATAGCATGTTAGGGGTAGTATCAGTTTTTTGGCTATACACCGATACTTTTTTTTGCAAGGGTCTGGTTTTTCCATAACTCAGTCAATTTTGAACCGATTCTTATTAAATTTGTAGGCACCATTTCTTCTAAAGACAGTAACATGTCATTTACAGTATTTTTGTGTGTTAATTTTCTTTTTTGATCATGAAAAATTGAACTTACAATTACAAGCTTATTTTTTTCGAATGAGTGTAATCAGATTTGTAGCTTTGAATTCGCCCTGTTATGCTTATCCTTTGATTCATTCGAAGAAGGTATTCTGCTTGGATGGTTCAAAAAGTCGGTACAAAAAGCTTAGTTTGTTCAAAGAAGTTGGCTGATAGATAGACAAGAAACCTACTTTTGAAAGTATTAGCCCTAGTCGTGCATTGGAGTCATTATGACCAGACAGTCATACTGAGTGTGTACAACGTAAGTGCGGTGAGCGTCAACTAATAAACGAAGAAGGTTAGTTTTGTGATCAATTCGCCTACATCGATGCAGACGCTTGCTGAGTACCCTATGTGAATGTGGTGTACTGATGTCCTTCAAGAAAGTTGTAAGAAATAGCTCGTCATTATGAGAAAACTTGTCGAACAAACTTTTGTTCTATCTGCTCCATATTGAAAAATATTGGTCATTTCTATAGGATAAAATATATGTTTTTTTTTGAGGACAATAAAGTTCAATATTCAATATTTTTTGAGTTTTTTTTTTATTTCAGTTACGAACTAACATAGTTTATAGCTAACATTTCAATGTTAAGGAAGCTAGCCTCGGTAAATGTTACAAAACAGAGAGAGAGAGGAGAGAGAGAGAGAGAGAGAGAGAAGAGAAGAGAGAGAGAGAGAGAGAGAGAGAGAGAGAGAGAGAGAGAGAGAGAGAGAGAGAGAGAGAGAGAGAGAGAGAGAGAGAGAGAGAGAGAGAGAGAGAGAGAGAGAGAGAGAGAGAGAGAGAGAGAGAGAGAGAGAGAGAGAGAGAGAGAGAGAGAGAGAGAGAGAGAGAGAGAGAGAGAGAGAGAGAGAGAGAGAGAGAGAGAGAGAGAGGAGAGAGAGAGAGAGAGAGAAGAGGAGGCAGCTTGCCCCCTCTTTCCATCCCGCTCTTTCTCGTGTATGTTTAGGAGAGTGAGCAAGAAAAGAGAAAAAGCTGGCTCCGCTAATGGTTACAAACCATTTTTTTAAATATCTTTTGAAATATCAAAGCTACAATGTTGCCGTCTTCAGAAATAAATACCTATTTTTTGGTCATATTGAATAACTTGGTAGAACATTTGAAAATTCTTGAATGTCGGGAAAAAGTTACAACAAATAACTGATTTCAAGGAGTCATTCACAAATTATGGCCCATGTCTCTAGAAATTGCGCAGTTGAAACAAAAGTTCGTCGGCAATGACATTTTCTACAACTTTGATGTAGACATAAACGCGCTATATTTACTTCTTAAAAAAATCTATCTCACTTCTAAGATGGATTAATAACATTAGTGATATTTCCCGAAGAAAGAACCTGATATACCAAACAACTTATTTTAAGACACTCTCCCTCTAAAATCAATTTTTCAAGCCCAATATAATTTCGAACACGAAATTGCGCCTTTGGAAATAGTGTGCAACGTGAGAAGTTCATAAAATGGAATTACAAGTTAATATCCGATTTATCAAGTTTACCCCGGTTCAAATCATATAACCACAGACAAACAGACATCTCACTCTACTTACTCCCCATCGTTTCCTTTTTTAACGGATAATTTAAATCTCTCACTCACGGCGCCAGCATCGTTTTCGCTCCAGTTTGACGTTTGACCACTACCGCCATCTACTCAGTGAGCTTGCGAATCACAGCGTGATTAGCATTGGGAGATTATGTTTTCGTGACGATGATTTTAGTCGCATTTTGTTCCGAGTGATACGTCTGTTTATCTGTGATATAACTATTATTTAAAATTCCACAAGGATCACTGAGAAAACAAAACTTAACACATTAATTTTAGAGTTGCTTGTGCAGCCGTTCTAATACCGATTACCAAGGCTTGGCTTAAATACCAAGTTAAGCACAACTCCACCGAAGTACTGTCAATTTTTTCCGAAAGTTTAGTAAACATTACCGAAGATTCGGCAGATTTTATCGAATCTTTGTTAATTTCTTGCGAAAATCCGTTAATGGTTTTCTGTGCATTTTAGAGTGAGAACTTTCGTAACAGCCAGTCACAGACAAACAGACGTCTCACTCTATCCACTTCCCATCGTTTGCCTTTTTAACGAACTATTCAATTATTCCATAGTACGCAAATCTCTCGCTTATGGCGCTCGCATCGTTTTGGCTCCTGTTTGACGTTTGCTTACTACCGCCATCTATTCAGTGGGTTTGCGAAACACAGCGTAATTAACATTGGGTGATTATGCTTTTGAGACGATGACTTTAATCGTACTTTGTTCCAAGTGATACGTTTGTTTGTCTGTGAGTCAGTGCTTGTCGCTCAGTTTATGTTTGGAGTCCCATTCACAAGATGTGCCTGACCCTCCAAATACTAAATCCGGTACTACAGGGTAATATTTCATCCTACTCAAAACATTGAGTAATGATTCGTTGAAAAACCACATTCAAAGTCCATATATAAATCTGTATCAAATGCATAAATAAATGTATCTGTAAACCCAAAACATTTTTATTCACACAATCTTCATGAATGTTCTAAACGAAGGATTGTGACGGTGTTTATGTTGTTTCTTATTTTTTATTTTTTTACAAGTAATCACTTATGGACACAAAAAGAACGAAATTATTAAGGAAATTATTCGATGTCGTAATCATTTTGTTTTTTTAATACCTAATATGAACTTAGAAACGTGAGGTTACGAATGGGCACTGTGATCCTAAATATCATGCCCTCAGCACAGACAAACAGACGTCTCACTCTATCCACTTCCCATCGTTTGCCTTTTTAACGGACCATTCAAATATTCCGTAGTACGCAAATCTCTCGCTCATGGCGCTAGCATCGTTTTGGCTCCTGTTTGACGTTTGCTCACTACCGCCATCTATTCAGTGGGTTTGCGAAACACAGCGTAGTTGGGCGATTATGCTTTTGCGACGATGACTTTAATCGCACTTTGTTCCAAGTGATACGTCTGTTTGTCTGTGCCCTCAGCATCAACTTCAGCACATAAATGACACTATTTCTACAACCAACCTTCCACAAAAACCCCATTCATCATTGTTTTACTTCAATGTAACAACGGTCAACATTGTAGTGTTGATTGACTAACTTGGAAACATGTCACATAATTTCTTCAGTATTCACAGCGTTTGTCTTGCCAATTTGATCTGCTTTGGCAATGTGCCCGCCCGTAGTATAGCCTGAGAGCATGTCTTCAGAGTTGCGCGCGCTGGTCGACATGATATTACACATTTTTCACCAGTTTCGCTCCATCCAACCGACCAAGTCGCTTTAGGTCGGTTTTTGAAATCACGCATGCCGATTGCAGCTCCGGTTTTCTTAATTTGATCCATAAAGATAGCGATACATACATGGTCTACAGATGGTCACTAGAGCACGGTATCACTTCTCACAATAGCTAGGAGCTTGGACAATGCACTTGATGTTCACACTAGGCGACACTAGTCACTGCCAGCTGACCACACCGCGGAAACCCCTTTTTCTGATGTGCTGACACGCGAGACAAGAAGTGAATTAAAAAACCGCCGACACTGCGTTGTTAACTCTGCGACAGCAAACAACGGTGTGCAAAGCAAAACAGCTAAACTATACAATATAAGTGGGAGATACATTCCTCGCGATACTAAAAAATCTCAACGCCACCGCGCGCTGCTTTATTGCATTGCTGCTGCTGGTATAAACTCTGAAAGCGCTCAAAACGAACCTATGGAAGGTTGTTGTACTTACATGATGCTGACGCTAGGGGGAACGAACGGAGCAAAAATAAGGAAGCTGGAAAAACTACAACTTGTCTTGAAAAATCGAATGCATCTCGTGCAAGGAGCAGGACTGCATAGGCTGGTTGTTCGTTCATTAGGGTGATACATTAAGATGGAATAATCAATTTAGGTAGCCCAAGTTCCCCGTGACGATTTAACATACAAAATCTTCTTCGGTTTCAAATATTTTCCCCGGATGTATTGTTGAGATGTCCTTAACTCTTTGCATTACTTTTCTATCAGAATTTTATTGAATCAATTTATTTAAATAAAAAAATTAAAAAAAAATCACACTTTCATTATACATCTATGATCTATTGGCATTACCACTGTTAGCAGGACTGGCAGATTTTGTTTTCGAAAGGCGTTCCAGTTCCAGGAATATTCCAGATGGTCACAGGGGTGTCAAGAGATATCCAGGTGTATTTTAGGCAGTTTCAGGGAAGTTCCAAGGGGGTTTCAGGAGCGCTCCAAGTGTATTCCAGGTGGTATAGGGGGTGTTCAGAAGCGTCCCAGGAACTTTCAGTAGCGTTACAAAAGCGTTTCCGGTGTTTTCAAGGGGTTTCAGGGGTGTTCCAATGCGTTTACGGGGCATAACAAGGTGTTTTAGGGGTTTCAGGGGTATTCCAGGACGTTGCAGGGTGCTTCATGGGTCTTCTGCGCCGATATTTCAATGGAGATTTCGACGTTTTGTCACCCAACCCTTCAGGGGTGTCCCAGTCCCAAAGTGTTACAGGTTGGCGGGCACAAGTTGGCGCGTATGAAAATGAGTTTTCTTTTATACATTATTCCCATGGCATTCATATAATTACGATTAAAGCAAAAAGTCATAATAAACTTTTTTATTTTGATAACTATTGTTTTAATCCCAGTTAATTGTTAACGATCTTACAATCGTTAACATATAAACTAATTAATTGTTTTTAAGTGTTAAAATTTTGACTGCAATTTTCTAAATTTTTCTTTTTTTTTTGTTAAATTCAGAATAAACGGACTCGCAAGCCTGTTTTCAATGTAATCCAATACTTCTTTTGGTGTCTCTGTAGAACTCCAAGAAGAAAAAACGCTAGATTAGGTGAAACAATTTACATAGTTATAAGTTTTCAACAAATGGCTACATGTTTCGCTCTTCCAAATGATTGGTATAGAATCGTGAGTCTTCGTATTTATTTGGTCACTATATTATATAACTGGAGACCCCCTGTATGTAATAATAAACAAAAGCTTAAATTTGAGTTCGAGTTACTTAAAGTAACTTACTTTAAGTAATTAATAATAACTTAAAGAGTTACTTAAAGTAACTCGAACTCAAATTTAAGCTTTTGTTTATTATTACATACAGGGGGTCTCCAGTTAGCCTAGTGGTTAAGGCTATGGATCGCCAATCCGGAGACGGCGGGTTCGACTCCCTGGGCATACTGTATCATTGTACTTGCCTCACAATATACAAATTCATGCGATGGCGGGCAAAGAAAGCCCTTTAATTAATAACTGTGGAAGTGCTTAAAGAACACTAATTTGAAGAGAGGCAGGCCAAGCTCCAAAAAGAGCGTAGAGTCATAAAGAAAAAGAAGAAGAACATGGGATAGGATTTAAGAAAGATTGTAAATTTGACTTATTTTCCTCTGTATGGGAGAAAAAGTCAAACCGGTATAACCATACGCGCCAAATTAAATCGCAGTTGGGGAGGCAAGGTTTCTCAAAATCAATGAAATTCGGAAAATATCGATGCAGTTTATATTATTTAGGTATATTCATGCGAAAATAGTGAACGAGCTGAAAAACGTTCAATATTGTCCAATTTTGGAGAGTTTCGTCCCCCAAGTTGGCGCCTATGACGTTAGTTGGCGCCTATGGTTATACCCATAGGCGCCAACTTAGGATGGACAAGCATGGATTACATTTTATACAGTCGTATCAAGTATCAACACAGAAAAAAATATGTAATTAAAATTCAGCGAGATATCATGCACATAAAGGGAATGCTAGAGTTAGTGCACTTTTACATGATATATAATATAAAATTACATTACCATCGTGTAAATTTCCGCCAACAATCGCGTAAATCATCATGGACATCAACCGGTTACGCGACTATTAGCGGAAATTTACACGAAGGTAACGTGATTTTACATGATATCTCATGTAAATATGCACTAACTCTAGCATTCCCTTTATGTGCATGATTTTTCGCTGAATTTTACATGAATATTTTTTTCTGTGAATATATTGTTGATAAACGTTAAAAATTTCATTCAATTCGGTTCACTGGTTTCCGAGATATTACAATTCAAATATTAGTTGTCTGAAAAAAATAGTTTGGCATTGCAGATTTCGCTACTGTCTACAATAACATAGACCCGCTCATCTCCACACACCTGGCCAAGTCCTTGCAAGCATATTCATTTTATAAGTCTTATCATCAACTTAGAAAGCGTCTAAAGCTGAAACATCTTCCGATAGATGATAGGATGATAAAAATATCGATAATTAAATAAATTACAATATAACATAAAAAGTTAAGCAACGAGTTAATCGGAAAGATCTCACCTGCTTCTCGTCGTACAACAGCACGAACGTATCGATTTCTGGCAGCAAGACAATAGATGATAACAACTTCGTATTCAATGTTCCATCATTATTTTTTATTAACTTTTATAAAACTTTGTCTACTAAGCTCAACATCAGTTCAGGATTTTATTGGAATTGTTGTGATAAAGGGTGATGGTGTCATTCAATTTGCCCTAAAGTAAATCATTTCCCTCGGTTTAAAAACATATCTGGGAATAGAAATTTCATTTGTACTCTTTCAATATTGATATCCAATCATTATATTTGTAACAGTCATTCGTATCGCATTAACATTCAATATTCAAATTTACGTGAATGCGGTGTTGTTTATGAAGACATGATCACATAATATTAAACTGTTCTCGATTTATTGCACCGAGGAGGAAATTATTTGATTGTATAATCAGAGTAGCGACGTTTGCCTTGGAACAATCCATATCGTTTACCAAGTTACGAAAGCCGCTGTCAGCTAATCCACTTGGAACCGCTGTCGACCCGTAGAGATACTGCCAGGGCTTTACTGGTAACAGATATTCTGCAGGGATGCATCGAATGTCCCGCTCTCCTAGGTCAAATAGACATCAATGTCCAACCTCGTGCTCTTCGCAACAATTACATGCTACGGCTGCCTTTGAACCGGGCGAACTACAGCATGTTCGGGAGTGTCAATGGGCTGCAGCGTAATTTCAACAGAGTTTCTTCACTGTTTGATTTTAACGTGTCTCGTCAAATACTTCGTCGGAGATTCAGTCTGTTTTTTCAAGGTCTACTTAGTGTTTATTCTGTATGCTGCTTTTTGTTTTTGTATGTGTAGTTTCGATTATAATTTGTATTGTATTAATTGACTATCCATTCTATCCATTGTTAGTATGTAAGTTTTATATGCGACTGTAAGTTTTGTACTTTGAATCTTAGAATTAAGTAACATCATTGGGGCTTACACATAGCCTGTTGATTAGACAAATAAATAAATAACTCAGACGAAATATGCAATTTGTTTTCTAATTTTTTCAACAGAATTATACGACTTTTTCTGAAGAAGATCGAGATCGAAATTATTTTGACTTCCTTCCAGAACTCGAGAGAAACGTTGGAGTTAATCATATAAAAGTACAAGAAATCATAGAAGTTTTAAAAAATTTGGATACTTCCAAAGGTCCAGGACCTGATGAAATTCCACCTGTATTTTTGAAAAACTTAGCAGTTGAATTAACAGCGCCGCTATTCTGGCTTTTTAATATGTCCTTAAAGTCTGGCAACTTTCCTAAGCTATGGAAAATTTCGTACTTGGTACCTATTTTTAAAAGCGGCAGAAAATCAGACGTAAGCAACTATCGAGGGATTGCCATGATCTCTTGTATTCCCAAACTGTTTGAAGCAATTATCAATGAAATTATTTGAGCAAACCAAAAACAGAATAACGAATATGCAGCACGGATTTTTCAAAGGGCGCTCAACCAATACTAATTTAATTGAATTCGTTAACTACTCATTGACGGCTATGGACAACGGAAACCATGTTGAAGCTCTCTATTCCGATTTCAGTAAAGCTTTTGATCGAGTGGATATACCTATGCTGCTTTTTAAATTACACAAATTGGGAATCGAATTAAGCCTCCTCAACTGGATCAAATCTTATTTAACTAACCGGCAACAAATAGTCAGATTTAAAGGAAAAAATACAAACCAATTAATGTAACATCAGGAGCACCTCAAGGCTCTCACCTAGGTCCACTTGTTTTCATATTACAGGTCGGACTCGATTATCCGGGTGACTCTAAAATTATTTCACCCCGGATAATCGAATCACCCGGACAATCGAGCCATGCTTCTTTTCTTTTATTTTTGATGTTCTTAAATCAAAAACTGTTCGTTAAACACAGAAGCTAACATACATGACGTTGTAGTGCCTAAACTTAACGTCAGGTATTATTATAACCATGTTTTTTGGAAATGAAATTTTAGCTGAAAAATGTGAAAAAATAAGAACAATTTTCAAATAGGTTAAATCCATTTTTCAGGTGTTGTATTTGATGTTTATCACATTTTTGACAAATTATAATCTTAAATCTTATAAACAAATCATAAACAAACTTTTCCCCGGATAATCGAGCCCCGGATAATCGGGCCCCCGGTTAATTGAACCCCCGGATAATCGAGTCCGACCTGTATTTGTCAATGACATTTCTTTAATACTAAAAAATGTGAAATTTCTGATTTATGCGGATGACATGAAGTTGTATTTAGAAATACGAAACGAAGAAGATGTTCAGATGTTCCAAGAAGAAATTAACATTTTCTCCATTTGGTGTCGAAAGAGTCTACTGAAACTAAACGTACAAAAATGCAAATCGATTGCCTTTACTAGAAAACGAAACACACCAGACATAATAATATCTCTAGGCAACGAAGAAAAGTGTGAAATCATAAGAGATTTAGGAGTTGTAGTAGATACGAAGCTATCATTTACCGACCATTATAACACAATCATTAGCAGAGCAAATAACATCCCAAGTAACCACAAGCATTATATCATTGCACGAATTAGACTGAATATCAACATTTGCAATGCTAAATGCAGTAATTCCACACTTGTCATGCAATAATCCTTTAGATTGGTACTATCAATGTAATGATGCATTGCATTTTCCTTTACATTAGGGTTCATTAAAGGGTGATATAAGATAATTCAATAACTCAACACTTCAAAAACTGAATAAATGCAATGTACAAACTAGCAAAGTTTGCTCTAACAATACAATTATAAAAGCTTGGATCTAATGATAAACAAATGAAATCAACAAGATTGAACAACTTTACGGTCAACTCTAGCGGTCTTCAACGTTTCTGATTTGACTCCCGACAAAGAATAAAATAGAAAGAATGCCCTCTCTTGCCTTTTTCTATGTAAACGTCAAGCGACAAGACAAGTGGCGCTCTCTAAGCGTATCAAGGTGGAAGCTCTCTGTAACAGTGTTCGTGATTTGATATAAGAGAAGGTAGTGTGCGTATGTTTTGATATCCGCATACAATCAGTAACGCACACTACCGCATGAAGGTTGAACTTTCATCCGTAGATAACGCTGCGTTAGTGTCCCCCGAGCATCAGCGGAGTGGGCATTCTTGATATTCTTATTCTTTGCTCCCGACTAATTTAATCTCCGTTTGAGCCACCGATCAACGACAGCTAAACCTTTTTAGAGATGACCTATTCTGTAGGCTGCTATCACATGCCAATGGAAATCACAATCAGCATATGAGCAGTGTTCGAAGGGTGTTTTAAACGAGGTTTTAATTTTATTATATTGATTAAATATCTTCTAAAATGCATTATGTATTTATCAGTAATTTATCAGAATGTGATAAGGAATACTGTATACAATTACATATGACATAGTCGTTTTGCCCTCTACTGCAATGATTGAGACAGAAGAACAGTTTCCTTTTAGTTAATGAAATATCTGTTGTTTTCACTGCAGCAGAAACGGCCCGAGGCGCCAGCACGTATGGAACTCATCTAGCGGTCTTCAACACTTCTGGTTCGACTCCCGACCCGGCAACAAAAAAATGATGGTTAAAACATTCATGTGTGGGGGTATCAGTGCCGTCGATAACGAAACGGTGCTAAAAATAGATTTTTGTTTTGGTGTTTCGTGTTGCACGTATTAAGCATGTGCAAATGCAAATGTACAGCACATGCATTTATGTCACTTTAGCAATGGCTGTCAACGTGCTGCAATATGTGGCACTAATTTAATTTTAGTGGGGCCCTTTTCGACTTTAATATTGCTTCAATGAGGTGTTTAAAGTAATGCAGCATTATATACACAATTTTAAATATAAATATATGGCAAAATTCATGCACTTATATACGGCTTCGTGGTTACTTGGGATGCTTGGATTTATCAAGCGTTTCAGCTACAATTTTCATGATCCATACACGATAAAAACTCTATACATTGCATATGTGAGATCAATACTGGAATATTGTAGCATAGTTTGGTCACCTTATTCCTTTACACATGAGGAACGAATAGAATCTGTACAAAAACAATTATAATTAGGCTGGACAAGATTTCGTCTTCCTTCATACAAAGCCTGAATCAACATACAAACATTGAAAGAACGCCGTGAATATGCGATGATTTCGTTCATTAATGATTTAGTTAGTTTCTCATCGAATAGATTCAGCTGAACTGTTATCCAAACTCAATTTTTACATACCATCTCGACCATTACGAAACCGAAATTATTATTATTATTATTATTATTATTATTATTTATTTGTTTCCATCTGACTGTTGTCTACATGAAAGTTTCTTAATCTAGATCAAATTAGAGTTCGTTACCCGCGTCTTAAACTGGTTGGAGGATTCGCCGAAATCATGAAGATCTTCAACTACCGAGAATATACGGACCATCGCGGTGAATGGCTGGTTGTAACCAAAGGCGGTTCGGTGAAATCTACGCTGAAGCAGGGAACCACCACGCAGCATTCTTGGAGCCACACGAATATTCAAAGACGAAAGAAGTCTAGAGCAGTCTACTTCTCCGTTCAAAAGTTTTGCGATAAAAGTTGCCTGTTGAATTTTACGTCGACGTTCCAGCGTGTCTAATCCTAGCAACCTGCAGCGATCAGCATAGGCAGGCAAATTATGCGGGTCTCTCCAGGGCAAATTCCGTAACGCAAATCTAATGAACTTGCGCTGCACACCTTCGAGCCTCAAGTTCCAAGTTAGTTGGTGAGGGGTCCAAACAACTGCAGCACTTTCCAGGATAGGTCGTACAAGTGAGCAGTAGAGTGCTTTGAGACAATACGGTTCGGTGAAATCTCGTGAAATTTTCGAAATAAATCCCAATTGTCGGTTCGCTTTGGCAATCACATTCGAACGATGCAGATTGAATGTGAGTTTATGATCCAGAAGGACGCCCAGGTCACTGAAACTTTCCGTTCTTTTCAAAACAACGCCATTGATGGAGTAGTCATGTACAATAGGTCGAGCAGTATGGTGGAAGGACATGACCATGCATTTCGGAACACTCACAGTTAGACGGTTTCGATGGCACCAGTCTACAAATATATCCAGCAGCGATTGTAACCGAATGCAGTCTTCAGCAGTGCGCACAATAAAATATAGCTTCAGATCATCGGCATAGGCGAGTTTGCAACCAGGTCCAAGAAGTAGCAATACATCATTGAAAAACAGCAGAAACAGGAGTGGGCCTAAATTACTTCCTTGTGGAACACCAGATGAGTTTGTGAAGCTTGACGACGAGCAAGAATCAACTTTGACTTGGAGCGTTCTTCCAGTTAAATAGGAGTGAAACCACGATGATAATCGGTTCGACGTGCCTAGCTTGGTCAGTTTCGCCAACAGGATGGTATGATCGATCGAATCAAACGCTGCTTTGAGATCGGTGTAAATGACATCTACTTGAGTTCCGTTTTCAAGCTGTTCAAAGCACGTCGTACAGAAGTCAAGCAAGTTAGTAGCTACAGAACGACCCGGCATATAACCATGCTGATCTGCAGAAACATAGCGCTTAGCCTGCTCCAAAACCACGTTGCTCACGATCATCTCGAATAGCTTGGATGCTGCAGAGAGGTTAGTGATTCCTCTGTAGTTCTTGACATCGCGCTTTTCTCCCTTCTTGTGAATCGGAACCATGAACGACTGCTTCCAAATCTTTGGGAAATTGGAATCCTCAAACGATTGATTGAAAATACGACAAAGTGGTTCAGCCAAAACTCCAGCACAGCGACAATACACGGCCGAAGGAATCCCATCCGGACCTGGTGAGGAGGTGCACTTCAGTCTTTTTGCCGCATTCGTGACCATAGTCGGCGTTATTTCGAAAATATCCAGGTCCAGAAGATTGACTGGCACGTCTGAAATGGCGGCATTCACGTCAGATGGAGTCGGCGATGCAGCAGCAAACACAGATGAGAAATGAGCAGCAAACAGTTCAGCTTTCTCAGCACACGTCGAGGAAACGCGGTCATTTAAGAAAACGCTAGCCGGAATGGTCGTACTTTTACGTTTGGAGTTGACAAAATTCCAAAAATTCTTCGGTTTGCGCCGTAAATTAGTTTGCACTCGCAAAACATAAGATTTGTACAGCGAGGAATTAAGAGTTCGGTATTCGTTGCAGGCTCGATGGAAGCTACGTTTGTTTTCGTAAGAACGGTTTCGTCGGAGTCTACGTTGAAATGTGTTACGTCGTCGTTTTAATCTTCTCAACAGAGGAGTACTCCATGCAGGTGAAACTGTAGGACGACGAATTGGTACATTTGTGCACAACCAATTTACAATAAATGCGCAGAATGATTCAGCCATATCGTTAGCACTTTGTCCGCCTAGGAGAACGTTCCAATTAGCTTCAGTCAGGAAGATCGTCAGAGCCTCGAAATCAATCTTGCTGAAATCTAACTCCACAGGATCCATGCCAACGGTTGCTACGTCATTGACTTCAGAGAGTAGTTGCAAGGAAATTTCCAACGGTGGATGATGTTGGTCGATCGGCAGTAGTGGCACAATAGAACGCACAACTTCGGGGGACATGTCCATGGAGATGAAAACCAAATCTAGAGTCCGATTTAAGTGGTTTCGCTCGGTGTTCATTTGATGGAGATTGCAGAAATCCATTGCGTCAACGAGCACAGAACTGGCCGCAGATAAAGTACCGCAATTAGAGGGGCGAATCTCACCGTCACATTTACTCCAGCATACGTCACGCTGGTTATAGTCGCCGCACACCAGAACATAATCATTAGCGGAGCTTAAGCTGCACAGTTCTTGAACTGACTCAATGTGCTTATTCATTACGTTGACATCCTTACTCTTATCTGGAGGGATGTAGATTGCACACAGTAGCAACCGCTTCATACCGACTACCACAGAAGCGCAGATCTGCTCCAGAGTTACACCACTGGAAATGTCGATGATAGAACTGGAAAAACGTCGATTTACAGCAATCAGGACTCCTCCGAAGCTCGATTTGGTGCTATTATTTGCATTCCGGTCACAACGAAACACATTGAAATTGACGCCAAACAGCTGTGTCGAATTAATGCTTGCATCGAGGCCCGTTTCGATCAGAATGATGACGTCATAATTACAATCTATGGCATTGCAGTACAGGGCGTCAATCTTGGTTCGCACTCCTCGCACGTTCTGATAATAAACCCACAACGAGCGGTTATCATCGGCCGGGATCTGTAACGGAGGTGCATCAGGTTCGGAAGTATTTGACAATAAAATAGGATACTCGCCTCTGGTGGAAACCCTGGGGTTTCCACCGTCCACATGAAATCGCTCAAAGGTATCGTAGCTCACGGTGTAAACCCTAGAGTCGCCACCGTCCACGGAAAAGGGCCTTAGATAGTTGCGAAGACCGCATCGTTGGGTTGGGCGGTGCTGCTCGTCATTGTCCGGTTTTTTGACTGATCGATGAATTCACGGAAAAGGATTCCACTGGGCCAAGTGGAGGCATCAAGAGCGAGATCCTTTGCCGAAGGGTCGAGGCCAACTTTGAACGACACGAACGTCAAATTGGTCACATCAGCACCTCTAGCCACTAAACGCACGACGTCGGCAGGAGCAGTCAGTTTCAGGCAACGAGCTGCAATTTTTTGAACGTCGTCCACGGTCACTTGTGGGTGCAATCCTGAGAGATAGAGCCAGAACTTTGGTGGGGGTACCTCCGGTGTCAGACTCGGCACAGATAAATCGCTGAGATCAATTGAGTTCGTTCCACGATCGGCTGCCATTGTAATCGTTTGATTATCATTGCCACGACGACGTTTGACTCCAAGTCGTGGCCAGCCGCCAGCATCGTTAGAGCGAATTGGTGGCCGCGCAACAGTCGTATCTTTGGCAATATAGCAGTCAACTTTCTCATTCAGGGTTTCCACTAGTTGAGTCAACTGTTGAACCTGAGTTTGCAAACCAGACGACGACGACGACGACGGAGAAGCATCGGAAGTACGCATATCGGCAATGTACGATTTCACACTTCTGCCATTCAGTTCATCTCGGCAATCCGAACAAACAAACATTGCCTTGCCTTGCGAAAAAAGGTCTTTGCTGGGGCGACTTAGGTTGAACCCACAACACTGGGCGCCGATGTGGAAATACACATCGCAAAATCCACAGCGCAACGGCTCAATTTCATTCACCTCCAACTGGCAAGCACCGCATTGTTTTTTCTCCATACTTGTTGTGATACAACAGTCTGGTGTTGGACAATAAACTCGAGTTCGGCGGGGATACGGTAGAAAACGATTGAAAAATTAAATCGATTTTGCGTCTTCTATAGTAGCGATGTCGAAATAATTCTACTTCACAGCGACGAAATGACACGTAATTAAAAAGTTCACAACGGTAAAATAGATAAAACAAACGATGATACAACAAATTAAAACGGTTTTTGTAGACCAGATCAAAATAGCGTCTAGCGTGTGTAAATACAATACAATACAAATTCTTTCATTGCCAACAATCATCGCACAAACTATGCCAAATTTGGTCCTTTAAATCGAATGATGGTTTCTTTCAATATTGACTTTACATTAACAAAAGATAAAGTAAGAAAATATTTCAATGCTATCCGATAAACACGAAACGCAAAAGTAGCTCTAAATAGTTGATTTAAGTGAATACTCTATGATATATATTATGTATTTCTAAATTTAAGACAAATTATGTAACATTCATTGTAACAAACTGGTCTACTCATGATTGACGACAAATAAATCTGGAGCTCGATTTGAATAGGTCGTATGTGCTTTCGTCGATTAAAAATTCGATCAGTTGGATTCGCTTATTGTAGCGAAAACCGTTGAAATTGAACAAAGTTGATACATACAGCAGAATCCTCACAAAATAAGCTTTCCATTCCATCATTAAAAGTCTCAACAATATCTTCCATATTGCTACAATAACTAAAATAAACTGATCGAATTTTATATCGACGAAAGCACATACGACCTATTGAAATCGAGCTCCAGAAATAAATGCAGCGGTGATTCTTGGAACCTGTAGTACAGTTAGGCGGTTCCTGAATAACCACAACTGAAATCCGAAGGAGACTCATTAGGATAAGCATAACACCGGCTAATGAGATCCACAGAGCCCAATCCCCTTTGGCAATCCGATTGCCCGGGGTAGGTGAAAGTTTCCAGCAATTTTTGCTGAGAATTGCCAAAACTCTATAATAATAATAATCAGTTCAGGATTTGAAGGTTTTTCTTTTCATGCTATCTATGCATGCCCGTCGTTAGCGAAGTATCCCAAGTAATATGGTATGTGGGGGCAAGATGGGTCAGGGGGCACGATGGGTCAGTACCGTTTTCAATCGCACAATATATGTTTTGAATCTTTCAATAATTTTCCCAGATGAACGACGGGGATACACAAAAAAGTGGTATATTGTTTTGAAAATTCTATACGTTCCTCGCACAGAAAAAAACAAAATATTTTTTTCGTTATACTCCTTATGCTATACATTCCATATAACTACGTGTATTGTGTAGACGGGGCAAGATGGGTCACCCTAATTTTTCGGTATGTTTGCATAGTTTTTGAAAATGTTTTATTTTTCATGGAAAGGCTATTCTATTATTTCTATTCAGTTAGCCAAAACCTTAGCCTCCAAACTTTTGTGGGGGCTTGAACAAAATTGCAAAATCCGTATTTCATGAATTTTTTTCAGTAAACCAACACGGATTTTCAAATACTTGGGCGCAAACGCTTCCTTAGGGTCCCAGCTAACTCCCAATATGCGGATTGTGACCTTTCAGTTAGCCAAAACCTTAGCCTCCAAACTTTTGTGGGGGCTTGTGCTTGAAAATCAGATCAATCTACGAACAAAATTGCAAAATCCGTATTTCATGAAATTTTATCAGTAAACCAACACGGATTTTAAAATACTTGGGCGCAAACGCTTCCTTAGGGTCCGAGCTAACTCCCAATATGCGGGTTGTGACCTTTCGGTTTGCCAAAACCTTAGCCTCCAAACTTTTGTGGGGGCTTGTGCTTGAAAATCAGATCAATCTACGAACAAAATTGCAAAATCCGTATTTCATGAAATTTTTTTAGTAAACCAACACGGATTTTAAAATACTTGGGCGCAAACGCTTCCTTAGGGTCCCAGCTAACTCCCAATATGCGGGTTGTGACCTTTCGGTTTGCCAAAACCTTAGCCTCCAAACTTTTGTGGGGGCTTGTGCTTGAAAATCAGATAAATCTACGAACAAAATTGCAAAATCCGTATTTCATGAAATTTTTTCAGAAAACCAACACGGATTTTCAAATACTTGGGAGCAATCGTTTCCTTAGGGTCCCAGCTAACTCCCAATATGCAGGTTGTGACCTTTTGGTTTGCCAAAACCTTAGCCTCCAAACTTTTGTGAGGGCTTGTGCTTGAAAATCAGATCAATCTACGAACAAAATTGCAAAATCCGTATTTCATGAAATTTTTTCAGTAAACCAACACGGATTTTCAAATACTTGGGAGCAATCGTTTCCTTAGGGTCCCAGCTAACTCCCAATATGCGGGTTGTGACCTTTCGGTTTGCCAAAACCTTAGCCTCCAAACTTTTGTGGGGGTTTGTGCTTGAAAATCAGATCAATCTACGAACAAAATTGCAAAATCCGTATTTCATGAAAATTTTTCAGTAAACCAACACGGATTTTCAAATACTTGGGCGCAAACGCTTCCTTAGGGTGCCAGCTAACTCCCAATATGCGGGTTGTGACCTATCAGTTAGCCAAAACCTTAGCCTCCAAACTTTTGTGGGGGCTTGAACAAAATTGCAAAATCCGTATTTCATGAATTTTTTTCAGTAAACCAACACGGATTTTCAAATACTTGGGCGCAAACGCTTCCTTAGGGTCCCAGCTAACTCCCAATATGCGGATTGTGACCTTTCAGTTAGCCAAAACCTTAGCCTCCAAACTTTTGTGGGGGCTTGTGCTTGAAAATCAGATCAATCTACGAACAAAATTGCAAAATCCGTATTTCATGAAATTTTATCAGTAAACCAACACGGATTTTAAAATACTTGGGCGCAAACGCTTCCTTAGGGTCCGAGCTAACTCCCAATATGCGGGTTGTGACCTTTCGGTTTGCCAAAACCTTAGCCTCCAAACTTTTGTGGGGGCTTGTGCTTGAAAATCAGATCAATCTACGAACAAAATTGCAAAATCCGTATTTCATGAAATTTTTTTAGTAAACCAACACGGATTTTAAAATACTTGGGCGCAAACGCTTCCTTAGGGTCCCAGCTAACTCCCAATATGCGGGTTGTGACCTTTCGGTTTGCCAAAACCTTAGCCTCCAAACTTTTGTGGGGGCTTGTGCTTGAAAATCAGATAAATCTACGAACAAAATTGCAAAATCCGTATTTCATGAAATTTTTTCAGAAAACCAACACGGATTTTCAAATACTTGGGAGCAATCGTTTCCTTAGGGTCCCAGCTAACTCCCAATATGCAGGTTGTGACCTTTTGGTTTGCCAAAACCTTAGCCTCCAAACTTTTGTGAGGGCTTGTGCTTGAAAATCAGATCAATCTACGAACAAAATTGCAAAATCCGTATTTCATGAAATTTTTTTAGTAAACCAACACGGATTTTAAAATACTTGGGCGCAAACGCTTCCTTAGGGTCCCAGCTAACTCCCAATATGCGGGTTGTGACCTTTCGGTTTGCCAAAACCTTAGCCTCCAAACTTTTGTGGGGGCTTGTGCTTGAAAATCAGATAAATCTGCGAACAAAATTGCAAAATCCGTATTTCATGAAATTTTTTTAGTAAACCAACACGGATTTTAAAATACTTGGGCGCAAACGCTTCCTTAGGGTCCCAGCTAACTCCCAATATGCGGGTTGTGACCTTTCGGTTTGCCAAAACCTTAGCCTCCAAACTTTTGTGGGGGCTTGTGCTTGAAAATCAGATCAATCTACGAACAAAATTGCAAAATCCGTATTTGATTGAAAATTTTTAGTAAACCAACACGGATTTTCAATTAGTCAGTCTCAATCGCTTCGTTAGGGTCCCAGCTAACTCCTTGTTGTGGGTCGATTATGACCTTTTAGTTAGCCAAAACCTGAACCTCCAAAGATTTTCCTAATTTCTGTAGTTAGCCTCCAATTTTGCATGTCAGTGCCTAACGAAATTTTGGTTTTTTCTTCTATATTTGGTAAAATTTAAGATAAATTAAAAGTTGCTATATGTTTTCTGATTGGAAGTTATCCGATCTTCCGATTGGCGTACTCGGTTTTGCCCCAAAAGGCCCCAAACAGTTAGCCTCCAACGATTTGTAGTTAGCCTCCAAACTTGCATGCAAGTTACTATGGAAAAAATGTTTTTCGTTTAAAACTCGTTATTTTTAAGGAAAATTCAAAGTTTTTATATGTTTTCCGATAAGAAATGAGCTGATCTTTCGATTGGCGTCCTTGGTTTTGCCCTAAAATGCCCCAAAAAGTTAGCCTCCAACGATTTGTAGTTAGCCTCCAAAAACCCTACAACAGCAAATTATTTTTGGAGGCTAAATGGAGGCTAACTACAGACCGCTTAGTTTCGATTCCATTCATTCATTTTTCGTATAATTTCACTTAAATACACAAATATTTAATAGAAGTAAAAATGTGTATTTTTGAGAACCGACGACGGTGAAATTCCGTCCCCCTCTTCTCACACAGCTTACAGCGACCGCGAGCTGTCTCTTATAGGCGTTCCCGGGTGTTGCATTGGGACACGTCCGAAGTGGATGAGTGCTTCGTAAGCAGCGTTTTTTCAGCATAATGTTCTTTCCGGTAGGGGCAACCATCGCCAGCTGATCGAAAGTGGAGATCTCTTTATCTTCCTGGTAGAGGATACGCTTTTCCGCCACACGCTGCAGGGCATATACGTTCATCTCAGCTTGCGGTCATCTTTGTAACGGTTTAGACAGCAAAGGCGATGGAGTTCTCATGCGGTGCAGCTTCAACTTGGCCACTCGGGACGGCTACCAATTAGCTGGTTGAACCGGCTCAGAAACAAACTACGTAGCATGGTTTTGTTGAATTTCTTCAGCGTTCTGCGGTAAATGATAAGCGGTAGATTAAAAAAAAAACATAAGATTACCTGAGTTAAATGCGCTAGCAGATTTTCGCGCTAGCAAAATTATCCGTTATTCCGATAGGACACTGAGAAATAGTTCATACAGCGGTACTTCAAGATGAAAAAGTCACTGCACGCTCAAATTCGTCTACACAGAGCAAATAACATGAGCTGATATTATTATAGTCCGCACTCTGCCGAAATATTTATCCGAGTATTACACAAATAAGTCCAATGTCTGTTCTGAGGAAATTTTTGACTCATACATCCGGTGATGTTTATTTATATAATTATGAATACCATGTATATGACTGACTTTCCAAAGCACCGAGAGTTTAGGTTTTGGCAAAAAGTATTGAAACGGTTTGAAATCGAAAATGTTTGTAAAAAAGGCGATATTTCTTTTAATTGTAGGTCGGACGTAGAACTCTGATTGCACACTGAATGTATATATCGAGATGTATGAGTGAATGAAGAAAACTGCATGTGTACCGCTGTATCGCGCTAGCAAAATAAATTGTTTCTGCTGCACAATCTGCAGCACCAAAACACTATATTCGTATGGAACTTCGCACGAGTTTATTTGGCGTTTGAGCAGTGTAGTGATTACAGGAAAAACATCCTTGCGCATTTACCAACAAACCGACCCGCTCTAAAGCCAAACTTGTGAATGTCACTTGGGTGGCTGATGGTAACAATGATAACAACCATGTTCTGCTGGCGTAAAGCAAGGTCGATAATTCAAAAATGTGTAGCACTAACATCTAGCTGGATATATTATCTACCATCTGAGAGTTTTCCAGAGAGGTGATTTTTGAAAAAGTGGGATTTTTTTAAATAAAAAAAAAAAAAGATATAGTATAGAGCACATATATGTGGTGAGCATAGAAAAATAAGTATTTTTGAGTCACTATTCCGAAAAATTCAGAGCCTGACTGGCAAAGTGGCACCCGTAGGCATCTAGCTGGATGTATTACCTACCATCTGAGAGTTTTCCAGAGAGGTGTTTTTTAAAAAAGTGGGAATTTTTGAAATAGTTGGTATAGAGCATCTAAGTGTTATGAGTGTAGAAAAATAAGTATTTTTGAGACACTATTCCGAAAATTTCAGAGCCTGAATGGCAAAGTGGCACCCGTAGGCATCTAGCTGGATGTATTACCTACCATCTAAGAGTTTTCCAGAGAGGTGTTTTTTTAAAAAGTGGGAATTTTTGAAATAGTTGGTATAGAGCACATATATGTGATGAGCATAGAAAAATAAGTATTTTTGAGTCACTATTGCGAAAAATATAGAGCCTGACTGGCAAAGTGGCACCCGTAGGCATCTAGCTGGATGCATTATCTACCATCTGAGAGTTTTCCAGAGAGGTGTTTTTTGAAAAAAAGGGAATTTTTGAAATAGTTGGTATAGAGCATCTAAGTGTTATTAGCGTAAAAAAATAAGTAATTTTGAGACACTTTTCCAAAAATTTCAGAGCCTGACTGGCAAAGTGGCACCCGTAGGCATCTAGCTGGATGTATTATCTACCATCTGAGAGTTTTCCAGAGAGGTGTTTTTTTGAAAAAAAGGGAATTTTTGAAATAGTTGGTATAGAGCATCTAAGTGTTATTAGCGTAAAAAAATAAGTAATTTTGAGACACTTTTCCAAAAATTTCAGAGCCTGACTGGCAAAGGGGCACCCGTAGGCATCTAGTTGGATGTATTATCTACCATCTAAGAGATTTTCAGAGAGGTGTTTTTTGAAAAAGTGGGAATTTTTGAAATAGTTGGTATAGAGCACATATATGTGGTGAGCATAGAAAAATAAGTATTTTTGAGTCACTATTCCGAAAAATTCAGAGCCTGACTGGCAAAATGGCACCCGTAGGCATCTAACTGGATGTATTATCTACCATCTGAGAGTTTTCCAGAGAGGTGTTTTTTGAAAAAGTGGGAATTTTTGAAATAGTTGGTATAGAGCATCTAAGTGTTATGAGTGTAGAAAAATAAGTATTTTTGAGACACTATTCCGAAAATTTCAGAGCCTGACTGGCAAAGTGGCACCCGTAGGCATCTAGCTGGATGTATAATCTACCATCTGAGAGTTTTCCAGAGAGGTGTTTTTTTAAAAAAAGGGAATTTTTGAAATAGTTGGTATAGAGCATCTAAGTGTTATTAGCGTAGAAAAATAAGTATTTTTGAGACACTTTTCCAAAAATTTCAGAGCCTGACTGGCAAAGTGGCACCCGTAGGCATCTAGCTGGATGTATAATCTACCATCTAAGAGTTTTCCAGAGAGGTGTTTTTTGAAAAAGTGGGAATTTTTGAAATATTTGGTATAGAGCACATATATGTGGTGAGCATAGAAAAATAAGTATTTTTGAGTCACTATTCCGAAAAATTCAGAGCCTGACTGGCAAAATGGCACCCGTAGGCATCTAGCTGGATGTATTATCTACCATCTGAGAGTTTTCCAGAGAGGTGTTTTTTGAAAAAAAGGGAATTTTTGAAATAGTTGGTATAGAGCATCTAAGTGTTATTAGCGTAAAAAAATAAGTAATTTTGAGACACTTTTCCAAAAATTTCAGAGCCTGACTGGCAAAATGGCACCCGTAGGCATCTAGTTGGATGAATTATCTACCATCTAAGAGATTTTCAGAGAGGTGTTTTTTGAAAAAGTGGGAATTTTTGAAATAGTTGGTATAGAGCATCTAAGTGTTATGAGCGTAGAAAAATAAGTATTTTTGAGACACTATTCCGAAAATTTCAGAGCCTGACTGGCAAAGTGGCACCCGTAGGCATCTAGCTGGATGTATTATCTACCATCTAAGAGTTTTCCAGAGAGGTGTTTTTTGAAAAAGTGGGAATTTTTGAAATAGTTGGTATAGAGCACATATATGTGGTGAGCATAGAAAAATAAGTATTTTTGAGTCACTATTGCAAAAAATTCAGAGCCTGACTGGCAAAATGGCACCCGTAGGCATCTAGCTGGATGTATTATCTACCATCTGAGAGTTTTCCAGATAAATGTTTTTTGAAAAAGTGGGATTTTTTGAAATAGTTGGTATAGAGCATCTAAGTGTTATGAGCGTAGAAAAATAAGTATTTTTGAGTCACTATTCCGAAAATTTCAGAGCCTGACTGGCAAAGTGGCACACGTAGGCATCTAGCTGGATGTATTATCTACCATCTAAGAGTTTTCCAGAGAGGTGTTTTTTGAAAAAGTGGGAATTTTTGAAATATTTGGTATAGAGCACATATATGTGGTGAGCATAGAAAAATAAGTATTTTTGAGTCACTATTCCGAAAAATTCAGAGCCTGACTGGCAAAGTGGCACCCGTAGGCATCTAGCTGGATGTATTATCTACCATCTGAGAGTTTTCCAGAGAGGTGTTTTTTTAAAAAAAGGGAATTTTTGAAATAGTTGGTATAGAGCATCTAAGTGTTATTAGCGTAGAAAAATAAGTATTTTTGAGACACTTTTCCAAAAATTTCAGAGCCTGACTGGCAAAGTGGCACCCGTAGGCATCTAGCTGGATGTATTATCTACCATCTAAGAGTTTTCCAGAGAGGTGTTTTTTGAAAAAGTGGGAATTTTTGAAATAGTTGGTATAGAGCATCTAAGTGTTATGAGTGTAGAAAAATAAGTATTTTTGAGACACTATTCCGAAAATTTCAGAGCCTGACTGGCAAAGTGGCACCCGTAGGCATCTAGCTGGATGTATAATCTACCATCTGAGAGTTTTCCAGAGAGGTGTTTTTTTAAAAAAAGGGAATTTTTGAAATATTTGGTATAGAGCATCTAAGTGTTATTAGCGTAGAAAAATAAGTATTTTTGAGACACTTTTCCAAAAATTTCAGAGCCTGACTGGCAAAGTGGCACCCGTAGGCATCTAGCTGGATGTATAATCTACCATCTAAGAGTTTTCCAGAGAGGTGTTTTTTGAAAAAGTGGGAATTTTTGAAATATTTGGTATAGAGCACATATATGTGGTGAGCATAGAAAAATAAGTATTTTTGAGTCACTATTGCAAAAAATTCAGAGCCTGACTGGCAAAATGGCACCCGTAGGCATCTAGCTGGATGTATTATCTACCATCTGAGAGTTTTCCAGAGAGGTGTTTTTTGAAAAAGTGGGAATTTTTGAAATAGTTGGTATAGAGCATCTAAGTGTTATGAGTGTAGAAAAATAAGTATTTTTGAGACACTATTCCGAAAATTTCAGAGCCTGACTGGCAAAGTGGCACCCGTAGGCATCTAGCTGGATGTATAATCTACCATCTGAGAGTTTTCCAGAGAGGTGTTTTTTTAAAAAAAGGGAATTTTTGAAATAGTTGGTATAGAGCATCTAAGTGTTATTAGCGTAGAAAAATAAGTATTTTTGAGACACTTTTCCAAAAATTTCAGAGCCTGACTGGCAAAGTGGCACCCGTAGGCATCTAGCTGGATGTATAATCTACCATCTAAGAGTTTTCCAGAGAGGTGTTTTTTGAAAAAGTGGGAATTTTTGAAATATTTGGTATAGAGCACATATATGTGGTGAGCATAGAAAAATAAGTATTTTTGAGTCACTATTCCGAAAAATTCAGAGCCTGACTGGCAAAATGGCACCCGTAGGCATCTAGCTGGATGTATTATCTACCATCTGAGAGTTTTCCAGAGAGGTGTTTTTTGAAAAAAAGGGAATTTTTGAAATAGTTGGTATAGAGCATCTAAGTGTTATTAGCGTAAAAAAATAAGTAATTTTGAGACACTTTTCCAAAAATTTCAGAGCCTGACTGGCAAAATGGCACCCGTAGGCATCTAGTTGGATGTATTATCTACCATCTAAGAGATTTTCAGAGAGGTGTTTTTTGAAAAAGTGGGAATTTTTGAAATAGTTGGTATAGAGCATCTAAGTGTTATGAGCGTAGAAAAATAAGTATTTTTGAGACACTATTCCGAAAATTTCAGAGCCTGACTGGCAAAGTGGCACCCGTAGGCATCTAGCTGGATGTATTATCTACCATCTAAGAGTTTTCCAGAGAGGTGTTTTTTGAAAAAGTGGGAATTTTTTAAATAGTTGGTATAGAGCACATATATGTGGTGAGCATAGAAAAATAAGTATTTTTGAGTCACTATTGCAAAAAAATCAGAGCCTGACTGGCAAAATGGCACCCGTAGGCATCTAGCTGGATGTATTATCTACCATCTGAGAGTTTTCCAGAGAGGTGTTTTTTGAAAAAGTGGGAATTTTTGAAATAGTTGGTATAGAGCATTTAAGTGTTATGAGTGTAGAAAAATAAGTATTTTTGAGACACTATTCCGAAAATTTCAGAGCCTGACTGGCAAAGTGGCACCCGTAGGCATCTAGCTGGATGTATAATCTACCATCTGAGAGTTTTCCAGAGAGGTGTTTTTTTAAAAAAAGGGAATTTTTGAAATAGTTGGTATAGAGCATCTAAGTGTTATTAGCGTAGAAAAATAAGTATTTTTGAGACACTTTTCCAAAAATTTCAGAGCCTGACTGGCAAAGTGGCACCCGTAGGCATCTAGCTGGATGTATTATCTACCATCTAAGAGTTTTCCAGAGAGGTGTTTTTTTAAAAAAAGGGAATTTTTGAAATAGTTGGTATAGAGCATCTAAGTGTTATTAGCGTAGAAAAATAAGTATTTTTGAGACACTTTTCCAAAAATTTCAGAGCCTGACTGGCAAAGTGGCACCCGTAGGCATCTAGCTGGATGTATTATCTACCATCTGAGAGTTTTCCAGAGAGGTGTTTTTTGAAAAAGTGGGAATTTTTGAAATAGTTGGTATAGAGCATCTAAGTGTTATGAGTGTAGAAAAATAAGTATTTTTGAGACACTATTCCGAAAATTTCAGAGCCTGACTGGCAAAATGGCACCCGTAGGCATCTAGCTGGATGTATTATCTACCATCTGAGAGTTTTCCAGATAAATGTTTTTTGAAAAAGTGGGATTTTTTGAAATAGTTGGTATAGAGCATCTAAGTGTTATGAGCGTAGAAAAATAAGTATTTTTGAGTCACTATTCCGAAAATTTCAGAGCCTGACTGGCAAAGTGGCACACGTAGGCATCTAGCTGGATGTATTATCTACCATCTGAGAGTTTTCCAGAGAGGTGTTTTTTTAAAAAAAGGGAATTTTTGAAATAGTTGGTATAGAGCATCTAAGTGTTATTAGCGTAGAAAAATAAGTATTTTTGAGACACTTTTCCAAAAATTTCAGAGCCTGACTGGCAAAGTGGCACCCGTAGGCATCTAGCTGGATGTATTATCTACCATCTGAGAGTTTTCCAGAGAGGTGTTTTTTGAAAAAGTGGGAATTTTTGAAATAGTTGGTATAAAGCATCTAAGTGTTATGAGTGTAGAAAAATAAGTATTTTTGAGACACTATTCCGAAAATTTCAGAGCCTGACTGGCAAAGTGGCACCCGTAGGCATCTAGCTGGATGTATAATCTACCATCTAAGAGTTTTCCAGAGAGGTGTTTTTTGAAAAAGTGGGAATTTTTGAAATATTTGGTATAGAGCACATATATGTGGTGAGCATAGAAAAATAAGTATTTTTGAGTCACTATTGCAAAAAAATCAGAGCCTGACTGGCAAAATGGCACCCGTAGGCATCTAGCTGGATGTATTATCTACCATCTGAGAGTTTTCCAGAGAGGTGTTTTTTGAAAAAGTGGGAATTTTTGAAATAGTTGGTATAGAGCATCTAAGTGTTATGAGTGTAGAAAAATAAGTATTTTTGAGACACTATTCCGAAAATTTCAGAGCCTGACTGGCAAAGTGGCACCCGTAGGCATCTAGCTGGATGTATAATCTACCATCTGAGAGTTTTCCAGAGAGGTGTTTTTTTAAAAAAAGGGAATTTTTGAAATAGTTGGTATAGAGCATCTAAGTGTTATTAGCGTAGAAAAATAAGTATTTTTGAGACACTTTTCCAAAAATTTCAGAGCCTGACTGGCAAAGTGGCACCCGTAGGCATCTAGCTGGATGTATAATCTACCATCTAAGAGTTTTCCAGAGAGGTGTTTTTTGAAAAAGTGGGAATTTTTGAAATATTTGGTATAGAGCACATATATGTGGTGAGCATAGAAAAATAAGTATTTTTGAGTCACTATTCCGAAAAATTCAGAGCCTGACTGGCAAAATGGCACCCGTAGGCATCTAGCTGGATGTATTATCTACCATCTGAGAGTTTTCCAGAGAGGTGTTTTTTGAAAAAAAGGGAATTTTTGAAATAGTTGGTATAGAGCATCTAAGTGTTATTAGCGTAAAAAAATAAGTAATTTTGAGACACTTTTCCAAAAATTTCAGAGCCTGACTGGCAAAATGGCACCCGTAGGCATCTAGTTGGATGTATTATCTACCATCTAAGAGATTTTCAGAGAGGTGTTTTTTGAAAAAGTGGGAATTTTTGAAATAGTTGGTATAGAGCATCTAAGTGTTATGAGCGTAGAAAAATAAGTATTTTTGAGACACTATTCCGAAAATTTCAGAGCCTGACTGGCAAAGTGGCACCCGTAGGCATCTAGCTGGATGTATTATCTACCATCTAAGAGTTTTCCAGAGAGGTGTTTTTTGAAAAAGTGGGAATTTTTGAAATAGTTGGTATAGAGCACATATATGTGGTGAGCATAGAAAAATAAGTATTTTTGAGTCACTATTGCAAAAAATTCAGAGCCTGACTGGCAAAATGGCACCCGTAGGCATCTAGCTGGATGTATTATCTACCATCTGAGAGTTTTCCAGAGAGGTGTTTTTTGAAAAAGTGGGAATTTTTGAAATAGCTGGTATAGAGCATCTAAGTGTTATGAGCGTAGAAAAATAAGTATTTTTGAGACACTATTCCGAAAATTTCAGAGCCTGACTGGCAAAGTGGCACCCGTAGGCATCTAGCTGGATGTATTATCTACCATCTAAGAGATTTTCAGAGAGGTGTTTTTTGAAAAAGTGGGAATTTTTGAAATAGTTGGTATAGAGCATTTAAGTGTTATGAGCGTAGAAAAATAAGTATTTTTGAGACACTATTCCGAAAATTTCAGAGCCTGACTGGCAAAGTGGCACCCGTAGGCATCTAGCTGGATGTATTATCTACCATCTAAGAGATTTTCAGAGAGGTGTTTTTTGAAAAAGTGGGAATTTTTGAAATAGTTGGTATAGAGCACATATATGTGATGAGCATAGAAAAATAAGTATTTTTGAGTCACTATTGCGAAAAATATAGAGCCTGACTGGCAAAGTGGCACCCGTAGGCATCTAGCTGGATGCATTATCTACCATCTGAGAGTTTTCCAGAGAGGTGTTTTTTGAAAAAGTGGGAATTTTTGAAATAGTTGGTATAGAGCATCTAAGTGTTATGAGCGTAGAAAAATAAGTATTTTTGAGACACTATTCCGAAAATTTCAGAGCCTGACTGGCAAAGTGGCACACGTAGGTATCTAGCTGGATGTATTATCTACCATCTAAGAGTTTTCCAGAGAGGTGTTTTTTGAAAAAGTGGGAATTTTTGAAATATTTGGTATAGAGCACATGTGCTGAGCATAGAAAAATAAGTATTTTTGAAGCACTATTTCCAAAAATTCAGAGCCTGACTGGCAAAATGGCACCCGTAGGCATCTAGCTGGATGTATTATCTACCATCTGAGAGTTTTCCAGAGAGGTGTTTTTTTGAAAAAGTGGGAATTTTTGAAATAGCTGGTATAGAGCATCTAAGTGTTATGAGCGTAGAAAAATAAGTATTTTTGAGACACTATTCCGAAAATTTCAGAGCCTGACTGGCAAAGTGGCACCCGTAGGCATCTAGCTGGATGTATTATCTACCATCTAAGAGATTTTCAGAGAGGTGTTTTTTGAAAAAGTGGGAATTTTTGAAATAGTTGGTATAGAGCATTTAAGTGTTATGAGCGTAGAAAAATAAGTATTTTTGAGACACTATTCCGAAAATTTCAGAGCCTGACTGGCAAAGTGGCACCCGTAGGCATCTAGCTGGATGTATTATCTACCATCTAAGAGATTTTCAGAGAGGTGTTTTTTGAAAAAGTGGGAATTTTTGAAATAGTTGGTATAGAGCATTTAAGTGTTATGAGCGTAGAAAATTAAGTATTTTTGAGACACTATTCCGAAAATTTCAGAGCCTGACTGGCAAAGTGGCACACGTAGGCATCTAGCTGGATGTATTATCTACCATCTAAGAGTTTTCCAGAGAGGTGTTTTTTGAAAAAGTGGGAATTTTTGAAATATTTGGTATAGAGCACATGTGCTGAGCATAGAAAAATAAGTATTTTTGAAGCACTATTTCCAAAAATTCAGAGCCTGACTGGCAAAATGGCACCCGTAGGCATCTAGCTGGATGTATTATCTACCATCTAAGAGATTTTCAGAGAGGTGTTTTTTGAAAAAGTGGGAATTTTTGAAATAGTTGGTATAGAGCATCTAAGTGTTATGAGCGTAGAAAAATAAGTATTTTTGAGGCACTATTCCGAAAATTTCAGAGCCTGACTGGCAAAGTGGCACCCGTAGGCATCTAGCTGGATGTATTATCTACCATCTAAGAGATTTTCAGAGAGGTGTTTTTTGAAAAAGTGGGAATTTTTGAAATAGTTGGTATAGAGCATCTAAGTGTTATGAGCGTAGAAAAATAAGTATTTTTGAGGCACTATTCCGAAAATTTCAGAGCCTGACTGGCAAAGTGGCACCCGTAGGCATCTAGCTGGATGTATTATCTACCATCTAAGAGTTTTCCAGAGAGGTGTTTTTTGAAAAAGTGGGAATTTTTGAAATATTTGGTATAGAGCACATATATGTGGTGAGCATAGAAAAATAAGTATTTTTGAGTCACTATTGCGAAAAATTCAGAGCCTGACTGGCAAAATGGCACCCGTAGGCATCTAGCTGAATGTATTATCTACCATCTGAGAGTTTTCCAGAGAGGTGTTTTTTGAAAAAGTGAGAATTTTTGAAATAGTTGGTATAGAGCACATATATGTGGTGAGCATAGAAAAATAAGTATTTTTGAGTCACTATTGCGAAAAATTCAGAGCCTGACTAGCAAAATGGCACCCGTAGGCATCTAGCTGAATGTATTATCTACCATCTGAGAGTTTTCCAGAGAGGTGTTTTTTGAAAAAGTGAGAATTTTTGAAATAGTTGGTATAGAGCACATATATGTGGTGAGCATAGAAAAATAAGTATTTTTGAGTCACTACTCCGAAAAATTCAGAGCCTGACTGGCAAAGTGGCACCCGTAGGCATCTAGCTGGATGTATTATCTACCATCAGAGAGTTTTCCAGAGAGGTGTTTTTTGAAAAGGTGAGAATTTTTGAAATAGTTGGTATAGAGCACATATATGTGGTGAGCATAGAAAAATAAGTATTTTTGAGTCACTACATCTACAAAAGATACACGCACACATTTGAACGTGATTGCCACTATTCAGAGTTTAAAATTTTCATTTTCAATGAGTGAAATTCAACGTGAATTTTGAAAATTCTCAACTGAGGGATCAAAATAAAAATCATTTTGGTGAATGAATTTTTTCACCTATTCATTCATTTTTCTGTCACTGACAATTTTCACTGAGAAATAAAACTGGACCGTAACTCCCGATTATACTTCCAATCACCTCAAAACTTGTGTATAGTAGTTAACCTTCCTTAGTCCCTAAAAAAAAGTTACAAATAAGACCCTGGGGTCATTTTTGACCCCAAACTTTGAACGGCTCTCAAAAATCAGTGGCTGGGCCGATTTTGATTTTCTTTGGCCCAAATGAAAGCCACATATGTCTAGTTTTCAAAACCCCCGGAGAGTTCCGGATTTGGTCACTGTGGCCACCGGGAACCTGCTTCAACTGAAAAATGCCGCTTTAGAGACCCTAACTTTGGCAAGCTATAACTTTGCAACCAAACAAGTAATCAGGACCGTTCAAGAATCGTTGGAAAGGTATTCACGTGGACTTTGATTAAAGACATTAATATTGACTAATTCTTAAGAACCGGTTCCGGAAATCCGGAACATCCGGAAAATAATGTTTTTCACGATAATGTGCTAGAAAGCACATTCATATTATTTACAGGATAGAAGTTTTTGCATCAAACTTCTTTAGGCCATAATACAATCTGTCGAGAACTATTTCTGTATGTTTCTGGTTATGTCCCGTCCTTCTGGAACCGGTTCCAGGGATCCCACAAGATGGCCAACGAGTTGACTGTAACGAAATTGAACGGTTTTCCGCGCTAAACACATCTGCGTTGGTTAACTCATGATGAAATCTCAATAATTTTACATGCTCCATATTGATGTGATATGTAAAAATATTATTGGACATTGTGGTCTTATGTGGCCACCGGAGTGACCACCGGAGAAACCCGTATTGAGGGACTTCCATGTTTTTGCAACAAAGATAGGCATTCGACGGCTCTAACTTCATGATTTTTCATGGCCATGCGGCTTCTGGCATTAAATAGAAGAATTGACCATTCTGGTCTGTTTTGGCCACCGGAGTGACCACCGGAGAAATCCGTATTGAGGGAGTTTCATGTTTTTGCAACAAAGATAGGCATTCGACGGTTCTAACTTCATGATTTTTCATGGCCATGTGGGTTCTGGCATTGAAAAGAAGAATTAACCATTCTGGTCTGTTTTGGCCACCGGAGTGACCACCGGAGAAACCCGTATTGAGGGAGTTTCATGTTTTTGCAACAAAGGTAGGCATTCGACGGCTCTAACTTCATGATTTTTCATGGCCATGTGGCTTCTGGCATTGAAAAGAAGAATTTACCACAATAGTCTGTTTTGGCCACCGGAGTGACCACCGGTGAAACCCGTATTGAGGGACTTCCATGTTTTTTGCAGCAAAGATAGGCATTCGACGGCTCTAACTTCATGTTTTTTCATGGCCATGTGGCTTCTGGCATTAAATAGAAGAAATGACCATTCTGGTCTTATGTGGCCACCGGAGTGACCACCGGAGAAACCCGTATTGAGGGACTTCCATGTTTTTTGCAACAAAGATAGGCATTCGACGGCCCTAACTTCATGTTTTTTCATGGCCATGTGGCTTCTGGCAATAAATAGAAGAATTGACCATTCTGGTCTGTTTTTGGCTACCGGAGTGACCACCGGAGAAATCCGTATTGAGGGAGTTTCATGTTTTTGCAACAAAGATAGGCATTCGATGACTTTAACTTCATGATTTTTCATGGCCATGTGGCTTCTGGCATTAAATAGAAGAATTGGCCATTCTGGTCTGTTTTGGCCACCGGAGTGACCACCGGAGAAACTCGTATTGAGGGAGTTTCATGTTTTTGCAACAAAGATAGGCATTCGAAGGCTCTAACTTCATGGTTTTTCATGGACATGTTGCTTCTGGTATTAAAAAGAACAATTGAATATTCTGGTTCGCTTTGGCCACCGGAGTGACCACTGGTGAAATCCGTATTGAGGGAGTTTCATGTTTTTGCAACAAATATAGGCATTCGACGGCTCTAACTTCATGATTTTTCATGGCCATGTGGCTTCTGGCATTAAAAAGAAGAATTGACCATTCTGGTCCGTTTTGGCCACCGGAGTGACCACCGGAAAAAATCGCATTGAGGGAGTTTCATGTTTTTGCAACAAAGATGGGCATTCGACGGCTATAACTTCATGATTGTGTACTATTTTGACTATTCTGGTCTGCTTTGGCCATCGGAGTGACCACCTGGAGAAACACATACTAGGGAACTCCTATGTTTATTTTTAAACGCTCATATTATCTAGATTTATCACCAGAAGCAGTCTTTCGACGGCTCAATTTTCATGCTTCGACACGCGACATATTATCTTCACGCTCAGTAGTTATTCTTATTGTTCAACAAGGTTATTCTGTAGTAGAGGCAATTCATGTTAAAATATACTGCGATTCTTGTAGTCTGATTAGGATAGTTTTACTTCGGTTCACAAACAAACTTTTCATCGTATATTTTGATTAACACCGCTTAACGTTTTGGTCGTCTATGTTCACTGTTCTTGAAAATCACATCGTTTCTTTTCATTATCTTTTTAGATATGTCCACATTATTTGTTAGTACTTGATATGCTTTCTCCTTTCTTGCTGGCTCTATTTTCTTATACTTACGTGAAGTCAGCTTTTTCAGAATGAAAAGTTGTCTTAGTTGGTAGGAGAAGGGCTTTCTTGAGGAAGACAAACAATGTTTCACTTGAATTAGGGAATTATCAAGTTCCCCAAGCAACACACATGTTATAATAGAGTTACGACAGCGCAAGTTTTGGTTGTATAGAAGTTTATTTTACGTAATTCTAACATTGTGTTGAAATAACGTAAAATAAACTTGTATACAACCAAAACTTGCGCTGTCGTAACTTTTATATAACATGTGTGTTGCTTGGGTCTGCAATCGAGGAATTCAGTCACAAATATTATCCATTTAGTGAGTTTTATGAACACTTCGCAATTCTTTAATTTTTTTAATAAAATTAATTCGTCTAGTAGTTTCAACTGGCATACTCTTAAAGTTCCTCGGAGGATTCCTTTCGAGTCCGACTGACATCAAGGAATACAATTAATAAAATGAGCATGCTGCCCAGGGGCAGAATTTAAAACCAAGTATCTCATCAATGAAGAATATAGTCTCTCCAAGATTGCAGAATTCTGAGCTATGAGATTTTTAAAATTTGCGTGTTTGTGGCACCAGAGGCAGAATTCTGTCACAAGTGTCCCATTTTGTGCAAGTCTATGTCATACTGATCAACTTTGCCGAAGACACCATCTTCCTAAGTTATTAGGATTCTGAGCTATACAATTTCTAAAATTTGCAAGTTCACTAGCGCCACCTAATGGCAGAATTGCGAAACAAGGTTTCCGTTTTATGTAAGTCTATGTCATACTGGTCAATTTTGCTGAAGACACCAACTTTCTTATTTACCGGGGGAGCGACACTAGTTTTGCTGAGCCGAAAAACTTCAAAAAAAGTCGAAAAAAAACCGGTAAACGCCGCCAAGTGGCAGAATTTTGAAACAAGTGTTTATTTTTATGTAAGTTTATGTCATACTGATCAACTTTGCCGAAGACACCATCTTTCTAAGTTATCAGGATTCTGAGCTAAGAGTTTTCTAAAATTTGCATGTTCACTAGCGCCGCCTAGTGGCAGAATTGCGAAACAAGTGTTTATTTTTATGTAAGTTTATGTCATACTGATCAACTTTGCCGAAGACACCAACTTTCTAAGTTATCAGGATTCTGAGCTATGAGATTTCTAAAATTTGCATGGTCACTAGCTCCGCCTAGTGGCAGAATTGCGAAACAAGTGTTTATTGTTATGAAAGTTTATGTCATTCTGATTAACTTTTCCAAAGACACCAACTTAATAAGTTATCGAGGAGAGCGACACTAGTTTTGCCAAGCCGAAAAACTACAAAAAAGTCGGAAAAAGACGAAAAAACCGGTAAACGCCACCTAGTGTCAGAATTTTGAAACATGTGTTTTTTGTTATGTAAGTTTATGTCATACTGCTCAACTTTGCCGAAGACATCAACTTTCTAAGTTATCAGGATTCTGAGCTATGAAATTTCTAAAATTTGCATATTCACTAGCGCCGCCCAGTGGAGGAATTTTGAACTTCGCAACTCATCGTCAGTAAGTTATTGGCGTACCCAACAACTTTTCCGAAGACACTATCCTTCCAAATTATCAGGGTCTTGAGCTGTCGCATATCGTAAGGTTTGCTTGACAACCTAATATGGTTTCTGTAGTGCAATTTAGCATCAAACTGTTGATAGTCCCTCTAGTGGCCAAGTTGCCAACTAATCCTATGAACCATAGTTCTAAATGGTAGATCGTTTCAAGCCCTAAAACTTTGCCGAAGAAAGTATTGCGCTAACTCTTAACACACCCGAGATAATAGGCCATACCCCCAAAAGGCCGAAAACCCATAAGCTCTTAGTCTCCTATTAAGCGGATTCCTATTGCGCCCCCCGACCAGTGATCTTATAAGAGTCTCGACTGTATATACAAAGTTATAAAATAGGTTGAAAGAGACTGGCCAGGGCCAGGGATAAAACCCAGTGCCCAGGAAAAATCAGGAACATTAAACATCAAACCACAAAGTCCGTCAAATGAATCAGAGCCTTAATTCAATAAAGCTTTCAACAACAGTATAGTATAATTTCCACAACTGTCGTATACACAATATTTGCGCCGATAAATAAATAACGTATGATGAACATCCAGCTACGCCTCTGACAACATCACGATTGGTAACCTCTAAAAAATTTCTTGCGCCCCGTTGTTGATCCTCATCATCATTATCCTCGTTTCGTTCCAACTACTTTGCGTGGTCTCCCAAAAACCAAACTGTCTTCATCATCACTTCGTCGTCGTCGTCGTCGCCGTCACCGTGGACCAAGCCAGTGCCAAAACGGACCAGAATGGTCAATTCTTCTTTTTAATGCCAGAAGCCACATGGCCATGAAAAATCATGAAGTTAGAGCCGTCGAATGCCTATATTTGTTGCAAAAACATGAAACTCCCTCAATACGGATTTCACCGGTGGTCATCCCGGTGGCCAAAGCGAACCAGAATATTCAATTGTTCTTTTCAATACCAGAAGCAACATGTCCATGAAAAATCATGAAGTTAGAGCCTTCGAATGCCTATCTTTGTTGCAAAAACATGAAACTCCCTCAATACGGATTTCTCCGGTGGTCACTCCGGTGGCCAAAACAGACCAGAATGGTCAATTCTTCTATTTAATGCCAGAAGCCACATGGCCATGAAAAATGATGAAGTTAGAGCCGTCGAATGCCTATCTTTGTTGCAAAAAACATGGAAGTCCCTCAATACGGGTTTCTCCGGTGGTCACTCCGGTGGCCACATAAGACCAGAATGGTCATTTCTTCTATTTAATGCCAGAAGCCACATGGCCATGAAAAAACATGAAGTTAGAGCCGTCGAATGCCTATCTTTGTTGCAAAAAACATGGAAGTCCCTCAATACGGGTTTCTCCGGTGGTCACTGCGGTGGCCAAAACAGACTATTGTGGTCAATTCTTCTTTTCAATGCCAGAAGCCACATGGCCATGAAAAATCATGAAGTTAGAGCCGTCGAATGCCTACCTTTGTTGCAAAAACATGAAACTCCCTCAATACGGGTTTCTCCGGTGGTCACTCCGGTGGCCAAAACAGACCAGAATGGTTAATTCTTCTTTTCAATGCCAGAACCCACATGGCCATGAAAAATCATGAAGTTAGAACCGTCGAATGCCTATCTTTGTTGCAAAAACATGAAACTCCCTCAATACGGATTTCTCCGGTGGTCACTCCGGTGGCCAAAACAGACCAGAATGGTCAATTCTTCTATTTAATGCCAGAAGGTACATGGCCATGAAAATCATGAAGTTAGAGCCGTCGAATGCCTATCTTTGTTGCAAAAACATGGAAGTCCCTCAATACGGGTTTCTCCGGTGGTCACTCCGGTGGCCACATAAGACCACAATGTCCAATAATATTTTTACATATCACATCAATATGGAGCATGTAAAATTATTGAGATTTCATCATGAGTTAACCAACGCAGATGTGTTTAGCGCGGAAAACCGTTCAATTTCGTTACAGTCAACTCGTTGGCCATCTTGTGGGATCCCTGGAACCGGTTCCAGAAGGACGGGACATAACCAGAAACATACAGAAATAGTTCTCGACAGATTGTATTATGGCCTAAGGAAGTTTGATGCAAAAACTTCTATCCTGTAAATAATATGAATGTGCTTTCTAGCACATTATCGTGAAAAACATTATTTTCCGGATGTTCCGGATGTTCCGGATTTCCGGAACCGGTTCTTAAGAATTAGTCAATATTAATGTCTTTAATCAAAGTCCACGTGAATACCTTTCCAACGATTCTTGAACGGTCCTGATTACTTGTTTGGTTGCAAAGTTATAGCTTGCCAAAGTTAGGGTCTCTAAAGCGGCATTTTTCAGTTGAAGCAGGTTCCCGGTGGCCACAGTGACCAAATCCGGAACTCTCCGGGGGTTTTGAAAACTAGACATGTGTGGCTTTCATTTGGGCCAAAGAAAATCAAAATCGGCCCAGCCACTGATTTTTGAGAGCCGTTCAAAGTTTGGGGTCAAAAATGACCCCAGGGTCTTATTTGTAACTTTTTTTATGGGAGCTCCCCTAGGGGTCGTCCAATGTTTTGGATGAATGGAAATGATAGTTTTCCACAAAAAAATAATTGTCTGAAAATTTCAGATTTCTAGGCCTTTCGAAACAAAAGCTATAGCGAATTGAAATTCGGAAAAGGTCAAAAAAGACCCCAAGACCTTACTAAGGTTAATTAGAATATTAATTATGTTCTCTATTTGTCCATTAAGTCGGATTGTGCGCCTGTTAACAGAAATTGGACATTTTACGACATGCGAAAAAATATTCGTGACAGAGAATTGAATGAAAAAAGAGAGGCATTCAGCTGAAAATGAATGTGGCCAAACACGAATGAAAAAAAGAGAATGTCAATCTTCACTTTCAATTTTCGATTTTTTTACTCTCTGGTTGTAAGTCACTGTATATACAAATGCAATGGCATACGTAGGACCACGCATAACTCGTGAACGAAACGCACGATTTGTCGGCTTTGTGACTTAAACGTTTAAAAACGCAAACACATTTCATAATTTTATTATCAAGTGTCGATAATCTTTCAATTATATCGCTATATACACTACACAACTCAATTCCGCGCCAAATCCGCGCGAGGGCTAAATTCCATGGGTAAATCCGCGCCAAATCCGCGAAAATCGCGAAATCCGCGCTGTTGTAACAACCCTGAAAGTATTCTACAGAAATCATTCGTCGACTTATTTTTAGGGATCTAGGGGTGACTACTATGGATTTTTCTTTGCAGGAGTAAAATTTCCCCATAGTAAATCGTATGAAAAACTAAGAATGGCGGGTGCTAAAATATAGTTTTTCCGATCGATCTGAAATTTTGCACGGTTGATATGGGACCAAGTGGAACTCAAAAAGTATACAGGAACATGAGTTTTTCCATGTTTTGTGTTTTCCCATATAAACCGTGTACCAGGCTAATACACAGTCACAATCAATATTCACCTCAAAATAGTTGAATTAATAATTGTAAGAAATTTGAAAGCCTTATTGCAGTGAAAAATGTTCAATAAAGAAGCATTAGGTGGTGTCCGAATTCATATTATAAGTTACACTCATTGCACAATTATGGGTCACACACAATTATTTGTCACTTTCCTCTTTAATAGATAAATACTAATTAATCGAAAGCTTTTGTTATCCATTATCATTTTGCGTTCATAAGTTGATTTGTTTTGTGTCACTTTACGTATCGCACGTGGGCTTATACCGTAATCCGGGGTAACATTGATCAGAATTTTCGATCTTTCTTGAATAATTCTCTTGTTAAAGCAAATGTTACATGATTTATATTTTTAAAACAAGTACTGGCTCTCTGAATATGTGTTAAGCTACACGAAAAAGTATTGTGAAACTTTAAATCATGTTAAAATAAGCTTTTTAATCTAATTTTTGATTTTGTAGATTTGGGGTAACATTGATCATGCCAGTCATCAATGTTCGTTTGTGTTAAAAGTACCCTTACTTACTAAATTCGGGGTCGATGATTTCGAATATGTTGTCCAAATTTTTACAAGTTATGTACTTTTTGAGTTATTTTAAGATTAACATCCTCCAAACCGCGAATAACGCCTAAAGGTAGGCAATTGCTTAAGGAATTGATAGCCTACTTTTGATAAATCGTATATTTTATTACAAAAGAGCAGTTTCATAAAAGTTTCGTTCATTAAATCCAACTCTAGGATATCATATTTAAGTAATACAGTGATTTCTATCCTCATATTGTATCTAGTATTCATGCCAAGCATGAATGTTTGACAAAGTATCTCATTGTGTTACGAAACACAGTTATGGAAAAATCGATTTATTTCAATGTTTATGGAATTCAATTTTGAAGAATTACATGTCATTTAATAGCTAAATAACAGCAGATTACGATATTCCATTCGATAGCAGAAACTGATTCAATGTAAAATGCTTGTTTGAACATTTCACGAGGTCGGTCAAGCCGATCAATGTTACCCCGCTGATCAATGTTACCCCGTAAACGAAATTCTTACAAGAAATTGCTAAATTTTATAAAAATTGCTCAAATGGCCAAATTTGAAAACTTTCAATCCGGGGTGAAGTTGACCAACCAATGACATAACATTCTTAGAATGGAAAATTATTGAACTAACTAAATTTGATGATGCTGAATCTTTTTTTTTTTTATCTGTATTAACGAGATTTTTAGCCCTAGGCTAGTTCATCTCGGGACCCACGCTTTACTTCCCTTCCGAAGGAAGAACTCACATTTTGTAAGTTTGTCGGGAGTGGGATTCGAGATGCTGAATCTGAATAAGTTTTTAAAATTCTTACAACTGGTGCAATATGTGACAATGGGTATTATCGGCAGGTTTGTTCTCTTCGTCATGGGGAGTTTTTGTCAGCCAAATTATCTGAAACTTGGCCATATAATTCAGCTTAGTTGGGAAGGATTTGAGACCAACTCTGAGTTCTATAGGTTTCAAAAAACCCCCAAAGACGAAGAGAACAAAACGGCCGAGAATAGGTAATTTCCCCTATGTCAAAAATAAAATAAAGTTTAATAAGTTACAGAATGACCCACATTAAACGCCTAAAGGTATGCAATTACCTTAAAAATTCTCACTTTCGCACAAATATGCTTTTATGAAATTAAACTTATATGTTAACTTCGATTTTAACTCAAAGCTATGTTAAATAAGCCTACCATGAATAAATAAAAGTGTTTTGTGAGTCATCTGATAAACAAGGCGTTGCTGGGAGGCGATTTTTTTGAAAGGCACACGGTGTGCTGAAACACGATTATTATCGCACTTTCATGAACCTAAAATCTTTTTTCGTTATAAGTTAGCCTTAACCGTATAGAAAAAAGATTCGGGAGGGTAGAAAATCTTTCATCGGGGAAAATTAAAATAAATTGGATTTTAGTATTCTACCATTTTTCTTATATAAACTAGTGTTACGCAAAAATAGTAAAACTGAACTCGTCTTAAAAATGACACTTTTCTAATCAATAATTTTTAAACCCTTAGAGTGAAATAAGCGTAAAAAGTTTTCCAACTAATAACAAGTTGTTTTCGACGTTCTATTTATATGACCAGCCCACTATAGTCTGCCAAAACTCATGCATCAGCAATAAATTGCATGACCTTTATGTGCAGGTGTTGCTTCTTATGTCTTAAATTCGATCTCACTGTAAGGTCGACTTCAGTGTTCGCAAACTTCAGGAAGCTTGTTCGGTTTATGTTGCTGAGCTGGCAGCAATTAATTTCGCTTTCGGGATGGTTTTCAACATGCCCGCAGACTATTTCTTCATCTTTTCGGATAGTCTTAGTTCTATTGAGGCACTCCGGTCGATGAAACCTGTAAGCTGTAAGGTATATATCTTACTTTCTTTCAAAAATAAGGGAGCAGATGGGTGCACTGGTCGAAAGATCATACAAGATTACCTATGTATAAGGTCCCCTTACATCGCTCAATTTATGACAATGAGAAGGAGACCTCTCTCTCGCGAAAGTGGGCGCAGAGGACGCTAGACGCGCATTTACACAGAATTGATCTCGCGTTGAGCAATATTTGAGCTAAGTGCGGTTCCGGTTATGATGACATCGACCACTTAGTTTGGCAGCGGCCGACTAATGATGCCTCCAGAGCTCTTCTTTTGGATACCCTTGAGTCCCGAGGTAGACAACCTTTTGTTTTTGTGAGAGATGGTTTTTTTTAATTTCTTTTTATTTGTGAATTTTAACTTAGGCTAATTCTTCACATGTGAGAGATGTGTTGGGGACCCGTGATGTTACATACATGGGATGTATTTTCGGCTGTCTTCGTTCTGCTCGTATAAAAGTTTGATTCGCTTGTGTTTTCTTCCCCAGTTTATTTCTCTGTTCTTGCCTTTTTTGTGTTGTTCCATCCGGCAGAAGAATAATCCACTCCCACTGCAATCTGGTTTCCAATTGCTACAAAGACAACGAACATGCCATCAAGATATAACTCTCGGATGAGTTTCAGAGAATCCTTACCCCCAATCTTTTCCAAGTCTATGATTAAAGACTATTATTGTGACATACTACCCTCGAGCTGCCACGAACACCCAGGCACCGACCAATATCAACTATGGTATAAAAGAATGTATTCATACATAACATACAAAAATTGAATTTTGAAAAAAAGAATAAACATTCACGAGTATATATTCTTGTTAGTACTGAAATAATATCCTTCGTATGGTAGTTTTGCCAGTTACATGAGAACTTGAACAGTATCAGTGATATTACTGATAGGCAAATTCTCGTGGAAACTAGTGCAATATAGTTGCAGTTAGGATATTATCGTCGCACCACCAAATCGAAGTCGTCGCTAGAAGCACTTGCGAAGTTGCAGCTGCGAAGTAAATTTGAATCTATTTTTTCTGTTGCGCATCATTAAGCTAATTAAGAGCAACAATATGCACTAATCCAAATTGAGTTGCGACATTTCTAAGTAGGTTAAAAATCAATTTTCGCACGTTCGGTCACTTCGTATTTCGACCAAAAGCATAATATTATCTCAGGAGTAACAAGAAGACTAACTCGGTAATGTTTATTCTCTTGTGACCTTGTTCTGGCCAAAATTCGTATTCTATTAACTTTTTTAGGGTTTTGTCTGGGTGAAATCCGCAATCACTGAATCAAAATTAAACCATCGCGCAACAATAATGACAATGCTTTTCCCAAATGGAGGATAACGTGCCTCTGGAGCCGGCCTTCTGATGACAATGCTTCAACCTGCATTTGTTGCGACAAACCACCCAACGCGACATAGATTTGTCCCAACTTGGATGGAATGGGATATACATCGTACTCCACGAGTTTAGAGATTTTTAAGCCTTGCATTGTGATTTTCGAGAGGTAACTTCGAGTCGGTAAACACTGTGACGCTGTTGAAGACCAACCATCAAACAGTTTCGATTTTGGGTTATCAATAATCAACAACAAATTTCTGTTATTGGTTGCGATTGTAAGGTTTAGTTCGGACTATTTGTAGAAATACAGCTGGACCAGAATACCGTTAAAACTCCTGACCTTTTATTAAATTGTACGGAGCGATTCCCGTTTGCTACCGGTCACCAGATCACGTCTTCTTCTCTTCCCGCTCCGATCTCTCACCCCTCTCTTGTCCCGTTCTTCGTGAATCCTGACTACTATCAAAAGGGATAGGATATTACAACTTACATTTAGTGGGGGGGTATGAAGCTTACTTACTTAAGGTGCGACTCTTTAGACCCTACAGCGATAAAGAGTAATCGCTGTGCCTTCTTTGATGCTTGTTTTGTGCGAGTCTTGGTGCGACTTTTATCCGAAAAATGCCAATAATCACTGCCCACTAAAGATAAGGAGCAAAACCTTCAAATAAAGGTCATGCAATTTATGTATAGCGCTCTATTGCAAATATATGAATTTTGGCAGACTATAGTGGGTTGGGCACATAAATAGAACGTCGAAAACAACTTGTAATTCGTTGAAAAATCTTCTACGCTTATTTCACTCTTAGGGTTCAAAAATGTATCATTAGAAAAGTGTGTTTTTAAGACGAGTTCAGTTTCAGTTTTGCGTAACACTAGTTTATATAAGAAAAATGGTAGAATACTAAAATCAAATTTATTTTAATTTTCCCCGATGAAAGATTTTCTACCCTCCCGAATCTTTTTCTATAAGGTTAAGGCTAACTTATAACGAAAAAAGATTTTAGGTTCATGAAAGTGCGATAATAATCGTGTTTCAGCACACCGTGAGGCAGTCTTGTCAACGAGTTTCAATACACATCCAAAAAAGTCGATATTTTTATGTAAAATCTATCACAATTGCCTTAAAAACCTTAAAAAAATCTTCAAATATATTCACACAATCGATTTACATCAAAAGTTCTTCCATTGATACAGAATTGTGGCGTCCTCAGCGGTTGAAGGATGTGGATCCCAATGTGATCAACTACCCCCCCAGATTACGGTACCCGTAAAAGTTGATGAGTAGTCGAATGTCCATGGCGGAATCCGAACTGCTCATTGGCAAAAATAGAATTTTCATCAATATGAATCATCATTCTATTTAAAATAAGCTTTTCAAAAAGTTTACTGATAGATGACAGCAAGCTAATTGGACGATAACTAGAAGCTTCGGCAGGATTTTTGTCAGGCTTCAAAATTGGCACAACTTTATCATTTTTCCAGGAAAATATGCTAACTGAAAACCTTTGTTAAATATATTAACTAAAAATGATAAGCAACTGTTTGGAATTTTTTTATTAGAATATAGAAAATTCCGTCATCTCCCGGAGCTTTCATATTCTAAACTTCTTTATAATAGATCTCACTTCGTCCAAATCAGTGCCCAATGAATTGTCGAAATTGTTCTCATGATTGAGAATATTTTCGAATTCGCGGGAAACCTGATGTTCTATTGGACTAGTGAGACCTATACTGAAATTATGCGCACTTTCAAACTGTTTGGCAAGGTTTTGTGCTTTTTCAGAATTAGTCAATAATACTTTGTTATCCTCATTCAGAGCAGGAATAGGCTTCTCAGGCTTTTTCAAAATTTTTGTCAATTTCCAAAACGGCTTAGAGCTGAGGTTTAATTGAGAAACTTTATTTGCAAAATTTTTGTTTCTCAATTCGGTGAAACGTTTTTTAATTTCCTTTCGAAGATCCTGCCAGATTACCTTCAAAGCAGGATCTCGAGTTCGTTGAAATTGTCTTCTTCTCACGTTTTTAAGACGGATCAGAAGTTTCAGATCGTCGTCAATAAAAACTGAGTCGAATTTGACTCCACACTTTGGTATTGATGCGCTTCTAGCTTCGACTATAGTACTAGTCAAAGTTTCGAATGCATTGTCAATATCAAAATGTGTTTCCAATGAAACATTAATAATCATTTTTCTCTGCTCACCGCACAAAGATGCTCTATATCAACTATTTCAAAAATTTCCACTTTTTCAAAAAATACCTCTCTGGAAAACTCTCAGATGGTAGACAATACATCCAGCTAGATGTCTATGGGTGCCATTTTGCCAGCCAGGCTCTGAATTTTTGGAAATAGTGCTTCAAAAATAATCATTTTTCTCTGCTCACCGCACAAAGATGCTCTATACCAACTATTTTAAAAATTTCCACTTTTTCAAAAAATACCTCTCTGGAAAACTCTCAGATGGTAGACAATACATCCAGCTAGATGTCTATGGGTGCCATTTTGCCAGTCAGGCTCTGAATTTTTGGAAATAGTGCTTCAAAAATAATCATTTTTCTATGCTCACCGCACAAAGATGCTCTATACCAACTATTTCAAAAATTTCCACTTTTTCAAAAAATACCTCTTTGGAAAACTCTCAGATGGTAGACAATACATCCAGCTAGATGTCTATGGGTGCCATTTTGCCAGCCAGGCTCTGAATTTTTGGAAATAGTGCTTCAAAAATAATCATTTTTCTCTGCTCACCGCACAAAGATGCTCTATACCAACTATTTTAAAAATTTCCACTTTTTCAAAAAATACCTCTCTGGAAAACTCTCAGATGGTAGGCACTACATCCAGTTAGCTGCCTACGGGTAGCATTCTACCAGTCAGGCTCTGAATTTTTCGAAATAGTGCTTCAAAAATAATCATTTTTCTATGCTCAACGCACAAAGATGCTCTATACCAACTATTTCAAAAATTTCCACTTTTTCAAAAAATACCTCTCTGGAAAACTCTCAGATGGTAGACACTACATCCAGTTAGCTGCCTACGGGTAGCATTTTACCAGTCAGGCTCTGAATTTTTGGAAATAGTGCTTCAAAAATAATCATTTTTCTATGCTCACCGCACAAAGATGCTCTATACCAACTATTTCAAAAATTTCCACTTTTTCAAAAAATACCTCTTTGGAAAACTCTCAGATGGTAGACAATACATCCAGCTAGATGTCTATGGGTGCCATTTTGCCAGTCAGGCTCTGAATTTTTGGAAATAGTGCTTCAAAAATAATCATTTTTCTATGCTCACCGCACAAAGATGATCTATACCAACTATTTCAAAAATTTCCACTTTTTCAAAAAATACCTCTCTGGAAAACTCTCAGATGGTAGACAATACATCCAGCTAGATGTCTATGGGTGCCATTTTGCCAGTCAGGCTCTGAATTTTTGGAAATAGTGCTTCAAAAATAATCATTTTTCTATGCTCACCGCACAAAGATGCTCTATACCAACTATTTCAAAAATTTTCACTTTTTCAAAAAATACCTCTTTGGAAAACTCTCAGATGGTAGACAATACATCCAGCTAGATGTCTATGGGTGCCATTTTGCCAGTCAGGCTCTGAATTTTTGGAAATAGTGCTTCACAAATAATCATTTTTCTATGCATACCGCACAAAGATGATCTATACCAACTATTTCAAAAATTTCCACTTTTTCAAAAAATACCTCTCTGGAAAACTCTCAGATGGTAGACAATACATCCAGCTAGATGTCTATGGGTGCCATTTTGCCAGTCAGGCTCTGAATTTTTGGAAATAGTGCTTCAAAAATAATCATTTTTCTATGCTCACCGCACAAAGATGCTCTACACCAACTATTTCAAAAATTTCCACTTTTTCAAAAAATATCTCTCTGGAAAACTCTCAGATGGTAGACACTACATCCAGTTGGCTGCCTACGGGTAGCATTTTACCAGTCAGGCTCTGAATTTTTTCGAAATAGTACTTCCAAAATAATCATTTTTCTATGCTCAACGCACAAAGATGCTCTATACCAACTATTTCAAAAATTTCCACTTTTTCAAAAAATACCTCTCTGGAAAACTCTCAGATGGTAGACAATACATCCAGCTAGATGTCTATCGGTGCCATTTTGCCAGTGAGGCTCTGAATTTTTGGAGATATTGCTTCAAAAATAATCATTTTTCTCTGCTCACCGCACAAAGATGCTCTATACCAACTATTTCAAAAATTTCCACTTTTTCAAAAAATAGCTTTCTGGAAAACTCTCAGATGGTAGACAATACATCCAGCTAGATGTATATGGGTGGCATTTTGCCAGTCAGGCTCTGAATTTTTGGAAATAGTGCTTCAAAAATAATCATTTTTCTCTGCTCACCGCACAAAGATGCTCTATACCAACTATTTTAAAAATTTCCACTTTTTCAAAACATACCTCTCTGGAAAACTCTCAGATGGTAGACAATACATCCAGCTAGATGTCTATGGGTGCCATTTTGCCAGTCAGGCTCTGAATTTTTGGAAATAGTGCTTCAAAAATAATCATTTTTCTATGCTCACCGCACAAAGATGCTCTATACCAACTATTTCAAAAATTTCCACTTTTTCAAAAAATAGCTTTCTGGAAAACTCTCAGATGGTAGACAATACATCCAGCTAGATGTATATGGGTGGCATTTTGCCAGTCAGGCTCTGAATTTTTGGAAATAGTGCTTCAAAAATAATCATTTTTCTCTGCTCACCGCACAAAGATGCTCTATACCAACTATTTCAAAAATTTCCACTTTTTCAAAAAATACCTCTTTGGAAAACTCTCAGATGGTAGACAATACATCCAGCTAGATGTCTATGGGTGCCATTTTGCCAGTCAGGCTCTGAATTTTTCGAAATAGTGCTTCAAAAATAATCATTTTTCTATGCTCACCGCACAAAGATGCTCTATACCAACTATTTCAAAAATTTCCACTTTTTCAAAAAATACCTCTTTGGAAAACTCTCAGATGGTAGACAATACATCCAGCTAGATGTCTATGGGTGCCATTTTGCCAGTCAGGCTCTGAATTTTTGGAAATAGTGCTTCAAAAATAATCATTTTTCTCTGCTCACCGCACAAAGATGCTCTATACCAACTATTTCAAAAATTTCCACTTTTTCAAAAAATACCTCTCTGGAAAACTCTCAAATGGTAGACAATACATCCAGCTAGATGTCTATGGGTGCCATTTTGCCAGTCAGGCTCTGAATTTTTGGAAATAGTGCTTCAAAAATAATCATTTTTCTATGCTCACCGCACAAAGATGCTCTATACCAACTATTTCAAAAATTTCCACTTTTTCAAAAAATACCTCTTTGGAAAACTCTCAGATGGTAGACAATACATCCAGCTAGATGTCTATGGGTGCCATTTTGCCAGTCAGGCTCTGAATTTTTGGAAATAGTGCTTCAAAAATAATCATTTTTCTATGCTCACCGCACAAAGATGCTCTATACCAACTATTTCAAAAATTTCCACTTTTTCAAAAAATACCTCTTTGGAAAACTCTCAGATGGTAGACAATACATCCAGCTAGATGTCTATGGGTGCCATTTTGCCAGTCAGGCTCTGAATTTTTGGAAATAGTGCTTCAAAAATAATCATTTTTCTCTGCTCACCGCACAAAGATGCTCTATACCAACTATTTCAAAAATTTCCACTTTTTCAAAAAATACCTCTCTGGAAAACTCTCAAATGGTAGACAATACATCCAGCTAGATGTCTATGGGTGCCATTTTGCCAGTCAGGCTCTGAATTTTTGGAAATAGTGCTTCAAAAATAATCATTTTTCTATGCTCACCGCACAAAGATGCTCTATACCAACTATTTCAAAAATTTCCACTTTTTCAAAAAATACCTCTTTGGAAAACTCTCAGATGGTAGACAATACATCCAGCTAGATGTCTATGGGTGCCATTTTGCCAGTCAGGCTCTGAATTTTTGCTTCAAAAATAATCATTTTTCTCTGCTCACCGCACAAAGATGCTCTATACCAACTATTTTAAAAATTTCCACTTTTTCAAAAAATACCTCTCTGGAAAACTCTCAGATGGTAGACAATACATCCAGCTAGATGTCTATGGGTGCCATTTTGCCAGTCAGGCTCTGAATTTTTGGAAATAGTGCTTCAAAAATAATCATTTTTCTATGCTCACCGCACAAAGATGATCTACACCAACTATTTCAAAAATTTCCACTTTTTCAAAAAATACCTCTCTGGAAAACTCTCAGATGGTAGACAATACATCCAGCTAGATGTCTATGGGTGCCATTTTGCCAGTCAGGCTCTGAATTTTTGGAAATAGTGCTTCAAAAATAATCATTTTTCTGTGCTCACCGCACAAAGATGATCTATACCAACTATTTCAAAAATTTCCACTTTTCCAAAAAATACCTCTTTGGAAAACTCTCAGATGGTAGACAATACATCCAGCTAGATGTCTATGAGTGCCGTTTTGCCAGTCAGGCTCTGAATTTTTGGAAATAGTGCTTCAAAAATAATCATTTTTCTATGCTCACCGCACAAAGATGATCTACACCAACTATTTCAAAAATTTCCACTTTTTCAAAAAATACCTCTCTGGAAAACTCTCAGATGGTAGACAATACATCCAGCTAGATGTCTATGGGTGCCATTTTGCCAGTCAGGCTCTGAATTTTTGGAAATAGTGCTTCAAAAATAATCATTTTTCTCTGCTCACCGCACAAAGATGCTCTATACCAACTATTTCAAAAATTTCCACTTTTTCAAAAAATACCTCTCTGGAAAACTCTCAAATGGTAGACAATACATCCAGCTAGATGTCTATGGGTGCCATTTTGCCAGTCAGGCTCTGAATTTTTGGAAATAGTGCTTCAAAAATAATCATTTTTCTGTGCTCACCGCACAAAGATGATCTATACCAACTATTTCAAAAATTTCCACTTTTCCAAAAAATACCTCTTTGGAAAACTCTCAGATGGTAGACAATACATCCAGCTAGATGTCTATGAGTGCCGTTTTGCCAGTCAGGCTCTGAATTTTTGGAAATAGTGCTTCAAAAATAATCATTTTTCTATGCATACCGCACAAAGATGATCTATACCAACTATTTCAAAAATTTCCACTTTTTCAAAAAATACCTCTCTGGAAAACTCTCAGATGGTAGACAATACATCCAGCTAGATGTCTATGGGTGCCATTTTGCCAGTGAGGCTCTGAATTTTTGGAGATATTGCTTCAAAAATAATCATTTTTCTCTGCTCACCGCACAAAGATGCTCTATACCAACTATTTCAAAAATTTCCACTTTTTCAAAAAATAGCTTTCTGGAAAACTCTCAGATGGTAGACACTACATCCAGTTGGCTGCCTACGGGTAGCATTTTACCAGTCAGGCTCTGAATTTTTTCGAAATAGTACTTCCAAAATAATCATTTTTCTATGCTCAACGCACAAAGATGCTCTATACCAACTATTTCAAAAATTTCCACTTTTTCAAAAAATACCTCTCTGGAAAACTCTCAGATGGTAGACAATACATCCAGCTAGATGTCTATGGGTGCCATTTTGCCAGTGAGGCTCTGAATTTTTGGAGATATTGCTTCAAAAATAATCATTTTTCTCTGCTCACCGCACAAAGATGCTCTATACCAACTATTTCAAAAATTTCCACTTTTTCAAAAAATAGCTTTCTGGAAAACTCTCAGATGGTAGACACTACATCCAGTTGGCTGCCTACGGGTAGCATTTTACCAGTCAGGCTCTGAATTTTTTCGAAATAGTACTTCCAAAATAATCATTTTTCTATGCTCAACGCACAAAGATGCTCTATACCAACTATTTCAAAAATTTCCACTTTTTCAAAAAATACCTCTCTGGAAAACTCTCAGATGGTAGACAATACATCCAGCTAGATGTCTATGGGTGCCATTTTGCCAGTGAGGCTCTGAATTTTTGGAGATATTGCTTCAAAAATAATCATTTTTCTCTGCTCACCGCACAAAGATGCTCTATACCAACTATTTCAAAAATTTCCACTTTTTCAAAAAATAGCTTTCTGGAAAACTCTCAGATGGTAGACAATACATCCAGCTAGATGTATATGGGTGGCATTTTGCCAGTCAGGCTCTGAATTTTTGGAAATAGTGCTTCAAAAATAATCATTTTTCTCTGCTCACCGCACAAAGATGCTCTATACCAACTATTTTAAAAATTTCCACTTTTTCAAAACATACCTCTCTGGAAAACTCTCAGATGGTAGACAATACATCCAGCTAGATGTCTATGGGTGCCATTTTGCCAGTCAGGCTCTGAATTTTTGGAAATAGTGCTTCAAAAATAATCATTTTTCTATGCTCACCGCACAAAGATGCTCTATACCAACTATTTCAAAAATTTCCACTTTTTCAAAAAATAGCTTTCTGGAAAACTCTCAGATGGTAGACAATACATCCAGCTAGATGTCTATGGGTGGCATTTTGCCAGTCAGGCTCTGAATTTTTGGAAATAGTGCTTCAAAAATAATCATTTTTCTCTGCTCGCCGCACAAAGATGCTCTATACCAACTATTTCAAAAATTTCCACTTTTTCAAAAAATACCTCTTTGGAAAACTCTCAGATGGTAGACAATACATCCAGCTAGATGTCTATGGGTGCCATTTTGCCAGTCAGGCTCTGAATTTTTCGAAATAGTGCTTCAAAAATAATCATTTTTCTATGCTCACCGCACAAAGATGCTCTATACCAACTATTTCAAAAATTTCCACTTTTTCAAAAAATACCTCTTTGGAAAACTCTCAGATGGTAGACAATACATCCAGCTAGATGTCTATGGGTGCCATTTTGCCAGTCAGGCTCTGAATTTTTGGAAATAGTGCTTCAAAAATAATCATTTTTCTCTGCTCACCGCACAAAGATGCTCTATACCAACTATTTCAAAAATTTCCACTTTTTCAAAAAATACCTCTCTGGAAAACTCTCAAATGGTAGACAATACATCCAGCTAGATGTCTATGGGTGCCATTTTGCCAGTCAGGCTCTGAATTTTTGGAAATAGTGCTTCAAAAATAATCATTTTTCTATGCTCACCGCACAAAGATGCTCTATACCAACTATTTCAAAAATTTCCACTTTTTCAAAAAATACCTCTTTGGAAAACTCTCAGATGGTAGACAATACATCCAGCTAGATGTCTATGGGTGCCATTTTGCCAGTCAGGCTCTGAATTTTTGGAAATAGTGCTTCAAAAATAATCATTTTTCTATGCTCACCGCACAAAGATGCTCTATACCAACTATTTCAAAAATTTCCACTTTTTCAAAAAATACCTCTTTGGAAAACTCTCAGATGGTAGACAATACATCCAGCTAGATGTCTATGGGTGCCATTTTGCCAGTCAGGCTCTGAATTTTTGGAAATAGTGCTTCAAAAATAATCATTTTTCTCTGCTCACCGCACAAAGATGCTCTATACCAACTATTTCAAAAATTTCCACTTTTTCAAAAAATACCTCTCTGGAAAACTCTCAAATGGTAGACAATACATCCAGCTAGATGTCTATGGGTGCCATTTTGCCAGTCAGGCTCTGAATTTTTGGAAATAGTGCTTCAAAAATAATCATTTTTCTATGCTCACCGCACAAAGATGCTCTATACCAACTATTTCAAAAATTTCCACTTTTTCAAAAAATACCTCTTTGGAAAACTCTCAGATGGTAGACAATACATCCAGCTAGATGTCTATGGGTGCCATTTTGCCAGTCAGGCTCTGAATTTTTGCTTCAAAAATAATCATTTTTCTCTGCTCACCGCACAAAGATGCTCTATACCAACTATTTTAAAAATTTCCACTTTTTCAAAAAATACCTCTCTGGAAAACTCTCAGATGGTAGACAATACATCCAGCTAGATGTCTATGGGTGCCATTTTGCCAGTCAGGCTCTGAATTTTTGGAAATAGTGCTTCAAAAATAATCATTTTTCTATGCTCACCGCACAAAGATGATCTACACCAACTATTTCAAAAATTTCCACTTTTTCAAAAAATACCTCTCTGGAAAACTCTCAGATGGTAGACAATACATCCAGCTAGATGTCTATGGGTGCCATTTTGCCAGTCAGGCTCTGAATTTTTGGAAATAGTGCTTCAAAAATAATCATTTTTCTGTGCTCACCGCACAAAGATGATCTATACCAACTATTTCAAAAATTTCCACTTTTCCAAAAAATACCTCTTTGGAAAACTCTCAGATGGTAGACAATACATCCAGCTAGATGTCTATGAGTGCCGTTTTGCCAGTCAGGCTCTGAATTTTTGGAAATAGTGCTTCAAAAATAATCATTTTTCTATGCTCACCGCACAAAGATGATCTACACCAACTATTTCAAAAATTTCCACTTTTTCAAAAAATACCTCTCTGGAAAACTCTCAGATGGTAGACAATACATCCAGCTAGATGTCTATGGGTGCCATTTTGCCAGTCAGGCTCTGAATTTTTGGAAATAGTGCTTCAAAAATAATCATTTTTCTCTGCTCACCGCACAAAGATGCTCTATACCAACTATTTCAAAAATTTCCACTTTTTCAAAAAATACCTCTCTGGAAAACTCTCAAATGGTAGACAATACATCCAGCTAGATGTCTATGGGTGCCATTTTGCCAGTCAGGCTCTGAATTTTTGGAAATAGTGCTTCAAAAATAATCATTTTTCTGTGCTCACCGCACAAAGATGATCTATACCAACTATTTCAAAAATTTCCACTTTTCCAAAAAATACCTCTTTGGAAAACTCTCAGATGGTAGACAATACATCCAGCTAGATGTCTATGAGTGCCGTTTTGCCAGTCAGGCTCTGAATTTTTGGAAATAGTGCTTCAAAAATAATCATTTTTCTATGCTCACCGCACAAAGATGATCTATACCAACTATTTCAAAAATTTCCACTTTTTCAAAAAATACCTCTCTGGAAAACTCTCAGATGGTAGACAATACATCCAGCTAGATGTCTATGGGTGCCATTTTGCCAGTCAGGCTCTGAATTTTTGGAAATAGTGCTTCAAAAATAATCATTTTTCTCTGCTCACCGCACAAAGATGCTCTATACCAACTATTTCAAAAATTTCCACTTTTTCAAAAAATACCTCTCTGGAAAACTCTCAAATGGTAGACAATACATCCAGCTAGATGTCTATGGGTGCCATTTTGCCAGTCAGGCTCTGAATTTTTGGAAATAGTGCTTCAAAAATAATCATTTTTCTATGCTCACCGCACAAAGATTCTCTATACCAACTATTTCAAAAATTTCCACTTTTTCAAAAAATAGCTTTCTGGAAAACTCTCAGATGGTAGACACTACATCCAGTTGGCTGCCTACGGGTAGCATTTTACCAGTCAGGCTCTGAATTTTTTCGAAATAGTACTTCCAAAATAATCATTTTTCTATGCTCAACGCACAAAGATGCTCTATACCAACTATTTCAAAAATTTCCACTTTTTCAAAAAATACCTCTCTGGAAAACTCTCAGATGGTAGACAATACATCCAGCTAGATGTCTATGGGTGCCATTTTGCCAGTGAGGCTCTGAATTTTTGGAGATATTGCTTCAAAAATAATCATTTTTCTCTGCTCACCGCACAAAGATGCTCTATACCAACTATTTCAAAAATTTCCACTTTTTCAAAAAATAGCTTTCTGGAAAACTCTCAGATGGTAGACAATACATCCAGCTAGATGTATATGGGTGGCATTTTGCCAGTCAGGCTCTGAATTTTTGGAAATAGTGCTTCAAAAATAATCATTTTTCTCTGCTCACCGCACAAAGATGCTCTATACCAACTATTTTAAAAATTTCCACTTTTTCAAAACATACCTCTCTGGAAAACTCTCAGATGGTAGACAATACATCCAGCTAGATGTCTATGGGTGCCATTTTGCCAGTCAGGCTCTGAATTTTTGGAAATAGTGCTTCAAAAATAATCATTTTTCTATGCTCACCGCACAAAGATGCTCTATACCAACTATTTCAAAAATTTCCACTTTTTCAAAAAATAGCTTTCTGGAAAACTCTCAGATGGTAGACAATACATCCAGCTAGATGTCTATGGGTGGCATTTTGCCAGTCAGGCTCTGAATTTTTGGAAATAGTGCTTCAAAAATAATCATTTTTCTCTGCTCGCCGCACAAAGATGCTCTATACCAACTATTTCAAAAATTTCCACTTTTTCAAAAAATACCTCTTTGGAAAACTCTCAGATGGTAGACAATACATCCAGCTAGATGTCTATGGGTGCCATTTTGCCAGTCAGGCTCTGAATTTTTCGAAATAGTGCTTCAAAAATAATCATTTTTCTATGCTCACCGCACAAAGATGCTCTATACCAACTATTTCAAAAATTTCCACTTTTTCAAAAAATACCTCTTTGGAAAACTCTCAGATGGTAGACAATACATCCAGCTAGATGTCTATGGGTGCCATTTTGCCAGTCAGGCTCTGAATTTTTGGAAATAGTGCTTCAAAAATAATCATTTTTCTCTGCTCACCGCACAAAGATGCTCTATACCAACTATTTCAAAAATTTCCACTTTTTCAAAAAATACCTCTCTGGAAAACTCTCAAATGGTAGACAATACATCCAGCTAGATGTCTATGGGTGCCATTTTGCCAGTCAGGCTCTGAATTTTTGGAAATAGTGCTTCAAAAATAATCATTTTTCTATGCTCACCGCACAAAGATGCTCTATACCAACTATTTCAAAAATTTCCACTTTTTCAAAAAATACCTCTTTGGAAAACTCTCAGATGGTAGACAATACATCCAGCTAGATGTCTATGGGTGCCATTTTGCCAGTCAGGCTCTGAATTTTTGGAAATAGTGCTTCAAAAATAATCATTTTTCTATGCTCACCGCACAAAGATGCTCTATACCAACTATTTCAAAAATTTCCACTTTTTCAAAAAATACCTCTTTGGAAAACTCTCAGATGGTAGACAATACATCCAGCTAGATGTCTATGGGTGCCATTTTGCCAGTCAGGCTCTGAATTTTTGGAAATAGTGCTTCAAAAATAATCATTTTTCTCTGCTCACCGCACAAAGATGCTCTATACCAACTATTTCAAAAATTTCCACTTTTTCAAAAAATACCTCTCTGGAAAACTCTCAAATGGTAGACAATACATCCAGCTAGATGTCTATGGGTGCCATTTTGCCAGTCAGGCTCTGAATTTTTGGAAATAGTGCTTCAAAAATAATCATTTTTCTATGCTCACCGCACAAAGATGCTCTATACCAACTATTTCAAAAATTTCCACTTTTTCAAAAAATACCTCTTTGGAAAACTCTCAGATGGTAGACAATACATCCAGCTAGATGTCTATGGGTGCCATTTTGCCAGTCAGGCTCTGAATTTTTGCTTCAAAAATAATCATTTTTCTCTGCTCACCGCACAAAGATGCTCTATACCAACTATTTTAAAAATTTCCACTTTTTCAAAAAATACCTCTCTGGAAAACTCTCAGATGGTAGACAATACATCCAGCTAGATGTCTATGGGTGCCATTTTGCCAGTCAGGCTCTGAATTTTTGGAAATAGTGCTTCAAAAATAATCATTTTTCTATGCTCACCGCACAAAGATGATCTACACCAACTATTTCAAAAATTTCCACTTTTTCAAAAAATACCTCTCTGGAAAACTCTCAGATGGTAGACAATACATCCAGCTAGATGTCTATGGGTGCCATTTTGCCAGTCAGGCTCTGAATTTTTGGAAATAGTGCTTCAAAAATAATCATTTTTCTGTGCTCACCGCACAAAGATGATCTATACCAACTATTTCAAAAATTTCCACTTTTCCAAAAAATACCTCTTTGGAAAACTCTCAGATGGTAGACAATACATCCAGCTAGATGTCTATGAGTGCCGTTTTGCCAGTCAGGCTCTGAATTTTTGGAAATAGTGCTTCAAAAATAATCATTTTTCTATGCTCACCGCACAAAGATGATCTACACCAACTATTTCAAAAATTTCCACTTTTTCAAAAAATACCTCTCTGGAAAACTCTCAGATGGTAGACAATACATCCAGCTAGATGTCTATGGGTGCCATTTTGCCAGTCAGGCTCTGAATTTTTGGAAATAGTGCTTCAAAAATAATCATTTTTCTCTGCTCACCGCACAAAGATGCTCTATACCAACTATTTCAAAAATTTCCACTTTTTCAAAAAATACCTCTCTGGAAAACTCTCAAATGGTAGACAATACATCCAGCTAGATGTCTATGGGTGCCATTTTGCCAGTCAGGCTCTGAATTTTTGGAAATAGTGCTTCAAAAATAATCATTTTTCTGTGCTCACCGCACAAAGATGATCTATACCAACTATTTCAAAAATTTCCACTTTTCCAAAAAATACCTCTTTGGAAAACTCTCAGATGGTAGACAATACATCCAGCTAGATGTCTATGAGTGCCGTTTTGCCAGTCAGGCTCTGAATTTTTGGAAATAGTGCTTCAAAAATAATCATTTTTCTATGCTCACCGCACAAAGATGATCTATACCAACTATTTCAAAAATTTCCACTTTTTCAAAAAATACCTCTCTGGAAAACTCTCAGATGGTAGACAATACATCCAGCTAGATGTCTATGGGTGCCATTTTGCCAGTCAGGCTCTGAATTTTTGGAAATAGTGCTTCAAAAATAATCATTTTTCTCTGCTCACCGCACAAAGATGCTCTATACCAACTATTTCAAAAATTTCCACTTTTTCAAAAAATACCTCTCTGGAAAACTCTCAAATGGTAGACAATACATCCAGCTAGATGTCTATGGGTGCCATTTTGCCAGTCAGGCTCTGAATTTTTGGAAATAGTGCTTCAAAAATAATCATTTTTCTATGCTCACCGCACAAAGATTCTCTATACCAACTATTTCAAAAATTTCCACTTTTTCAAAAAATACCTCTTTGGAAAACTCTCAGATGGTAGACAATACATCCAGCTAGATGTCTATGGGTGCCATTTTGCCAGTCAGGCTCTGAATTTTTGGAAATAGTGCTTCAAAAATAATCATTTTTCTGTGCTCACCGCAGAAAGATGATCTATACCAACTATTTCAAAAATTTCCACTTTTCCAAAAAATACCTCTTTGGAAAACTCTCAGATGGTAGACAATACATCCAGCTAGATGTCTATGGGTGCCATTTTGCCAGTCAGGCTCTGAATTTTTGGAAATAGTGCTTCAAAAATAATCATTTTTCTGTGCTCACCGCACAAAGATGATCTATACCAACTATTTCAAAAATTTCCACTTTTCCAAAAAATACCTCTTTGGAAAACTCTCAGATGGTAGACAATACATCCAGCTAGATGTCTATGAGTGCCGTTTTGCCAGTCAGGCTCTGAATTTTTGGAAATAGTGCTTCAAAAATAATCATTTTTCTATGCTCACCGCACAAAGATGATCTACACCAACTATTTCAAAAATTTCCACTTTTTCAAAAAATACCTCTCTGGAAAACTCTCAGATGGTAGACAATACATCCAGCTAGATGTCTATGGGTGCCATTTTGCCAGTCAGGCTCTGAATTTTTGGAAATAGTGCTTCAAAAATAATCATTTTTCTCTGCTCACCGCACAAAGATGCTCTATACCAACTATTTCAAAAATTTCCACTTTTTCAAAAAATACCTCTCTGGAAAACTCTCAAATGGTAGACAATACATCCAGCTAGATGTCTATGGGTGCCATTTTGCCAGTCAGGCTCTGAATTTTTGGAAATAGTGCTTCAAAAATAATCATTTTTCTGTGCTCACCGCACAAAGATGATCTATACCAACTATTTCAAAAATTTCCACTTTTCCAAAAAATACCTCTTTGGAAAACTCTCAGATGGTAGACAATACATCCAGCTAGATGTCTATGAGTGCCGTTTTGCCAGTCAGGCTCTGAATTTTTGGAAATAGTGCTTCAAAAATAATCATTTTTCTATGCTCACCGCACAAAGATGATCTATACCAACTATTTCAAAAATTTCCACTTTTTCAAAAAATACCTCTCTGGAAAACTCTCAGATGGTAGACAATACATCCAGCTAGATGTCTATGGGTGCCATTTTGCCAGTCAGGCTCTGAATTTTTGGAAATAGTGCTTCAAAAATAATCATTTTTCTCTGCTCACCGCACAAAGATGCTCTATACCAACTATTTCAAAAATTTCCACTTTTTCAAAAAATACCTCTCTGGAAAACTCTCAAATGGTAGACAATACATCCAGCTAGATGTCTATGGGTGCCATTTTGCCAGTCAGGCTCTGAATTTTTGGAAATAGTGCTTCAAAAATAATCATTTTTCTATGCTCACCGCACAAAGATTCTCTATACCAACTATTTCAAAAATTTCCACTTTTTCAAAAAATACCTCTTTGGAAAACTCTCAGATGGTAGACAATACATCCAGCTAGATGTCTATGGGTGCCATTTTGCCAGTCAGGCTCTGAATTTTTGGAAATAGTGCTTCAAAAATAATCATTTTTCTATGCTCACCGCACAAAGATTCTCTATACCAACTATTTCAAAAATTTCCACTTTTTCAAAAAATACCTCTTTGGAAAACTCTCAGATGGTAGACAATACATCCAGCTAGATGTCTATGGGTGCCATTTTGCCAGTCAGGCTCTGAATTTTTGGAAATAGTGCTTCAAAAATAATCATTTTTCTATGCTCACCGCACAAAGATGATCTATACCAACTATTTCAAAAATTTCCACTTTTTCAAAAAATACCTCTCTGGAAAACTCTCAGATGGTAGACAATACATCCTGCTAGATGTCTTTGGGTGCCATTTTGCCAGTCAGGCTCTGAATTTTTGGAAATAGTGCTTCAAAAATAATCATTTTTCTATGCTCACCGCACAAAGATGCTCTATACCAACTATTTCAAAAATTTCCACTTTTTCAAAAAATACCTCTTTGGAAAACTCTCAGATGGTAGACAATACATCCAGCTAGATGTCTATGGGTGCCATTTTGCCAGTCAGGCTCTGAATTTTTGGAAATAGTGCTTCACAAATAATCATTTTTCTATGCTCACCGCACAAAGATGATCTATACCAACTACATATTTCAAAAATTTCCACTTTTTCAAAAAATACCTCTCTGGAAAACTCACAGATGGTAGACAATACATCCAGCTAGCTGCCTACGGGTAGCATTTTACCAATCAGGCTCTGATTTTTTTGAAATAGTGTGCCGAAAATACTTATTTTTCTGTTCTCTTCGCACGTAGATGCAAGCCTCGTTGGATAAATGTACGACTCGTGCTGAAAAAATCATCATTTTGCAACTTGTTGCATAAATAACTATTCTCTAATGTTTTTGCTGCTGTGTTCCTATTGATATGGTATTTTCCCTATCCTTCATAATCGCATTTGATTTCAATGGGATACCGCTACATTAGGAACCAAATTTAAATGTTATCCCCGTAATAAGAACAGTGTGCCTTATGTTTGTACAAGCGATTTAATAAATATCGAAAACAAATTTGGATGGAAAACTACCGACTAACGTTTCGAAACACTTCATTCGGTGGTACGATCGAATTTTTTAAATAAATTTACACTATTACCACAATGATGGGCACACTTACTCTATATGAAGCCAAAGCAGTGCTAAATTTATTGACCATTTCAGTAAAAAAATAGCACTGGATTTAAATTCTCTTACAAATCCATACAACTCATAGATACATTATGCATCACATCCAAATAAACTCATCAGAGGCGGATCTGTAAAATTGTTACTGTTAGTTTTAAAATGCTCCCCTGCTATACGCCAGCAGAAGATGCTACCACGTTACCAGTCACGCAAACGATATTCACATGTTTGACTTTAAACCTGGCCGTGTTGTCGCTAGATGGCCAAGGATTTTTTTCCTGTAATCACTGCACCGCTCCTCCAAAAAAGACAACTCGTGCAAAATCTCGGGCGGAGGTCTATGCGGATATGGTGTTTTGGTGCTGCAGAAGATGCAGAAGCAAATTATTCTGACTATAGTTTGGCCAAGAAAAGCGCATCTATCTGCTACACAATAAAACTCAAAACATATCAATTATAACATCGGATGGTGTTCGTAATTTGAAACATAGATTCCATCGGATGAACGAGTTATTTTCGTGCATACGTGTCATGTATACAGATGTATACCAGGGATATCGTGCCGCAGTACCAAGAAAGCTTGCTTGCGCAATTCAGCGGTACGAAAATGTTGGTGTGGTGTGGGTAGAAATATTTTATTTTGCTAGCGCGATACAGCGGTACCGATGCACAGCATGGTGCCCTATCTGCAGTGGTGTACACTTGCGCAAGCAATTTGCTAGCGCTAGCAAAACTGCTAGCGCATTTAACCGCGATCATAAGATTAACACTGTTTCCTGCTGTTCCGTCTGTGACAATTACCTGCGTGGCGCTGATCATTGCTAGCTGGGGTCTTCAAATCCAAGGCGGTTTTGCGTCCATCCATATCCCCGCTCGCCGAAGCTGCTCCACAGCAGGAAAATTCGAAAATCAGGGATTGCATTAACCATCAATTTGTGTTCGTTTCACGATTTCCTTTTGCCTTCCGTGAATCGAAAGACGTATATGTTTATAAACAACGTATATGTTTACAAACAAAACAAAAAGCACTGTCAAGGAGATGTCATGTATGACAGTAAATCTAGTATCACACTTGCTCTGATCTGATACTGCAGATTTTTAGTATCACCCCTCACCTACACTGTGAATAGTCGTTAAGAAGTGAGCCATGGAAAAATCGCCAGTGTCCCTAAGGCAGCGTTTGCGCCCAAGTTTTTGAAAATCCGTGTTGGTTTACTGAAAAAAATTCATGAAATACGGATTTTGCAATTTTGTTCGTAGATTGATCTGATTTTCAAGCACAAGCCCCCACAAAAGTTTGGAGGCTAAGGTTTTGGCAACCCGAAAGGTCACAACCTGCACATTGGGAGTTAGCTGGGACCCTATGGAAACGATTGCTCCCAAGTATTTGAAAATCCGTGTTGGTTTACTGAAAAAAAATCATAAAATACGGATTTTGCAATTTTGTTCGTAGATTGATCTGATTTTCAAGCACAAGCCCCCACAAAAGTTTGGAGGCTAAGGTTTTGGCTAACTGAAAGGTCACAACCCGCATATTGGGAGTTAGCTGGGACCAGGCATTGCATTTATCATCTGAGCAAGAGATCATCTTGGCTTGTAGGAAAGATAATATCCCTAATCAGAGATGGCACTGAAATGATCTATCTCGTCATCTTAAGATGATCTGAGCTATCTTGACAGATCGAACAACACAAAAGTTGAATTTGAAAATTAAATTAGTTCTAGGAATATATTCATGAACGAACGTAGATTTGCGATCATTATAATTTGGATGTGGTGTGCATTCCATCGGGCTGTGGGATCTGTATACTGAAACTATGTACCGGTAGATGAATTCGTCTTTAAATAGCTTTTTAATTAGTGGATTGGGAACAAGTCGAATCTACTTTTTCAACGATATGGTTTTGCGGAAAGTGTCCAAAACAGGGTGGGTAGAACCAGATGGCGGGTTGGGTGTGGGAGTAACCTTACATACATTACTTTTATTCTAAGGAAAAGCATCTTTTCGATTATACCAGAATGTACATATGTAATCAAGATAAAATGATGTGAAATGTAACAAAATGTAAAATCCAGTCCAGATAGTTAATTGTACGTAGGTAGTGTCCGAGAACAAGTTTAAGTCTCCGAGTTTAAATATAGAAAAGTCAACGAGGGGGGAGGAGGGAGTCTCGATATTGCGAAAATTAAGTCAATTGCTTTTCGTGGCTCCTAGTAATAATTTGAATAGTTTTTTTAATGTCTTATTCTGTATTTAAAAATCAATCACAGGGTAGTAAATATGGTAGTATAATAAATCGGAATCTGCTGCTAGCGTTCTTCTGTGCGCTTCTTTATTTGACGCGCCTCGGTCTGGCCACACCGATAAGACAAGCTAGATTTTTGTATGCCCAGCCGCTTATGTAAACGCGGAGAAATTCTAAAAATTAAAATAAAGCAATTTAAATCACGTAATAGTTCATTAATTACGCTATATTTACTTACCGATTTATAAACATAAAATAATGAAAATCATAAATCTCTCTTAACAGCTAGAAACGTCGCATGTTCTGTAGAAACTGTCAGAGTTTCCGTGACCAACAGCCTTCCCGGTTTGCTAAGATAAAATTTCTAATCAGATGATCAGATGAGCATAAGATTGTTTTGAAAAATTTAATCCAAGAGCACTGGGATGATCTCGTATCAATCGATCATTATCCCGCTCAGAAGATGGAAAGATGAGATTAATTGTAATGCCTGGCTGGGACCCTAAGGCAGCGTTTGCGCCCAAGTATTTGAAAATCCGTGTTGGTTTACTGAAAAAAAATCATGAAATACGGATTTTGCAATTTTGTTCGTAGATTGATCTGATTTTCAAGCACAAGCCCCCACAAAAGTTTGGAGGCTAAGGTTTTGGCAAACCGAAAGGTCAAAACCCGCATATTGGGAGTTGGCTGGGACCCTTAGGAAGCGATTGCTCCTAAGTATTTGAAAATCCGTGTTGGTTTACTGAAAAAATTTCATGAAATACGGATTTTGCAATTTTGTTCGTAGATTGATCTGATTTTCAAGCACAAGCCCCCACAAAAGTTTGGAGGCTAAGGTTTTGGCTAACTGAAAGGTCACAACCCGCATATTGGGAGTTAGCTGGGACCCTAAGGCAGCGTTTGCGCCCAAGTTTTTGAAAATCCGTGTTGGTTTACTGAAAAAAATTCATGAAATACGGATTTTGCAATTTTGTTCGTAGATTGATCTGATTTTCAAGCACAAACCCCCACAAAAGTTTGGAGGCTAAGGTTTTGGCAAACCGAAAGGCTACAACCCGCATATTGGGAGTTAGCTGGGACCCTAAGGAAACGATTGCTCCCAAGTATTTGAAAATCCGTGTTGGTTTACTGAAAAAATTTCATGAAATACGGATTTTGCAATTCTGTTCTTAGATTTATCTGATTTTCAAGCACAAGCCCCCACAAAAGTTTGGAGGCTAAGGTTTTGGCAAACCGAAAGGTCACAACCCGCATATTGGGAGTTAGCTGGGACCCTAAGGAAACGATTGCTCCCAAGTATTTGAAAATCCGTGTTGGTTTACTGAAAAAATTTCATGAAATACGGATTTTGCAATTTTGTTCGTAGATTGATCTGATTTTCAAGCACAAGCCCCCACAAAAGTTTGGAGGCTAAGGTTTTGGCAAACCGAAAGGTCACAACCCGCATATTGGGAGTTAGCTGGGACCCTAAGGAAACGATTGCTCCCAAGTATTTGAAAATCCGTGTTGGTTTACTGAAAAAATTTCATGAAATACGGATTTTGCAATTTTGTTCGTAGATTGATCTGATTTTCAAGCACAAGCCCCCACAAAAGTTTGGAGGCTAAGGTTTTGGCTAACCGAAAGGTCACAACCCGTATATTGGGAGTTGGCTGGGACTCTAAGGAAGCGATTGCTCCTAAGTATTTGAAAATCCGTGTTGGTTTACTGAAAAAATTTCATGAAATACGGATTTTGCAATTTTGTTCGTAGATTGATCTGATTTTCAAGCACAAACCCCCACAAAAGTTTGCAGGCTAAGGTTTTGGCAAACCGAAAGGTCACAACCCGCATATTGGGAGTTAGCTGGGATCCTAAGGAAACGATTGCTCCCAAGTATTTGAAAATCCGTGTTGGTTTACTGAAAAAATTTCATGAAATACGGATTTTGCAATTTTGTTCGTAGATTGATCTGATTTTCAAGCACAAACCCCCACAAAAGTTTGGAGGCTAAGGTTTTTGCAAACCGAAAGGCTACAACCCGCATATTGGGAGTTAGCTGGGACCCTAAGGAAGCGTTTGCGCCCAAGTATTTTAAAATCCGTGTTGGTTTACTAAAAAGATTTCATGAAATACGGATTTTGCAATTTTGTTCGTAGATTGATCTGATTTTCAAGCACAAGCCCTCACAAAAGTTTGGAGGCTAAGGTTTTGGCAAACCAAAAGGTCACAACCTGCATATTGGGAGTTAGCTGGGACCCTAAGGAAACGATTGCTCCCAAGTATTTGAAAATCCGTGTTGGTTTTCTGAAAAAATTTCATGAAATACGGATTTTGCAATTTTGTTCGTAGATTTATCTGATTTTCAAGCACAAGCCCCCACAAAAGTTTGGAGGCTAAGGTTTTGGCAAACCGAAAGGTCACAACCCGCATATTGGGAGTTAGCTGGGACCCTAAGGAAGCGTTTGCGCCCAAGTATTTTAAAATCCGTGTTGGTTTACTAAAAAAATTTCATGAAATACGGATTTTGCAATTTTGTTCGTAGATTGATCTGATTTTCAAGCACAAGCCCCCACAAAAGTTTGGAGGCTAAGGTTTTGGCAAACCGAAAGGTCACAACCCGCATATTGGAAGTTAGCTCGGACCCTAAGGAAGCGTTTGCGCCCAAGTATTTTAAAATCCGTGTTGGTTTACTGATAAAATTTCATGAAATACGGATTTTGCAATTTTGTTCAAGCCCCCACAAAAGTTTGGAGGCTAAGGTTTTGGCTAACTGAAAGGTCACAACCCGCATATTGGGAGTTAGCTGGCACCCTAAGGAAGCGTTTGCGCCCAAGTATTTGAAAATCCGTGTAGGTTTACTAAAAAAAAATCATGAAATACGGATTTTGCAATTCTGTTCGTAGATTGATCTGATTTTCAAGCACAAGCCACCACAAAAGTTTGGAGGCTAAGGTTTTGGCTAACTGAAAGGTCACAACCCGCATATTGGGAGTTAGCTGGGACCCTAAGGAAGCGTTTGCGCCCAAGTATTTGAAAATCCGTGTTGGTTTACTGAAAAAAATTCATGAAATACGGATTTTGCAATTTTGTTCAAGCCCCCACAAAAGTTTGGAGGCTAAGGTTTTGGCTAACTGAAAGGTCACAACCCGCATATTGGGAGTTAGCTGGCACCCTAAGGAAGCGTTTGCGCCCAAGTATTTGAAAATCCGTGTTGGTTTACTGAAAAAATTTCATGAAATACGGATTTTGCAATTTTGTTCGTAGATTGATCTGATTTTCAAGCACAAACCCCCACAAAAGTTTGGAGGCTAAGGTTTTGGCAAACCGAAAGGTCACAACCCGCATATTGGGAGTTAGCTGGGACCCTAAGGAAACGATTGCTCCCAAGTATTTGAAAATCCGTGTTGGTTTACTGAAAAAATTTCATGAAATACGGATTTTGCAATTTTGTTCGTAGATTGATCTGATTTTCAAGCACAAACCCCCACAAAAGTTTGGAGGCTAAGGTTTTGGCAAACCGAAAGGTCGCAACCCGCATATTGGGAGTTAGCTGGGACCCTAAGGAAACGATTGCTCCCAAGTATTTGGAAATCCGTGTAGGTTTACTAAAAAAAAATCATGAAATACGGATTTTGCAATTTTGTTCGTAGATTAATCTGATTTTCAAGCACAAGCCCCCACAAAAGTTTGGAGGCTAAGGTTTTGGCAAACCGAAAGGTCACAACCAGCATATTGGGAGTTAGCTAGGACCCTTAGGAAGCGATTGCTCCTAAGTATTTGAAAATCCGTGGTGGTTTACTGAAAAAAAATCATGAAATACGGATTTAGCAATTTTGTTCTTAGATTTATCTGATTTTCAAGCACAAGCCCCCACAAAAGTTTGGAGGCTAAGGTTTTGGCTAACTGAAAGGTCACAACCCGCATATTGGGAGTTAGCTGGGACCCTAAGGCAGCGTTTGCGCCCAAGTTTTTGAAAATCCGTGTTGGTTTACTGAAAAAAATTCATGAAATACGGATTTTGCAATTTTGTTCGTAGATTGATCTGATTTTCAAGCACAAGCCACCACAAAAGTTTGGAGGCTAAGGTTTTGGCCAACCGAAAGGTCACAACCCGCATATTGGGAGTTAGCTGGGACCCTAAGGAAGCGATTGCTCCCAAGTATTTGAAAATCCGTGTTGGTTTACTGAAAAAAAATCATAAAATACGGATTTTGCAATTTTGTTCGTAGATTGATCTGATTTTCAAGCACAAGCCCCCACAAAAGTTTGGAGGCTAAGGTTTTGGCAACCCGAAAGGTCACAACCTGCACATTGTGAGTTAGCTGGGACCCTATGGAAACGATTGCTCCCAAGTATTTGAAAATCCGTGTTGGTTTACTGAAAAAAAATCATAAAATACGGATTTTGCAATTTTGTTCGTAGATTGATCTGATTTTCAAGCACAAGCCCCCACAAAAGTTTGGAGGCTAAGGTTTTGGCTAACTGAAAGGTCACAACCCGCATATTGGGAGTTAGCTGGGACCCTAAGGAAGCGATTGCTCCTAAGTATTTGAAAATCCGTGTTGGTTTACTGAAAAAAAATCATAAAATACGGATTTTGCAATTTTGTTCGTAGATTGATCTGATTTTCAAGCACAAGCCCCCACAAAAGTTTGGAGGCTAAGGTTTTGGCAAACCGAAAGGTCACAACCCGCATATTGGGAGTAAGCTGGGACCCTTAGGAAGCGTTTGCGCCTAAGTATTTGAAAATCCGTGTTGGTTTACTGAAAAAAAATCATAAAATACGGATTTTGCAATTTTGTTCGTAGATTGATCTGATTTTCAAGCACAAGCCCCCACAAAAGTTTGGAGGCTAAGGTTTTGGCTAACTGAAAGGTCACAACCCGCATATTGGGAGTTAGCTGGGACCCTAAGGCAGCGTTTGCGCCCAAGTTTTTGAAAATCCGTGTTGGTTTACTGAAAAAAATTCATGAAATACGGATTTTGCAATTTTGTTCGTAGATTGATCTGATTTTCAAGCACAAACCCCCACAAAAGTTTGGAGGCTAAGGTTTTGGCAAACCGAAAGGTCACAACCCGCATATTGGGAGTTAGCTGGGACCCTAAGGAAACGATTGCTCCCAAGTATTTGAAAATCCGTGTTGGTTTACTGAAAAAAATTTCATGAAATACGGATTTTGCAATTTTGTTCGTAGATTGATCTGATTTTCAAGCACAAGCCCCCACAAAAGTTTGGAGGCTAAGGTTTTGGCTAACTGAAAGGTCACAACCCGCATATTGGGAGTTAGCTGGGACCCTAAGGAAGCGATTGCTCCCAAGTATTTGAAAATCCGTGTTGGTTTACTGAAAAAAAATCATAAAATACGGATTTTGCAATTTTGTTCGTAGATTGATCTGATTTTCAAGCACAAGCTCCCACAAAAGTTTGGAGGCTAAGGTTTTGGCAAACCGAAAGGTCACAACCAGCATATTGGGAGTTAGCTAGGACCCTTAGGAAGCGATTGCTCCTAAGTATTTGAAAATCCGTGGTGGTTTACTGAAAAAAAATCATGAAATACGGATTTAGCAATTTTGTTCTTAGATTTATCTGATTTTCAAGCACAAGCCCCCACAAAAGTTTGGAGGCTAAGGTTTTGGCTAACTGAAAGGTCACAACCCGCATATTGGGAGTTAGCTGGGACCCTAAGGCAGCGTTTGCGCCCAAGTTTTTGAAAATCCGTGTTGGTTTACTGAAAAAAATTCATGAAATACGGATTTTGCAATTTTGTTCGTAGATTGATCTGATTTTCAAGCACAAGCCACCACAAAAGTTTGGAGGCTAAGGTTTTGGCCAACCGAAAGGTCACAACCCGCATATTGGGAGTTAGCTGGGACCCTAAGGAAGCGATTGCTCCCAAGTATTTGAAAATCCGTGTTGGTTTACTGAAAAAAAATCATAAAATACGGATTTTGCAATTTTGTTCGTAGATTGATCTGATTTTCAAGCACAAGCCCCCACAAAAGTTTGGAGGCTAAGGTTTTGGCAACCCGAAAGGTCACAACCTGCACATTGTGAGTTAGCTGGGACCCTATGGAAACGATTGCTCCCAAGTATTTGAAAATCCGTGTTGGTTTACTGAAAAAAAATCATAAAATACGGATTTTGCAATTTTGTTCGTAGATTGATCTGATTTTCAAGCACAAACCCCCACAAAAGTTTGGAGGCTAAGGTTTTGGCTAACTGAAAGGTCACAACCCGCATATTGGGAGTTAGCTGGGACCCTAAGGAAGCGATTGCTCCTAAGTATTTGAAAATCCGTGTTGGTTTACTGAAAAAAATTTCATGAAATACGGATTTTGCAATTTTGTTCGTAGATTGATCTGATTTTCAAGCACAAACCCCCACAAAAGTTTGGAGGCTAAGGTTTTGGCAAACCGAAAGGTCACAACCCGCATATTGGGAGTTAGCTGGGACCCTAAGGAAACGATTGCTCCCAAGTATTTGAAAATCCGTGTTGGTTTACTGAAAAAAAATCATAAAATACGGATTTTGCAATTTTGTTCGTAGATTGATCTGATTTTCAAGCACAAGCCCCCACAAAAGTTTGGAGGCTAAGGTTTTGGCTAACTGAAAGGTCACAACCCGCATATTGGGAGTTAGCTGGGACCCTAAGGCAGCGTTTGCGCCCAAGTTTTTGAAAATCCGTGTTGGTTTACTGAAAAAAATTCATGAAATACGGATTTTGCAATTTTGTTCGTAGATTGATCTGATTTTCAAGCACAAACCCCCACAAAAGTTTGGAGGCTAAGGTTTTGGCAAACCGAAAGGTCACAACCCGCATATTGGGAGTTAGCTGGGACCCTAAGGAAACGATTGCTCCCAAGTATTTGAAAATCCGTGTTGGTTTACTGAAAAAAATTTCATGAAATACGGATTTTGCAATTTTGTTCGTAGATTGATCTGATTTTCAAGCACAAGCCCCCACAAAAGTTTGGAGGCTAAGGTTTTGGCTAACTGAAAGGTCACAACCCGCATATTGGGAGTTAGCTGGGACCCTAAGGAAGCGATTGCTCCTAAGTATTTGAAAATCCGTGTTGGTTTACTGAAAAAAAATTCATGAAATACGGATTTTGCAATTTTGTTCGTAGATTGATCTGATTTTCAAGCACAAACCCCCACAAAAGTTTGGAGGCTAAGGTTTTGGCAAACCGAAAGGTCACAACCCGCATATTGGGAGTTAGCTGGGACCCTAAGGAAACGATTGCTCCCAAGTATTTGAAAATCCGTGTTGGTTTACTGAAAAATAATCATAAAATACGGATTTTGCAATTTTGTTCGTAGATTGATCTGATTTTCAAGCACAAGCCCCCACAAAAGTTTGGAGGCTAAGGTTTTGGCTAACTGAAAGGTCACAACCCGCATATTGGGAGTTAGCTGGGACCCTAAGGCAGCGTTTGCGCCCAAGTTTTTGAAAATCCGTGTTGGTTTACTGAAAAAAATTCATGAAATACGGATTTTGCAATTTTGTTCGTAGATTGATCTGATTTTCAAGCACAAACCCCCACAAAAGTTTGGAGGCTAAGGTTTTGGCAAACCGAAAGGTCACAACCCGCATATTGGGAGTTAGCTGGGACCCTAAGGAAACGATTGCTCCCAAGTATTTGAAAATCCGTGTTGGTTTACTGAAAAAAATTTCATGAAATACGGATTTTGCAATTTTGTTCGTAGATTGATCTGATTTTCAAGCACAAGCCCCCACAAAAGTTTGGAGGCTAAGGTTTTGGCTAACTGAAAGGTCACAACCCGCATATTGGGAGTTAGCTGGGACCCTAAGGAAGCGATTGCTCCTAAGTATTTGAAAATCCGTGTTGGTTTACTGAAAAAAATTTCATGAAATACGGATTTTGCAATTTTGTTCGTAGATTGATCTGATTTTCAAGCACAAACCCCCACAAAAGTTTGGAGGCTAAGGTTTTGGCAAACCGAAAGGTCACAACCCGCATATTGGGAGTTAGCTGGGACCCTAAGGAAACGATTGCTCCCAAGTATTTGAAAATCCGTGTTGGTTTACTGAAAAAAATTTCATGAAATACGGATTTTGCAATTTTGTTCGTAGATTGATCTGATTTTCAAGCACAAGCCCCCACAAAAGTTTGGAGGCTAAGGTTTTGGCTAACTGAAAGGTCACAACCCGCATATTGGGAGTTAGCTGGGACCCTAAGGAAGCGATTGCTCCTAAGTATTTGAAAATCCGTGTTGGTTTACTGAAAAAAAATTCATGAAATACGGATTTTGCAATTTTGTTCGTAGATTGATCTGATTTTCAAGCACAAACCCCCACAAAAGTTTGGAGGCTAAGGTTTTGGCAAACCGAAAGGTCACAACCCGCATATTGGGAGTTAGCTGGGACCCTAAGGAAACGATTGCTCCTAAGTATTTGAAAATCAGTGTTGGTTTACTGAAAAAATTTCATGAAATACGGATTTTGCAATTTTGTTCGTAGATTGATCTGATGTTCAAGCACAAACCCCCACAAAAGATTGGAGGCTAAGGTTTTGGCAAACCGAAAGGCTACAACCCGCATATTGGGAGTTAGCTGGGACCCTAAGGAAACGATTGCTCCCAAGTATTTGAAAATCCGTGTTTCAATTCGATGGTTTCAATCGCTTCCTTAGGGTCCCAGCTATCTCCCAATATGCGGGTTGTGACCTTTCAGTTAGCCAAAACCTTAACCTCCAAACTTTTGTGGGGGTTTGTGCTTGAAAATCTGATAAATCTATGAACAAAATTGTAAAATCCGTATTTCATGATTTTTTTCAGTAAACCAACACGGATTTTTAAATACTTGGGCGCAAACGCTTCCTTAGGGTCCCAGCTAACTCCCAATATGCGGATTGTGACCTTTCGATTTGCCAAAACCTTAGCCTCCAAACTTTTGTGGAGGATTGTGCTTGAAAATCAGATAAATCTAAGAAAACATAATTGCAAAATCCGTATTTCATGAAATTTTTTTAGTAAACCAACACGGATTTTCAAATACTTGGGAGCAATCCCTTCCATAGGGTCCCAGCTAACTCCCAATATGCGGGTTGCGACCTTTCGGTTTGCCAAAACCTTAGCCTCCAAACTTTTGTGGGGGCTTGTGCTTGAAAATCAGATAAATCTACGAACAAAATTGCAAAATCCGTATTTCATGAAATTTTTTTAGTAAACCAACACGGATTTTCAAATACTTGGGAGCAATCGTTTCCTTAGGGTCCCAGCTAACTCCCAATATGCAGGTTGTGACCTTTTGGTTTGCCAAAACCTTAGCCTCCAAACTTTTGTGGGGGCTTGTGCTTGAAAATCAGATCAATCTACGAACAAAATTGCAAAATCCGTATTTGATTGAAAATTTTTAGTAAACCAACACGGATTTTCAATTTGTCAGTCTCAATCGCTTCCTTAGGGTCCCAGCTAACTCCCAATATGCGGGTTGTGACGTTTCAGTTAGCCAAAACCTTAGCCTCCAAACTTTTGTGGAGGCTTGTGCTTGAAAATCAGATCAATCTACGAACAAAATTGCAAAATCCGTATTTCATGAAATTTTTTTAGTAAACCTACACGGATTTTCAAATTCTTGGGAGCAATCGTTTCCTTAGGGTCCCAGCTAACTCCCAATATGCGGGTTGCGACCTTTCGGTTTGCCAAAACCTTAGCCTCCAAACTTTTGTGGGGGCTTGTGCTTGAAAATCAGATAAATCTAAGAACAAAATTACAAAATCCGTATTTCATGAAATTTTTTCAGTAAACCAACACGGATTTTCAAATACTTAAGAGCAATCGCTTCCTTAGGGTCCCAGCCAACTCCCAATATGCGGGTTGTGACCTTTCGGTTTGCCAAAACCTTAGCCTCCAAACTTTTGTGGGGGCTTGTGCTTGAAAATCAGATAAATCTAAGAACAGAATTGCAAAATCCGTATTTCTTGAAATTTTTTTAGTAAACCTACACGGATTTTCAAATACTTGGGAGCAATCGTTTCCTTAGGGTCCCAGCTAACTTCCAATATGCGGGTTGCGACCTTTCGGTTTGCCAAAACCTTAGCCTCCAAACTTTTGTGGGGGCTTGTGCTTGAAAATCAGATAAATCTACGAACAAAATTGCAAAATCCGTATTTCATGAAATTTTTTTAGTAAACCAACACGGATTTTCAAATACTTGGGAGAAATCGTTTCCTTAGGGTCCCAGCTAACTCCCAATATGCGGGTTGCGACCTTTCGGTTTGCCAAAACCTTAGCCTCCAAACTTTTGTGGGGGCTTGTGCTTGAAAATCAGATAAATCTAAGAACAGAATTGCAAAATCCGTATTACATGAATTTTTTTTAGTAAACCTACACGGATTTTCAAATACTTGGGCGCAAACGCTTCCTTAGGGTCCCAGCTAACTCCCAATATGCGGGTTGTGACCTTTCAGTTAGCCAAAACCTTAGCCTCCAAACTTTTGTGGAGGCTTGTGCTTGAAAATCAGATCAATCTACGAACAAAATTGCAAAATCCGTATTTAATGAAATTTTTTCAGTAAGCCAACACGGATTTTCAAATACGTAGGAGCAATCGCTTCCTTAGGAACCCAGCCAACTCCCAATATGCGGGTTGTGACCTTTCGGTTTGCCAAAACCTTAGCCTCCAAACTTTTGTGGGGGCTTGTACTTGAAAATCAGATAAATCTAAGAAAACAGAATTACAAAATCCGTATCTCATGATTTTTTTTTCAGTAAACCAACACGGATTTTCAAATACTTGGGAGCAATCGCTTCCTTAGGGTCCCAGCTAACTCACAATATGCGGGTTGTGACCTTTCAGTTAGCCAAAACCTTAGCCTCCAAACTTTTGTGGGGGCTTGTGCTTGAAAATCAGATCAATCTACGAACAAAATTGCAAAATCCGTATTTCATGAAATTTTTTCAGTAAACCAACACGGATTTTCAAATACTTAGGAGCAATCGCTTCCTTAGGGTCCCAGCTAACTCCCAATATGCGGGTTGTGACGTTTCAGTTAGCCAAAACCTTAGCCTCCAAACTTTTGTGGAGGCTTGTGCTTGAAAATCAGATCAATCTACGAACAAAATTGCAAAATCCGTATTTCATGAATTTTTTTTAGTAAACCTACACGGATTTTCAAATTCTTGGGAGCAATCGTTTTCTTAGGGTCCCAGCTAACTCCCAATATGCGGGTTGCGACCTTTCGGTTTGCCAAAACCTTAGCCTCCAAACTTTTGTGGGGGCTTGTGCTTGAAAATCAGATAAATCTAAGAACAAAATTGCAAAATCCGTATTTCATGAAATTTTTTTAGTAAACCAACACGGATTTTCAAATACTTAGGAGCAATCGCTTCCTTAGGGTCCCAGCCAACTCCCAATATGCGGGTTGTGACCTTTCGGTTTGCCAAAACCTTAGCCTCCAAACTTTTGTGGGGGCTTGTGCTTGAAAATCAGATAAATCTAAGAACAAAATTGCAAAATCCGTATTTCATGATTTTTTTTTAGTAAACCTACACGGATTTTCAAATTCTTGAGAGCAATCGTTTCCTTAGGGTCCCAGCTAACTCCCAATATGCGGGTTGCGACCTTTCGGTTTGCCAAAACCTTAGCCTCCAAACTTTTGTGGGGGCTTGTGCTTGAAAATCAGATCAATCTACGAACAAAATTGCAAAATCCGTATTTCATGAAATTTTTTCAGTAAACCAACACGGATTTTCAAATACTTAGGAGCAATCGCTTCCTTAGGGTCCCAGCTAACTCCCAATATGCGGGTTGTGACGTTTCAGTTAGCCAAAACCTTAGCCTCCAAACTTTTGTGGAGGCTTGTGCTTGAAAATCAGATAAATCTAAGAACAGAATTGCAAAATCCGTATTACATGATTTTTTTTTAGTAAACCAACACGGATTTTCAAATACTTGGGAGCAATCCCTTCCATAGGGTCCCAGCTAACTCCCAATATGCGGGTTGCGACCTTTCGGTTTGCCAAAACCTTAGCCTCCAAACTTTTGTGGGGGCTTGTGCTTGAAAATCAGATCAATCTACGAACAAAATTGCAAAATCCGTATTTCATGTAATTTTTTTAGTAAACCAACACGGATTTTCAAATACTTGGGAGCAATCGTTTCCTTAGGGTCCCAGCTAACTCCCAATATGCGGGTTGCGACCTTTCGGTTTGCCAAAACCTTAGCCTCCAAACTTTTGTGGGGGCTTGTGCTTGAAAATCAGATAAATCTACGAACAAAATTGCAAAATCCGTATTTCATGTAATTTTTTTAGTAAACCTACACGGATTTTCAAATTCTTGGGAGCAATCGTTTTCTTAGGGTCCCAGTAAACTCCCAATATGCGGGTTGCGACCTTTCGGTTTGCCAAAACCTTAGCCTCCAAACTTTCGTGGGGGCTTGTGCTTGAAAATCAGATAAATCTAAGAACAAAATTGCAAAATCCGTATTTCATGATTTTTTTTTAGTAAACCAACACGGATTTTCAAATACTTAGGAGCAATCGCTTCCTTAGGGTCCCAGCCAACTCCCAATATGCGGGTTGTGACCTTTCGGTTTGCCAAAACCTTAGCCTCCAAACTTTTGTGGGGGCTTGTGCTTGAAAATCAGATAAATCTAAGAACAAAATTGCAAAATCCGTATTTCATGATTTTTTTTTAGTAAACCTACACGGATTTTCAAATTCTTGAGAGCAATCGTTTCCTTAGGGTCCCAGCTAACTCCCAATATGCGGGTTGCGACCTTTCGGTTTGCCAAAACCTTAGCCTCCAAACTTTTGTGGGGGCTTGTGCTTGAAAATCAGATCAATCTACGAACAAAATTGCAAAATCCGTATTTCATGAAATTTTTTTAGTAAACCAACACGGATTTTCAAATACTTGGGAGCAATCCCTTCCATAGGGTCCCAGCTAACTCCCAATATGCGGGTTGCGACCTTTCGGTTTGCCAAAACCTTAGCCTCCAAACTTTTGTGGGGGCTTGTGCTTGAAAATCAGATCAATCTACGAACAAAATTGCAAAATCCGTATTTCATGTAATTTTTTTAGTAAACCAACACGGATTTTCAAATACTTGGGAGCAATCGTTTCCTTAGGGTCCCAGCTAACTCCCAATATGCGGGTTGCGACCTTTCGGTTTGCCAAAACCTTAGCCTCCAAACTTTTGTGGGGGCTTGTGCTTGAAAATCAGATAAATCTAAGAACAGAATTGCAAAATCCGTATTACATGATTTTTTTTTAGTAAACCTACACGGATTTTCAAATACTTGGGCGCAAACGCTTCCTTAGGGTCCCAGCTAACTCCCAATATGCGGGTTGTGACCTTTCAGTTAGCCAAAACCTTAGCCTCCAAACTTTTGTGGAGGCTTGTGCTTGAAAATCAGATCAATCTACAAACAAAATTGCAAAATCCGTATTTCATGAAATTTTTCAGTAAGCCAACACGGATTTTCAAATACGTAGAAGCAATCGCTTCCTTAGGGTCCCAGCCAACTCCCAATATGCGGGTTGTGACCTTTCGGTTTGCCAAAACCTTAGCCTCCAAACTTTTGTGGGGGCTTGTGCTTGAAAATCAGATCAATCTACGAACAAAATTGCAAAATCCGTATTTCATGAAATTTTTTCAGTAAACCAACACGGATTTTCAAATACTTAGGAACAATCGCTTCCTTAGGGTCCCAGCTAACTCCCAATATGCGGGTTGCGACCTTTCGGTTTGCCAAAACCTTAGCCTCTAAACTTTTGTGGGGGCTTGTGCTTGAAAATCAGATCAATCTACGAACAAAATTGCAAAATCCGTATTTCATGAAACTTTTTTAGTAAACCTACACGGATTTTCAAATTCTTGGGAGCAATCGTTTTCTTAGGGTCCCAGCTAACTCCCAATATGCGGGTTGCGACCTTTCGGTTTGCCAAAACCTTAGCCTCCAAACTTTCGTGGGGGCTTGTGCTTGAAAATCAGATAAATCTAAGAAAACAGAATTGCAAAATCCGTATTTCATGATTTTTTTTTCAGTAAACCAACACGGATTTTCAAATACTTGGGAGCAATCGCTTCCTTAGGGTCCCAGCTAACTCCCAATATGCGGGTTGTGACCTTTCGGTTTGCCAAAACCTTAGCCTCCAAACTTTTGTGGGGGCTTGTGCTTGAAAATCAGATAAATCTAAGAACAGAATTGCAAAATCCGTATTTCTTGAAATTTTTTTAGTAAACCTACACGGATTTTCAAATACTTGGGCGCAAACGCTTCCTTAGGGTCCCAGCTAACTTCCAATATGCGGGTTGTGACCTTTCAGTTAGCCAAAACCTTAGCCTCCAAACTTTTGTGGGGGCTTGTGCTTGAAAATCAGATCAATCTACGAACAAAATTGCAAAATCCGTATTTCATGAAATTTTTTTAGTAAACCAACACGGATTTTCAAATACTTGGGAGAAATCGTTTCCTTAGGGTCCCAGCTAACTCCCAATATGCGGGTTGCGACCTTTCGGTTTGCCAAAACCTTAGCCTCCAAACTTTTGTGGGGGCTTGTGCTTGAAAATCAGATAAATCTAAGAACAGAATTGCAAAATCCGTATTACATGATTTTTTTTTAGTAAACCTACACGGATTTTCAAATACTTGGGCGCAAACGCTTCCTTAGGGTCCCAGCTAACTCCCAATATGCGGGTTGTGACCTTTCAGTTAGCCAAAACCTTAGCCTCCAAACTTTTGTGGAGGCTTGTGCTTGAAAATCAGATCAATCTACGAACAAAATTGCAAAATCCGTATTTAATGAAATTTTTTCAGTAAGCCAACACGGATTTTCAAATACGTAGGAGCAATCGCTTCCTTAGGGTCCCAGCCAACTCCCAATATGCGGGTTGTGACCTTTCGGTTTGCCAAAACCTTAGCCTCCAAACTTTTGTGGGGGCTTGTGCTTGAAAATCAGATAAATCTAAGAACAGAATTGCAAAATCCGTATTACATGATTTTTTTTTAGTAAACCTACACGGATTTTCAAATACTTGGGCGCAAACGCTTCCTTAGGGTCCCAGCTAACTCCCAATATGCGGGTTGTGACCTTTCAGTTAGCCAAAACCTTAGCCTCCAAACTTTTGTGGAGGCTTGTGCTTGAAAATCAGATCAATCTACGAACAAAATTGCAAAATCCGTATTTAATGAAATTTTTTCAGTAAGCCAACACGGATTTTCAAATACGTAGGAGCAATCGCTTCCTTAGGGTCCCAGCCAACTCCCAATATGCGGGTTGTGACCTTTCGGTTTGCCAAAACCTTAGCCTCCAAACTTTTGTGGGGGCTTGTGCTTGAAAATCAGATCAATCTACGAACAAAATTGCAAAATCCGTATTTCATGAAATTTTTTTAGTAAACCTACACGGATTTTCAAATTCTTGGGAGCAATCGTTTCCTTAGGGTCCCAGCTAACTCCCAATATGCGGGTTGCGACCTTTCGGTTTGCCAAAACCTTAGCCTCCAAACTTTTGTGGGGGCTTGTGCTTGAAAATCAGATCAATCTACGAACAAAATTGCAAAATCCGTATTTCATGAATTTTTTTTAGTAAACCAACACGGATTTTCAAATACTTAGGAGCAATCGCTTCCTTAGGGTCCCAGCCAACTCCCAATATGCGGGTTGTGACCTTTCGGTTTGCCAAAACCTTAGCCTCCAAACTTTTGTGGGGGCTTGTGCTTGAAAATCAGATAAATCTAAGAACAAAATTGCAAAATCCGTATTTCATGATTTTTTTTTAGTAAACCTACACGGATTTTCAAATTCTTGAGAGCAATCGTTTCCTTAGGGTCCCAGCTAACTCCCAATATGCGGGTTGCGACCTTTCGGTTTGCCAAAACCTTAGCCTCCAAACTTTTGTGGGGGCTTGTGCTTGAAAATCAGATCAATCTACGAACAAAATTGCAAAATCCGTATTTCATGAAATTTTTTTAGTAAACCAACACGGATTTTCAAATACTTGGGAGCAATCCCTTCCATAGGGTCCCAGCTAACTCCCAATATGCGGGTTGCGACCTTTCGGTTTGCCAAAACCTTAGCCTCCAAACTTTTGTGGGGGCTTGTGCTTGAAAATCAGATCAATCTACGAACAAAATTGCAAAATCCGTATTTCATGTAATTTTTTTAGTAAACCAACACGGATTTTCAAATACTTGGGAGCAATCGTTTCCTTAGGGTCCCAGCTAACTCCCAATATGCGGGTTGCGACCTTTCGGTTTGCCAAAACCTTAGCCTCCAAACTTTTGTGGGGGCTTGTGCTTGAAAATCAGATAAATCTAAGAACAGAATTGCAAAATCCGTATTACATGATTTTTTTTTAGTAAACCTACACGGATTTTCAAATACTTGGGCGCAAACGCTTCCTTAGGGTCCCAGCTAACTCCCAATATGCGGGTTGTGACCTTTCAGTTAGCCAAAACCTTAGCCTCCAAACTTTTGTGGAGGCTTGTGCTTGAAAATCAGATCAATCTACGAACAAAATTGCAAAATCCGTATTTCATGAAATTTTTCAGTAAGCCAACACGGATTTTCAAATACGTAGAAGCAATCGCTTCCTTAGGGTCCCAGCCAACTCCCAATATGCGGGTTGTGACCTTTCGGTTTGCCAAAACCTTAGCCTCCAAACTTTTGTGGGGGCTTGTGCTTGAAAATCAGATCAATCTACGAACAAAATTGCAAAATCCGTATTTCATGAAATTTTTTCAGTAAACCAACACGGATTTTCAAATACTTAGGAACAATCGCTTCCTTAGGGTCCCAGCTAACTCCCAATATGCGGGTTGCGACCTTTCGGTTTGCCAAAACCTTAGCCTCTAAACTTTTGTGGGGGCTTGTGCTTGAAAATCAGATCAATCTACGAACAAAATTGCAAAATCCGTATTTCATGAAACTTTTTTAGTAAACCTACACGGATTTTCAAATTCTTGGGAGCAATCGTTTTCTTAGGGTCCCAGCTAACTCCCAATATGCGGGTTGCGACCTTTCGGTTTGCCAAAACCTTAGCCTCCAAACTTTCGTGGGGGCTTGTACTTGAAAATCAGATAAATCTAAGAAAACAGAATTGCAAAATCCGTATTTCATGATTTTTTTTTCAGTAAACCAACACGGATTTTCAAATACTTGGGAGCAATCGCTTCCTTAGGGTCCCAGCTAACTCCCAATATGCGGGTTGTGACCTTTCGGTTTGCCAAAACCTTAGCCTCCAAACTTTTGTGGGGGCTTGTGCTTGAAAATCAGATAAATCTAAGAACAGAATTGCAAAATCCGTATTTCTTGAAATTTTTTTAGTAAACCTACACGGATTTTCAAATACTTGGGCGCAAACGCTTCCTTAGGGTCCCAGCTAACTTCCAATATGCGGGTTGTGACCTTTCAGTTAGCCAAAACCTTAGCCTCCAAACTTTTGTGAAGGCTTGTGCTTGAAAATCAGATCAATCTACGAACAAAATTGCAAAATCCGTATTTCATGAAATTTTTTTAGTAAACCAACACGGATTTTCAAATACTTGGGAGAAATCGTTTCCTTAGGGTCCCAGCTAACTCCCAATATGCGGGTTGCGACCTTTCGGTTTGCCAAAACCTTAGCCTCCAAACTTTTGTGGGGGCTTGTGCTTGAAAATCAGATCAATCTACGAACAAAATTGCAAAATCCGTATTTCATGAAATTTTTTTAGTAAACCAACACGGATTTTCAAATACTTGGGAGAAATCGTTTCCTTAGGGTCCCAGCTAACTCCCAATATGCGGGTTGCGACCTTTCGGTTTGCCAAAACCTTAGCCTCCAAACTTTTGTGGGGGCTTGTGCTTGAAAATCAGATAAATCTAAGAACAGAATTGCAAAATCCGTATTACATGATTTTTTTTTAGTAAACCTACACGGATTTTCAAATACTTGGGCGCAAACGCTTCCTTAGGGTCCCAGCTAACTCCCAATATGCGGGTTGTGACCTTTCAGTTAGCCAAAACCTTAGCCTCCAAACTTTTGTGGAGGCTTGTGCTTGAAAATCAGATCAATCTACGAACAAAATTGCAAAATCCGTATTTAATGAAATTTTTTCAGTAAGCCAACACGGATTTTCAAATACGTAGGAGCAATCGCTTCCTTAGGGTCCCAGCCAACTCCCAATATGCGGGTTGTGACCTTTCGGTTTGCCAAAACCTTAGCCTCCAAACTTTTGTGGGGGCTTGTACTTGAAAATCAGATAAATCTAAGAAAACAGAATTACAAAATCCGTATCTCATGATTTTTTTTTCAGTAAACCAACACGGATTTTCAAATACTTGGGAGCAATCGCTTCCTTAGGGTCCCAGCTAACTCACAATATGCGGGTTGTGACCTTTCAGTTAGCCAAAACCTTAGCCTCCAAACTTTTGTGGAGGCTTGTGCTTGAAAATCAGATCAATCTACGAACAAAATTGCAAAATCCGTATTTCATGAAATATTTTCAGTAAACCAACACGGATTTTCAAATACTTAGGAGCAATCGCTTCCTTAGGGTCCCAGCTAACTCCCAATATGCGGGTTGTGACGTTTCAGTTAGCCAAAACCTTAGCCTCCAAACTTTTGTGGAGGCTTGTGCTTGAAAATCAGATCAATCTACGAACAAAATTGCAAAATCCGTATTTCATGAATTTTTTTTAGTAAACCTACACGGATTTTCAAATTCTTGGGAGCAATCGTTTTCTTAGGGTCCCAGCTAACTCCCAATATGCCGGTTGCGACCTTTCGGTTTGCCAAAACCTTAGCCTCCAAACTTTTGTGGGGGCTTGTGCTTGAAAATCAGATAAATCTAAGAACAAAATTGCAAAATCCGTATTTCATGAAATTTTTTTAGTAAACCAACACGGATTTTGAAATACTTAGGAGCAATCGCTTCCTTAGGGTCCCAGCCAACTCCCAATATGCGGGTTGTGACCTTTCGGTTTGCCAAAACCTTAGCCTCCAAACTTTTGTGGGGGCTTGTGCTTGAAAATCAGATAAATCTAAGAACAAAATTGCAAAATCCGTATTTCATGATTTTTTTTTAGTAAACCTACACGGATTTTCAAATTCTTGAGAGCAATCGTTTCCTTAGGGTCCCAGCTAACTCCCAATATGCGGGTTGCGACCTTTCGGTTTGCCAAAACCTTAGCCTCCAAACTTTTGTGGGGGCTTGTGCTTGAAAATCAGATCAATCTACGAACAAAATTGCAAAATCCGTATTTCATGAAATTTTTTTAGTAAACCAACACGGATTTTCAAATACTTGGGAGCAATCCCTTCCATAGGGTCCCAGCTAACTCCCAATATGCGGGTTGCGACCTTTCGGTTTGCCAAAACCTTAGCCTCCAAACTTTTGTGGGGGCTTATGCTTGAAAATCAGATCAATCTACGAACAAAATTGCAAAATCCGTATTTCATGAATTTTTTTTAGTAAACCTACACGGATTTTCAAATACTTGGGAGCAATCGTTTCCTTAGGGTCTCAGCTAACTCCCAATATGCGGGTTGCGACCTTTCGGTTTGCCAAAACCTTAGCCTCTAAACTTTTGTGGGGGCTTGTGCTTGAAAATCAGATCAATCTACGAACAAAATTGCAAAATCCGTATTTCATGAAATTTTTTCAGTAAACCAACACGGATTTTCAAATACTTAGAAGCAATCGCTTCCTTAGGGTCCCAGCTAACTCCCAATATGCGGGTTGTGACGTTTCAGTTAGCCAAAACCTTAGCCTCCAAACTTTTGTGGAGGCTTGTGCTTGAAAATCAGATCAATCTACGAACAAAATTGCAAAATCCGTATTTCATGAATTTTTTTCAGTAAACCAACACGGATTTTCAAAAACTTGGGAGCAATCGTTTCCTTAGGGTCCCAGCTAACTCCCAATATGCGGGTTGCGACCTTTCGGTTTGCCAAAACCTTAGCCTCCAAACTTTTGTGGGGGCTTGTGCTTGAAAATCAGATCAATCTACGAACAAAATTGCAAAATCCGTATTTCATGAAATTTGTTTAGTAAACCAACACGGATTTTCAAATACTTGGGAGCAATCCCTTCCATAGGGTCCCAGCTAACTCCCAATATGCGGGTTGCGACCTTTCGGTTTGCCAAAACCTTAGCCTCCAAACTTTTGTGAAGGCTTGTGCTTGAAAATCAGATCAATCTACGAACAAAATTGCAAAATCCGTATTTCATGAAATTTTTCAGTAAGCCAACACGGATTTTCAAATACTTGGGAGCAATCCCTTCCATAGGGTCCCAGCTAACTCCCAATATGCGGGTTGTGACGTTTCAGTTAGCCAAAACCTTAGCCTCCAAACTTTTGTGAAGGCTTGTGCTTGAAAATCAGATCAATCTACGAACAAAATTGCAAAATCCGTATTTCATGAAATTTTTTTAGTAAACCTACACGGATTTTCAAATTCTTGGGAGCAATCGTTTCCTTAGGGTCCCAGCTAACTCCCAATATGCGGGTTGCGACCTTTCGGTTTGCCAAAACCTTAGCCTCCAAACTTTTGTGGGGGCTTGTGCTTGAAAATCAGATCAATCTACGAACAAAATTGCAAAATCCGTATTTCATGAAATTTGTTTAGTAAACCAACACGGATTTTCAAATACTTGGGAGCAATCCCTTCCATAGGGTCCCAGCTAACTCCCAATATGCGGGTTGCGACCTTTCGGTTTGCCAAAACCTTAGCCTCCAAACTTTTGTGAAGGCTTGTGCTTGAAAATCAGATCAATCTACGAACAAAATTGCAAAATCCGTATTTCATGAAATTTGTTTAGTAAACCAACACGGATTTTCAAATACTTGGGAGCAATCCCTTCCATAGGGTCCCAGCTAACTCCCAATATGCGGGTTGTGACGTTTCAGTTAGCCAAAACCTTAGCCTCCAAACTTTTGTGAAGGCTTGTGCTTGAAAATCAGATCAATCTACGAACAAAATTGCAAAATCCGTATTTCATGAAATTTTTTTAGTAAACCTACACGGATTTTCAAATTCTTGGGAGCAATCGTTTCCTTAGGGTCCCAGCTAACTCCCAATATGCGGGTTGCGACCTTTCGGTTTGCCAAAACCTTAGCCTCCAAACTTTTGTGGGGGCTTATGCTTGAAAATCAGATCAATCTACGAACAAAATTGCAAAATCCGTATTTCATGAAATTTGTTTAGTAAACCAACACGGATTTTCAAATACTTGGGAGCAATCCCTTCCATAGGGTCCCAGCTAACTCCCAATATGCGGGTTGCGACCTTTCGGTTTGCCAAAACCTTAGCCTCCAAACTTTTGTGGGGGCTTGTGCTTGAAAATCAGATCAATCTACGAACAAAATTGCAAAATCCGTATTTCATGAAATTTTTTTAGTAAACCAACACGGATTTTCAAATACTTGGGAGCAATCGTTTCCTTAGGGTCCCAGCTAACTCCCAATATGCGGGTTGCGACCTTTCGGTTTGCCAAAACCTTAGCCTCCAAACTTTTGTAAGGGCTTGTGCTTGAAAATCAGATAAATCTAAGAACAGAATTGCAAAATCCGTATTACATGAATTTTTTTTAGTAAACCTACACGGATTTTCAAATACTTGGGCGCAAACGCTTCCTTAGGGTCCCAGCTAACTCCCAATATGCGGGTTGTGACCTTTCAGTTAGCCAAAACCTTAGCCTCCAAACTTTTGTGGAGGCTTGTGCTTGAAAATCAGATCAATCTACGAACAAAATTGCAAAATCCGTATTTCATGAAATTTTTCAGTAAGCCAACACGGATTTTCAAATACGTAGGAGCAATCGCTTCCTTAGGGTCCCAGCCAACTCCCAATATGCGGGTTGTGACCTTTCGGTTTGCCAAAACCTTAGCCTCCAAACTTTTGTGGGGGCTTGTGCTTGAAAATCAGATCAATCTACGAACAAAATTGCAAAATCCGTATTTCATGAAATTTTTTCAGTAAACCAACACGGATTTTCAAATACTTAGGAGCAATCGCTTCCTTAGGGTCCCAGCTAACTCCCAATATGCGGGTTGTGACGTTTCAGTTAGCCAAAACCTTAGCCTCCAAACTTTTGTGGAGGCTTGTGCTTGAAAATCAGATCAATCTACGAACAAAATTGCAAAATCCGTATTTCATGAAATTTTTTTAGTAAACCTACACGGATTTTCAAATTCTTGGGAGCAATCGTTTCCTTAGGGTCCCAGCTAACTCCCAATATGCGGGTTGCGACCTTTCGGTTCGCCAAAACCTTAGCCTCCAAACTTTTGTGGGGGCTTGTGCTTGAAAATCAGATCAATCTACGAACAAAATTGCAAAATCCGTATTTCATGAAATTTTTTTAGTAAACCAACACGGATTTTCAAATACTTAGGAGCAATCGCTTCCTTAGGGTCCCAGCCAACTCCCAATATGCGGGTTGTGACCTTTCGGTTTGCCAAAACCTTAGCCTCCAAACTTTTGTGGGGGCTTGTGCTTGAAAATCAGATAAATCTAAGAACAAAATTGCAAAATCCGTATTTCATGATTTTTTTTTAGTAAACCTACACGGATTTTCAAATTCTTGAGAGCAATCGTTTCCTTAGGGTCCCAGCTAACTCCCAATATGCGGGTTGCGACCTTTCGGTTTGCCAAAACCTTAGCCTCCAAACTTTTGTGGGGGCTTGTGCTTGAAAATCAGATCAATCTACGAACAAAATTGCAAAATCCGTATTTCATGAAATTTTTTCAGTAAACCAACACGGATTTTCAAATACTTGGGAGCAATCCCTTCCATAGGGTCCCAGCTAACTCCCAATATGCGGGTTGCGACCTTTCGGTTTGCCAAAACCTTAGCCTCCAAACTTTTGTGGGGGCTTGTGCTTGAAAATCAGATCAATCTACGAACAAAATTGCAAAATCCGTATTTCATGTAATTTTTTTAGTAAACCAACACGGATTTTCAAATACTTGGGAGCAATCGTTTCCTTAGGGTCCCAGCTAACTCCCAATATGCGGGTTGCGACCTTTCGGTTTGCCAAAACCTTAGCCTCCAAACTTTTGTGGGGGCTTGTGCTTGAAAATCAGATAAATCTAAGAACAGAATTGCAAAATCCGTATTACATGATTTTTTTTTAGTAAACCTACACGGATTTTCAAATACTTGGGCGCAAACGCTTCCTTAGGGTCCCAGCTAACTCCCAATATGCGGGTTGTGACCTTTCAGTTAGCCAAAACCTTAGCCTCCAAACTTTTGTGGAGGCTTGTGCTTGAAAATCAGATCAATCTACGAACAAAATTGCAAAATCCGTATTTCATGAAATTTTTCAGTAAGCCAACACGGATTTTCAAATACGTAGAAGCAATCGCTTCCTTAGGGTCCCAGCCAACTCCCAATATGCGGGTTGTGACCTTTCGGTTTGCCAAAACCTTAGCCTCCAAACTTTTGTGGGGGCTTGTGCTTGAAAATCAGATCAATCTACGAACAAAATTGCAAAATCCGTATTTCATGAAATTTGTTTAGTAAACTAACACGGATTTTCAAATACTTGGGAGCAATCCCTTCCATAGGGTCCCAGCTAACTCCCAATATGCGGGTTGTGACGTTTCAGTTAGCCAAAACCTTAGCCTCCAAACTTTTGTGAAGGCTTGTGCTTGAAAATCAGATCAATCTACGAACAAAATTGCAAAATCCGTATTTCATGAAATTTTTTTAGTAAACCTACACGGATTTTCAAATTCTTGGGAGCAATCGTTTCCTTAGGGTCCCAGCTAACTCCCAATATGCGGGTTGCGACCTTTCGGTTTGCCAAAACCTTAGCCTCCAAACTTTTGTGGGGGCTTGTGCTTGAAAATCAGATCAATCTACGAACAAAATTGCAAAATCCGTATTTCATGAAATTTGTTTAGTAAACCAACACGGATTTTCAAATACTTGGGAGCAATCCCTTCCATAGGGTCCCAGCTAACTCCCAATATGCGGGTTGCGACCTTTCGGTTTGCCAAAACCTTAGCCTCCAAACTTTTGTGGGGGCTTGTGCTTGAAAATCAGATCAATCTACGAACAAAATTGCAAAATCCGTATTTCATGAAATTTTTTTAGTAAACCAACACGGATTTTCAAATACTTGGGAGCAATCGTTTCCTTAGGGTCCCAGCTAACTCCCAATATGCGGGTTGCGACCTTTCGGTTTGCCAAAACCTTAGCCTCCAAACTTTTGTGGGGGCTTGTGCTTGAAAATCAGATAAATCTAAGAACAGAATTGCAAAATCCGTATTACATGAATTTTTTTAGTAAACCTACACGGATTTTCAAATACTTGGGCGCAAACGCTTCCTTAGGGTCCCAGCTAACTCCCAATATGCGGGTTGTGACCTTTCAGTTAGCCAAAACCTTAGCCTCCAAACTTTTGTGGAGGCTTGTGCTTGAAAATCAGATCAATCTACGAACAAAATTGCAAAATCCGTATTTCATGAAATTTTTCAGTAAGCCAACACGGATTTTCAAATACGTAGGAGCAATCGCTTCCTTAGGGTCCCAGCCAACTCCCAATATGCGGGTTGTGACCTTTCGGTTTGCCAAAACCTTAGCCTCCAAACTTTTGTGGGGGCTTGTGCTTGAAAATCAGATCAATCTACGAACAAAATTGCAAAATCCGTATTTCATGAAATTTTTTCAGTAAACCAACACGGATTTTCAAATACTTAGGAGCAATCGCTTCCTTAGGGTCCCAGCTAACTCCCAATATGCGGGTTGTGACGTTTCAGTTAGCCAAAACCTTAGCCTCCAAACTTTTGTGGAGGCTTGTGCTTGAAAATCAGATCAATCTACGAACAAAATTGCAAAATCCGTATTTCATGAAATTTTTTTAGTAAACCTACACGGATTTTCAAATTCTTGGGAGCAATCGTTTCCTTAGGGTCCCAGCTAACTCCCAATATGCGGGTTGCGACCTTTCGGTTTACCAAAACCTTAGCCTCCAAACTTTTGTGGGGGCTTGTGCTTGAAAATCAGATCAATCTACGAACAAAATTGCAAAATCCGTATTTCATGAAATTTTTTCAGTAAACCAACACGGATTTTCAAATACTTGGGAGCAATCGCTTCCTTAGGGTCCCAGCTAACTCCCAATATGCGGGTTGTGACCTTTCAGTTAGCCAAAACCTTAGCCTCCAAACTTTTGTGGGGGCTTGTGCTTGAAAATCAGATCAATCTACGAACAAAATTGCAAAATCCGTATTTCATGAAATTTTTTTAGTAAACCTACACGGATTTTCAAATTCTTGGGAGCAATCGTTTCCTTAGGGTCCCAGCTAACTCCCAATATGCGGGTTGCGACCTTTCGGTTTGCCAAAACCTTAGCCTCCAAACTTTTGTGGGGGCTTGTGCTTGAAAATCAGATCAATCTACGAACAAAATTGCAAAATCCGTATTTCATGAAATTTGTTTAGTAAACCAACACGGATTTTCAAATACTTGGGAGCAATCCCTTCCATAGGGTCCCAGCTAACTCCCAATATGCGGGTTGCGACCTTTCGGTTTGCCAAAACCTTAGCCTCCAAACTTTTGTGGGGGCTTGTGCTTGAAAATCAGATCAATCTACGAACAAAATTGCAAAATATGAAATTTTTTTAGTAAACCAACACGGATTTTCAAATACTTGGGAGCAATCGTTTCCTTAGGGTCCCAGCTAACTCCCAATATGCGGGTTGCGACCTTTCGGTTTGCCAAAACCTTAGCCTCCAAACTTTTGTGGGGGCTTGTGCTTGAAAATCAGATAAATCTAAGAACAGAATTGCAAAATCCGTATTACATGAATTTTTTTTAGTAAACCTACACGGATTTTCAAATACTTGGGCGCAAACGCTTCCTTAGGGTCCCAGCTAACTCCCAATATGCGGGTTGTGACCTTTCAGTTAGCCAAAACCTTAGCCTCCAAACTTTTGTGGAGGCTTGTGCTTGAAAATCAGATCAATCTACGAACAAAATTGCAAAATCCGTATTTCATGAAATTTTTCAGTAAGCCAACACGGATTTTCAAATACGTAGGAGCAATCGCTTCCTTAGGGTCCCAGCCAACTCCCAATATGCGGGTTGCGACCTTTCGGTTTGCCAAAACCTTAGCCTCCAAACTTTCGTGGGGGCTTGTGCTTGAAAATCAGATAAATCTAAGAAAACAGAATTGCAAAATCCGTATTTCATGATTTTTTTTTCAGCAAACCAACACGGATTTTCAAATACTTGGGAGCAATCGCTTCCTTAGGGTCCCAGCTAACTCCCAATATGCGGGTTGCGACCTTTCGGTTTGCCAAAACCTTAGCCTCTAAACTTTTGTGGGGGCTTGTGCTTGAAAATCAGATCAATCTACGAACAAAATTGCAAAATCCGTATTTCATGAAATTTTTTTAGTAAACCTACACGGATTTTCAAATTCTTGGGAGCAATCGTTTTCTTAGGGTCCCAGCTAACTCTCAATATGCGGGTTGCGACCTTTCGGTTTGCCAAAACCTTAGCCTCCAAACTTTTGTGGAGGCTTGTGCTTGAAAATCAGATCAATCTACGAACAAAATTGCAAAATCCGTATTTCATGAAATTTTTTCAGTAAACCAACACGGATTTTCAAAAACTTGGGTGCAAACGCTGCCTTAGGGTCCCAGCTAACTCCCAATATGCGGGTTGTGACCTTTCAGTTAGCCAAAACCTTAGCCTCCAAACTTTTGTGGGGGCTTGTGCTTGAAAATCAGATCAATCTACGAACAAAATTGCAAAATCCGTATTTCATGAAATTTTATCAGGCAGCATCCATTTATTACGTAACGCTAAAATCTACAATTTTTGACCCCCCCTCCCCCCTCCGTAACGCTTTTTTGTATGAAAACCCTAATATTTTTGTATGGGCCGTAACACTCGGCTGTACTCCCCCCCTCCCCCTAGAGCGTTACGTAATTTGTGGACGGCGCCTCAGTAAACCAACACGGATTTTCAAATACTTGGGAGCAATCGCTTCCTTAGGGTCCCAGCTAACTCCCAATATGCGGGTTGTGACCTTTCAGTTAGCCAAAACCTTAGCCTCCAAACTTTTGTGGGGGCTTGTGCTTGAAAATCAGATAAATCTGTTGGAGTAGAGTAGTGACAGCCCCCTGGTAAGGATGAATGTTATATGACAGATGTAGTGTGTATGTATGTGTTTGATTGACGAAGCGTAATCGCTGACATGTTATGAACTTGTGTGATGTATATTTCAGTCCGTACTAATCCATCAATGTAAATAGACGATGTTGAAACTGTAGTCCGTGTAGTTTACTTCCGACGAATCACATATCGCGGGATGGTAATCAATTAAGCGGTCGATCGCTTCGGTTGTTCTTGTCCGCTGCGCTGAGATACCCAACAGGTTATGGGCCCAGGTATCGCGAAGAAAGTTTTCTACAAAAGTGTATGTTCGAAGATACATTTTTTGAGCAAGTTCGTATAGTTACGGTTCGAACTGAATGAATCGGTCATACGGTGGATGAGATTGTTGCTGAAGAGTGCACTTCATCGAGGAGGAGCGGCCATCGCGTACTTGCGCCAAGTGTTGTGACAAACTGTTTTGCGGCGCACAGCTAAGTGAGATTGTATGGACGACGAGTGACTGGAAAGCGCGTTTGTGTGAAGAGCGATTTGAGAGTTTGGAAGAACGCTGCACAGTGGTCCAAAAGTGTGGTTTTGAGTGACGAAAAAAAAAATAAAAAATTAAGATGAGAAGGCACGAGCGTTGATCGGTTTGGCGCTTGAGGATAGTCAGTTGGTGCACATTATGGAAGCTACAACGGCGAAGGATATGTGGGAAAAGCTCAAGGCCTACCATGAGAGAGGATCGTTATCAAACAAGATTCATGTTTTACGGCGGCTATGTTCGATGCGGTTGAAGGAAGAAGAAAGCATGTCGGATCACCTGACGGAGGCCTCGGAGCTGGTCCATCGTCTGGCCAGAATGGGTGAGTCGCTCAAGGAACATTTGGTTGTAGCGATTCTACTATCCAGTCTGCCAGAATCGTACAACCCGCTTGTGACCGCCTTGGAAGGACGCCCGGAAGAAGATCTCAAGTTGGATTATGTTAAAGGGAAACTTTTGGATGACTGGCGAAGAAGAAGCGAAAATCGAAACGAGAAGAGCGACCCGGAAAAGGCTATGAAATCTACAGTGGAAGGTGAAAAGCGGAGGAGTTTTGTTCGGAGGTGCTACTACTGCGGACGTGAAGGGCATTTCCAACGAAACTGTCCTGTTTTGTTGGAGGAAGTGAAGGCTAGTGTAGAAAAGCAGAACGAAGCGAAGACGACAAGTGTAAGGCATCCGCATACGGAAAATGAAGGTGATGGTCGTGGAGTATGCTTCACGATGACGACTAGGAGTTGTGAGTCTGTAGGAGAATGGATCGTTGACACAGGATGTACGAAGCACATGACAAATTCGACGGATGATCTCGGTTGGTGGAATCCATGTGCTAAAGAAGTATTGTTAGCAGATGGGAAAACTGTGAAAGCGAAAGGTAGCGGTACAGGAAGGATCACAACAAGCGGGATGAATGGCGAGGAAGTCGATATAACGCTGAAAGAAGTCTTGTACGTGCCCGGATTATCCAGGAAGGTGCTATCGGTCAGTCGGATCACGGAGGAAGGTTATACGGTTGTCTTTGGCCAGAAGGACTTCCGTATTATGGATGGAGCGACGGTGCTCGCCGTAGGCAAAAAGAGTGGTGGGCTCTACTATTTGTGTTAACATTTTGATGATTTGAAATCAGTTTTGAGTCAGGAGGAGTTGACGTTATGTCAGTAATATGATATGGGGGCTGCACTAAGGAGGAGTGTTGGAGTAGAGTAGTGACAGCCCCCTGGTAAGGATGAATGTTATATGACAGATGTAGTGTGTATGTATGTGTTTGATTGACGAAGCGTAATCGCTGACATGTTATGAACTTGTGTGATGTATATTTCAGTCCGTACTAATCCATCAATGTAAATAGACGATGTTGAAACTGTAGTCCGTGTAGTTTACTTCCGACGAATCACATATCGCGGGATGGTAATCAATTAAGCGGTCGATCGCTTCGGTTGTTCTTGTCCGCTGCGCTGAGATACCCAACAAAATCTACGAACAAAATTGCAAAATCCGTATTTCATGAATTTTTTTCAGAAAACCAACACGGATTTTCAAATACTTGGGAGCAATCGTTTCCTTAGGGTCCCAGCTAACTCCCAATATGCAGGTTGTGACCTTTTGGTTTGCCAAAACCTTAGCCTCCAAACTTTTGTGGGGGCTTGTGCTTGAAAATCAGATCAATCTACGAACAAAATTGCAAAATCCGTATTTGATTGAAAATTTTTAGTAAACCAACACGGATTTTCAATTAGTCAGTCTCAATCGCTTCGTTAGGGTCCCAGCTAACTCCTTGTGGGTCGATTATGATCTTTTAGTTAGCCAAAACCTGAACCTCCAAAGATTTTCCTAATTTCTGTAGTTAGCCTCCAATTTTGCATGTCAGTGCCTAACGAAATTTTGGTTTTTTCTTCTATATTTGGTAAAATTTAAGATAAATTAAAAGTTGCTATATGTTTTCTGATTGGAAGTTATCCAATCTTCCGATTGGCGTACTCGGTTTTGCCCCAAAAGGCCCCAAACAGTTAGCCTCCAACGATTTGTAGTTAGCCTCCAAACTTGCATGCAAGTTACTATGGAAAAAATGTTTTTCGTTTAAAACTCGTTATTTTTAAGGAAAATTCAAAGTTTTTATATGTTTTCCGATTAGAAATGAGCTGATTTTTCGATTGGCGTCCTTGGTTTTGCCCTACAATGCCCCAAAAAGTTAGCCTCCAACGATTTGTAGTTAGCCTCCAAAAACCCTACAACAGCAAATTATTTTTGGAGGCTAAATGGAGGCTAACTACAAACCGCTTCGAAACTAGTGTGACTAAACCAGTAATTGAGAAGCACCTGGTCGTGCTGTTGGATATTCCTCCATGTTTTGGATGAAGATCACTTTGCTTTACAGAAGTATTAATTGGTGAATCTAATAGTTTGAACATTCACCTGGTTATCTAGGAAGACATGGTGAGCATGAGCATAGATGAACGTACAATTCGTAGTTGCTACTCCGTGATTGACCGGAACAATCGAAATTGCACAGAGAACCAATGAACGGGGCTTGGGACTAGCTAACCTTTTCTCAATGTACACAGTTCGAGAACTCTCAACTAGTAAGGTCAACGTCCTTATGGTCATCGAGAATGTGAGAGTTAAAAGATGATGTACTATGTGCATCACCAAACGACTTCAGAGGACTTGGTGAACCTTTTTAACAAGTTCTAAGCACAAGGAAAAGAAAATATAAAGAGAAATGATCTATTTTTAAAAGCAGATGTATTATGCGTCACGGCCTGTTTTTAAATTGAACGTATTTTGTGTCACCAAACACTTTGAGAGGACTTGGTAAACCTTGTTAAAGACAAATTATGATTTAGTTCAAAGAATATCTAATGAACCAATAAAATTTTCTTTAGGAAAAGTCGCATATTTTTAATTTGAACGTATTTCGTGTCACCAAACACTTTGAGAGGACTTGATAAACCTTGTTAAAGACAAATTATGATTTAGTTTAAAGTATATCTAAAGGACCAGTAAAATTTTCTTCAGGAAAAGTGGCATATTTTTAACTTGAACGTATTTCGTGTCACCAAACACTTTGAGAGGACTTGGTAAACCTTGTTAAAGACAAATTATGATTTAGTTCAAAGAATATCTAATGAACCAATAAAATTTTCTTTAGGAAAAGTGGCATATTTTTAATTTGAACGTATTTCGTGTCACCAAACACTTTGAGAGGACTTGGTAAACCTTGTTAAAGACAAATTATGATTTAGTTCAAAAAATATCTAATGAACCAGTAAAAGTTTTTGAAGGAAAAGTGGCATATTTTTAACTTGAACGTATTTCGTGTCACCAAACACTTTGAGAGGACTTGGTAAACCTTGTTAAAGACAAATTATGAATTAGTTCAAAAAATATCTAATGAACCAGTAAAAGTTTTTGAAGGAAAAGTGGCATATTTTTAACTTGAACGTATTTCGTTTGGTGACACACTTTGAGAGGACTTGGTAAACCTTGTTAAAGACAAATTATGATTTAGTTCAAAGAATATCTAATGAACCAATAAAATTTTCTTTAGGAAAAGTGGCATATTTTTAATTTGAACGTATTTCGTGTCACCAAACACTTTGAGAGGACTTGGTAAACCTTGTTAAAGACAAATTATGATTTAGTTCAAAAAATATCTAATGAACCAGTAAAAGTTTTTGAAGGAAAAGTGGCATATTTTTAACTTGAACGTATTTCGTGTCACCAAACACTTTGAGAGGACTTGGTAAACCTTGTTAAAGACAAATTATGAATTAGTTCAAAAAATATCTAATGAACCAGTAAAAGTTTTTGAAGGAAAAGTGGCATATTTTTAACTTGAACGTATTTCGTTTGGTGACACACTTTGAGAGGACTTGGTAAACCTTGTTAAAGACAAATTATGATTTAGTTCAAAGAATATCTAATGAACCAATAAAATTTTCTTTAGGAAAAGTGGCATATTTTTAATTTGAACGTATTTCGTGTCACCAAACACTTTGAGAGGACTTGATAAACCTTGTTGAAGACAAATTATGATTTAGTTTAAAGTATATCTAAAGGACCAGTAAAATTTTCTTTAGGAAAAGTGGCATATTTTTAACTTGAACGTATTTCGTGTCACCAAACACTTTGAGAGGACTTGGTAAACCTTGTTAAAGACAAATTATGATTTAGTTCAAAAAATATCTAATGGACCAGTAAAAGTTTTTGAAGGAAAAGTGGCATATTTTTAACTTGAACGTATTTCGTGTCACCAAACACTTTGAGAGGACTTGGTAAACCTTGTTAAAGACAAATTATGAATTAGTTCAAAAAATATCTAATGAACCAGTAAAAGTTTTTGAAGGAAAAGTGGCATATTTTTAACTTGAACGTATTTCGTTTGGTGACACACTTTGAGAGGACTTGGTTAACCTTGTTAAAGACAAATTATGATTTAGTTCAAAGAATATCTAATGAACCAATAAAATTTTCTTTAGGAAAAGTGGCATATTTTTAACTTGAACGTATTTCGTGTCACCAAACACTTTGAGAGGACTTGGTAAACCTTGTTAAAGACAAATTATGATTTAGTTTGAAGAATATCTAATGAACCAGTAAAAGTTTTTGAAGGAAAAGTGGCATATTTTTAACTTGAACGTATTTCGTTTGGTGACACACTTTGAGAGGACTTGGTAAACCTTGTTAAAGACAAATTATGATTTAGTTCAAAGAATATCTAATGAACCAATAAAATTTTCTTTAGGAAAAGTGGCATATTTTTAATTTGAACGTATTTCGTGTCACCAAACACTTTGAGAGGACTTGATAAACCTTGTTAAAGACAAATTATGATTTAGTTTAAAGTATATCTAAAGGACCAGTAAAATTTTCTTTAGGAAAAGTGGCATATTTTTAACTTGAACGTATTTCGTGTCACCAAACACTTTGAGAGGACTTGGTAAACCTTGTTAAAGACAAATTATGATTTAGTTCAAAAAATATCTAATGAACCAGTAAAAGTTTTTGAAGGAAAAGTGGCATATTTTTAACTTGAACGTATTTCGTGTCACCAAACACTTTGAGAGGACTTGGTAAACCTTGTTAAAGACAAATTATGAATTAGTTCAAAAAATATCTAATGAACCAGTAAAAGTTTTTGAAGGAAAAGTGGCATATTTTTAACTTGAACGTATTTCGTTTGGTGACACACTTTGAGAGGACTTGGTTAACCTTGTTAAAGACAAATTATGATTTAGTTCAAAGAATATCTAATGAACCAATAAAATTTTCTTTAGGAAAAGTGGCATATTTTTAACTTGAACGTATTTCGTGTCACCAAACACTTTGAGAGGACTTGGTAAACCTTGTTAAAGACAAATTATAATTTAGTTCAAAAAATATCTAATGAACCAGTAAAAGTTTTTGAAGGAAAAGTGGCATATTTTTAATTTTAATGTATTTCGTGCCACCAAACACTTTGAGAGGACTTGGTAAACCTTGTTAAAGACAAATTATGATTTAGTTTGAAGAATATCTAATGAACCAGTAAAATTTTCTTTAGGAAAAGTGGCATATTTTCAACTTGAACGTATTTCGTTTGGTGACACACTTTGAGAGGACTTGGTTAACCTTGTTAAAGACAAATTATGATTTAGTTTAAAGAATATCTAATAAACCAATAAAATTTTCTTTAGGAAAAGTGGCATATTTTTAACTTGAACGTATTTCGTGTCACCAAACACTTTGAGAGGACTTGGTAAACCTTGTTAAAGACAAATTATTATTTAGTTCAAAGAATATCTAATGAACCAATAAAATTTTCTTTAGGAAAAGTGGCATATTTTTAACTTGTATTTCGTGTCACCAAACACTTTGAGAGGACTTGATAAACCTTGTTAAAGACAAATTATGATTTAGTTTAAAGTATATCTAAAGGACCAGTAAAATTTTCTTTAGGAAAAGTGGCATATTTTTAACTTGAACGTATTTCGTGTCACCAAACACTTTGAGGACTTGATAAACCTTGTTAAAGACAAATTATGATTTAGTTTAAAGTATATCTAAAGGACCAGTAAAATTTTCTTTAGGAAAAGTGGCATATTTTTAACTTGAACGTATTTCGTGTCACCAAACACTTTGAGAGGACTTGGTAAACCTTGTGAAAGACAAATTATGATTTAGTTTGAAGAATATCTAATGAACCAATAAAATTTTCTTTAGGAAAAGTGGCATATTTTCAACTTGAACGTATTTCGTGTCACCAAACACTTTGAGAGGACTTGGTAAACCTTGTTAAAGACAAATTATGATTTAGTTCAAAAAATATCTTATAAACCAGTAAAATTTTTTGAAGGAAAAGTGGCCTATTTTTAATTTTAATGTATTTCGTGTCATCAAACACTTTGAGAGGGCTTGGTAAACCTTGTTAAAGACAAATTATGATTTAGTTCAAAAAATATCTAATGAACCAATAAAATTTTCTTTAGGAAAAGTGGCATATTTTTAACTTGAACGTATTTCGTGTCACCAAACACTTTGAGAGGACTTGGTAAACCTTGTTAAAGACAAATTATGATTTAGTTCAAAGAATATCTAATGAACCAATAAAATTTTCTTTAGGAAAAGTGGCATATTTTTAATTTGAACGTATTTCGTGTCACCAAACACTTTGAGAGGACTTGATAAACCTTGTTAAAGACAAATTATGATTTAGTTTAAAGTAGGGTAGGACGGGGCAAGATGGCCACCCGGGGCAAGATGAGCACCCCTCCGTTTTACTACTTTTATGATGAATTTTGTCCAAACAACTTCATAATCCGTTAGAATAATGTTCATCCTGTTTGTAAACCTGATAAAAGGTACTTCATAATGAACGAATTAAACAATATTGTCAAATAAGTCGATAGCATGGAATTTTAGCATTTTCTTATAAGAAATCATCAGAATAAAATAAGGTTTTTATGTCAGAATCAAATTTTTACCATAATTCTAGTTATCAGCGAACATTACTAGCTTACTGCAAAGCATTTTAATTTACATTAGAAAATATTTTCTAAAAACAAACATTAAAATTAATTCAATTTTAGTTATTTACCTATAGTGGGGCAAGATGAGCACCCCTGATGGTAATATAGAAAATATTTTGTAATTATTGTAATCCACTCAATAGTGCCGTACATAGGTTTCCGTAACCTCTGCAGCTATTTGGTTGAGTAAATTTTTAAAAATAAGCAACCTAATAATCGTTTATTGTTTTTCGGGTCATTTTGTATAAAGTATTATAAAACCGCATTTTTTTCAATAATCGAAAAAAAAATGATAATTTTAGAACGTGATACCATAGCTATACACAAGGTTCACTATATCAATCAGTGTATGACCAATTTATTGTTAAAATATTGGGATTTTAATGAAGTGCTCTTCTTGCCCCGTAGGGGTGCTCGTCTTGCCCCGTAGCATGTTCGAACTGACCATAAAACATCTTTTTTGTTTAGTCAAATAAATCATCCTTATTGTGAATTTTTAACCCTCCCATGTTTATGGGTGATAGAAAACAAGATATAGAAGAGAACTGCTGAGAGCTACTTTGAAAAATTGTGTTAACTTTCAATAAACTCAACGTGATCCTTAGGGTGCTCATCTTGCCCCGCCCTACCCTATATCTAAAGGACCAGTAAAATTTTCTTTAGGAAAAGTGGCATATTTTTAACTTGAACGTATTTCGTGTCACCAAACACTTTGAGAGGACTTGGTAAACCTTGTTAAAGACAAATTATGATTTAGTTCAAATAATATCTTATGAACCAGTAAAATTTTATTTAGGAAAAGTGGCATATTCTTTACTTGAACGTATTTCATGTCACCAAACATTTTGAGAGGACTTGGTAAACCTTGTTAACCCTCGAGCAGTCGCGTCTTTGACTACCTGCAACGACGCCACGCTCACGCTTTGTACCAAAAGCGTGCATTTTTTATGGTGCGTGTACTCAGTACACGACACGACCGCTCCCGGGTTAAAGACAAATTATGATTTAAAGTAAAGAAGTACACATGGACCTCTGAATACAGAAGTCTTAGTTAGTTTGACCATACTTTGCGTTAGCTCGCTACCTGGAAGGACATGGTGAACCTAAGAAACTTCTCTTTGAGTGAAGAAGCACACAAGGACATCTGAAGTAATTACAGAAGTCCTATTAGTTTGATTATACTTTGCGTCACCTCGCCACCTGAGAGGACATGGTGAACCTAAGAAACTTCTCTTTGAGTGAAGAAGCAAAAAAATGGACCACTGAATACAGAAGTCTTAGTTAGTTTGACCATACTTTGCGACACCTCTCTACCTGGGAGGACATGGTGAACCTTAGAAACTTCTCTTTCAATGAAGAAGCACACGTGGACCTCGGAAGTAATTAAAGAAGTCTTAAGAAAGCCGGCTCCAGAGGCACGTTATCCTCCATTTGGGACATTTGTGCCATATTTTTTTTTGCGCCACCTCTCGACTTGAAACGACGTGGAAAGCCATCACTTATTGAATTCTAATTATGTTGTAGTTATAGAAGGCCTTTTTTGGGTTACTTGAGAGGAATTGGTGAACCTTCGCGTGTCGAGTTCAAGGAAGAGGATTTTGCGTCACCTCGCGATTTTAGAGGACATGTTTGGCCCATTTAACTACAAGTTCTGATTACTAAGATTATCTGCGAAAAATTCATAGCGACTATTAGTATTTTCAAAAGTCCTAGCTAACAATACTAACGTTTTGGTAAAGAACCCCGGTGTAATTTCGGATATTTTGCAGTCCCAAACTAGACACCTAGACACGCCCCCCCCCCCTACCAAATATTTATTTATAGATATGAACATAAACAATACAATAGTAAAACTATATCCACTCTGGTATAATGGTAACGATGTTCATGCCACTTATCAGCTGGGATGGACGGCTCCTCCAGTAGTTCCTGAAATAAATTTAAAGTTCAATATACAGAGGGTTCTACAATATATTTCCGAGAATTATTGGCTTGCGTTTAAAGTATAAGAATAAAGTAAGGGGCGCACACTCCAAACACTGTTTTTGATGGCATGCTTCTGAGCTGTGATGATGGCTAGTGAGTAAACTTCGTTGCAAGTGAGTGTTCCCATCCCTGCTTTGGAAGGTTCTGATTAACCCTTTATAAGGCAGAGAAAATTAGAGGTGTCAAAGCATACTATTATGATGATTTAATGATTAAATACATTTTGTTTACAAAACCATTTTTGTGTGAAAGAAATTTTCGAAAATGTAGGTGGCAATATAGTTGCCACAGCCGGCTTGACTTGATTATTCATCGTCATCGAAGGGGCTAGTCTAGCTATGACCTGCGTGGCCATGGAGCAATAGTTTCAACATTATTTATTCATACCTATGAAAGTAGTATTTCATGTAGTATTTACTACAAATTTGTAGTAAACTGCGGATTACTACTTTTTATGAGATTCTTCTTTGAAAAAAAAAAAACTCAAATTATAAAATCGCAAACCTGCCAGTCCCCCTTGATGAAACATTTGAAATTTTCTGATTGCATCATGTAAAATAATTTTATGCAATTCAGTATCATAATTTACATTTTATCTAACTCATTTTGGTATCATAATGGCTTTTTTCCAAACTGGTTCATTATGCAACTGATGCATAATGAAAAATAGTTGTATAATGTTCATAATGCAACTCATTTGAGTTGCATTATGAATATTATGCAACTCAAATGAGTTGCATTATGAAAAAATCATAGAATTTTGTATGGAACTCGTTGCAAAACTCGATTTTTTCAGCACTCTTGCTGAAAAAATCAACTTTTTGCAACTCGTTACATAAATAATCATTATTTGTAATTTGTAGTTTTATTATTAACGATAGCTTTGCTACTTTACATTAGGTCAAGAATACTGGTATAGGTATAGGAAACATAGTTGAGAACCAAAATGAAACTAACAAATTTCGAGAGAATCTTGTTATTTGTACTGAAACATTGACAATAATACCATACATACAGTATTTTTTTTCTATGGGTTTTCAGTTGAAGCTGCGTGACAGCTTGTTTGTCAAGGCTGAACCCGTTATTCAAATTTCATCTCTACAAAGACCAATGATTAGACGGAATATGCTATGTTGCCCAATTTAACACTAGTTTTTACATTGTGCCCAAGTAGTTTTAATCGAAATTTTGCATTTTCCCTCCCGTAGATGTATTAGTCATGTCCGTCCTCAGTCATGTGAAGTATATGAAGCTATCAGAATAAATCTTTACCCGCGGAACCTAAATCACCAGGAATGTTTATACCCTTGCTATTACTTCTTGGAAATAACAACACAAAATGCTGTCTATGTTGACAACTGTGCCTGCTATCTTCAAGAAATATTATGTAAAATGTATAATCGAATTAATTACGGTCAAATACCAATTGAAGACAACAACCTTTACTGCGATAACACCTATGTTGGTAGCCACCTACAGCACTGGCGCTATCCCCAATGATAGACACTAGTTTTGAACATGTCATGGGCTTCCAATGATACGAGATACGAAAACAACCTAACTATTAAAACAGAGCCAATCCGTTCATTTGTCCTATCGGTCCTACCTAGATAAACCATGTCATTTTCTCTCCTAGTCATACAAAAGTTACGTCATTTCAGCTTAGAAACAACCTGTTTTTGTTCAAAATGTCATGTCGAACGCATTGACGTCAATAAAGTGTTTAAGTATGGTCCACTGCACGTACTTGGGCTGGCCCGCCCACTCCCAAAGAAATTTGACGTTTGAGTGGTGTCGTCACCGCTCAAAAGTCAAACCATGCGTGAGAGCAAGCAGGCCAGTATAAATTCGTGCAGTATTTCATTGTTCGCACGTTAGCTTCGAATCTATCAGCACTATTAAGTACTGCAACTTTCCTTCCTACTATTCGGTTGATTTTACTAGATTTATATAAAGAGAATATTACTGGATATCATTGAAATATTTAAAAAAGCAAATTTGTTTTGATAAAATTACTAATTTGAATTTATTTAATTATTGTATATTACTGAAATTATAGTAAATTTAGTAGTTAATCAAAATCAACCAAAAAATGTAGGGAAGAAAGCCCAAACAGCATTTTCAAGTCTAATGGCAATGAAAAGGTTTCAAAACCTGTCACAAAACCTATAATATTTCTACTAGAATTTGTGACGATCTTCAAAACCTTCTCAAATCTAACAGACGTGGAACTATTGCTTGGGTATAGAATCTATTCAGCCCCGGCGGTCCCTCCGTGTTTATCAAGCATGTGATGAATATGCCAAAACATATGATCATCAGCCATACTTCATCTGCAGCAGCCGGTTCGTGATGAACCGTTGGAGGCGTATTAGACTGTTAAAAAGGTGATATGATTCACTAAAGAATACTATATTACAATAACCTTCACTTTAATACCGTCAAACCCTGCGAACTTGGCCAGGGAATACCATACATACAGTAATTTCAACTGATAATATTTTAGATGCTACTATTTTTGGCATTGTATTTTTGGCTAGCTTATCCAGTTATCTATTTAAAACTCGCAACAAACAACTTGACATGGTCAAAATTACAATACCAAAATAAATAATAGCATCTAGAATGCTTTCAGTTAAAAAGCAGGCAAGGTAATATTTACAACTGTTTCAGTACATTAAGCAGAATTCAGCATTCGGTTGAAAATTGTTGGTGCACTTCTCACTGCTACCATGGGTTCGGTAGAAACTACAACACAATTTTTTGGGTGCTATTCATATGAAACTGCTTAGATCAATTATGGATATTGCATTAACAACAACCTTATCTGACTTATCTGAGAAGGAGAGTAACAACAGATTACAATAAGAAAAAGAAAAAGAGCAAAGGCTACAGCTGACGTAAAAATCATATAAAAGTGTTTACTGTTGAAAAAACTTGAATTCCGAACAATATTTTGATATAGGGTGGGGTTGGGCGGTTGGGCAAGAAGGGTCGTCAGTGATGTTTCCTCATATAAAAAGCTTCATGTAGATCGACGCATCTTCGTGATAAGTTCTCACTTACTCTTGCTTGTACTGTATCACATGACAACTGAGTCCGCTCCGAGATCTGCTCAGAACCGTTCCGGCAGCGGCGAAAAGTCCCAAATCGCCATACAGATGGCCCTGAAAGAGGTTTTAAATCATCATAAACTTACCACGTAGGAACCTCCGCTGTACGGTGGCTTTCTCGTGCAGAAATATTTGCTGTTTTTGGTAGTTATTCACCGTCGCTTCCAAACGATTCCGCTTGCTGTTTTTGCACAGGAAATCGTACGCCACCTTGGCGCTCAAGTCTCCATCCGTCTTCGGATTGACTCTCGATGGCCCTGGAATAAGTTAGTAAAATTGTACGATCAAGAAACAACCCGAGGTTCACACTCAACTAACCTGGAACTGCCGCTGGTGCGGGGCATCAGCTCTCTAGCTCCACCTATTCGAAACAGCTTGGGTGCTGGAAGCAACCTCTTCCGGTAGGAATGTCCCGAACGTTATGTACCCGACTTACGCGTGACTGTGCTGCAGCTGTGAGTGCTAGAACATTCCCTCCTCCTTCACGACTTGGGAAGCGATTCCGACTTGGTGATCGCCACCGTGGTCGCCGTTTTCATCGTCCGTTGCTGCTTCTGCGGCTGTACTTGTTTGTTGGAAATAGTATCAGGACTCCGTTTGCCATCGGCACATAAACTCATCTTTGATCGGTCACCGAGAAGAAGTCGCACAAGTTTTCCGATTCTGTCTGTTTCATCCTTCCATGTCATCAATGGTGTCCACTGCCGCTGAAAATATTACTTTTTTGGCCGGAACAGGTCTGCTCCGGCCGCACTTGATTCACTTCCGCTGGTACCCGATCCGATCCACCAGAATATCCGCAATTTCACGGTACTTTTCCTAATATTCACTGTTCTTTTTTTTTTTTTTTTGGATTTGTCTTTTAGACAGGCTAAGACCACGGTTGGTCCATCTCGCCCCTGGGTGTACTGTTGTCTTTTCGTTACATGTTTAGTTGTGTGTTTGTTACATGTTTAGTTGTCTTTTTATATGTGGATGTTGTTCTCTTCCAAAAACTTCACTATTTGCTTCATTTCTTCTTCACAGCCTTCTTGTAGAATCACTTCTAATGGTTTCATATACTCCAATGCCGGAAACTGACTTCGACTTAGGTTGTATTGTGGGCACTCGTAGATTATGTGTTTCAGATTTTCGGTTTCTTCACACCATTCACACAATTCGTCTTCTTCCCAACCCCATTTCGCCCTCCTTTCTTTCGTCATACAATGTCCACTTCTAATTCTGTTTAGAATTTTCACTTCTTTTGGGTTTAGTATGAGCTCCTTACTCCATATCCGTTTCCCTGGTTTCTCCATCAATTGGTAGTGCCATTTTCCTTTGTCTTTCGACACTTCCTTGTACTTCCGGTTCCAATCTTCCCACGTATTTTTCGCGCTCAGGACGAGCGCGTCTCCAGCAGTTACTCCTTGGTAGTCCGATTGTTTGTGCTGTGTTTTGGCCACTGCCAGCTGATCGGCGATTTCGTTCCCATGGATTCCCATATGGCTCGGTATCCATTGTACCTTGATCGCACTTTCCGCATTGTTCAGGAACTCCTTGTATATCTCTCCTATGAGATAGTTGTTGTCCACTGCTCTTCCATTTCGTATCATCTCACACGCACTCATTGAGTCCGTGAAAATGACCGCTTTCCTGTATCCTTTTGCTTTGATGAGTTCCAGTGCTTTTAAAATGCCGAGTAGTTCAGCGTTCGTGATTGAAAAGTTCGAGTTGATGCTCTCCGTGATGTTGTCCGAGTCTGCTTCATCGTATACCGCTATGGCCGTTCCAGTAGACGTTTTTGAAGCATCCGTGAAGATCTTTGTGTGGTGTTTGTACTTGGTTTGGTACGCTTCCTTGAACCGTGCCTGCCACACTTCAGGTGCCGTCCGCTCCCTACGTGTATTGTGTAGACGGGGCAAGATGGGTCACCCTAATTTTTCGGTATGTTTGCATAGTTTTTGAAAATGTTTTATTTTTCATGGAAAGGCTATTCTGTGACCTACATTATCGAAGCGATGAGAGCACTGAAAATTTGAGAACATATTTTTTAAAATTTCCTTCAAAAAATATAGGTTTTCAAAGTCCGTTTATGGCTACCCGAACAAAAATCTTCTAGTTCTGAGAATAATCTACCGATATGTTTCAACACTTTCTTCATGTAATCTGTACGTCTATGAAGCTTAGATGTATAGAGAAAAACTAGAAGATATAGTATTTTTTGTTGGAGGAAAATCGAGTTTTCTTATAGCTGATCCATCTTGCCCCCGTTAAAATGAGGTGGGGCAAGATGGGTCATGTTTTGAAAATTATTTGTCAAGAAGCAGGTTTCAAACTTTATTACCTTTTTATACTCTTATATCATAGCTGACTAGTGTATCTGAGAGTCGTGGAAGAATACAGAGAAATGCGATTTATATTCAGAAAGTTATAGGGATCCATTTCTTAGGTGACCCATCCTGCCCCCACTTACCATACCATCGTCACAGAAGAGTTACGGCAGCGCAGATTTATTACGCAGCCGTTACTCTTTTGTGACATGTGTGTTGCTTGGGATATGTTATGGCTTCAGTTTATGCAAAATCGAAATAAATTTCAACAAGGTAGAATTGATTTTACGAATCACCCTAAATATACCACGATCTATGCAAGTTGCATTAGATACCGCTTAGGTAAGTTGGACCGTAAACAGGTTTATTTATCTCACGATGCCCGCACTGTTCCAATGCATAGCTTTGTCTTCAGATCGGAGCACACTTGCATTTTCTTATCAACGTATGCTGCTTCATCAAATCATTTTGGCGCCTCCTTCTACTTCACGCCCAATTAGTCATATAAAATGCACTTATTTCTTAAAGGTTGAAGTATCCGTAACTCGAATCATTATAAAACCATAAAGCAATGTTATTACTGTAAATCAAAACAATGATTATGAAAACTAAGACAAAATAAGTTTTGGTTAAAAAGACTAGGGAAAAAATATAATTTGAACATGTGTAATATAATTTGTGCATGTATGTAATTTGGACATGCACGATGATGTATGTGTTGTTCCGAAGAGGTTATAAGAGTAGATACTTCTGAATATCGATTATTGGATCAATCAGATCCTATACTGTAGTTTTATGTGGAAAACATGCTTAACAATTAAGTATTTACTTCAAAATCATCGCAAATGTGTCACTAAAACTTTCCAAATGCGAAGGTATGCAAAAGGACATACACTTAACAGTCACATACAATATGCACCTCAAATTGTTGAATTTATTATTGGAAGAAATTTGATAGCCTCATTGCAACGAGAAATATTCAATAAAGAAGCATTAAGCAGCCAAATTTTTAACATTCATATAGAACGCTTGAAATAGGTGGTGTCCAATAGTTATTTATGTAACGAGTTGCAAAAAGTTGATTTTTGCAGCACGAGTCGTATATTTATCCAACGAGGCTTGCCGAGTTGGATAAATACGAAGAGTGGTGAAAAAATCGAGTTTTGCAACGAGTTCCATACAAAATTTTATGCAATGATTTTTTCATAATGCAACCTATTTGAGTTGCATAATGTTCATAATGCAACTCAAATGAGTTGCATTATGAACATTATACAACTATTTTTCATTATGTAGCTCATTTCAGTTGCATAATGAACCAGTTCGGAAAAATTGGCCATTATGATACCAAAATGAGTTATATAAAATGTAAATTATGATACTGAATTGCATAAAATGTATTAAAGGTTTTCTACTGTCCATTATTGGTCATTTGTTGAACTACATGGGGATGCTGCGATATTTTCTCGATTGTAACAAAAAGTTGTCAGATAGGTATTTAATAATTTGCAAGAAAAAAATTCTTAATTTATACTACTTTTATGATTTAACGACATGTGCCGAGATAATCACGGGAATATTCTCACGAGCGAGCGTGAGGTGGTCGAGAGGTGGCGGCAGCATTACGATGAGCACCTCAATGGCGACGTTGCAAGTACCGAAGGTGGCGTGATAACAGATCTAGGAGTATGTGCACAGGACGAAAGACTTCCGGCCCCTGACCTTCAAGAGATTGAGGAGGAGGTTGGCCGGTTGAAAAAAAACAAAGCCGCCGGAGCAGATCAACTACCAAGCGAGCTACTAAAATACGGTGGAGAAGCACTGGTGAGAGCACTACACTGGGTCATTACCAAGATTTGGGAGGAGGAAGTATTACCGGAGGAATGGATGGAAGGTATCGTGTGTCCCATCTACAAAAAGGGCGACAAGTTGGATTGCGGGAACTACCGCGCGATCACACTACTGAGCGCTGCCTACAAGATACTCTCTCAAATATTATGCCGCCGTCTATCACCGATTGCAAGAGAGTTCGTGGGGCAATATCAGGCTGGATTTATGGGTGAACGCGCTACAACGGACCAGATGTTTGCCATCCGCCAGGTGTTGCAGAAATGCCGCGAATACAACGTGCCCACACATCACTTGTTCATCGATTTCAAATCGGCGTATGATACAATCGATCGAGAACAGCTATGGCAGATTATGCACGAATACGGATTCCCGGATAAACTGATACGGTTGATCAAGGCGACGATGGATCGAGTGATGTGCGTAGTTCGAGTATCAGGGACACTCTCGAGTCCCTTCGAATCTCGCAGAGGGTTACGGCAAGGTGATGGTCTTTCGTGCTTGCTGTTCAACATTGCTTTGGAGGGTGTAATAAGAAGAGCGGGGATAAACACGAGTGGGACGATTTTCACGAAGTCCGTTCAGCTGCTTGGTTTCGCCGATGATATTGATATTATTGCTCGTAAATTTGAGACGATGGCGGAAACGTACATCCGACTAAAGAATGAAGCCAGGCGAGTTGGATTAGTCATTAATGTGTCGAAGACAAAGTACATGATGGCAAAGGGCTCCAGGGAGGAATCACCGCGCCCGCCACCCCGAATTCATATCGACGGTGATGAAATCGAGGCGGTTGAAGAATTCGTGTACTTGAGCTCACTGGTGACCGACGACAACGACACCAGCAGAGAAATTCAGAGGCGCATTGTGGCAGGAAATCGTGCCTACTTTGGACTCCGCAGAACTCTACGATCGAATAAAGTTCGCCGTAACACGAAGTTAACCATCTACAAAACGTTGATTAGACCGGTCGTCCTCTATGGGCACGAAACATGGACCCTACGTGCAGAGGACCAACGCGCCCTTGGGGTTTTCGAACGGAAGGTGTTGCGTACCGTCTACGGCGGAGTGCAGATGGAATACGGGACTTAGAGAAGGCGAATGAACCACGAGCTGCATCAGCTGCTGGGAGAACCAACCATCGTCCATACCGCGAAAATCGGGAGGCTACGGTGGGCGGGTCACGTCATCAGGATGTCGGATAGCAACCCGACTAAAATGGTTCACGAGAGTCATCCGACCGGTACAAGAAGACGTGGAGCGCAGCGAGCTAGGTGGGTCGACCAAGTGGAGGACGATCTGCGGACCCTACGCAGAGTGCGGAACTGGAGACAAACAGCCATGGACCGAGTGGAATGGAGGCGGCTACTATGTACAGCAGAGCCCACCCCGGCCATAGCCTGACCGGTAAGGTAAGTTTTATGATTTAACAGTATTTATGGCTGAACTTTAAAGTACAATGAAATTGATTTCAGTGTATAAAAGTTATAGCGGCCATAAGGCGGCTTGGTGTCTGCATTCCACTTCCAGCCGCAGTTTTCAAATCAGTAGTGGCTTTTACGATTCCCCCTAGGAGGACCACTAATCGTATTCTACGATGCCCGGCTAGATACTCACTAAAGCCTGTCGTGGACAGGCTATATATTTCGGATACCTAAAAACTGCAGAATCTCTGGTACCCGGAAGAATAGGAAGCAAAAGCAGCCACAAATATATACACGGTAAGATTTCGAGAACGGCTTGGGGTGCCGCACGGGTTCCTGGGCCTACTACGCGCCCGTTATGTTGATGGATCGCCCCTCAGCGGGTTCCTGTGTCGGAATTTGCTCAGACAAGGATATTTGGACGACGTAGGGACTAGATCGAGAACTTTTTTGTATAACGACGGGGTTCTGTGATCGTTTTTACATACTTCGTTTTCATTTCTTCCACTTTTCAAACCTTCTCCAATAATTCTTCATAGAACTTTCCAAACTTTTCCTTTGAATTATTTCGTTTTACTTTTAGCCTTCAATTTGTCTTGGTCAATGAGCTCTGGGAAAGTGAAAGAATACCAAGTCGTTAACTGCCTTGAGGTTCATGACCTCGTTCATCGGTCATTGCCCTCTCCAGCCGTCCTATTTTTCAATGGCCCTGAATGGCCGCACATGGGGTGGTCCCCAGTCCCGAACTACGGTGTAGAATTCTCGGTACCACTCACGACATAAAATCACCAACACTTACAACCTACATAACTGTAAATACTGATGGTCACTGCGCTTACTTACTTACCGATCAGGCTAAGGCCGGGGTGGCCTCTGCTGTACATAGTAGCCGCCTCCATTCCACTCGGTTCATGGCTGTTTGTCTCCAGTTCCGCACTCTGCGTAGGGTCCGCAGATCGTCCTCCACTTGGTCGACCCACCTAGCTCGCTGCGCACCACGTCTTCTTGTACCGGTCAGATGACTCTCGAGAACCATTTTAGTCGGGTTGTTATCCGACATCCTGATGACGTGACCCGCCCACCGTAGCATCCCGATTTTCGCGGTGTGGACGATGGTTGGTTCTCTCAGCAGCTGATGCAGCTCGTAGTTCATTCGCCTTCTCCAAGTCCCGTCTTCTATCTGCACTCCGCCGTAGATGGTACGCAGCACCTTCCGTTCGAAAACTCCAAGGGCGCGTTGATCCTCTGCACGAAGGTGTTTCGTGCCCATGGAGGACGACCGGTCTAATCAGCGAGATTTTGAGAGATGCGAACCATAGACCATGACGTTTAACTCAGTTCAACGACCCTAAAAGTTGCATTTGCGAAGAATTCAGGATCCGAATCAAATTGAAAATGGGCGGAAACGGTTATTCTCGTCATTTTCTACAAATTATATGCCAATTTAATGCGAAAAATCAAGAATTTGCATTCGTTGAACAGGGAGAGTTGAGGTTTGGGGATCGCCACTGAGTTCTTCCAAGATTTCTCCAAATTTTCTTTCAGTTTCTACTGAAATTACTCCAGCAGTTTCCTCTGATGTTCCTCCAGGAAATAAGTCTAAGAATCCTGAAAAAGCTTCTTCTTGGATTAGTCAAAAAGTTCTTTTTCGGGTTTCCTTTTTTTGAGAATTTCTCTAGCAGTTCCCTCTGGGAATTCTTCAAAAGTTTCTTCTGTGATTTTTCAAGGAGTTCTTTCTGAGATTCTTGAAAACGTTTAACTTGCAAAAACAATCATTGCCTTCGCCATTTTGTACAACTAGCTAGTGCGAATATCATCAGTGTTGACAAAAATTAGAGCCGTAACGTACATAAATAATGTACACATGCAAGATGCCAAGATAAAATTATCAGATATTCACTCCGAGAACCCGCGCTTCTAGGGCGTGACGTACTTTATGGATGCCCCTTATAGAGATTTTCACTACTGCTCCCGCATGAATGACCGGGAAATAAAAATGCAAAAGAACGTTTCTGTTGAACAATTTATTAGACTAAAACCAGATAATGTTTATTAAATTTAACATAAGCACATATAATAATAATTAACTGTTCGAACCTAGGAAACGGCAGAAATGTTATGTTTTACGGGTACATCTACAGAATCATATTATCGTAGACATTTTCGAAGCATATTCTTATTGAATGTAGTATAATGACGGTAATTGAAGCATGCCTTCAACTTATATTTTTTTTTAAATAAACGAGGGAATATCTATCTTAGATCATTACTTTCAAGACAATACTATGAATTGTGAGAATAAAAGATGTGTTTTCAATACGTAACAACTTTTAGTGTGAAATATGAATAACAAGGAATCAAGCACTATCGACTCGTTTGTGGTACATCTTCGGCATTTAGCACATCAAATAAAAATCAAAAAAACAGATCAACGATATTTAAATCTAAAAATATATCAACGATGTGATCGTTTGTCTCTTATATCTTCTTTTGTTTGTTACTAGGATTTTGTTTGCGTTGTACGCAAACGGCGCTAATGCTTGTAGCAAATATTTGAAAATAATTTCTGTATTCACTTAAAACAGTAGGTATCTATCATTACACTGGCTGTTCGATCATTACCGGTCACAAATCGCCGCCAATTGGACCATTCATTTTTGTTTTTTTTTGTGTTTGACTTAGATGGTTTTCTCGCCGATATGGTTTTCATTAGCGGCCACTTCCGCCAACGTGGCGAGCGCGAATAGAGCGTCCGTCTCAGGCACCAGGTTCTCCGTCAGACTGACATCCCGGCGGGTGATGCTTTCCTTGCGGGCCTTCCGCTTGCGACTGCCGACAATCTTTTCCTTCTGCTCGACGGCAGTAACGCGAGGCTTGATCGTTGATTTGAATTTTCCTGCAACGGGAAAGTGTTGTCTAAAGTAGTAAGTAGTAGTAGTACCTAAGTCTTAAAAGACCAGGAGGGTAGGGCGGGGCAAGATGAGCTCCCTAAGGATCACGTTGAGTTTATTGAAAGTTAACACAATTTTTCAAAGTACCTCTCAGTAGTTCTTTTCTATATCTTGTTTTCTATCACCCATAAACATGGGAGGGTTAAAAATTCACAATAAGGATGATTTATTTGACTAAACAAAAAAGATGTTTTATGGTCAGTTCGAACATACTACGGGGCAAGACGAGCACCCCTACGGGGCAAGAAGAGCACTTCATTAAAATCCCAATATTTTAACAATAAATTGGTCATACACTGATTGATATAGTGAACCTTGTGTATAGCTATGGAATCACGTTCTAAAATTATTATTTTTTTTCGATTATTGAAAAAAATGCGGTTTCATAATACTTTATACAAAATGACCCGAAAAACAATAAACGATTATTAGGTTGCTTATTTTTAGAAATTTACTCAACCAAATAGTTGCAGAGGTTACGGAAACCTATGTTCGGCACTATTGAGTGGATTACAATAATTTCAAAATATTTTCTATATTACCATCAGGGGTGCTCATCTTGCCCCACTATAGGTAAATAACTAAAATTGAATAAATTTTAATGTTTGTTTTTAGAAAATATTTTCTAATGTAAATTAAAATGCTTTGCAGTAAGCTAGTAATGTTGGCTGATAACTAGAATTATGGTAAAAATTTGATTCTGACATAAAAACCTTATTTTATTCTGATGATTTCTTATAAGAAAATGCTAAAATTCCATGCTATCGACTTATTTGGCAATATTGTTTAATTCGTTCATTATGAAGTACCTTTTATCAGGTTTACAAACAGGATGAACATTATTCTAACGGATTATGAAGTTGTTTGGGCAAAATTCATCATAAAAGTAGTAAAACGGAGGGGTGCTCATCTTGCCTCGGGTGGCCATCTTGCCCCGTCCTACCCGACAGTGTTTCTACTTCCCATGGTTGCTCTAGAGCACCATCGATTTTTGACGAACTCGGGAATCGGGACAAATGGAATTAGATGAAAATGATCCAATAATTTTAAGAATATGGTTGTAACCTCATAAGGTTGATTCAACTACTAACTACTTGTTTCAAAAGTGGAACTATTGATAAACAATCAAAAACCTATTGATTTTCAATCATTTTTTTTTCATTGATTTCGAAAAATTTAGCCAATTTGCAATAACTTTTGTTTAAGCCCTTTTTTACGGAAACGCTTTTTAGCATAGATATAGTCGTTCAAAGTCGTGGGAAGGAAAGGGTTAAGAAATGACGAGGCTTCGAATATTGAAAACTTTTGATATTCCTGGCGAGTTAATAGGATGTTACTAGGTTAGGACCTATTTCAGGTAAAGATGCAGAAATCGGTTTTGATTATTGTGCAATTCACACAATACATTATGCAATGGGATGTGTGCTAGATGTAGATCTCGCCAATATATATATCAACTACCAAGCGAGCTACTAAAATACGGTGGAGAAGCACTGGTGAGAGCACTACACTGGGTCATTACCAAGATTTGGGAGGAGGAAGTATTACCGGAGGAATGGATGGAAGGTATCGTGTGTCCCATCTACAAAAAGGGCGACAAGTTGGATTGCGGGAACTACCGCGCGATCACACTACTGAGCGCTGCCTACAAGATACTCTCTCAAATATTATGCCGCCGTCTATCACCGATTGCAAGAGAGTTCGTGGGGCAATATCAGGCTGGATTTATGGGTGAACGCGCTACAACGGACCAGATGTTTGCCATCCGCCAGGTGTTGCAGAAATGCCGCGAATACAACGTGCCCACACATCACTTGTTCATCGATTTCAAATCGGCGTATGATACAATCGATCGAGAACAGCTATGGCAGATTATGCACGAATACGGATTCCCGGATAAACTGATACGGTTGATCAAGGCGACGATGGATCGAGTGATGTGCGTAGTTCGAGTATCAGGGACACTCTCGAGTCCCTTCGAATCTCGCAGAGGGTTACGGCAAGGTGATGGTCTTTCGTGCTTGCTGTTCAACATTGCTTTGGAGGGTGTAATAAGAAGAGCGGGGATAAACACGAGTGGGACGATTTTCACGAAGTCCGTTCAGCTGCTTGGTTTCGCCGATGATATTGATATTATTGCTCGTAAATTTGAGACGATGGCGGAAACGTACATCCGACTAAAGAATGAAGCCAGGCGAGTTGGATTAGTCATTAATGTGTCGAAGACAAAGTACATGATGGCAAAGGGCTCCAGGGAGGAATCACCGCGCCCGCCACCCCGAATTCATATCGACGGTGATGAAATCGAGGCGGTTGAAGAATTCGTGTACTTGAGCTCACTGGTGACCGACGACAACGACACCAGCAGAGAAATTCAGAGGCGCATTGTGGCAGGAAATCGTGCCTACTTTGGACTCCGCAGAACTCTACGATCGAATAAAGTTCGCCGTAACACGAAGTTAACCATCTACAAAACGTTGATTAGACCGGTCGTCCTCTATGGGCACGAAACATGGACCCTACGTGCAGAGGACCAACGCGCCCTTGGGGTTTTCGAACGGAAGGTGTTGCGTACCGTCTACGGCGGAGTGCAGATGGAATACGGGACTTAGAGAAGGCGAATGAACCACGAGCTGCATCAGCTGCTGGGAGAACCAACCATCGTCCATACCGCGAAAATCGGGAGGCTACGGTGGGCGGGTCACGTCATCAGGATGTCGGATAGCAACCCGACTAAAATGGTTCTCGAGAGTCATCCGACCGGTACAAGAAGACGTGGAGCGCAGCGAGCTAGGTGGATCGACCAAGTGGAGGACGATCTGCGGACCCTACGCAGAGTGCGGAACTGGAGACAAACAGCCATGGACCGAGTGGAATGGAGGCGGCTACTATGTACAGCAGAGCCCACCCCGGCCATAGCCTGACCGGTAAGGTAAGTTTTATGATTTAACAGTATTTATGGCTGAACTTTAAAGTACAATGAAATTGATTTCAGTGTATAAAAGTTATAGCGGCCATAAGGCGGCTTGGTGTCTGCATTCCACTTCCAGCCGCAGTTTTCAAATCAGTAGTGGCTTTTACGATTCCCCCTAGGAGGACCACTAATCGTATTCTACGATGCCCGGCTAGATACTCACTAAAGCCTGTCGTGGACAGGCTATATATTTCGGATACCTAAAAACTGCAGAATCTCTGGTACCCGGAAGAATAGGAAGCAAAAGCAGCCACAAATATATACACGGTAAGATTTCGAGAACGGCTTGGGGTGCCGCACGGGTTCCTGGGCCTACTACGCGCCCGTTATGTTGATGGATCGCCCCTCAGCGGGTTCCTGTGTCGGAATTTGCTCAGACAAGGATATTTGGACGACGTAGGGACTAGATCGAGAACTTTTTTGTATAACGACGGGGTTCTGTGATCGTTTTTACATACTTCGTTTTCATTTCTTCCACTTTTCAAACCTTCTCCAATAATTCTTCATAGAACTTTCCAAACTTTTCCTTTGAATTATTTCGTTTTACTTTTAGCCTTCAATTTGTCTTGGTCAATGAGCTCTGGGAAAGTGAAAGAATACCAAGTCGTTAACTGCCTTGAGGTTCATGACCTCGTTCATCGGTCATTGCCCTCTCCAGCCGTCCTATTTTTCAATGGCCCTGAATGGCCGCACATGGGGTGGTCCCCAGTCCCGAACTACGGTGTAGAATTCTCGGTACCACTCACGACATAAAATCACCAACACTTACAACCTACATAACTGTAAATACTGATGGTCACTGCGCTTACTTACTTACCGATCAGGCTAAGGCCGGGGTGGCCTCTGCTGTACATAGTAGCCGCCTCCATTCCACTCGGTTCATGGCTGTTTGTCTCCAGTTCCGCACTCTGCGTAGGGTCCGCAGATCGTCCTCCACTTGGTCGACCCACCTAGCTCGCTGCGCACCACGTCTTCTTGTACCGGTCAGATGACTCTCGAGAACCATTTTAGTCGGGTTGTTATCCGACATCCTGATGACGTGACCCGCCCACCGTAGCATCCCGATTTTCGCGGTGTGGACGATGGTTGGTTCTCTCAGCAGCTGATGCAGCTCGTAGTTCATTCGCCTTCTCCAAGTCCCGTCTTCTATCTGCACTCCGCCGTAGATGGTACGCAGCACCTTCCGTTCGAAAACTCCAAGGGCGCGTTGATCCTCTGCACGAAGGTGTTTCGTGCCCATGGAGGACGACCGGTCTAATCAGCGAGATTTTGAGAGATGCGAACCATAGACCATGACGTTTAACTCAGTTCAACGACCCTAAAAGTTGCATTTGCGAAGAATTCAGGATCCGAATCAAATTGAAAATGGGCGGAAACGGTTATTCTCGTCATTTTCTACAAATTATATGCCAATTTAATGCGAAAAATCAAGAATTTGCATTCGTTGAACAGGGAGAGTTGAGGTTTGGGGATCGCCACTGAGTTCTTCTAAGATTTCTCCAAATTTTCTTTCAGTTTCTACTGAAATTACTCCAGCAGTTTCCTCTGATGTTCCTCCAGGAAATAAGTCTAAGAATCCTGAAAAAGCTTCTTCTTGGATTAGTCAAAAAGTTCTTTTTCGGGTTTCCTTTTTTTGAGAATTTCTCTAGCAGTTCCCTCTGGGAATTCTTCAAAAGTTTCTTCTGTGATTTTTCAAGGAGTTCTTTCTGAGATTCTTGAAAACGTTTAACTTGCAAAAACAATCATTGCCTTCGCCATTTTGTACAACTAGCTAGTGCGAATATCATCAGTGTTGACAAAAATTAGAGCCGTAACGTACATAAATAATGTACACATGCAAGATGCCAAGATAAAATTATCAGATATTCACTCCGAGAACCCGCGCTTCTAGGGCGTGACGTACTTTATGGATGCCCCTTATAGAGATTTTCACTACTGCTCCCGCATGAATGACCGGGAAATAAAAATGCAAAAGAACGTTTCTGTTGAACAATTTATTAGACTAAAACCAGATAATGTTTATTAAATTTAACATAAGCACATATAATAATAATTAACTGTTCGAACCTAGGAAACGGCAGAAATGTTATGTTTTACGGGTACATCTACAGAATCATATTATCGTAGACATTTTCGAAGCATATTCTTATTGAATGTAGTATAATGACGGTAATTGAAGCATGCCTTCAACTTATATTTTTTTTTAAATAAACGAGGGAATATCTATCTTAGATCATTACTTTCAAGACAATACTATGAATTGTGAGAATAAAAGATGTGTTTTCAATACGTAACAACTTTTAGTGTGAAATATGAATAACAAGGAATCAAGCACTATCGACTCGTTTGTGGTACATCTTCGGCATTTAGCACATCAAATAAAAATCAAAAAAACAGATCAACGATATTTAAATCTAAAAATATATCAACGATGTGATCGTTTGTCTCTTATATCTTCTTTTGTTTGTTACTAGGATTTTGTTTGCGTTGTACGCAAACGGCGCTAATGCTTGTAGCAAATATTTGAAAATAATTTCTGTATTCACTTAAAACAGTAGGTATCTATCATTACACTGGCTGTTCGATCATTACCGGTCACAAATCGCCGCCAATTGGACCATTCATTTTTGTTTTTTTTTGTGTTTGACTTAGATGGTTTTCTCGCCGATATGGTTTTCATTAGCGGCCACTTCCGCCAACGTGGCGAGCGCGAATAGAGCGTCCGTCTCAGGCACCAGGTTCTCCGTCAGACTGACATCCCGGCGGGTGATGCTTTCCTTGCGGGCCTTCCGCTTGCGACTGCCGACAATCTTTTCCTTCTGCTCGACGGCAGTAACGCGAGGCTTGATCGTTGATTTGAATTTTCCTGCAACGGGAAAGTGTTGTCTAAAGTAGTAAGTAGTAGTAGTACCTAAGTCTTAAAAGACCAGGAGGGTAGGGCGGGGCAAGATGAGCTCCCTAAGGATCACGTTGAGTTTATTGAAAGTTAACACAATTTTTCAAAGTACCTCTCAGTAGTTCTTTTCTATATCTTGTTTTCTATCACCCATAAACATGGGAGGGTTAAAAATTCACAATAAGGATGATTTATTTGACTAAACAAAAAAGATGTTTTATGGTCAGTTCGAACATACTACGGGGCAAGACGAGCACCCCTACGGGGCAAGAAGAGCACTTCATTAAAATCCCAATATTTTAACAATAAATTGGTCATACACTGATTGATATAGTGAACCTTGTGTATAGCTATGGAATCACGTTCTAAAATTATTATTTTTTTTCGATTATTGAAAAAAATGCGGTTTCATAATACTTTATACAAAATGACCCGAAAAACAATAAACGATTATTAGGTTGCTTATTTTTAGAAATTTACTCAACCAAATAGTTGCAGAGGTTACGGAAACCTATGTTCGGCACTATTGAGTGGATTACAATAATTTCAAAATATTTTCTATATTACCATCAGGGGTGCTCATCTTGCCCCACTATAGGTAAATAACTAAAATTGAATAAATTTTAATGTTTGTTTTTAGAAAATATTTTCTAATGTAAATTAAAATGCTTTGCAGTAAGCTAGTAATGTTGGCTGATAACTAGAATTATGGTAAAAATTTGATTCTGACATAAAAACCTTATTTTATTCTGATGATTTCTTATAAGAAAATGCTAAAATTCCATGCTATCGACTTATTTGGCAATATTGTTTAATTCGTTCATTATGAAGTACCTTTTATCAGGTTTACAAACAGGATGAACATTATTCTAACGGATTATGAAGTTGTTTGGGCAAAATTCATCATAAAAGTAGTAAAACGGAGGGGTGCTCATCTTGCCTCGGGTGGCCATCTTGCCCCGTCCTACCCGACAGTGTTTCTACTTCCCATGGTTGCTCTAGAGCACCATCGATTTTTGACGAACTCGGGAATCGGGACAAATGGAATTAGATGAAAATGATCCAATAATTTTAAGAATATGGTTGTAACCTCATAAGGTTGATTCAACTACTAACTACTTGTTTCAAAAGTGGAACTATTGATAAACAATCAAAAACCTATTGATTTTCAATCATTTTTTTTTCATTGATTTCGAAAAATTTAGCCAATTTGCAATAACTTTTGTTTAAGCCCTTTTTTACGGAAACGCTTTTTAGCATAGATATAGTCGTTCAAAGTCGTGGGAAGGAAAGGGTTAAGAAATGACGAGGCTTCGAATATTGAAAACTTTTGATATTCCTGGCGAGTTAATAGGATGTTACTAGGTTAGGACCTATTTCAGGTAAAGATGCAGAAATCGGTTTTGATTATTGTGCAATTCACACAATACATTATGCAATGGGATGTGTGCTAGATGTAGATCTCGCCAATATACGTATGCTAGTCTGTAGTTCTAGTACAAAATATTTACCTTTGATTTTCTTTTTCTTCTTGGTGTCTTTCTTTTTCGTAAGATACTCGTCCAGGTCCAGACACGGTAGCTCATTGATTTTCTTGTCCAGATCAAAGTCTGAAGCATCGAAGTGCCGCGGATCATTCTTTGCGCCGACATTTGAATCGTCGTACGCGATGTACCCGGAATATGCTTGGTCCACTGCACCGTTACTTCTGGGCACTGGATCATCGAAGGCGTGATCCGAAACAATAGAAGCTGGGCTGATTTCCACAGCGGCCTGCGCCAGTGGTTGTTGTTCATCTCGAACGACGGTTGCGCTTTTTGAAGCCTTCTTCGAAGTCGAGTTCAGTCTCGTCGTCATGAATTCCTTATATCGTTTACCCTTGCATGCGCGCGCAGTCTTTCTGGTATAATCTTCATCGTAGTACTCGTAGTGCATAGAATCAAAAGCTCTCTTAAACCGTTTACTATCATAGGCACTCAACTCACGATTTGCATCGTTCGGACGTTTGGAATAAAAATGATTCTTCATGTTGATACATGGTTCTACCGGTGTTCCGGGATCAGGTGAACTGGGATCCAGTGTTGTTTGTTCCGGTTTGCCGTCACAATAGCCAGCCAGCGAAGAATCTGTAGCAATTTTGAGAGATAATAGAGATACAATGTTTTTGCTTACCTACTCACTTAATTTTATCTATACATAAATATATTAAACACTTAACAACGAATTGTAGAGTTACCAAAAAAAAAAAAACTAAAGCACATAAGGCTGGGAAAATACATAGCGTTGAACCTCGAAAGGCTGAGAATATCAAAAAGGTGAAAAGACATTAGACTGAAATAAAGATCCGGAAATCCAAAAGCAATCGGCTCTAGATCACTGCAATAGTACTATGCCCATGATATGGTTTTCTGATTGGTTACATATTGTTGACCCCAAAAAAACAGTTTCTGTAAAAAGGCAATCGCGAATGTAAGCAGCTGTAATGCCAACAATCGCTATAACAACACATTTAAAAGAAGGAAAACTCGTCGAATAACATATTACTTACTTCGCTAACATTCATTTCTTGACTAAACACAGTTATTTAACTATAATTTCATGCATTAGGTATTGCATTTTTGTAACTTCAGCCTTATGTACGGCATTTCTTGTTCAGTCTTATGTTAGTATATTGAATTTGTAGGTTAAAAACACATTTTTGCTAAAATAAGTTACATAGTTGTCCAGTAGCAAACAATCTTACCGTTTTGATTGATCTTTCCTTCGTACGTATCCATCATAAGGCTGTTCAAACCACCCATTTGTGCTTCATCTGCCAGTTTGAAGACCGCCATCTCTAAGTTCTTCTTTTTCGGATTTGATTCGGTTTGTGGTTCTGCATAAATGAATTTGCTCTCGCCGGTAATAAACTCGCCGGTGGTGATGTTTGTGCGTTGATCTGTATCGAATGGCTCTTCGTCCTTTACTTCAACTGTGTCGTAGGGTGCCCCATCGTCATATTCGTACTCGGAGCCCAATCCTAACAGATCTGTTTTCACCGGCCTTGGAATACCTTGGGGCCGAAGCGGTGGGGCTGGTAGCTTGTACCATTTGAAGTCCGGGTGGGCAGTAAAGAATGCGTCCTTGTACTAGATAAATTGATGAAACATTTAGATCGAAGCCATCTTTGAATTAGGTGTAGGAAATAATCAATTATACCTGCTTTGCGAGATTCGTGTAGCTTGCTTTTTGATCTTTGTCCAAATTTGCCCACCAATCGCCGAGAATTTTGGTAATTGATCTTTAGAGAAATAAAAAAGATATATTTATTTTGTGTAACAGTAGTAGGGTATTTTATCCAATAGTGGACCCTTAACCTATAGTGGACCCCTAGCAATTATTCTCAAATTTCCTACTAAAATCTGCTTCTACCGGTAAACTTCCACCGGGGGACCATGGCTCATGTTCCTAGACAGCAGTTCCATGTGTGGACCCCGCGGGGGATAATTTGATCGAGATTCCAAATAATTATTTAATGAGAAATATGAGGTGTTTTCGTTTTGTTTTTGTGTGCAATGTGTAGGAAAGATATAGAACTTCATGTGCAACCATTGGTAAGGACAATTCAATTAGGATATCATAATGCTTTTACGATCACAACTAATTTCAGCTACTAAGGGGTCCACTATTGGTTAACATATCCTATGTATGGATGAGGGTCAGAAATAAAACCAGAGAAAGGCCTCTGCCATGGAGGTGACTGTACAGAAACTTGATTTCATCATGGACGTTGCATCCTCGAAGGTAAATATCAGCAAGGATCTCGAACATCGATAATGGCGGCCAAGCAGAACCATGATAAAACCGTTCAAACTGCGACAGCAGCAGAGCCCATAAAGCTGAAAGTGCCTAACTCTACCCAAACTGATGCCATAGCTAGCCCAAAGAATACGCCAGACGCGATCGCTAGGAAGAGAAGGCCTGATGACGATCTTACATAGGTCCTCAGCCATCACAGATTAGCGCGGGTCAGGGGGAGGACGCCTTCTAAACTGTAGTGGATCGATGGGAGAAGAAGAAGAAGAACAGGAGCTTGGGGATGCTAAGCCAAAGAGAAGTAGGAGGCTAGGCTAGGAAGACTAGAGCGACACCCTCGTCCTCAATACAAGCGAGTCTAAGTAAGTAAAAAGAAAATCGTGTTAAGGTGAAACATCAAGAAATCCCATTGCAATTTTGCATACAAACTTTAGAGGCACAAATCTGACGAACAAAGCATCGAATCATGCCGCACTTGATTATCCTGGCTTTGCTCACTTGTAGAAGGAGGCAGCTTTTCCAAATCGAGCGCATTTGTTTACGAATTTTTAAGATTTGTGCTCTTGAAAACGTGAGTAGGGGTCCAAGTCGGCCATTGTGGCAGCCATATTGGTATTCTTTGAAGTTTCTCCTTAAGTACTGTTCCTTTTAATTCCACTAAGAATTTGCATCCTTCGACAGGTACGTATTTCGACCTCAACTGTAGGGTCGTCTTCAGTGTCATGTACTTGACTCGACGACATCCAAGTCAAGTACATGACACTGAGGACGACCTTACAGTAGAGGTCGAAATACGTATCTGTCAAAGGATGCAAATTCTTAGTGGAATTAAAAGGAAAAGTAGGGTAAATCGGGGTAATTTGGCCACCCTAAGGAAAAGTCTACAAAAGATCCAGAAAGCAAGGTTTAAACTTCCGCACATTGTATGACCATAATGATTTTGATAATACTTAACTATATTGATGTGAAAATTTTAGTGAAATTGTGTTTACATATGAAAGAAAGATTTTTGGAAAAAGCTGTGTTTTTGGGTCGATTTTGAACCGACGGAGTAATATGAGCACCCGATTTTTGATAAAAAATTCATCCTACATAATGAAATACAATCATGATATGCGTCATTGTGCATCAAATCCTATAGTATCAACTTGAAATATATAGAAAATAAATAAGTTTAAAAGCTATCTAAGGTATTTAAACAAGATGAGTCTTACATGGTGTTTTTGGTCTGCGCTCGTCGGGGTAATTTGGCCAATGTTTTTGAAAATTATTTTTCTAGTTTAATGTGATCTTCCAGTACATCGTTTTAACGTCTCAATCGCTTCAATATCAAGCCGGTGTTAGATCTGCAAGATGAATTTGCAGAAATTACTAGATTTTATGTGTTTTTCATGAGGTGCTCATATTGCCCCATTGGCCAAATTACCCCGACTACCCCTACTTAACACGATTTTCTTTTTTCTTACAGATATTCCACTAACAAGCCCAGATTCATCAGCATCAAAGAGTACCCAGAGGTCTTGAAGGCGATGAGTAGGGACAATGGAAATTCGCGGCAAAATGAATTTCGCGGTCCCATATGTTTGACTGTTTTGTTAAAAAAAACCCCTAATTTGCATGCCATGTGAGTATGCATTTGCGAGGCGTAATAATAAATTCATCACAAAAAGAAACAAACTTGAAAAAAGTATATATTTTAAATACAATAAACTCGTAAATAACGTTACACTGTCAACAGTTTTCAAACAATTTATGCTAAAATATTTGTAATTGATAAAAATTGGTAGGATATTTTAACAATTTTACCAAATTTCGCGGACTTTCTCAAATTTCACGGCCATTCCAAAATTTCGCGGATTTTGCGGCTTCTCTAGTGATGAGGAACTATGCCAAGCTCACGGGTCTTGGAGTCGACGTACGCAGTATTTGGCATACTCATACTGGCGGAATGATCCTCGAGCTCAAGCACGACAAAACCTGTAAAGGCGACGCCTACAAGTGTTTGGTACAAGACGTCCTTGGAGAGGTTGCCGAGGTAAGGGCTCTCGCCGCAAAACCGACTTTAAAGGTCAAAAACCTGTACGAGATCACGGATGCGGAAGAGCTCGTCACAGCACTGCGGCAGGTAACCACCGCAGTCATTCGGCTACGGAAAGGTCCAACAGGGCCACAGGTGCCCTTGATTCAGTTACCGGTGGCGGATGTCAATAACCCTACGTCTCCACAAGACAGAAATGTCTTGCCATTTTGCTGCCAGAAAGAGAAAACGTAACAGAAATGATCAACACCGCTGCTTTCCATGCAAACAGCGAGAGAACATTTCTGTCATGACACATCTGTCCAGCAAAATGGCAAGACATTTCTGTCTAGTGGAGACGTCGGGTAAATCCGTCTGACAGCAGCATGCTATATACAATCAGCCAAATAACCTTAAGATTTCCATAAGGCCCAACTTATGAAACGGCCTTTAAATAATTCATAATGATTCGAATGAATTTCATAAGGTCACTATATGACGTAAAATCGTCTCACAGCTTGGCTTTTATTCATGTTTAGCAACATGACATTTTCAAGCGTCGGTAGCCGTGTGGATAAAACGCGGGCTCGGTGATCCCGACGTTCATGGATCGAATCCAGTCTGCATCATTTTGAGATTTTTTTGTTCTTTTCATAAGTCTATCTTATGAGATTAGTCATAGCAAGCACGATCAATTTCCATAAGGTATTCTTATGATATCCATAAGAATTAATTATAGCAAATTTTCATAAGGTATTTCGATGAATTTCGCTAGCTTTTTTCGCTGAGTGTAGACGATGTGGAGATGAAGACACAAGGCTGCACGATCCCTTGCAAGTGTTTGATTGGTTCCAGGAAATCCGCGAACGACAAACACTCGACGGGAAGCCCAAAGTGCCCGGCCTACTTAGAAAGAGTGTCAGCTGACAAGTTATAGTGTAGGCAACGCAGCTAAACCTGAACCACTATGACGCAGCCTAACAACTGTTATATCAGGTAGTTACTGAGTTAAGGCCGGATATCGCCATCATAGCCGATTCATACCGAGTAATTTTGTAGTCCTAGCCTAATAAGTAGTTTGAACTGGACGTTCATAGCGAGCACCTGACGGTACAATATCGACTGCAATAACAGCAGGCAGCAAACGGGACGAGTCGACTAGGCCAAGACCATGCCCCCGCAGATGGAAGATATCACACTTCAATGATGAAGTATTTGGGAACGAGGAGGCTTTCTGCCCTGAGCGAAAGTTACTCGGTCTAAGCGATGACTTGTTGGTAGCGGTACTCTCGCGTGCATGCGACGCCACCATTCCTAGGCAAGTCCACCCTAAGAATGGAACCGCACTGGTGGACTGAAGCTACTGCGAACCTTCGCCGCGCCTGTCTTTAGAGCGGATCAGGGATTGGCGGCATGCACCGTGCGGTGCAAAAAAAGCATGTGCTTCGCACAATCTCAAGTGCTTGTCTCCCGTTTTGCCGAGAGACAAGAGACGTATGAGTGAGAGCTTTCGTAATTGTACGAGAGACAATCGCAGCACTAGCTCTACGGCGCAGGGAGTAATGCGCGGTGCTTGGGACTGTGCTTGTCTCCAAACAGAAAAAAATCAAATAATAAATTAATTGAAGAGTTTGTGTTTTCGGCAAAGTTTTAAGCTTGTCAAGGGCTGACAAGTAATGGGTCGTTTGATTCGAAATTTTTCCAATCATGCGTAGTATCAAGCCAAGTGCTAAGCACGGAGACAAGCACCGAGAGAGTGCATACGACAGAGCGTGAGAGACAGGAGAGCTCCAGCGCGCGGCAAAGTAAGCGAGCAACACACAACCGATTGCGCATACTCGTCTCCTTCTAGTTTGTTGTGCTGTCTCGTAGCAGAGTGTGCGGCACGCAAAGAGTTTTGAGTCGCACCCTATCCCTGGAGCGGATGTAGCGATCACGTACTGATGAGGAGCGGGATGAACGACAGATTACGTTCGCGGATGCAAAAGTCGCGCTTAAAACCGAGAGGACAAGCAAAAAGGCCAGCTAGTATGAGGGAGTCTACCAGAGTGCCGTTGGGAACCCGTGGGGTGATGCCCACAAGGTTGTGATGGCCACTGAGATGTCTCCAGTCATGCTGGATAGGATTATCGAGGGGCTCTCCCCGCGTTATGATTCAAGTCCTTGTCCTCATTTCATAGGACTGCTGAGGTTTAGAGCTGTCGATCAGGAGAAAGTCATTGATGAGGAACTTTCGGAGATTACAAAATCTTTTAGCGTAGGTAGGGACCCAGATCCGGACGGAATCTGGGAATGTGTCGGAATCAAAATGTGTGTGAGTGCTTTGTGATATTGCTAACCCGTTTTCGTAGACGTCGCAAATATCGTCGAAATATTGTGTGCAAAAGCCTCGTGTAACTCGTTCCAAGCATAGTTTGCTGCATCTTATACGTTTTTTGTGTGATAACTTACGAATTTGTCACATTGCCATAGAACATGGGACAACTATGCTGCACACGGCAGCCCTGTACAGATTCACTATACAAATATTCATGTTTATTTGGTAAACTGATGAAATATTTTGAATTTTTAAAACAAATCAAATTACACGGAAAACACAGATTATCAAAAACATACGTCAAAGGAACGCAAAAATGAGTAAATGGCTAGAACTTTTTAGCCAGCAGTGGGTTGTTTTCCCGCTCTCCCCCTCGAAATGTTGTCAAAAACAAAGCGAGAAGCAGCTAGCTAGCCCTTGACCTAGCGATGATGTCCGTGCAAGAAGCCAAATTTGTTTTTTTTTGCCGTTTACCCAAAAGTGAGTTTCATTCAACCCACTCACTAGGGTACTTTGGAAGTCAACGCTAGATAGAAATAACTATGCGATGGGTTGCAAATTCATTATGGGACTTTTATGCGACTACTTTCATTATAGGACGCACATTATTCGGTATTGTTTTCACAATTTGACATAAAAAAAACACCAATTTCAATATGATTTTTTGGAAGTACATTGAAAATGATGACAACCCTTAACATTACCCCAAAAGTGACGAAAAGTCAAATGGAACTGTTATTCGAGTGAGGGCTGTTAAGTTATCTACCAATCTGGACGTTTATATCAGTGCTGGAAGAACTCCTGTTTGCCCATGGTCAATAGCCCTACTTTTCAGACACTGATGCAACGAACTTTTTCAAGCATGTTGTACAAACTACAACAACGTCAAGTAGAGCGCTCAAGTAAAATTCCTCCTTTTTCCGCAAGTAGTTTTGATAACTGATCTATATGGGGAGAAATGTCACTTTTCTTTACGGAATAATAGCACGGACTATTTTTCCGCGCGGAAAAGTGACAGCTCCATTTGACTTGCACGGGAGGCGTTACGAACGTTACACTTTTATCCTTATTTGCCATCTGCGAACCGCTCAAGTAATTTTGAAGCGGAATGATTACTTGAGCATTACTTGTCCTATCTTTTTGCACAGTACGTACGAGGTGGAAACTAGCCATTACAGTGGAATGGTTAAGTATAATGCTTTACAATGACGAAATACCCTTTAATATTATTCAAACTTACCTGTTCTCCAAATTTGGATGCCGATCTCTCACTATAGTCCTATGACGCTTACAGAATATCAGGAAAGCGTTCATAGGTCTTCGGGCGTGATGATCTGGTGTCGTAGGGGTAACATTATGCTGACTTCTGGCAAAGTGGTCTACAGACGGTGGTTGCTGTTTGACCGGAGAAACGAAATCATTCGTGGAATCTGTTGTAGCAGGATCGTCACTGTCGGCAGGATCATCACAGGAAGTAGCTCCTAAATTGATATCCGGTTGACTATCGTAGGATTTGGAATAGTTGTGGTGTTTGTTTTGAAGGTCATTCGTGTTACTATGGTCATTTGTACTGAGAGTAGTTGAAACTATGGTAGACTGTTGCTCTGATCCAGCTATGGTGTCTTTTTGGTCGACCAGGTTGCCCGTATCGGTACTGCATGATGCACTTTCATCTTTGGTTGCGTCACGTTTATCATTGTTAGCATAAAAGTTGTACAGGCTTATGCTGTTCTGCAGTGTCAAACAGTACGATGCAGCATTTTTGGTTTGATGACTATTCACATTGTAGTTACTATTGTCAGGTGTAGCTATGTTGTGATTAACAAAGCTCTTAAGATTATTATTGCCATTGACTCCACTGTCCGATGTCGGCTGCTGCTGCTGTTGCTCCGGTGTTCCTAGCATGTTTCTGATTCTATCACCGAAATGACTACTCACACTATTGGCCATGCTGCCTGTCTTATCGTCGTGTGAATTATTCGACGCAAACCCAAAACAAAAATTAGAAAGCCGACACGTAGAACAGTTGAAGAATAACTAATAACTTATATCAATGGTTCTGTGTATTCGAATGACTAAGGAGGCATTATTATTTGCACTTTCTGTTGGTTTTATTCAGGGCAACACGCATACACCACACATCGAACAGAAGAAAAACTGTTTAGGTAGCTGAAATAAGAGAAGAAAGGGATGCATTACTAAACGACACAAACGCCTCTGATTCTTATCTGGCAGTTTTATGCTGGCTAAACATAATGTTGATCCATGAGTCGTCGATGGGAACTTTTGTTTATTTAATTTAAACAGATTATTTATCGTATGCAGGCAGTAACCGAGAAAAAGGGTATAGTGATCATTATAAGAGATTTTTAATCTTGTTTATTTATTTTGATTCTTGGTTCAATGCAATCGTTCAGTTTTCTAAAACAAAAAATGATAAATGATTTTTTAAATGCTATTCCCACAGACAAACAGACGAAAAACTCGATAATTTTTCGACATACACTGGGTTATTAGATGTCCCAAAAAGCATGACTTTAAAAATTTATAGAATATTAAAATGTTGGGGAAATTTTCGGCAGTTTTGTTCTCTTTGTCATGTTGCTGTTGAACCCATAGTTGGTCTCAAATCCTTCCCAACAAGCTGAACTATACGTCCAAGTTTCAGGAAATTTTGCCGACAAAAACCCCTCATAACGAAGAGAACAAACCTGCCGATAATACACATCGTCACCCTTTTTTGTGTTTTTTTAATTTCATATAAAAATAAGGTATACTACTCTTTTTCGCATGTCAGTCCTCTTTTTTTAAGACAATTCACATCGTCTTCAGCCAGAGGCTTGGCCAGAGGCTGCACAGACTGAATACATTACTTGCAATAGACAACGGACAACACCCAGTGGCCCAATGATAAATTTTTCCTTTGACGAAAAGTTTCTACCGACTGGAGCGCGAATCGAATCCACACTCCGAGGCTTACGATACGCCTAGACGACTGCCGCCGCCGCACGGCTACGAAACTCACGAAAGCGCATACCTTCTGTACTCTAGCTCCAAACATTTTCAAAAGTCTAAAATCAAATCATGCATACAATATTCGGGGCATATTAAGTTGTGCAATGAGACGGAAAACATTCCTACCAAATTTATTAGAAACATTCCCGTGATTGATAACAATAAATGAAACTCATCATACCGCAATAGAATATTCTTTATTCTTCATGAACACAACAGACCCGAAAATTGTGAGCTTGAAGAGGTTCGTGATTACCAATCAGCTAATTATGAAAATATAAGTAGAAAAATGAGTCAAGTAGACTGGCAAAATATTTTAAGGAATGAAGAAAATGTCGAAGCAGCCGTTGACAGTTTTTACAAAATGCTATTTGAAATGATGCTCGATGAAATACCTTTAATAAAAAGAAGACGACATAGCAGCTCGAAAAATCCTATTGGGTTCAACAAAAAGCCCATAAAGCGTACAAAAACATAAAAGTGACGTTTATTTGACTAACTATTGGAATATTTTTGTGATCAATTAAATCTTGCCATACCTACTTATCGGATTACAATGCAAATCGGAACGAGAGATTAAGTCATTCTCTAAAAACTTCTTTAATTACGAAAAAAATGCATCTTGATGAAAAATCCGGCAACAACTCCGAAAAAAATTGCTATCTCTTTGCTACTTTTTTCAAGATGTTTACACCACTTCTTTGGAGGAGGACTGGGATCGTGAATATTTTTCATTTTTTCGGGAACTTTCAAACGACATACAAATGAGCCAAATTAAAGTACATAACATTATGGATGCACTTAAAAGTTTAGAAGTTTCCAAAAGTGCCGGACCTAACGGTATTCCTGCTGTCTTTTTAAAATCTCTATCAGCATAACTCACCATCCCATTATTTTGGCTATTCAATATGTCGTTGCAATCAGGTGTATTTCCGAAGACATGGAAAAGCTCTTTCTTAGTGTCAATTTTTAAAAGCGGCAGGAAATCTGAAATACGTAATTATCGTGGAATAGCTATTATCTTTTGTATTCCCAAGGTTTTTGAAGCAATAGTTAATTAAACTTTATTTCATAGCATGTTCTTTACCAGAATAACTCATAATCAACATGGGTTTTTCAAAGGACGGTCAACATGTACAATCCTGCTCGAATTTGTCAACTATTCTTCAACTGCAATGAATAACGGTAATCACGTAGAAGCCGTCTATGCAGATTTCAGTAAAGTTGGTTGACGGCAAATAACTAACAGGCAACAAATTGTTAAATTTAAAAGGGTCAAATCCAAACCAATACAAGTAACATCATTTACTGTTCATTTCGTACGTTAATGACATTTGCTTTATCCTTAAACATGTAAAAGTCCTCATACAGGGTGCGTGCGGCAATTTTGCACTAACCTTTAAACAGGAATATTTCATCAAAGGGTTGCAATAAAAATATAAATCCCACATCATCAAATGCACCATATTTCTAGTGAACTGTGAAAAATATAAAACCATTAATAATCAAAAACGTGGAGGTATGAGAAAATATTTTCAGATCCTAGAGCGCCTAATAACATTTCGGGTTCTACTATTTGTTGTGTAAATAAGACGAAATCAGTAAAATGTAATGTGTAAAAGCCCGATAATGATACACGAGACGTAATGATACAGATATGCTTCAAAAATTATAGTTTAAATAATTTTGACGTGGTGATTTTAACACATTATCGAATAGCATCAACAAAAACTGGTTGTTTTTTCGATACACTAAGTCTAGGGTACAACGTTTTTTTAGCAAGCATCGGATCACTTAGCGGTCTTCAACAAAGATGTTCCGCATAGAATTCCCTATAAGGCCGGAACAAATCTCATTTTCTTCTTTTGTCACTTTACTCGTTGATTCGTCAAGGGGGGGGGGGATGATAAATAATGAATGTTTTTGATGAAAAATTACCCAAACAATTAGGCAAAATCATCAAACTCATCGGATTTGTTAAGAAATTTTCTGGACAACTCTAAATTCACTTTAAATTGTTTGAATGATTTATTTTTGTCCCCCTTCAAAAAGTGGAATTCTGACCAAAATTTTCCGAGGGGGGGGGGGATGACATGAGAGAAAATCGAAATTTGTGTCAGCCTAATAATACTAAAAATAAGGGTTATTGAACGCTTCCAGTGCCATCTAGTGGCAGAAAACTAAAACTATGCCATTCCTGCACATATTTGTACCAGTTTTACCATATAAACTTCAGACTAGTCGAGCGATACCTAAGACCTTATCAATTCAGCTCAAATTTGTGCTGTAGCTTATGGGAGTCTAAAACAGCAAATTGAGGTGGCCTTCCTTAAGATATTTTAGTTTTAAATTTTCTCATAAATGTTTAAGCAGTCCTAGTAGAATACCATTGCTTAAATTAGAATTTCCGATTTCTTCCAGTTTTTTCTCCGCTATCTTCCATTCCAGCGATGTAGTTTTTTGTAGGTAACAAGCCTATGGAATCCCCCAACTACACTGAAAAAATCAGCTTCATAGCGTTCTTGACAGCTGAGAAAATGCAGATAGTATGCAGCTGCTCCATATATTTATACTCAAGTTGTTCGCATTTTCGTCTTCTAGAAACCTCTTTTTCAAATTTATGGGATATTTTTTGAACGGCACACATAACGATGATACCATTGGAGCTCGTCGTACAAAAAAATATTCTAGTTTTACCTAAAATAACAAAACTGTTGACCAAAATAATAGAGTTAATAAACTATAGAGGAAGAATGTCGCTGGCGTCGCCGCAGCAACATCTTTTGCTGGCGGAGATAGGCAGGGCTATAAGTGTCAAAGCGAAAAAGTATGGAGTTTGACAGATAGATACCCGGTATGTTTTCGAGCGAGAACAAAGGGAACACCAGCGACATTCGTCCTCTATAGTTTATTAACTCTATTACCAAAATATATAGAACAACACTAAAACGGACTTGCAGCGGTTCTCAGGATCGTTCAAAAAAGGTTATCGATATTAGGACCACTTTTTTCTTCCTCAATCATTGAAATAATCACAAATGTTCGCGAAAAAATAACATTTAGTATAGATCTATTATCGAATTATTTTTAAAACGTGTTTTATGATTACGATATGATTTAGTGCAAAAATATCGCACGCATCCTGTATATGATGACATGAAACTCTTCCTAGAAATAACAAACGATGAATACATGAACATTTCCCAAAATGAGATTAATATATTTTATGATTGGTGCATCAAGAGTAGGGTTTATATGGAAAAACTTGGCCAAATTATAAGTTTTCGAGTTTTGCCGCTAGGTGGCCTGTAAGCGTTGAATCAATAAACCCTTTTGTATTATTGTAGGTGACTATATGCCAAAGAACTTTGTCCAAGACCGCGAAGTGATCCGACAGCTGTGAAAAAAGTTATACCCTAGGCAAAGTGACGCAGAGTATTGAGATTTCATTGTTGATGTTATTCCTTTTTCACAGGCGTTGGATAATACCAAAGGGTTTGATTATTGAACACTTACAGCGCCACCTAGCGGCAAAATTTGAAAACTTTAAATTTCTGCATACATTTGTCCAAGTTTTCCCATACAAACTTCAAGCGTTTTGAGCGCCCCCGTTAGGCTTAATTGATTTTGCTCAAATTTTGAACGTAGCTTCTGGCAGTCCAAAACAACTGATCTAGGAGGTAAGACTTGGCATTTTTCGAAATTTTTGTTTTTCATATAAGTGTGGGCCACCTTAATCAAGAGTCTACTACAACTAAATGTAAAAAAATGTAATATTATAGAGTTAAGCAGAAAACGGAGTATATCTAACAGGACAATCTTTTTAGGAAATCAGTGTGGAAAGATGTACAAGCATGAGAGATTTAGGAGTGATTTTAGATTCGAAACTAACAATCATAAACCACTACAACACAATTATCAACAGAGCAAACAACATATTGGGTTTTGTTAACCCTCTACTTCCCGTGGTTGCTCTAGAGCACCATTGATTTTCGACGAATTCAGTACAAATGGAATTACAGAGAATAGACAAAATGATCGGGACAGGCAAAATTTTCACTTTTCAAAAACTATACAACTAGTTGTAACTTTTCGAAAAGTGCACTAAATATTCTCAAATTTTTGCTGTAAGTTCATCAACTAACTGTGTATTAGTGGTTCAGATTTAGAAAAGATCGGGCCATTCTCCACGAAGAGATTCTTGAAAAAGGTAAAATTATCCGATAGCCAACTTTGAGTTGTTATATCTCTGGATTCAATGAACCGAATGCAATGAAATTTTGACCATTTATGACTTATATAATGAGCTATGAAAAACCACACGGAAAAAAAAATATAACGATTAGATTTTTTTTCTAATAAAACACCAAATTATCCAAAATATCAACATGGTTTCAAAATTCAAGATGTAAATTATAGTTCATTTAAATTCCCTCTAATTGACTAATATAGAAATGTGTTTTGAAGGAAAGTAACAACATAGCCACCAGTAAATTGAAGGAGTAATAGAATGCATATTATAAATACACCAATTTACTAAAAAATCGTGAAAAACATAAAATCGCTATAATTTTGTCTCTTGTTAAAAATTTCAAAACAAGTCAAATGTTTTCCAGAGTTCATTATAAGTCATTAATGGTCAAAATTTCATTTCAATCGGTTCATTGAATCCGGAGATATAACAGCTCAAAGTTGGCTATCGGATAATTTTACCTTTTTCAAGAATCTTTATAACTTCGTGGAGAATGGCCCGATCTTTTCCAAATTTAGACCACTGATACACAACTAGTTGATGAACATACAGTAAAAATTTCAGAATATTTAATGCACTTTTTGAAAAGTAACAGCTAGTTGAACATTTTTTGAAAAGTGAACATTTTGCCTGTCCCGATCATTTTGCTTATCCCCTGTAGATGAATATGATGTAATAATTTTTAGAATATGGTAGTAACCTCATAAGGTTAACCCAACTACTTTCAATAGTGCAACTATTGATAAACAATCAAAAACCTATTGATTTACGGCCAATTTTTTTTTCAGTGATTTTGAGCCAATTTGCAATCACTTTTGTTCAAGCACTTTTTTCGGAAACGTTTTTTTTTGGCATTGGTTAAAACTTAGTTCCTCGTGCAACGCAAAGCAAGTAATATCAGCAAAGTATTATAACAGACAAACGAATTAGTTTTATTTCGATTTTGTGATCGCTTTAAATAATTCTTAATTGGCCAAGAAACCATCCGTAACATTCAAATCGTTTTTAACTGAGTTTAACGTTCGCTCATTATCGTAACTTAGTTCTTGGTTAACCAAGCATACTGCTTTTAGCACGACTACGATTTGAATTGATATATGTTTCAAGCGCTACGTCTGTTTGCCTGTGGTTTTATATTGACCATTTTTAATCTGCATTGGCAATTGAACTCACCATAACTTATTTTTCTATTTGGTGAAAGCTTAATAAAACAATTCTTTTATCCTATTAGAATAGAAACACATATTATTTGATTCTGTCGTCTATTTCTTTACAAGTTCACACGTGGACAGACTTTTTGATAAAAAATTTGCTCAGGCTAAAGGAACCACTTTCACTTTTTAGTTGTTTCGGTTCCTTTAGACATTCACCTTGATTCAAGGCACTGCTCTTGCATTGACACACTTTATAGTGGCTACCAATCAAAAGCGAAGCAACATAAGTAGTTCCTGCATTCAATGATAGACATGTACAGACAGCTATAGCAAATCACTCTTCGGATATGACCAAACACCGAACTCACTAACCAGACCGAGACTAGACACCCGCGTAACGCTGTCGCAGTCGGCAAAACACGTAATACTGACCAATTCCATACACAGTGTATTATGCACCAGAGAAGCGAAGCATTAGCAGGTATGATGCGATCACACTAGCACAGGTGTCAGGTAACTCACGTTTTTCTTAATGGTTAAACTGGACGATCATATCGAATAGCGAACTTTTTTTAAACTAAATATCTGAATGATAAAACATTATTTGTAACACTACAATAAACATGAACATTAGGATACACAAAAAGCTTTATGAACATTGACAAATTGACACAAAGTATATTTTCAACAGAGTCACTTTCATCTGCGCATTCTATCAACTTGATCGCCTCTCAATGAATGTTCAATCAAAAATTTTACTATTGAGCTTTATTTCTGCTAACTCACACAAACATTTCTTGGAGGAGCTGAAGTTTATAGTTCCTCTATAAACACTTCCAAACGAGTATACACCCATCTAAGATGCAGGCAACAACAGACTGGACGGGCATTAGCGAGAGAAGCAAATCCACAAATGAATGGATACATGAAAACCGCGATTCATCATCAACATGGTATAGGTCATAGAGCTGCGGCGACCAAATGGTGTTCATTGTTGTAAGATATAGAGGACGAGCCAATAATCATACGACGGTCGATGTTCCAAACGAGAGTAAAATTTTACCGTATAATGTGGCGTTATTGGGAATATGGAGATACACAATTTCGAGAAATACCCTGAAACGTTTCGTATCGTAGTTTATGGCTGATTCTGAATAACTATTGAAGTAAAGGAAAATTCAACTATTTGAGCTTTCCTAATGCATTACAAAAAAGTCGCCTCTGTTGGCTCATATAAAATTAGGCCATTTTTGTCCAATGCACGAGCAGGTTTTTATTTGTTTTAATAAATTATCTTGAAATAGGAACAATTACGGATGTAGCAGTTTACCTAGGAGGGTGAACAGATACGACAAGGTTTAAATTCGGAATAAGAATGCGCACTGCACAGTGGAACAAATCTATCCCCACACAAAAATGCTGCTAATATGAAGGGAGGTCTCACGGGAACTGGTATATGTATGTTGGGATCCCAGGTGAACAACCCCAGTAATTCATCTCTTTCGATTATAGCACACGAAAACACACCAATTCCATTCCGAATATACTTCGGTGACCAGATCACGACTGCTGATCTGCTGCACCGCTCAACGCAAACTGTCTTTATTTCATAAGTACAATAGATACAATAATTCAATTTAATAGAGGTTTCCGGTAAAGTTCAATAATCAAATTTAAAATACAACATGTATATGACCACTTTTAGGTTCCGAACCTGCTTCCATAAGATCCGCACCAGGACATAATTAATTACGATAAATCAAAAATTCACATCTATCTATTCATATTCATTGAGGATGTATGTGATGACATTCTCAGAGCTCTATAGGTCTATAGGGTATCATTTTCTCAATAACGGATCCCTGGCAAGTTCCACGGGATCCGAATATTCCGAATATTGGGCGACATTTATCAACATCATTGGCGTAGCTAGCTTTTTCTTTTATCTCGCTCACTCTCCTAAACAAACACGAGAAAGAGAAGGATGAAAGAGGGGGCACATAAAGTGTGACATATCAATTCACTTGTATTTTGAGCGAGAAAGTGAATAATAACTGTATTGTAAAAATTATACACACTCGATTCAAGGGGAAAATGATCACATGATCAAAAATGTTTTTCCCTTGAATTAGTAATGCTGTCAGTGTTGACTTGAGAATCAAAACAAACCTAATGGAGATATCAACTGAAAATCACTTCGGTTCGCACTAATGTACATACGCTGATGACTGCTTATAATGACTGCTTTGGGCATGAAAGTAAATATAGATGACAAGTGGTAGAAAGTTTTTCGTTTCGATTCTCTACAACAGATGTAGTGTAGTGGTAAAACAGATGATCACGACTTTCAAGGTCTTGGTATCGGATCTGAGTGCGCAACGCTGTGTTTTTTTTTTTAATTTTTGTTTTGAAATCAAAACATTGTCAACAACGAATTGAAGTGAAGTTGCAATAAAATTGAAGAGGCGTTGGATGTTCTTTTCCAAGTGATATTTATTCGATATGGAATTGGTTGAATAGTAGTGCCAATTCAAGTGCTAATCAGTTCAAATCAGCGTGTTGATTTTTACCGTGTACCACAGATCTTAATTCCTTCATTTGATTACATATTTACGAATATCTGTTCAACTGGAATCTCATTCCGGACGTTATTATTGAATTTACTTACCTCTAGTGCGACATATTCACATCTATTTTTAGGGGGGATATGAATGGTGACTTCTTCATATTTTTCAGAGATCAATTTATATGAAAATCTACCGTTTACCGTTTTCAGACTTTTTATTTTGTGGTATAGTCAATTTGATTCAATTATTTTACTGCAATGAGCTGTTTATAGCATGACTACTGGTATATTTACTTTAGTTGTTCTTTGTTTTATTTAACTAAATTGTAAAATTAAAAGTTTTCATATTTGCCTAAGACAGCGTCCAACGTAACGCTAAAATCGTCATTTTATGACCTCCCCTCCCCCTCCGTAACGCTTTTCCCTAAGTTTCAGTAGCGTTTTCATTAAATTTTGTTTCGTTTTAAGAACGTCTGCCTATTTTCCGTGAGTTGTTCAACATTCCCTGAGATAAAAAGTCTATTAAAGTTGGGCACACGCACAGAAATTTGGTTGAGTCGATTCAACAAAATGAATTGTTGAATTCAAACCCTTCGGTTTGTTGAACCGTTTATCAGGTTTTGTCGTACCAACAATCAGTTTTTGTTGCAATGACAAATATATTGGACGATTCAATAATCATGTTGTTGGTTAAGGTTTTTTTTTAATTTAACAGTGTATTGTTTTGCCGGAGTAAAAAGAAACAATGTCCGAATGTAATCGTGACTAACTGCGAAATTTAAGAAAATAAACGAAATATGTGCGAATATCCCACTGAAGTAAACCTTGGTTTCAAAGAAATTTAATCTATGATACGATTTATATTTCGTAGAAAATGGTTGCGCACTGCTTTACGGACTTACGGCGAAAATAAAATTGAACCCGGTTCCACTTTCAGAGGATGAAAATCAGCAGAATTCCACATGGTAATTACCGTAGCTACGTTATTTCAATATAATATCTGTATTATCTATTTCCCGCTTACAGTTTCGAATCCTGTCAGGAATTCATATTCCATCCAGTCTTCCCAACATAACCTAGTGTGGATGCCGCCTTCAACGCAGCTGTTGACGGTAATTCAACGGGGAAGAAACTGGCGAATGTTTATGCGTATTCTTAATCAATGTTAAACGTGTCTCAGGAGATTATGTTATGCATATGATGAAAAGCTCGGTAAATAAATGCAAAAAATATAGATTTATTCGTTTTTATAAACAAAAAAAGCAAAGAAAAACCTAAGCTGCAAATGTCAAAATAACAAACATGTTTGTCAGAAGATGGTTATATTAACAAACAGATTTGTCGATCGAACAATTTGTTTGTAAAAATAACAATCATGTCCAAAAATGACAGCTACAAACATAATTGTAGATGCAACAAACATTTTGGGTTGAATTCAGCAAAAATGTTTGTTAGCCCTCAGATGACAATCAGGTTTGTCAAGTTTGACCCAACATTTTGCTGAACGAACAATCAATTTTTCTGCGTGCATACTACAACACGTGCGGTGCGGTGGTCTCTCTTCGAAACCATCGTGCTCTGATAAATTTCCAAGAGAAGTTTGCGAGCGGTTACAATTTGTTTGTAAAAAAAATAAAGATTTAAGTTAGATTCTTTCGTTTCGTTACTACCATAGCAAATCAATTACAGTTCACGGTTGAATATTTGGTGCATCAAAGAAGGATGGATTGTATTGCGAATTATCCCGAGCAAACATACACAAAATCCAACACAAGTTTAGGTTTGTTTTGACCTACACAGAAAAAACCCACACTTTTGCACTAAACGATAAATACCAAAACTTTCATGGCTGCATGAACTTGTTGATACGGTGGCTGTGTTGTTTTGATATGCAGTTTCTCAGGCAATTAAAATCATTTTTTATTGATAATTCTGATTGAATAGAACAATTACAATTATACAATGTAATAAATTGATAAAATTGTGTATAATGCATTTACGGAATACTGCATAAATGACTGCAGGCAGTGATACGAATCATATGGAACGAACGGCAGGTTTAACAGTATTATAAACCACCACCAATGGAACCGGTTGAACGCAAAATACAAGTGCATGCGCTCAAGACAACTTATACCACGACAATACAACGTTGCGTTGGTATTACACGTAATGTAGCGGGTACATGAATGAAGTTTTATTTCTAGACGTACATTTGATAAAGCACTCTTTGAATTGAAAGCATTATGAATAGTGTCAAGCATTATTGTAGATAAACTTTTGTCTATGCCAATTTGATTGAAGAAATCATTTTTTAATTCTCAATGAGTTTATTGTAGACTGAATATTTTGATTGATAGATCATCCATGGCATGTAACAATCTTTATGATATTTACCAACTCTGTCTACAAAATTGTACTGAGAATAAGTATATTGTACTTTTTGTAAAATATTATCGGAAATCTGTGAAATCAACTCATGTTAAGTTAATTTTCTTACTGATTCAAATTATACCAAGATTTATAACATGTTTTCAATTATTGCACCTGAATTCTACACACATACACATAGCAAACGCTAAGGTTTATCGTATATATCTATAAATTGCAATTTTCACCATACCATGTGTGGGTAATCGGAAAAAGACCACAGAAGTCAAATTAAAGTTACGTTTGATTCTTATGGATCAGCTGTTATCGACGAACAAAAATCGTATGACTCACAAAGAATAACATCGAAAGTAATATCATTCCCAAACAGAGAACCTATCAAAAATGTAAACTTACATATAGAATCACTAAAAATTCCTTTGATGAACGTGAAATAACTTTCAAGGTCGTTTGAAAACAAAGATGGCTTCAATGGCGCAGACAGTAATCGAAGAAATATGTAGTGGCACTTTGAATAACTTCTCACAATTCAATGATGTTAACTGAAACCATTAGGTCTGACACTTGGTACTGAACTACTGATCTTCATTGAACGCATTTTCTTACACCGCAAATTAGAAGAAACAATAAAACTTGTGAAATAAAGTGCCTGGTCCTGTGATGCACTCCGTCTGTGCTGAAAATTGAAAAAAGATTTCCCATTCGGATTCCTGAGCGATATTGTTTTGGTCGATGTTTACCAAACTCGACTCGATGCGCATTGGTGTGGATGTGTTGTCGTCCATACATCGAACATGTGTAAACTTCGACTCGAAAGAAATGAACACGCGTCATTTTTGCCCATGGCTATTCGTACGTGGACGATACAAGAATATCGCTACATGTGTGCCTTTGGCTGCTCTACTTACCACAATCAAGCGATGCATTTTGTGATACAAATCGTGACATTTTTTATACGAAGAAACTACGATAGTCAAGCAGACTAGACGTTCCTTCAGATTTTAAAATACCATACTACATAGGTTGTTGTTGATAAATGCAGTAAAATAAATAAAATACGAAATTTAACTTTTGTTTCCGAATTGAATCGAATTCAATTATCTAATTTCGAATGATTTTGGAAATAGTGATTGTAAAATTTGCAATATGTAATACAGTGAATGACACATTCTATCGTGATGTTACAACGTTTTTTTTTTATTTATTTGAACAAACTTAGCCAATTAAACTAAAATTTAGTTAGATTGAGTTTAAATAAGGGCGAAACTAACATGAAAGAGTTCTCTTCATCGACTCTCTCTTCTTCAAATTAAAGTGACAAGATGCAAGTATGGTTGCACTTTTAGGTCATAAATCGCTAGGTTGCGATGCAATCTAGCGTCTAAGTGTAAAAAAGTTTGATTGAATTTGCATCTTGTCACTTTAATTTGCAAAAGAGAGAGTCGATGAAGAGAACTCTCTCATGTTACTTTCGCCCTTATTTAAACTCAATCTAGAAATGTTAAACAGATCATAAATATAGATTTTACAAAAAAAAAAACCAGATATGAAAAAGTATTTATAGTTAGTCGTATATCATTTATAGTGGCAAACCATCAAAGCGTCAAAACGTTAGATCGTCACGATAAATTACAATTTCATGGCAAAACTTTTGTATTGAGCGAAAAACTGATTTCAAATTTTTGATGATGACAATAAAATCATTGACGAATTGTTGTTAATCATCAATGTCGCTAGATATTCAACAGCGTTGGTATCCACTAGGTGTTGAAGATAAATCAAGACTTTTTTAAGTTTCTAAGGACATTTCAATAGTAAAAAATGATCAACATTTTAACAAAACAGGGAAGTTTGAATTTATTCCAGAATAGATTGGCAATTGGCATCAATTGACTTGATTTTTTGTACATGGTATCTAGCCATGCACAAAAACTCAAGTCGATCCGTGTGAAATCCCGCGAGGTCCCCCTGCCCATTCGCATCCTACTTTAAAAAGATGAATGACAACATTGTTGATGATGATATTGATGCTCGCGTGTTAGGATGCCACCTCCTGTCAGATTCTAGTTCATAAAATCGGCTCGTAAAATGGACTATAGGGATAAAGTTCCAATAGTAATCATTGGCTGAAAATCTCGATAATAAAGATAATACACAATAATAATAATAATTAGCATAGTAAGGGGGGGGGGGGCAAGATGGGCCATCTAAGAAATTAATCCCTATAACTCTCTAAATATAAATCGCATTTCTCTGTTTTCTACCACGACTTTCAGATACACTAATCAGCTATGATATAAGATGATAGGAAGGTTATAAGGTTTGAGACGTGCTTTTTGGCAAGCAATTTTCAAAACATGACCCATCCCCCAGCTATTTTTTACGGGGGCAAGATGAGTCAGGTAAAAATAAAATAGATTTTTCTCCATCAAGGAATATTATATCTAATATTTGTTCTTTATACATCTAAGCTTCACATACGTACAGATTACATGAAGGCAGTAATGAAACACATTGATAGTTGGTTCTAAGAATTAGAAGATTTTTGTTCAGACAGCCACAAACGGAATTCAAAAACCTACGCTTTTTGCAAAAAAAAAAAATGTTAAATCTAAGTACACAAATTTTCAGCTCTCTAATGGGGCACGTTCGGTGTAGTACTAGTTTTGTAGTAATGAGCTGAATTTTAGTATGGTGAGAAGGTCAGTTCTCTGTCTCTGCAATGAAATGGTACATAAAGCGTGGGTATTATGATTCCTTGCCAAATTTGATGCTGTTTGAGCAAAACTCTGGATAACTATATTGTTTATGTTGCAAGAAATGGAGAAAACAACAACACTGTTGCCCAAAGTTTTGCTCAAACAGCATCAAATTAGGCAAGGAATCATAATACCCACGTTTTTTTGTACCATTTCACTGCAAAAACGAAGAATTGACCTTCTCACCATACTAAAATTCAGCTCATTACTACAAATCTAGTACTACACCGATCTGTCCTATTGCTTCGATAATCTAGGTCACGGAATAAAGTTTCAATGAAATATAAAACATATTCAAAAACTATGCAAACATGCCGAAAACTAAGGGTGACCCATCTTGCCCTGCCTACACATTACACGTATAGCATAAGGAGTATGTATAACGAAAAAAATATTTTTTTGTGCAAGGAACGTAAAAAAATTCAAATAAATATATCACTTTTCTGTGGATCCACTTCGTTGATCTGGGAAAATTACTGAAAGCTTCCAAAAATATATTGTAGGCTTGAAAACGGCACTGACCCATATTGCCTCCTGACCCATCTTTCCCCCACATACCATAATCATACTCTACATCATGCTTTCCCAACTCCAGAGGTGTTACCAGCCTTCAACCGGGGGGTCCTGAAGGACTGTCCAACCTTGCCGTTATTGACATAAGCAATGATTGTGGTTTTACTAAGTTACGTTTGTTAGAAGATAGAAAAGATGTTTACGCTTCATACATACTGGTTTTCTTGTGAGCAATTTATCACAGGAATCATTTTAGACTTAACCTTCCGTAACTCGCGCGGTTGACTACCTGCGTCAGCACCACGCTAATGCTGAGTACAAAAAGCGAGATTTTTTCATCGTGTTGTACAAAATACAACAGCGCGATCTGTCGAGGGTTAAAAAAAGTACACATAGTGATTTTTGAGAATATCGTAAAGTTGCCAAGTTATGTTCGGTTTCAATATAAAAGCGAACGTAATCCTTCAGAAGCAGTTCACCAGCCGTGCACGGAACATGTCGTCCAGTAAGGCAGCATCCATTTATTACGTAACGCTAAAATCAACATTTTTAGACCCCCCCTCCCCTCTCCGTAACGCTTTTTTGTATGGAAATCTCAAAATTTTTGTATGGACCGTAACGCTCGGTCATACTCCCCCCCTCCCCCTAGAGCGTTACGTAATTTGTGGATGGCGCCTAAGACACTGTTGCGTACTGACTCAGAAGGTTACGGTAGAAGGTGTGAAAGTTTTGGTTTTGTCATAAGGTCGATTTTGTTTGAATTTGTTCTTTTGTCATGTCACGGTTCAAGGAATGTTATTGTTCAAATTCATGTTGTGCCCTGTAATCCACTAATCTTTGGTGTGTCTATGGTCCGTTACATGGTCGATGTGTTCGTTATAGAAATTTTTTGATCCTCATTTTAGTACTGTTTTTTTTTAATCTTTGAAAGTTGTCTTTCGTCCATATCCCTAGCACTATCAGAATCTGTCCAAACAGGTCCTAACTAAAGAAAGCATTTTTGCTAGGTTTCTAGCTGCACTCTGAATAGAGTTGAAACCTCTACACTAGACCCGAAGATAGAAAAGAGTACGTAATCTTTCAGAAGCAGTTTGCCAGCCGTACGCGGAAAATGATATCCATTAAGACACTGTTGCAACTGACTCAGAAAGATACGGTAGAAGATTGGAAAGTTTTCAATTGGTCAGTCAGTCAGGATTTGCCTATGTAGTGTTATGGTCACACGGTTTGTGTTTGTCTCCTTGTTTGATTTTGTGGTATGGTTAAATATGTTTTTCTCCTCGATAAGTCAGTTGCCGTATGTTGTTTTTTTTTTCATCGAATCAATCGAACCCTGTATGTTAAAATATAGTCGATCCTGTGTCAAATTATTTTCTTGATTTCGCTAATCGTTTTCTACTTGTGTTCATCTCTTGTGTCCTTAAATTGTCATCGGTCCAAAATCCACAGAAACATGTAACTGAACTTCTGAACATCTAAGAGATAATCAAAAATACGCCAAGTTGGTCAGTTGATTGCAATAAAATTTTAAAATAATAAAGATCTCATGTCAACTTTCATCCCGCTACAAATACTATTAAAAATATTCAAATTCGTTCAATTGTCCTATCGGTCCTACCTAGATGAACCATGTCATTTTCTCAAGCGTAGCCTAGAAATGTCAACCTAGTCATACACAAGTAACGTTGTTCAGTTATTATAAAGCAGTCAGTTTTTGTCCAAAATGTTACGTCGAACGCATTGACGTCAACAATGCGTTTAAGTGTTCGCACGTTAGCTTTGAATCTATCAGCACAATTAAGTGCTGCAAATCTCCTTCCCACTATTAATTCTTCGGTCGATTTTAATTGTTTTATTTAAAGAAAATATGACCAACTAACATTGTAAAATTCGAACATTAATAAATTACTAATCAAAATCAACCGAGAAACGTGGGAAATAGAGCCCGAACAACATTTTGAAGTCAGCTGGCTGTAAAAGGTTCCAAAACCTGTCACAAATCCTATAATGCTTTTATTAGGATTTGTTACGATCATCAAAACCTTCTCAAATCCAACCGACTTGGAACTATTGCTTGGGAATAGACTCTACTGAGCCCCGGCGGTTCCTCCTGTTTATCGAGCATGTCTGATGCATATGATCAGCCATACTCCATCTGCAGCAGCCGGTTCGTGATGAACCGTTGGAGGCGCATTAAAGTGTTAAAAAGGTGATACGTTTCACTAAAGAACACTACATTACAATAATCAAAATGAAACTCCTTCACTTTAATACCGTCAACCCCTGCGAACTTGGCCAGGGAACTAAAGAAAGCATTTCATACACTTAACGTCTAATTTGTCATAAATAGGTTACGTTAGTTAATGTCAAACTAGTCAGTTTTAGTCGATTTCGTCGAATATGCGTCTTAAGTCTTGATCACACGTTAGCTTCGAATCCATAAGCAAGCACTATTAAATGCTGCACTTTCCCACTATTAGTTTCTTAGTTAATTTAAATTTATATTGCAAGAAAACGTTATTGAGCATCAGGCATTCGAAATATATTAGAGTTTACTCAAAAAACTATCAGATATAAAAATAATAAAAGTTAAAATTAAATCACGTAAGCAAGTCAAATGTTGAGAACTAGGTATAAGCAAATTGAATACACTAGATACAACTAAGTATTACATTATTGATTTTTATAGTGTTTGTTAAAATTAATCGAATAGTGGGAAGCCCAGACAACAATGCAGTCTGCTGACTCCAAAAAGATTCTAAGATTCGTCACAAAACAAAAATATTTTCATTATGATCCACAACGACTCTCAAAACCATTCTAGAATCAACCGACCGGAACTGTTTTCTGAGTATAGAAACTACTGAGCCCTAGCAGGTCCCTCCTGTTTATCGAGCATTTCTGATAAATCAGCCATACTCCATCTGTAGCAGCCGGTTCGCAATGAACCGTTGGAGGCGCATTAAAATGTTAAAGGTGATATTTTCAATACAAGAATTACAATTAACATCCTTCACTTTAATACCGTCAAACCCTGTGATCTTGGCCAAGGAGTGTCTTTATATTTATTTGAATCTGAAAAGTCAATGTTGCAATAATCGGGACACAGAAATAACTCTGTATCTAAAATTGTTCAAATTTGGCATAATAACATCATTAGATGTGTTCATTTCACCTACAAAATTTCATGTGAATCGGTGCAGTACTTTTTGTTGAAGCAATGAAAGAGCAGAATGAGCGCCATCGAATTTTGTACAGCCCCTAGTTTTGCTTGTCAGCGCTGTAACTTTTGAATTTGGCAAAGGAAATGGCTGAAATTTTGAACACAATCCTCTCAATTTACATTTGTTGCATAGGCAAAATTTCAAGAAAATCGATGCACTATCAAGAATTTTATAGTCGAAACATGTATTGGGACTGAAAGTGATTTTAGCCCCTCAGACAGCAATTAGTCAGCACCATTTATTGTTCCGATTATACCATTGAATCATCAAATTTTGCAGACATAAAATAAACATAATCAGCTACCTTATGTGAAAATTTCATGAAAATTGGCAGAGAAATTCAAAATTTATAAATAGGCAAACAGCGCACATGAAAAACACGAAAATTTTTTACTAACACTCAACCCTATCAACACCAGTAGCTTCCAAACCAATCGATCAAAGTTGATGAAATTTTGCAAAAAAGTGTCTCTATAAGTATCATAACTACTAACAAAATTTCATAACTATCTTTATGCAATTCAGTATCATAATTTCTATTTTATTTAACTCATTTTGGTATCATAATGACCTACTTTTTGTACTGATCCATTATGCAACTAAATGAGTTGCATAATGAAAAATAGTTGCATAATGTTCATTATGAACATTATGCAACCCAAATGAGTTGTATAATGAAAAAAATCATTGCATAAAAATTTGTATGCAACTCGTTGCCAAACTCGATTTTTTCAGCACTCTTCGTATTTATCCAACTCGGCAAGTCTCGTTGGATAAATGTACGACTCGTGCTGAAAAAATCAACTTTTTGCAACTCGTCGCATAAATAACTATAATAGAACTTTGAACTGTAGCGTAAAATAACCATCTATTATGCGAATGAAAATTGGTCATGATTGTACAAAATGCTTAAAACCACGTCTGTTTGTTTTTCATATACAGTTTAAAGTAATGCATCGATTTTTTATGAAATTTTGCACAAACAATTACCGTACACCAAAGAGTTCTCAGTCATTTATTTGGTCAATTTTACCGATTCATTACAGAGCTACAGCCGTACTTCTGTGTCCCGAATATTGCGGATACATGCCTTACATAATTCTTTATTCAACCATAGTTTTCGCCCGAAACATTAGAATAACCAGCCACAGAAATCCAATGTCGCGACTGTTCGTGTGACTAACATCTAGTTTGCCTCGCCCTTACAGCGTCAGTAGCGGTACTATAAATGTCAAATAAATTTTGTTCACCAAAACAAAAGGACCTCTACAAGATGGCCACTTAAAAATAATCAATTATTACAACTAAGGTTATTAAAATAATTAAATAGGAAAACTGAGTACAGCGCCACTGGCGTTCTAGTGTATTTCTATTGCCAAACATAATATTCTCAACAAGGGCTACTCTACAGAATACTAGTCATGCAAATGAATAAGTGAAAAGTAGAGCATACACAAATATAGGTCTCACACGTATTAATCATTATGGTCCTTCAAAGTTCAACGCACTTCCTAGCGATTTGAAAATAATTCATAACTGCCTATTATTTAAAAGCAAACTGAAACAGTACATAGCACAGAAGGTGAATGGACATATATTTTAACGTGTCAACCATTTATCATACACGGAAAATTCAAACTACCTAATATTTCGGTCGATTTTACTCAAAAAAAAAAGACACGGACAAAGGGGGTCCTTGGCCCCAATAAGCCAATTTTGGGTAAATGTCGGTTTACTCAAAATTGAGTTGAATGAGGGGGGTCTAAGGTTGAATTTACCTACTCTTGAGTATATTGAGTATATTGAGCGTGAGTTTAATCGATTTACTCAAATTTCGGCTTATTGGGCCGAACTATGGAATTGCGTCAAAAGAACTTAATTTTGGGTAGTTTGGCGGTTCCGTGTATGTAGGTTTTTCTGGCTCCTTCTAGTTTTCCCTATTTTAGCTATTTTAGTTTAGTCATTTGAATATTAGAGCCACACTTGTTATGACGAATTAAGTAACTTTTAGTTGTTTTTTGTAGTTTTAATTTTTTACTTCTATGTGAATCCCATCAAAGGAACTAAATAAGTTCCACTGGGATTTAACTTTATTTGTATTACTTATCTCCACGAATATTAACTTCTTTTTTTTAGTAAGTGTCTATTACCAGAGGGCTCGTAGTGTGAGCTCTTTAGTGTGGGGGTCAGAGGAGGGTTGTATATACACTACCCGTCATAAGTACGGACTCACAAAAAGTATTGCAACAATATTGCATTACCCTGACTCACCTCGATATCTCTTAAACCAGAACACCTACAAAAATGCCGCCTTCAGAAAAGTTGTTGCTTTTGATCTTTTGAATAACTTTCCTGAAGACAGCATCTTTGTAAGTCCTCTGGTTTTGGAGATATCGAGGTGAGTCAGGGTGATGCAATATTGTTGCAATACTTTTTGAGAGTCCGTACTTATGACGGGTAGTGTATAAAAGTACATACTTATTTAGGGTGATTGGATATTACTTGCTAATAAAGTTTAGGCATCTTAAAATAGCATAATTAATTTTCTTAGTAGGGAACTCAACACATACACTCCTATTTTAATCCCACTTAAAACAAAAGGATGAAGCAATGATTGATTCGTTTCTTATTTCTGATTTTTTCGATAGAAGTGCTCACGCTTAAAAACAAAAAGAATGGAACCAATCGGTGCCATAATCGCTTGACCCTAGTAGCACACAAGTTCTATACAAGTTTATGTAACTTCTATATGACTGAATTTGGTCATATAAGAGTTGCATTGACCTAATTAGAACATGTGTGCTACTCGGGGAATTTTGAAATTTGGTACGGTGACCCAACAAGTGAACATATTGTTAGGGATCAAAAATAGAGCTTGTTTTTACTTGTCTATGCATGTTAAACATGTAAGTTATTGATAATTAACCAACAATAATAGCACTTAACAATTTACTATTTAGTTGGTCCATCCCCGTTCGTTTTAATGTACAGATATTTATTGAATAACCTTCATTTCATACGAAAAATAAACATTACAATTCGAAGCTAAATTCAATGTATGTTTGCAGAAACCTTGATCATTTCGTTACCCTTTCGGGTTCATTGTGAATAAAATTCAGCTTGCCACACCACACATACCGCTTGATACACTACTACGTGTTCAGTTTCGTAATCGACAAGATGAAACACGTAGTTTTAATTATTCACCTAATAAAACGTACAAATTCACTTTAAATACATTTAAAATTTGAACAATATTACGAAACAACAACGCGAATTAATTTAAACAAAATTTATGAAAGCATAAAAACCTAACATCATATGATAATTTAATCCAATATCCGATATATTTTCACGTCACTTAAATCTTGAATTTCAGAGAAAACTCACCTTGCAATATTTTAATCCTTGAAAATATGCACAATTCTGAAGAAGATTCACTTCAAATACGTCGAAAATATCCTTGTCTATAAAGAATCCAAGACAAATTTGCAGCTGCATGTGACGTCACGGAAATTGCAATTTAAACGATTCTTTTGTAAAATATCTTCATTCGCTTACTTTATTCCAATCAATTACACTATCTTGTGATCAGATCCATTCATCGGCACAGCTGGTTATGTCACATTTAGGAAGAAAAAGTAATTCAAAATCAATTTTGTTGATATTTAATTCTGCACTCAAAATGGGTGCTTAATTTACTTAAAGTCTGTAATGTTTTGTTCGGTCTTCGCACAGCTTTAAGGTGATAACAAACACAGAAAGCTACCCGCATTAATTTGAGCGTGTGGTTGTATTGCTGCTTCGAAACCAATACTAACACGATTCTTTGCGTGTATTATTGGCTGGAAATCAGCTGCAAACTCAGAAAGAGACAGGACGCTGTTTGTAGTCTTGTGTAAATGTAGTGAAAGAGAAGGAGTCCACCATATTCACATCATAACATTGTAATTGATAATATTTTTTGAATGATAACTTTATGTCTGATTCGAATGTCAAATGCCGCGAAACAATAACAATAATGTTAATTAAAAAAGATAGAAAACAATCAATTTTTAATTGTTCTTCATGTATGAGTATCATCAGTAGATCAATTACCATCGCTGAAGGTATACATATCCCTGTGATTTCAATGTTTACATATACTGCATCTCATGTCGATCGCTTGAAAATAATTTCGTTCTGTAAATTTTCAAGGCCACTACTCGAAAAGTCATACCGCTCGAATATGTAGGGTAAGTGATCCAATTATGGCTGTAGTACCTCAAGTTGGCCATAGTTGATTTTCAACCATTTGCGGTGCAAATGCACAAGTAAAATTTTGTGAATAAAAGAATGCGTTCAAATAACATGGTTGTACTGATTTAAACTAATCACTAAAACTATTAGCCTTATTATAAAACCATAGAATTTTCGTTTCCTTGCCCCCTTTTTCGCCATAGTGTTCCAGTTATGGTTAATCCCATAAGGAATTTGCATGTGCGAAAAGGAACCGAAGTTAAAAAATGTGTCCATAACTGGTACAGGGCTCCTATCATTGGCACATGTCGTAATAAATACTAAAAGTTCCAAAAGCTAGACTACTGGTGTGAGTATGAAATGGACAAATTGAGGTGAGATTTGCGAAAGAGTTACTCGTCCGCTCGGTGAGACTCGAACTCACGACTCGAGTAACTTTTTCGCAAATCTCACCTCAATTTGTCCATTTCATACTCACGCCAGTATTTGTAAAGTCTAAATTTTGGAATTGAGTAAATCTTCCATTCGGCTGGTTAAGTCGCAAAAATTGATAATTAATTAATTTAATTATACTAAAAGTTGTATTGGCTTTGTTTCTATATTTTTCCTGTAAAGTATGCAAACTAAGCATTCTATTCATTTAACATATTGATGACATTCGAAGGTCTTCTCATTATGTTTGTACAAATAGTTTTCCTTAGGTAGTGCCATAACTGATATAGGCACCCTATTAGGGTAAACCAGCTGCTTCAGTCTCTGGAAGCATATCATAATTTTATTATAGTGAAGTGTGGATTTATTTTTTTCCGTTTCAGCTGAGATTTAGCTAAACGAAAAAAAAACTATAGTAAATATTTGAAGAATAGTTATTTATGTAATGGGTTGCAAAAAGTTGATTTTTCAGCACGAGTCGTACATTTATCCAACGAGGCTTGCCGAGTTGGATAAATACGAAGAATGCTGAAAAAATCGAGTTTTGCAACGAGTTCCATACAAAATTTTATGCAATGATTTTTTCATTATGCAACTCATTTGAGTTGCATAATATTCATAATGCAACCCAAATGAGTTGCATTATGAACATTATGCAACTATTTTTCATTATGCAACTCATTTCAGTTGCATAATGAACCAGTTCGGAAAAATTGGCCATTATGATACCAAAATGAGTTATATAGAATAGAAATTATGATACTGAATTGCATAAATTATTATTATGATTTTGTTTTCCTCGTGAACATTAATTGAACGTGTAATATAATGCATAACGCGTAATGAGCAGGCTTGGCATTGGTCACCGTTAATACTCACTTTCAAATCGGCCTGAGCATGTATTCGTTTTCACTGCCACACAATCGCAATAGGCTCATGAAATCGCCGTACAGCGTAGTCAAGATGAAAAAACAAATTGTTTGTTGATTGCGTTGTTACCTCGGGGACTTCAACAATCACGATTATGTTTTGAGTGACGTTCGGAGTTCTCGGCCTATTGAATCGATGGTCATGACGGTCGCGACAGTGCTGCAGTAGTATGTGGTGCTTTTTGGATTTGGTACCTAGAATTTGGAAATGCATTCTAAACTCGATAAAGAAATATATAAGTAAAAAGAAGGCTTTCCCAAAGCTACACATTTTTGTAGTGATGAGTCCGGCTAATTTGCGTGAATGGCTTATGACGCAGTATCATAACTATCGAGGCCATAACGTTCCAGGTCTTATGGCGATTTTTTTCGTGACATAACGTCCAAACAAGCAGATGCGTCACAAAGTCCTAGGAAAAAAGGAACATAGGATTCTATGACGCATCCCAACTTTTGGACATTTTTTCGCATATAAAGGCGTCATGAAGATCGGGAGATTTTAGCCCCGGATGATCCGCCGGGGGCCTAAGTTGCATTACGCTTCGAGGGGGGGGGGGGGGGGTGTATAGAGGATTTATTCCCGATTGTTTAATATATTGGCTATATAAACATTTTCGACAGACGTTAAGATTCCCAATTTAGCATCCCGTACTAAAAAATGGCCCAACTATTTAAAGTTCCCCATTAGAAACCCTACATTGATTGAATATGTTGCTTGTCTCTACATTTTTATTGAATTTATAAGATCTCACAAGTTCCGACAGTACACGTTTATTTTAGGTTTGATTTACTGAAAGACACACACGAAGTTGAAATAAATCAATCACACCGTACGCCGAGTGCCCGGCCTTTGTGAAAACACGCTGGTTGTGCACAGTACAAACGGTGTTACATCCTAAAAGACGTGGCACTTGTTGGCGCAGTTTCTCTAAGCTCCACCACTAGATCAAAAGCTTGAGTTAACATCTACAATTCACGGCAACTCTGGTTTATATTCCTTCCTTGGCGTTCCCGAACCTGTGATTCGATTCTAGTAGTTTCCAAAGCAAGTATCAATCTGCAATATTTAAACGTTTATGTAAAAATAATACTAATTATAAATCATACCAACTCTACAGACGGCATCAAATGAAACCTAGAATTTCAAGAAGGACAGCATCCTTCATTGACGGTCAAACGAGCGATGGTCAAGACGGGTGATGGTTGAATAACGAAAAAAGTCGTTATGGTTACCTATGGTACCTGGGTCGTGTCGATGTGCTTTGGGTAGGTGAAGCATGGTTGCTACCATCGCATTCGTTGGCGACGCACCACATGGGCAAAACCCTAGCATGCTTGTGAACCTCATGACTAATGCCAAGCCTGGTAATGAGGACCACTAAATCCGCAGTGCTCCTCATAGTCTTGTGTCATCAGAATCTCTGCGAATGCATTTTTTTGCAGACTTGCTATCCGACATTCTTATACCATGCCTTCATATCCCTCCGGCTTTGGCAGGCTGGATGCGGATAGAAAAAGAATATGGCGACCCACCAAAAAGGAGTGGGTAGTGTCTGAGACATAATCGCAATATTGACGTAGGAGTTATTGTTAACATACATATGTAATACAACATTTTCTTTATGTGCAATATCTAGTTTTTCTAATAAATATATCTATGCATTTGTCATGGAAAAGTAAGAGGATAGAAATGTTGAAATTTCGGAAAAAAATAGATATTTATTCAGATAACTCATAGGGAAACTTTTGGGGCCCTAGAAAGGGCCGTCTAAATGCAATTGTTACAATATTAAATTTCTGAAAGAATCGAGGCACCGATGAACGAAAAGCTTCGCCACTTGCAAATTCGTTCGTTGTGATTTTTTTTCTTTATTCGTTAATTTTAACTTACCTGCTAGTTCTTCACATCTGTCGCCAATCAATCCGTAAGAATCAAAGCTTTAAAGGACCGAGGGCGGTCCTACATACCTTCTTACTCATTTGGTGCAGCGGATCTTTTTCTTTTTAATTTTGCTGTTCAGCAGCCCGCTTGTGTGTGTCGGATTGAAAATAGTGCTTAGCCTTAGCACCACTTTTATAGGTTCCCGAGTAGGTGAAAAAGTCTGACGAATAACTTAATCAGTTAATACTAATGTTATTACTTGAAAACAAAAGCTAATATTGGTTTGGTTGAGATAAGAGGTAAAAGATCAGAAATAATATCAACATCACAGCTAACACACCAAATTTTAGATTTCTCATCCAGCAAAATAATTTGCTGGATGGACATCAGCAAACTATATTTTGCTGAGAGATCAGTGATGACAAGTAATATTGTCGTCGCGGTTGAAACCCGAAGTTTGCGCACACCCGACAATCGAATTATCTCAATATCCATACGTGAAACCTAACGTCGGACGTAGTACGCTGGACAGCGGACCTGGCCCTCTATCCAGCGCACTATGCCCGACTCACAGTTTAGGAGAAAAATCGATATTCGCGTGTCAAAATTTCCGATTTTCAACTTCACGAACAATAAATCAGCAAACATTTGAATCACTGGATGATCAAAACACAACTGTCAAACATTTACACACTATTTTCATTTCGCTGGAAACCAGCAAAATTTTGCTGGCTTTGCCATGCTGCAAATACAGCAATCCATCCAACAAAATGTTTTTTACTGGCTATTCAGCAATGCGTTTTGACAGCATATTTTGCTGGTAGACCAGTAATTTTGTCCGCGCTCGATGCTGGCTGGATTTTTTTCGTTTTACGAGAGGAATAAACTTTAAATAAATCAATCAAATTCAGCTTTCCTGTACTATAAATGTTCATTATGGGTGTGGCACATTACTTTAGATGCTTCCGACGTCCTTTCCGTTGGAAATCTTATGCATTCCTTTTAATTTACCTTGAAGTGAGGGTGCGTAATTTACAGACTTACCACTCAACTATGGCTCACTGTTGTAAATGATAGGGGATTATGGACATACGTCTTGAAATCCCGCTTCACGAGTGTATCAGAACATCAGACGCACAAGAAGCGAGCATCATACAACATCTTCTTCTTCTGTATGGCTCTACGTTCCCACTGGAACCTTTCCAACTTAGTATTCTTTGAGCACTTCCACAGTTATTAATTGGAGGGCTTTCTTTGCCAGCCATTGCATGAATTAGTATATTGTGAGGCAAGCACAATGATACACTATGCCCAGGGAGTCGAGAAAATTTTCCCGATCGGAACGGGAATCGAACCCACCGTCTCCGGATTGGCGATCCATAGCCTTAACCACTAGGCTAACTGGAGACCCCAACATACAACAATGAATTTTATTATTCTGTTCTTGCTCACTTGTAATAAATTTAAAATAAGAAGATCAGATGCGCTGTTTTCGTTTACGATGAGATGTGTGCGCTCAAAACCGTGAGTAGGTGCCAAAGTCGGCCATTGTGGCGGCCATTTTGGGATTCTAACAAGTTTGTCCTTAAAAGCATCATGTTCTTCGTTTCCACAGCTCTGAAAGGGCACATGGCATTGCACTAGCACTGAGCCAACTCTATGGGTATGTGTTTCTTTTCGTTCAGAAGAACTAAATTTGTGTTATGTTTCGATAAGAACAAAACTGATATCATATCACTCATAGTTATTCGTGTGATATTCATTAACCATTATGTGGCCGGCAGGGTACCCGGATACCGTTTTCGAATTCAAATCTAGATATCTAAATGGTTAATGAGGCTCGGAAGTTAAAACTTCACTAGATCTAAGAACTCGTGAATATATTGTATTCAGGGGCCGTCCATATATCACGTATACAACTTCGAAGGGGTAGGGAGTTCAAGAACCGATCTGATGAGCGTGGTTTTTGGAAATTCGGGGGAGCATGTCTTTACACCATCTTGAAACACAACAGTATGTGTTTCAAGATGGTGTAAAGATATGCTCCCCCGAATTTTCCAAAAACCACGCTCATCAGATCGGTCCAACCGAATATTTTCTCGATCGATAATGAATTTCTGAAAAATTAGGATACCTTAAAGTGTTTAAGGCAATCATGGCTTCACGGAAAGTCGAGCCATAAAGAAGAAGAAGGAGAAGAACAACTATTTTTCTACAGCATTAGTTTTCACTGTTTTGGATAACCTAATGCATTTTGGACCCTCCTAACTATATATTTTGGACACCCGGTGTTTAAACCCGCTTAAAACTATTTTTGAAGAAACTGCCATTTGAATATGATGGATCACATTCTAAACACTAGATTGGCAATACATAGATAATTAGAAGAATTAGGCGAATTTAATGCGCTAGAATAATAAAAGTTGTTTACATCTGCAAGTTCCATCAGCACCACATTCTTTCGTTAACATGTTGCGATAGTCACACGGATGGCGAGATTGACAAAAAATAATTTCAAGGGGTCCAAAATATATGGGATTCCAAATTATATTGGTTACGCTGAATATTAGATTTTTTTTTATGCTGGTCCTACACAGTTTTACTTTTCCGGTTAGTGAGCTATCTTTTCTTCCAGGTTGATCTATATACACTAGTCGATTTTTTGGAAGAAAGCTTTTTCGATTTCTTTTAGCGTCTAAAACAACTGTGCAAAATTTGGAAGCGATTCCGCATTGCAATTGAAATTTGTATGGGATTTTGTATGGGCGATTTAACTAATGACACTGAAGTACAGTTCAGGAAAACTTTGCCGAAGACCGCAAAGTGAACCGACGCTTGTGAAAAAAGTTACACGCTTGGTAATGCAGGTCATAAATTAAGATTTTATTATTGGTGTTATTCCTGTACATATGTTAAATGATAAGCACCATCAGACAATCTGAACGCTATAACTTTTGTTATATTAGTCGAATCGCTTTGCGGTTTTCGACAAAGTTTTTCGGTACATCTAAGGCTATATTTCATCGTCAACAGTTACATAGTTTAGAAAAAAAATCAAACCCCTTATGAAAAAAGTGCGAAAAAGTTTTCCCTTACTAAATTCCATATAATTTTCAATCGCAAGGCGGAACAAGAGGACGCAACCACCGCCCCCAAATTTTGCACAGTTTTGGATGCTAATATTGATCGAAAAAGCTTTGTTCCGGGTTGATGCGATCAAATTTTAGTTTTCTCCATATAACGCTGATCCACTCTTATATGCACTGTAGCTCATAATTGATCGGACAATCGTCGATTTCCGGGGCCCGTGGCGCAGTGGCTACACGTTCGCTTTATAAGCGGATGGTCTTGGGTTCGATCCCAGCACCAGCACTTGCAATTTTTCGTCAGTTGCTCTTCCCACCAAGATTTTCAGTAGCAGTTGAGTTGCTAATATAGGATAGTTTGGTGGTTGAACTGCTATGATATTGCTTTTTTCATTGAAAATTTTCTTTGCCTCGCTGAGTTGTGTGACGTTTTCTTCCAGCGAAAGCTTACGCGATACAACAAATCGCTATATTTCACACTAACACAGCAAAAAATCTGTCAACAATAACAAAATACACATGCATTTTCAGCGAAATGCTCTATTTGCATGACAACAATCCACTCTCACAGCTAACGGATGACCGCCGTCAAATATCAGGATTGCCAACTGTCCGGCGACTGCTGTCAAATATCTTTGTCGCCGAATCTGGCGCTGGGTCTTCGGCGCGGAAACCCAAAGGTGGGAATAAAATTTTGGGGTTTGCGCGCAATAGTGCAGTGGAATTTAATGATGAAATAGGGCATGTTTAAACCTTGGTTTAAATCTTTGAACGCTTATTGATTACCTGGGCCGTTTTCTTTGTTGAATTGTGTTAAAATTTTGACACGGAAGTTCTTATACAGTCATTGCACAATTATGGGTCACTCTGTCACAATTATTAGTCAGTCAGATCACCATGCAATTCAAATGGAATTGACCCATAATTGTGGGTGACCCATGATTGTGCTATGACTGTACCTTGAATGTTGCACAACATGTTTTCGTTCACAGGTCTGGGAAAGAAAAATGTGAAAGGTGAGAGCTCATTTCATTCATTTATTTAGTTAACATCAAATTCATGATAATACTGAATCAACCATTTGCCGCCATAATACTCGATTTGCAGCTGCAGCTCTCCAACGTCGGTCACGCCCAACACGCCTTCTTGTACCAACCGGATGGTTAGCAAACACCAACTTTGCAGGGTTGTTGTCCGGCATTCTTGCAACATGCCCTGCCCATCGTATCCTTCCGGCTTTGGCCACTTTCTGGATGCTGGGTTCGCCGTAAAGTGCAGCGAGCTCGTGGTTCATCCTTCTCCGCCACACACCGTTCTCCTGCACGCCGCCGAAGATCGTCCTTAGCACCCGTCGCTCGAAAACTTAGAGTGCTTGCAGGTCCTCCTCGAGCATCGTCCATGTCTCGTGTTCGTAGCAGGGTTGTTAACGTTAATCAACGATTAACGCCGTTTCGTTAATTCGTTAACGTTAATTGTAACGATCAACGATTCTTCCGTTGATTTTTTGGAAGCGTTGATCAACGTTAACGTTAACGCGGATCGTTGATTTAACGTTAACGACTCCGTTAATTTTACGTTAATTGTAATACATATTTAATTGATACTAGACTGTACATTTTAGTGAATCTACTTGGGTCTTACCAAATATTTCGGTGAATTTGTCAGAAAGGTGTGCAAAATCGAATAATTCAGATTCTTCTCAATTCAATTCACTAAGTAATCAGGATCCTGAGATATATGGGATGGAAATTTTGTCAGTGTTTCATCTGCTTGTCTAAGATATCACATAAATCACAGATCAATAGATGTGACACTAACGAAATTTCAATCTCGTATATCTCATGATCCTGATTACTTAAAGAGTTGGTGTCTTCGACAAAGTTGTATGGCTGGTCAAGGACTAACCGATAATAAGACTTATGTTTCCAAATTCCACCGCTAGGCGATGCTAGTGAGCTAACAAATTTTGTTTTTTATATATATCAGGAAAATTTGCAAAAAATTGCATCTAGTGCCGCCTAGCTGCAGAAACTTGAACCAAACGGTAATTATTCTGAAAGCCCTTGATCTACCAAACAATATTGCCGAAGACACCATCTTTCTACAAAATCAGGATGCTGAGATATGCGAATTTTAAAATTTGTTTGCTCTCTAGCGCCGCCTAGCGGTGGAATTTTGAATCTTAAGTCTAATTATTGGTTAGTCCTTGACCAGCCAAACAACTTTGCCGAAGACACCAACTCTCTAAGTAATCAGGATCATGAGATAGATGAGATTGAAATTTCGTTAGTGTCACATCTATTTGTCTGTGATTTATGTGATATCATAGACAAGCAGATGCAACACTGACAAAATTTCCATCCCATATATCTCAGGATCCTGATTACTTAGAGAGTTGGTTTCTTCGGCAAAGTTGTTCAGCTGGTCAAGGGCTTTCAGAATATGGGCCGTATGATTCGTGATTTCACTGCTAGGCGGCGCTAGAGAGCAAACAAATTTTACATTTTACATATCTCAGCACTCTGATTTTTTAGAAAGATAGTGTCTTCGGCAAAATTGTTTGGTAGATCAAGGGCTTTCAGAATAATTATCGTTTGGTTCGAGTTGCTGCAGCTAGGCAGCGCTAGTTATATTTTTTTGCAAATTTTCCTGATATATATGAAAAACAAAATTTGTTAGCTCACTAGCACAGCCTAGCGGTGGAATTTGGAAACATAAGTCTTATTATCGGTTAGTCCTTGACCAGCCATACAACTTTGCCGAAGACACCAACTCTCTAAGTAATCAGGATCATGAGATATACGAGATTGAAATTTCGTTAGTGTCACATCTATTGGGCTGTGATTTATATGATATCTTAGACAAGCAGATGAAACACTGACAATTTTATTTTGCTGGGAAAATGTTTGACATTTGCATGAATGGCTACTGTGATCAACTTAATAGCTACATAAGATGAGTCACGTTTTATAATTGTCCACAAACAACATGTGGATAGCCTAAAAACACCGGGGGATAGTCATGGACGAAATTAGAGCGCGTTGGGCACTTCCCAGGGAGGGTGCAGGCACGTCAAACTCGAACAAACTACGCCTACCTAACATGCATCGAGCGGGCCTTCCCAAACAACACAATGCGATTTCGCGGGCCATCCCCATCGGCAAAATAAACCGATTTCCAAGCAGGATTCGACCAGGCTTCTGGTCGCGTTACCAGTCACACTAACACACTCGCAAAAGATGAGCAGTAGGCCTACCTTGCCGCTTGCGGGTCCCCTGGCGCTGGGTGTATTGCACGGTAAAAAATCTGCACTGTGATATAAACTGATTGGCACTTGAATTCGCACTACTGTTCAATCAGTTTGATATCAATTACATATCATTTGACAAAGAACATCCAATGCCTCTTCAATTTTAATGTAACTTCACATCAATTCGTTGTTGACAATGTTTTGATTTCAAAACTAAAATTTAAAAAAAAATGTGTACAGCCGCACCCAGATTCGATACCTGGACCTTTAGAGTCACGATAAACTATTTTACCACTACACTGCTTCACATCTGTTAGAGAGGTGCGAATCGAAGCAAAGCACTTTCTACCGCCTGTCATCTATATTTACTTTCATGCCCAAAACAGTCATTACCAAATCAACAACTTTTCACTTTGGATCGTATTGCTTTTTACAGTAGTGCAAATCGAAGGGATTTTCTGTTGATTTCTCTGGTGGGTTTGTTTTGGTCCTCAAATCAACACTGACAGCATTGCGATCTCAAAGGAAAAGCACTTCTGATCATGTTGATTACGACATTGAATAGTTAAGGGATTTTTCCCTTACATCTAGCGTGCAGAATTTTTACCGTGTGCATAACAAGCGCGCTCAGTTCACAGTTGAAGGTGCGTAATGCACCAACACCATTACTTCCTTCCGAAGCATAAACTCACGCTTCCTGAGTAAGTCGGCAAAGCATTTTGCAGCTTCTTGACGTGGACGATATTGATTCAATTATGACACTATTGGTCAAATGCCGGCGCACAAGTTCCTAAAAAAAAATTCTTGCAAGTGAGTAATGAAAAAAAAATTGTCAAACACAAATATTAATCTACCCAAAAATTGAAAAAAAAAACACAAGTGTCACATAGATCACAAAGCAAATCACATCAATTAACGCCAAAATTAACGACATTCGTTGACGTTAATTTAACGCATTCCGTTGACGTTAACGTTAACTGGCTAGAAAATTAACGCAACGCCGTTGACGTTGATTCGGACGAAAATTAACGTTAACGGCGTTAATCGTTGATTAACGTTAACAACCCTGGAGAGAACCACCGGTCTTATCAACGTCTTGTACATGGTACATTTGGTGCGGGGGTGAATCTTTTTTGACCGCAGTTTCTTCTGGAGCCCATAGTAGGCACGACTTCCACTGATGATGCGCCTTCGTATTTCACGGCTCACGTTATTGTCAGCCGTTAGCAAGGAACCGATGTAGACGAATTCTTCTACCACCTCGAAAGTATCCCCGTCTATCGTAACATTGCTGCCAAGGCCAAGCCAAAGGTGAGAGCTCTCCTGATTAAAAAGATTAGAGAGGATTAGAGGATTGCAGTCCATGGCTGTTAACGTTAATCAAAGATTAATGCCGTTACGTTAATTCGTTAACGTTAATTGTAACGATCAATGATTTTTACGTTGATTTTCTGGAATCGTCGATTAACGATAACGTTAACGCAAAGCGTTGATTTAACGTTAACGTTTCCGTTAATCTTACGTTGATTGTAGTATAACATGCTTTTTTTCATCGCATCACCACTCAAATATTGGATTATATTGGAGTTAATGCAGCTTTTTAAGCAATGTCTAGTGAAAACTTTGATTCTTGATTGGCTCTGTAATTGGATCGAGAAGTTAAAATATTTACAGCATTATTCAGTCGCAGTTGAATCAACGATATGAAAAATCAAAATGTTCAGAATATATATCTATCGACATTTATTAAGGATATTCTTTTTTTAAGGTGTTAAAATCTTGAATTTTTCATCATTACGGTGGTCATTTGGAGTTATTTAAATTCTAATCTATCAAGGTCGATCCCTGACGGTGGCAATTCTTGTCAGTAAAAGCCGATGACATAATATTTAGCAAACGTTCAAGAATAATCCAAATAACTTAAGAGAAATAATCCTGAAATTTTAAGAGCTATTAATTTCAGTTTGAATAGAGGATAAACACGAGGAGTTCCCCTAACAAGCCCAGGTTAATCATCATCACGAGGAAGACATAAAGGTGGTATATTCGTAGGAAAATATGGCTGGCATTCCTACACAAATTTGTTGTAAATCATCTTAGAGGATTTCTGTTTAGCGAAATATTTGCCAATTGGAACTAATTTTGTACATGATTTTTAATATTTTATGTATTCTAATTGTCTCAACACTGAACGAAAACCCCCGCCGTACGAAGAATAATTCTTCATTCAATGCGATACAGATCCGCAGAATCGGATTTTTGAATGATTTCACAGCAGAATGTTTTACTGCCTACAACTAAATTGTAATCATGCTGATTTAAAACCCGAAAATCATTCCATCACCAAACGAAAATCCCCGCAGCCAAACGAATGAACCATCATTCAGCCATGTGATCAATCGCTGATCCCTGAAACTGAATGACAATCTTGATCGAATGATTTTCAAAGCAATAATGATAGAATTTTGTTTATCTTTGGTACGATATGAGATTAGAAACAAGCTGAATATATTTCATGTCATCCCCATTCCGATTATCATTCTATTTTTGATTTACCTTTCATTTAGCTGTTGGTGCGCTATTTACATTCGCAAAAAATGGTGCCGATTGGAGTAGGTATTTCTTTTACTTTGCAGGGAAAAAAGAATCGCTCAGGAAATATTAAGTGTTTAACCAGCCAAATAATATGAAGAGTACATATTATGTACTCTTAGGCCACAAGAATAAATCGCCTGATGTTTATTCTACGATGTTTCGGTAAGTTCCCCTGGATTGTTTTTTTATTGTAATAATGATAATTGTTTTATTCTTTTCAGAGAATCTCAGTGCGAAGCCGTTTTAAGGACAAACGCCTTGAAATCCCGGTTCAACACTGCATCAAAACTTCAGAAGCACAAATCTCATGAAGCAAGCTTCAAACAACAATGCATTTTATTATTCTGTTCTTGCTCACTTGTAATAAGCTTAAAATAAGAAGCTCAGGTGCGCTGGTTTTGTTTACGAAGAGATTTGTGCCCTCAAAATCGTGAGTAGGTGCCAAAGTCGGCCATTGTGGCAGCCATATTGGGATTCTAACAAGTCTGTCCTTAAGCAGCATCGGTTTGTGCAGGAAGGAGGATTATGGCGTAAAAATGACAGCGGTGATGCGGCAATTTGATTTGTATTTATCGTAGTGAAATTATAGCATTTTATTATTGAACTTTAACCATTGCCGAGTTAAAAAATCGGGAGTTATTTGTAAAGAGGTGTCAAATACAAAGTTGATTTCTGAAACATATTTGCTGTATACATTTTTTTCATAAATTCTGGCAAAATCTAATATCACAGCCGTTCCAACTAATTTGAGTAAATATCACTTCATTTGATGTATCACTCAAATTAGTTGGAATGGATGTGATATTAGTTTTTGCCAGAATTTTTAAAAATGATTGAATCCAGAAGTGAAAAACTCCCATATAAATAATATTTGATTTCGTAATTATTTTCATTCATTTCGCGTCCGCTGTATTGAACGAGTTTTGAATGACCATCATCCATACCTAGATTTGTTTTGATTTTGAATTGTATGAGTATAATTCTAACTTTGAATGATTTTCATAGCATCTGTTTTGATTCTGTCAAATCGGCAGTTGAATGAGAGCCTTCTTCAAATCATCTGATATTAGATATGGGGCTCGGATGAGGCAATTTTCATTTAATTTTCGGCGGAGATTTTTGTTCAGTGAAGGCTTGACGACGAACTTATGCATTTATTTTGACCAATTATGAGCTCCCGTGTATCACTTTCGCTAACCCTACATTATACTATGTGGCAACTCTTTAAGCGACTCTTGGAACTGTGCCTAGTGCTCGAAGAGTTATTAGTCCACTAATGCGGGCGCTATTTCGTGGGTAACGAGTCGTATGACACAATTACAGCGACATTTGGACGTTTTAGAAACATAGGTATTGGACGTCCTATGAGACAACTTGAATAAATGCAAACTTTAGGGAATACTGATTTTGAAAGTATTACACTATTTTCATAATTCATCGCAAATGAAAGAATGAGAAATTGAGGTTTGCAAAGATCAGGAATAGGCCGCGGATGCATGATTTAGATGCCAAATTCCGATAATACCTTTCTTGAATCCAGAAGTTCGTACGTGATTTTTTTGCTCTTGATCTTCAAAAACTTGATCTTGAAAGTTCAACAGATTTGCATGATGATATTTTCAAACTTTCCCTGAATCTGGAGCTTTTAATACGATCTTATAGAAATCGTTCTATCAGTGCAATACCATGTAAGGGGAATGACCAACTTACTTAAAATGTGGAAAAAAGTTGACATATGCAACATGCCTACTGTGATTAAGGTGAATATATAACGAAGCCACACTTCAAATTTCCAAAAGCACAAATCTGAAGAATCGAGGGTTGGTTTGCGATGAAAAGTTGATCGATTGGTCACCACCAGCGGGTCACCAAGCGATCAACTTTTCAGCGCAATCCGTCTTTTGGTTCCTCAGATTTGTGCTCTTGAAAATTCGAGGTGTGGCTTCGTTATATATTCACCTTAAATCAAAATGTAGTAAACTCAGACGAGCCATATGTATTGACTCAATACTTTTCAATTGTTCGTTCATCACAGTAATTAACGATTGAAGAAACGTCATCGTTGACGTTAATTTAACGCAACCCGATGACGTTAACGTTAATTTTCATTAAAATCAACGCAACGCCGTTGACGTTGATTTCCGCGAAAGTTAATGTTAACGGCGTTAATCGTTGATTAACGTTTAACAACCCTGGATTGCACCAAAAATCTGTTTCAGTCAATGTGTCGTCAATTTAATTATAAAATTTTTCAGCAAACCATAAAAGTGTGACTTAAGCAAAGCGCGTGCTACATCCAATATTATCACTAATACATGCAAATGAGCACGATGATCAAGTTGGTTGTAAATAAACGCTGCTCGATCACTCACTGATTAAAACGAACGGTATGAAGACGGAAACATCTGGTTTCTTATGTTCAAATGCTTCACAGTTCTGACCGGTCCAGCAAGGAAGTAACTTTCGATTTCGATGCGTGCGGCTGGCAAATTTTAGCATCATTTAGTTGTTTAAAATGTGGATTAAGTGTAGTATTACGGTCGCAGTTTTACTTAAAATAGTATGTTCGACAGAAGAAGAGGATGAACTTGGTAGCAGTGATCCAGCCAATTCATTCACCGATCTCTATGAACGAGGAGTTCAAAGCTACTTGTCGAACGAGTTTGATGATTGCGTATATTTTCTGGAATTCGCTCTTGACAAGTACAGGCATTACTATGAAACTACGGCTAATTGTAGAATTGAATGCGATTATGAGAGCAGAAATATTAAAAACAAAGGTGATTTTCTACATCAAAACGATGTGGAGAACTTAAGCTTTTATGAATTGATACTTAAACGAACTCTGTGCCTTACGAAATGTCGAAAAAGAAACGCAAACTACCTGCCATTTGAAGGTGATTTCGATAACTATTATATGGATATATTTAAAAATAGGGAAGCATACTCTTATCTCCACGTATGCTACACAAAAGTGAGTATATATATATCATCGTCACTTTATGCTTCAATCTCAACAACTTGGAATGATCTTTTCAGACGAACCAAATGACATTAGCGGCATCCGCTGCACTGACCTACATGGTTAAGCATCCCGGTGACGAGATGATGAAGAAGAATTTCGAGCTTGCTATCGAGAAACCGGGTGTCGATAAGGAGGCAATTGTGGATTTAGAAGAGAAGGTATTATTGTGAACTGATTTGTATTGCTGTTGATTTTTATTCAAAACAATCTATGAATAAATAAAAACATTAAGCATTTTAAGCTGCCGTGTCTTCGGCAAAGTTGTCATTACAAGAAATTTTATGTGCAAGTTGAAAACATGAAAATATTTAAATGTTAATTTAAACAATAGCCCAAAAATTGATCCAAAAAGTTTATTGAAAAAATATCTTTAGCAAAATAAAACATATAAATTAAATTAACATCAAAAACTTCATGAGTTTCAAATAGTAGAGTAGGTAATTGACGATGCCGTTTTTTATCGTTTTAGAAATTCGTTAAGCTGTTCGTCGCTGGTATATTGGCAATCAACGACAAAGAATGGGAAAATGTCATATCGTTTTTGGAGAGCTCGGTAATCCAATTCATCTACGATGAAAATCAGTGCCGGGCGTACTGCGAAGGAGAATTCGATCACGGATTCATACCAGACTTTGTGTCTGCCATCGGAAGTAAGTAATTTTAAACAGTGAAATGAAATCCAACAGGATAACAACGCGGTCACTACAATATTTTTTTATTCATAAAACATTGATTCTCTTTTCTCAATGTCGTCTCAACACATCAAATCTGCTCTGCTTAGTATTCATTTTACTTTCACAATTACCAACCGAGGCCAGCAGTTGCGAGGGTACTATGTGCCCAACGAAATCAAGCAAATTTCCATTACGAAAAATTCCTGCACTGACGGGAATCGAGAGCCAGAGATGCGAATATTATATTACAAAAAGTTACATTTACTAGATACTATCTCAGTTCGGAGGCAAATTATAAAAATTGGAGTATAAAGGGCATTTACCTTGAAGTTTCATCTAAAAGTTTGCCGATTAGCGGATTTTAATGGTTTTACCACTAACGTTACCACGTCTTTGACACGCGTATATAAAAAAAATTGAGTGACAGTAGAGACATTAGGGGCCCATTTTCATTTGATCAACACATTTTGGGGCCATTATAACAAACAAAAGAGATGTAGACAACAATGCCTGTCACTGGGCTGAACGTTACACACAAGCAGTGAAGGCCTCTCTCCATGTGATGAATGGAAATTACATTCACGACCTGGAGAGTTTCGTTTGCGGTCTTCCGTTGACATAATTATTATCGCTACACCACGGTAAAGTTTGACAAAACTATTATGAAAAAGTCTTCCACACATTGTATGTTGATGTATAAAAGATGGTACGGTCAACATTTGGTCACAACATTTTTTTCATAACTTTAGACTGCGTACACCAAAACAGTTTATTTTTGGACCAGTGATGGTACTTTATATGTAGCTTATACCGTAAAATTTTCATCAAAATCCATTAAGTATTGGTTGATATATTAGATAAAACTAACGACCTGCCTTTTTTAAATTTTGTACAAAGCGCTCCATAGTAAATTTTTGGCATTTTAAGGACAGTAAAGTACAATTTTGATTACAGAACTACCAATACTGCTCCGATTCTTTTAATTTTTTTACAGTATAATACTATTATAAAATACTATTATAAAAATCTGTTCATAGTAAAATTTTGAGCCATTTTGTAAGAATACTTTCAAAGTTGTAGCAGTTTGAATCAGGGACATGCAATTTCGAAAGGAAAACATGACGCACGAAAGCTGCTGCAAATCGTTTCCCATGCGACGGGACTGCTGTGAAGCTTCATAACTCACACTGCAACACGCTCGTTCATTATTGCTACTGAAACAAGTGTGCTTGAAAATTGAAGTGAAACACTTTGGATTTTCGTTTCAATTGTGCTGCCGTGAATCGCATATCTTTCCCATTTGCATAGGAACTCCAGCAAAGATGGGATTGATATGCGATTCACGGCAGTGTGGGTCATTGAAAAATTTCAATGTGCTAAAAGCACTATTTTAAACAATTTTTCAAATAGTGGTGCTCGCCAATAGAATGCTCATTATGTTTTATGAAAAAGGAACACAAGTTTGACCGCTTAAATCCAATTAACCGGCGCCCGTAACCATTGAGAAACTAACGCGCAAGAGTGAGGCACTACTGTTCTGCCGAGTGAAGCACAAGCAACGCCACCCCGAAGAGAGACTACCGAGTGCTACGATGAATGAGAACGTTTTCTGAATTGAAAAGAAAGACAGATAAAGTGACTCATTCAAATGTTGCATGAAAGTGTATCATTGACGAAATTAACCCTAAAAGGGATACCTGGGGTCCATTGGACCCCAGGCGCCTTTCAGAGCTCGTCTTTGATAAAACACACTCAGCGAGGTGACGAAACTGAGGCCATGAAGGTATCCCTTTTAGGGTTAAACGCCCCTGGTTTGGATATGAAAAAAAAACTGACCAGGTGTCACTTAAGAAAATATAATTGAACGAAATTTTTACACAACATTTTGACATGCATACTTTACAAACAGAAAAATTTTCTTCGAAATCGGTCAACTTTTTCAGGTTATATAAATAAAACAGTAAAAATGTGTTCTTATTTTTGAATCCTTTTTGTACAAAACTTTAAAATTGCAGATCTCAGGATTCAACAATATCTCCGAAAATACTAAACCGATTTTGATGAAAATTTTATGGTATAAGCTACAAACAATGTACCATTACTGGTCCAAAATCAGCTATTTTAATGTACGCAGTCTCAAGTTATAAAAAAATGTATGACCAAAATTTGACCGTACCACCCTTTAGTTACTCGTTTCAGGTTAATAAATGTAAATTCTGGCAAGTAAAAAAGGTCATCCCAGCAGCATCGTATTAAGTAATTTTATCGAAAAACTATATACATAGTTAACTTGTAAATATATTTGAATAATAAAATTACAAGAATCGCACAACTTTTCTGAAAATTGAACAACTGCGAAGACCGTGTAAGTCTGAAACTGGATTTAAATTAATCTCAAGGAATGTCATCATCTTCATAAAAAATACTCACCCTCTGGCAATCTGCTTTTAATTGCATGCAACAAAATATAAAAAAAAAAAACATATGAGCACAGCTCTAGTCTAACGCAACTATTAGTTTCGAAGGAACAATCTCACTACGTTTCTTGAAGACAACGTGATTCGATCCGTCGGAAGACAAAAGTAACGGAGATTTCTGTGCATTGGTTACCACATTCCTATATATAACCCAAGCACAAGGAAGGATTCTTTTACCTCACGGCACTGTTTTACTGATTATTTCAGATTACTAAGAAGACACGGCTTTTACCCATCACTAAAAAAAACTTGTGAGTTGCATAAGTCGAAATTTTCCAAATTTAGTAAAAGGTAGCGCAACAGAAAAAAAAACAAATCACGACATGAGCAAATTTTAATTAAAAACATGAGCACGGCTATGAATAAAAAAAAACTGAAAAAAACATAGATAAATCTAAGAGTATCATCTCTTGCATTTTCTACGAAGTTGTAAAGCATAGAGTGCGGGCACCGGTTTTGGCCAGTCTAAGAGAAATCATTTTTATAAAAATAACCAATAATCCAATGGAAACAACCAATGCGTCAAATGAAAGGTTTATGCCTATACCTTATAAGAAAAATGCAAAAATCAAGTTAATACTTGATTTTTGTATTAAACGTGGCACTGGCCAAAATAGAAGCATTGCCGCAGTTTTGGCCATATTCTCAACTTTGGTTTCTATTTTGGCCAATCACGTGTATTTCTTATGGGAGTGGCCAAATTAGAAGCACCCTGGCCAAAATAGACATATGGGAGCTGATTTTTAAAGGAAAATTATTTTTTTTCTTCTAGTTTTTAATCAAAATGTATGGTTTTCACAACTTTCATCATCATATTACATTAGAATCTACTAATAGAAATTAAATTTATGCCGATATATATCGAAACAGGCTAAATGCCGCACTATGGCCAAAACTCCGGGCTGGCCAAAACTGAAGCTTCTACCCTACAAGAATACGCAATTTTTCTGAATTTACTATCTTTGAAATTATTGAAAAGTTTTAAGAAATTGAACAATTTCTATACAGCTCCCAGTCCCATCTGTAAAAAGTAGGAATTGACAATACGGCATTTGAAGTATAAAAACTAGTTTCCTATGTGAAACATAAGAAAATCGCCAACACTTTCAAAGTTCGCTTTAAATCCCATTACCTAATTATGAAAAAAATCCTACATATGTTTCGCATCCTACATCCTACATGTTTATTTTATAGTCCTATCGCATCATTGCGTTGGGAACAGCATGCTGATGTAGTGCACAATTTAGGTCAAAATGATCGTATATAATGCAAAAGAAGGGTTCAGGTATATACTGCCCCTCTTCACATGTCAGTACCATGTTGTTTTTTAAAGCCCCTACCTTTTGAACTATAACTCCAACTATTTTCAAAAAAAAATGTATTCACTTCATGCGTATCCTTTCCATGGCATATTGAGCTGTAAAATGAGTTGGAAAAAATATCAAATTTGTTTTTAAATGACCTTGTCAGTGACAAAAATATGATTAACATTAGAAACGACATATGTGATGTGAGCGGAAGCAGCAGACCCGTCTCTTCCGGGAGAAAAAGCGCCGCCTGGAAGAAGCGGAGTGCGAGCAAATGGAACTGCTGTGCCGTTCACAGGAAACACGCAAGTTCTACCAGAAGCTCAACGCATCCCGCAAAGGCTACGTGCCGCAAGCCGAAATATGCAGGGATAAGGAAGGGAGCCTCCTGACGGACAAACGTGAGGTGATCGAAAGGTGGAAGCAGCACTTCGACGAGCACCTGAATGGCGAAGAGAATGTAGGCACGGAGGACCAAGGCAGCGGAGGAAATGACTATGTTGGTGCAGCAGAGGACGGGAACGAACCAACCTCCACGCTGAGGGAAGTTAAGGATGCCATCCACCAGCTCAAAAACAACAAAGCGGCTGGTAAGGACGGTATCGCAGCAGAACTCATCAAGATGGGCCCGGAAAAGTTGGCCACCTGTCTGCACCAGTTAGTAGTCAAGATCTGGGAAACCGAACAGCTACCGGAGGAGTGGAAGGAAGAGATAATCTGTCCCATCCACAAGAAAGGCGACAAGTTAACTGCCGTGAATCGCATATCAGTCCCATCTTTGCTGGGTTTCCTATGCAAATGGGACAAATGTGCGATTCACGGCAGTTAATGTGTGAGAACTTTCGAGCGATCACCGTTTTGAATGCCGCCTACAAAGTGCTATCCCAGATCATCTTCCGTCGTCTTTCACCTAAAGTAAATGAGTTCGTGGGAAGTTACCAAGCCGGTTTCATCGACGGCCGGTCGACAACGGACCAGATCTTCACCGTACGGCAAATCCTCCAGAAATGCCGTGAATACCAGGTCCCAACGCATCACCTGTTCATCGACTTCAAAGCGGCATACGACAGTATCGACCGCACAGAGCTATGGAAAATTATGGACGAGAACAGCTTTCCCGGGAAGCTGACTAGAATGATAAGAGCAACGATGGACGGTGTGCAGAACAGTGTAAGGATTTCGGGTGAGCTATCCAGTTCATTTGAATCTCGACGGGGACTACGACAAGGTGATGGACTTTCCTGCCTCCTATTCAACATCGCCCTGGAAGGTGTTATGCGACGAGCCGGGCTCAACAGCCGGGGTACGATCTTCACGAAATCCAGCCAATTTGTCTGTTTTGCGGATGACATGGATATTATTGCTAGAACATTTGGAACGGTGGCAGAACAGTACACCCGCCTGAAACGTGAAGCAGCAAAGGTCGGACTGGTGGTGAATGCGGCTAAGACAAAGTACATGCTGGTAGGTGGGACTGAGCGAGACAGGACAAGCCTTGGCAGCAATGTTACGATAGACGGGGATACTTTCGAGGTGGTAGAAGAATTCGTCTACCTCGGTTCCTTGCTAACGGCTGACAATAACGTGAGCCGTGAAATACGAAGGCGCATCATCAGTGGAAGTCGTGCCTACTATGGGCTCCAGAAGAAACTGCGGTCAAAAAAGATTCACCCCCGCACCAAATGTATCATGTACAAGACGTTAATAAGACCGGTGGTTCTCTACGGACACGAGACATGGACGATGCTCGAGGAGGACCTGCAAGCACTCGGAGTTTTCGAGCGACGGGTGCTAAGGACGATCTTCGGCGGTGTGCAGGAGAACGGTGTGTGGCGGAGAAGGATGAACCACGAGCTCGCTGCACTTTACGGCGAACACAGTATCCAGAAAGTAGCCAAAGCTGGAAGGATACGGTGGGCAGGGCATGTTGCAAGAATGCCGGACAACAACCCTGCAAAGTTGGTGTTTGCTAACCATCCGGTTGGTACAAGAAGGCGTGGAGCGCAGAGAGCACGATGGGCGGACCAGGTGGAGCGTGATCTGGCGAGTGTTGGGCGTGACCGAGGATGGAGAGCTGCAGCTGCAAATCGAGTATTATGGCGGCAAATTGTTGATTCAGTATTATCATGAATTTGATGTGAACTAAATAAATGAATGTGATGTGACTCATCACATGCATTGCCCCTCAGGCACTAACATTTTGAAGAAGGGCAATGAAAAGGGGGACATGGGACTGACTTGCCAAGAAGGGCAGTATAGCACCTATAAAAAGTGGATGTTTTTCGATATAGAATATCTAAGGTGTACTTTTTTCTTACAAGCATCTGATCCCTTTGCTGTGTCAAGGAAACTGAACCATCTCTGCAAATATCACTAGTTTACAGCATTTTTGAACTCGGTAAGCTGATGATCGTTTTTGGTGTAGAATCATGCCCTGAGTTCGAAAACGCAAAGGAAAAAAAATACAGTAGAGCGGAAATTTTTTCGACTTTCCATACAAGGTTGATGATTTGAAATCGATTTTTGTTCTATTTTTAAGCAAAGTCGCTCACTTCACACATCTCATTCTCCGTAGTCAATGCTCCGATTGAGCTGATTTTTTTACTGTAACTTTATGACATATAACATGTCAAATAAACGTTGAGAAATAAATTTTAAATTGTTTTTGTCATTTATTTAAAAAAAAATACATTTCTTCATATATTTTTGGAGAATATGCTAAAATTTAAGAAGATCGTCCCCAAAACTCGCCAAACTCTTGTATTTCAGCAATCTGACGCAAAACCTGCATTCAGATGACCGAATGGTATTATATTCAGCTCTTAATTTATGGAAGCAGTTGGTTGAACAAAACGCAAGATATATGAATTTTATTAAATTCCATATTTCAAAAAGTTATAAAACTCGATATTGAGCTAAAACTCAAAAACTGCTCTATTTTAATTTTTTTGATGCACGGTTTCAAAATCAGCGCTAAATAATGCTTCAAAAATTTTGGTCGTTGACAGAAGTTCACGACTTTCGTTTTATTTTGTAAACTGGTGTATTTTTACCAGTTTTTTTTTCATATTAACATCAAACTCTACAAGCGTATCCTTAAACTTTATTAACCCTTCAGGACGCGCGCTGTTGTAAAAAATACAACACCACCAAAAAACCTCGCTCGTCGTATACAACGCGAGCGAGGTGCAGTTTCAGCTGCTTGATGGCGCGCGTCCTGAAAGGTTAATTATGCTTAAATGGTCCCTATAGCTCAGTGGTTTTCAACCAGGGGGGAATTCCCCCCTAGGGGGGAATTTCGTCATCCTAGGGGGGGGGGGAATTTTCCACTCTAGAATATTCTACCGTTAGCCTATTTTTCTGACTTTTTCCAAAAATTGGTCAAGCTCATTTTGAAATTTCATCATCAAGTAGCAAAGTATCAACACTTCATTTGTGGATTCTTTCAAAGCATTCGAAGTGAACTGCAAAATTTGACGAGAAAATTTATATCTAACAATTTTACAATGCTTGAAAGCTGTTATCACTCATTGACAAAATTACATTCTCGAGAAGCATAAGGCATGTAATTCGTCAACACTTTTAAGAATATTTGCAAACTAGGACTTTCAAAGATTCTTCAGATAAAGACGAATGAAGTGTGCTTTGTGAACGTCAGCTCCGAGGATAAAATTACTAGCTGGGATTGTTCAGGTGCAAGATTCGCATTGATTTTCAAAACAGCAAACTCACCGATAAGCAGGTGGCCAAAATAACTTTATTTTCAAATAAAATTTCATCATCCTAGTGCATACATCAATGTATTGGAATTGTTCGATGAAGGGGGGAATGAGATTTGGGGAAACCCTAAAGGGGTGCATGGACTGAAAAAGGTTGAAAACCACTGCTATAGCTTATGTCAAAAGATGCGTTTTATATTGGGTATTGGTTCCCTTATTAAGCATGTGGCTCCCATTTTTATCCTACGACAAATGATTGAAGCGCTGTTTGTTTTGTTTCTTATTTTTGTATTTTTTCGTTACAAGCGAGCACGCACGAAAACAAAAAGAATGGCATCAATCGGCGCCGTTATCGCTTGTTTTCGAATAAAATGAAATTTGGAAACGTGAGATTACTTATGGCACTCACACCCTACAAAATTCATCGATGAAATCGTTAAATTATTAAAAATCGCACGCAATCGGCAAAACTTTGTATAGCTAACACATTTTCAATATGTTGATTTTTTAATATTCTCACCCATTATTATTCGATTCATATAGATATGTTACAAAGGTTATTTTCCATATTTATAGATCACTTTACAAATGTATTATACTGTAAAAGAAACTGTACTCGAGAGATGGGTATGGTGCGAGGAAAGTATTACTATAATCTTTTTGCCGGGCATTACCAATATCTTCAGATGGCTTATTATGAAGGTTAGTGTATAAAATAATAACGACTTCGATAGAGTGAAAACAATGAGTATGTTTTATTGTAGCTGGCAAATTTGAGGAATCGTATCGATCTGGGATAAGTTTTCTGCTGTTCAACAAAGACGATGTGGATATGTTGAATAACTTGAAAATGATCGAGAAGGAATCCAAAGGAAGAATGAATGAAAATTTCTTCAAAGTTCGTCGGGTACGGATATGATGATTTATTTGAGAGTAATTATATACGAAAGCATGAACTTTCTAGGAGGCAAACGAATACTACAACAGGAATGTATACGAAGACAAATTGGCTTCATTTATCAAAACCGAATTCGGAAAGCTTTCTGTATCGGAAGAAGGTGTCACAGACGAATTACCCGTTGATGAACAACTCGATGAAATTTTGACGGAAACTGATGCTGATGGTGCTGATGATGAGAAAAGTGAGGTAAGTACTATAAGTAAGCTAGTTCACTATGAGAGATTTCTATATAATGTTGTCATAGTGAAGTAGGTATACTCTTGGAGTTTAATGAATGACAACTAATACTTATATTTTTAGATAAATCAGAGAACAATCGAAGAAGACATGATTTACCAAACTCCAAGTGCTGGGTATCAACGTGAAGAGCTTTAAGTGCCGTTTTAAATGCCAAAGTTAAATATAATTGTATGTAGGATAATGTCAATGAATGTTCTCACCTGATGGTTTATACTCGTTCGAATTGTGTTCGGCACTGATAAATAAAACATAGCAAGTAAATGAGACATTCCGTTTTAGATTTATTTCTCTTTATAATATCTCACAAACGAACAAAGGCCAAAAGATTCTAGCCCACTCAGATTTATGTTCGTATTATACAATATGCGTATGTAATTTGTTCAATATAACAAAGGTAAAAACTGCTACTTTGTAGTTATTCTGCAAACAATCGTTCTAACGAATTTGGGTTTGAATTTCAATCGTTTCTCGTAAGTAGGAGTCTCTCCCTTCACCTTCTTCGCTAATGTTTCTTCTAAATGTTCTGTCTACTTTAATTCATTGAATATATTTACAAATTCCTGTCATTTGTAATTATTTTATTGATTCTTCAATTTGTTTTCATTGGTTGACACAACCAAAAATCACAGCTAATCTCTAGTTATATATACTTTTTTATCGATTTGTAGATACCTACCGTCTCTATCGACTGATCACCAATGTTTACTAAACAACATTGAACAGAGCCCAAAGGCAGTTTGGTCAAGAAAACCTAGTCCAACTAATGAAGAATTCACGCTCGACGTTTTCGTTTTCCTAGTTGTATTTTACAAGTCTATAGAATGAGTATATCGTATTCACATTGTTTTCATTTTGATAGTTCTTTTCTGTTCTAATTTAAAAAAAATCAAGATAACACATTTGATCGCAGTAAATTTTGATTTTCATCCCTTCTAGAAACAAATTTATCGGTAAAAATTACTTATATAATTTTGTTTATTTGGGGCCATACCTAGATGGTTGAAATCTTAAAATGTCACGTGTTGTTTACTGTTCTGCAGTAAATGAGTAGTATTTTCAATTCAACGGACCAATTCACACTCAATAAGCAGTGATGTTTTATTTGAATACTGTAGATAACATACGCATAAAATTAAATCACGTATTAGAATTGTTGTTAATGTTCTGATCTATAACGCAACAGAACTTTTCAACAACTGAGAGCAAATTGTCCTCTTGTTGGTATTGAGGGATTTGCACAAAAGTGCACGCGGCCTATAACTTCCGAAAGGTACAGCCGCGGTTTTCACTCCCTGTTTACTTCATCCTTATGGGAAATAACATTGCGGCGTTTCCTACGGTGCGGCTGTTCCTTTCTAAAACGATAGACCGCGCGAACTTTTGTGCAAAGTCCCTTTTTGAAACATGTCAACGACCGCGCGGTGTTTACGTTTCAAGAAATCTGACAATACACTGTCCCTGTGCGGGATGAGTAACACGGCAGGATAAACCCAGGGGCGTTAGGCGACTGGAACAAATTAGTAATTACCATTAGAAGGAGATAACTGTAAATCAGAAAATAACAATTTTCGTTTGCCAAATTGAGAACAAGACGTTATGTTCTACACTCCTTTTTGAGACATCCGGAGGGATGCAGAGGTACTCGGTTTCCATAACAACGCTCATCGAGAGCTTTAGCTACGTGGTACACGGAAAGATCGATGTACACAGACCAAGGATTAACTTTCACGCAGCAATCAAAAAGACAAAAGATTTCATGCAAACTTGTGTGAAAATTCACGCAAATTTGTGTAACACCGGATCAGCACATTTTTTATGACTCACTTGAAGTGCAAATTTTCGGTAATACCAATCCGTGTGGTCAAATTATGAAATTCAAATAACTCAACGTACATATGTACAGATGGGTAAATTATTGGTCAAATTGGGAAAAAATCCACAGCTCAGGTGAGATTTGAACTCACGACCCTTATTCGCTAGACAAGTGCTTTACCAACTAAGCTACCGAGCCAATTAATGACCCGGCAACTTAGTTGTCATAAGGTTCAATTCTAATCTCATCGATCTATATCATCTCCCCCTAAACCGCAAATATAACCATCTCTGTTGTACATATGTACGAAGAGCGAAAGCGATTTGTTTATTGTTTGAAACTGTTTGCCTATCGTACAGGCAACGCTTCCTCAACCACTTGTAGAGGAAGAACAATGCTACCTGGAAGGCGATCAAACGCGTCGTTCGCATTCTATTTGATACGACGGGTAACTACGTAGAGGTAGATGCTCGAAAACGACTCACTTGAAGTGCAAATTTTCGGTAATACCAATCCGTGTGGTCAAATTATGAAATTCAAATAACTCAACGTACATATGTACAGATGGGTAAATTATTGGTCAAATTGGGAAAAAATCCACAGCTCAGGTGAGATTTGAACTCACGACCCTTATTCGCTAGACAAGTGCTTTACCAACTAAGCTACCGAGCCAATTAATGACCCGGCAACTTAGTTGTCATAAGGTTCAATTCTAATCTCATCGATCTATATCATCTCCCCCTAAACCGCAAATATAACCATCTCTGTTGTACATATGTACGAAGAGCGAAAGCGATTTGTTTATTGTTTGAAACTGTTTGCCTATCGTACAGGCAACGCTTCCTCAACCACTTGTAGAGGAAGAACAATGCTACCTGGAAGGCGATCAAACGCGTCGTTCGCATTCTATTTGATACGACGGGTAACTACGTAGAGGTAGATGCTCGAAAACGACTCACTTGAAGTGCAAATTTTCGGTAATACCAATCCGTGTGGTCAAATTATGAAATTCAAATAACTCAACGTACATATGTACAGATGGGTAAATTATTGGTCAAATTGGGAAAAAATCCACAGCTCAGGTGAGATTTGAACTCACGACCCTTATTCGCTAGACAAGTGCTTTACCAACTAAGCTACCGAGCCAATTAATGACCCGGCAACTTAGTTGTCATAAGGTAAACAAATCGCTTTCGCTCTTCGTACATATGTACAACAGAGATGGTTATATTTGCGGTTTAGGGGGAGATGATATAGATCGATGAGATTAGAATTGAACCTTATGACAACTAAGTTGCCGGGTCATTAATTGGCTCGGTAGCTTAGTTGGTAAAGCACTTGTCTAGCGAATAAGGGTCGTGAGTTCAAATCTCACCTGAGCTGTGGATTTTTTCCCAATTTGACCAATAATTTACCCATCTGTACATATGTACGTTGAGTTATTTGAATTTCATACATTTTTTATGTTGATCCAGTCGTACGCTAATATGAGTGAAAAATTCTTTGTCTTTTCGCAAGTTACTCATTCGCTGTGTACTTTTGTTTTAGGGTGTATCTTTCCAGAGCGTTTATTCCAAAGGAATCTGCTGACATATCTTTGTGGTCTATGTGGACTATCCGACACATCCGACACGGTCCCTGAATCGTAATGTGTTCTGCAAATCACTATGGTCATTAGACACGTCTAAGCAGTGCACTGCAGTGCCCTCATCCGGATGAGTGCCCTCATCCGGATCGCCACGAGGATGTGATCAACTACCAACGCCAAAGACTTTGAAGCATCTCGAGGAGTTCCGTTGATCACTATTGACGCGGTTCTAAACATTAACGTGTTTTTCTAAAGGGTGTCTCAAACTGCATCACGTAGAACGCAATTGCAACGCTGTAGAAAATTACCTAGATGACCGATCCTTTTCAAACCTTCATACACTATACTGGGATGGTAGGGCCCTCGTGTTGCTTTTATTGAGAAAACATATGCTTCTGTAGACACTTCTAGATCTTTCCGTTTACGGTACAGTCATGAACAGCGCAGTCCAGGAAACCCGCTTTGACGAAAGGTGTACAGTTTTTAGGTGTTTGCGCAAAATCTGAGATTACCCAAAATACGAAGCATATGGACAGCGCCTAATAATCACACTGTTTTTTTTTTCAATCTATCAAAAAAAAGGAAACACCCTAATGACGAAATAGAAAAAATACGGGTCTAATTTTATTCGAAGAACTTCGAACCCGCCAAGTTTCACGACAATCGGAGTTGCACTATATCGTTTTTCTATGGAATGGCTGTATTATGAAGCATGTATTATCCGTATCAAAAAAAAAAAAAAAAAAAAAATCGCGCAAAGCTATCCGAAAACGCTAATAGATGTGCGCAATTGCATTTTATCGATCCGGTATGTTCTGCGCGGTTAATCCTTGGGTGATTTCCGCATTTATTGAGGAAGACACAAATATGATTTGATGTACTGGCGACGATCTATGAGTGATTTTGCACATTTTTGCGCGAGAATCTACGGCGCGGCGAAACGCGCAATACACTGGAATCATGAATCAAGTTTATGAAAACATATGCATAATTCACAGTCATTCAAGATATACGTCGTACGACTTGTTTCGGTTGTAAATCAGAAGTGGCTCCAAGGGGACCGCGGCGGCACCTGTGGTAGGTGTTCCAGAGTGGCTATATCAGTTGATAGGCACAGTATTCAGCTGATCATTTCAGGTTTTTTAATTCAGAATAAACTTTTCTAAAACAATGTTTTTAGATTGTTTTATAAAATATGAATTCCTTGTATTATTTTTTGAAAATATTTGCATTCAATCAATTTAGAGTATAACTTAGATTTCTGATAAATTTATGACCATAAAAAAAAACAAATGTGTTATCTTAATTCATCCTTGAGAATTGATCTAAAAACTTGTAAAACAGAAAAGTATCAATCAATCAAAAAGTGGTATCAATTTATGAACTGTACAGTTGGTTCTCTCACTGTTTGAACCATATATTTACTCAAAGTCAACTACAGTTCGTTCTTCAAAAACTTTTCATGACGGCAATCAGTCATCACCGGAAACTAACGTAAATTATCATTTTATTTGCTAATCTTTCAATAATCATCTTTTTCTAACACTCTTTTCAACTTTGGTTTTACATGTCGAACACACGATAAATATAAATATATAGGATATTGATGTGGTAGGAAACGCTAAAATTCATAAATATACTATGTAGCATTTTTGTTTTGTTTTGTAAGAATATGGAATACAAGACACGTAAATTTCTCAATACAGTAGTCATTTATAGGGTCAATTCATACGAATGTACAGTGTTTTCATGTGTCTTCAGACTCTGATTCGATTTTAATAAAACTATTGCAATATAGGCTCTCATTTTTTTTTCGTTATAGATTTTTAACTACGATGTTCTAATTCGTTTTCTTTTCATATATTTTTATGTTCATTTTTAGTAGGAGAAGAGGGAATGATGAGGTATGATTATTTATGTCTTATATTGAAAAAATCACATCGCAGTGAACGGTTTACAGTCACTTCCGTAATTTAAGTGGTCAAACGAGCTAATACAAAACAAATATCAAAATAACGATAGAGTAATGTTTTGTTATGGCTTCAAAAATAAATTATTATCTACTATTTTTAACAAGCTAAAATATAAAAAAACAACTGTTTTTATAAGTGCGATAAATGCTGTCTGCTTGCGAAAATGTTGATGTTAAGTTGGAAGCGCCGGCGGTTTTGAATTTTTCTTAGTCTATTTTATGGGATTTTTTTTATAACTACTGACGGAGGAGAGCGGATCAAAGTTTTGATTTTGCTAGCTGAATAGAGGCGTAACTTGTTTACTACTTATTTAATTAACTAACCTGGTTTGTTTGTTCTTACTGTCGCTTGTGTGTAATTTGTTTGATTTATTTTTTACGGCGACGGGTAAAGAAATGTTATATTTATATCATGAACAACGCGAATTTTGCAACCATTAGAGTTTTTAACTAAACCAACTATAGAAAGGGTTCATCGATATATGCACAGCATCGTCTGAAGGTTAAAGCTAGTAAAAAATTAGCGAATGATGTGATTTCATTAGCCCGCTAGATCTGTCGTTATACTTCATCGAGTTTTGCCGTGGAAGAATTGCTAAAAATACATAATGTAATCAGAGAATTGAGCGGAAATTTGTATTTAACCATGCATTTAACACAAAATACATAAATAGAATTATAAGGAAAAATTATATCCAACGCAGAGCAGCAAGTTATAAATGCGTATGATGTGAACAATAAAATTTAAATCTAAACTTGATAATACGAATAAAATTTTGCCATCTCTTTTTTAGATTATTTGGAAATGTCTTATTTATGAAATGCACTTTTTAATATCTTTTTTATTAGATTACAATAAATTTTGAAGTATTTGTTTTTTTTTTAATAACTAACAGTTTCCATGAGATACAAACCAACGAAAAATTAACAGAAAATATTAAAGGATCCGTCCTTTTTTTGTATATTGTGATAAAAGCAAGAAAGGAAAAAAGCGTCAAGATCTCGAAAATAGAAGTGGGCGTCGACGACTTTTTTTTACATTGCCATATATTTTACTTTTTTTATTGCTCGTAGTGTCAGTGTACTTCAGGAGCTTCAACAGTAGTTGATTTTAATTTTATATTAACTACCATTGTGATGACCATCGACGCCTGAGGTATTTTATATCTGATAGATTATGTGCACACACTTATTAAGGAGTCATTTTTTCGGTAAAAGTTTGGATTACCGAAATTTAGCACTGTTTTACCGAACGTTCGGTAAACATTACCGATGATTTAGTACAGTTTACCGAAAGTTCGGTAATTTTTCGCCGAATTTCGGTCATGTTTTACTGAACATTCGGTTATTTGAACTTTTACCCACTCCCACTCCCGACAAACTCACAAAATGTGAGTTCTTCCTTCGGAAGGGAAATAAAGCGTGGGTCCCGAGATGAACTAGCCTAGGGCTAAAAATCTCGTTAATACAGATACAAAAAAAAACTGTTACCGAAAATAGAATAGATGAATATGGTACTTTATTTTGAGTGTGCAATATCCTTGACAGATCCCTCCGTAGATCCTCGAAAGATGCCTGAAGATTTATCCCACGCAACAGATCGTTGTTAGCAGATATTGATTCCGCTATCCACCCATTCTTGCACTGGACGTATCACCGAAAATCAAGCAGAGCGCTGTCCAATCATAGCCGCGTACAGCGGTGCGGTTGAAAATAACTTTTTTTTTGAATGACTATGTGGATGCGAGAGTCGTGTTGCTGTAAGCAAATTGTTTTTCAGCAAAATATTGCGTACTATAATATACGGCAGAAACTAGCAATAGTTAATATCTAAAAATAGCAATGATAAAAACTATCAAAGTCTTCGATAACAAAGAGATGTTCCTTTGTTTTATGAACTGCAAAATATTTTTTTTGAAAAATATCCATGGATGTTCTAGTCGGTCAACAAATATCTGTACACAGACAAACAGACGTAACACTTCGAACATTTTCCGATTCAAATCATATGTAGTCACGGAAACATATTCGCCCAATGCTAAAAGCACATAGTTTGGCCAACTATCAACTAGGTAGCGGTAGTGGACAAACGTCAAGCTCGTACAAAAACGATGCGAGTGCCACGGGTGGGCATTTAGCAAATCATTTTTTTTAATCGATCGTTAAATTGGTTTACGATGGAAATTACCAGTGTTACGTCTGTTTTTCTGTGATCTGGATATTGATGGCTTCGTGCGTACAAAGGCTTAGGCCGTTAGGCAATTCTGTTTATTGCTAATTTATCATTTTTAATTGTGTGATAATGAAACTCACTTACAACAACATCATGCTGAAAGTATTATACAAAGCGCGTGTATGATGGGAGAAATATTAGATAAACAAGCCTGTAGTAAACAAAAGGTGTTCAAAGATTTAAAATTCAAAAACAATTCATTAACAAAATATCGAACTTAGTTGGGAAAAAAATCAAACTAATATTTTGAATGAGTGTAATCAGTTTTGTACCTTTTAATTCTGCTTTCTGACCGTTTAACGCTTTGCTTTGTTTGTCGGTCGATCATTGAGTTGTCCAAAAAATGTCTTACGAAACCTACTGCAAGCCTCTCCATATACAGGGGATGGCCAAAATGTTTGGGATAGGCAACTTTTTTTCTCTCACAAAAAAGTTTAACATGGTATAACTTTTCATAGAGTGCATCAAAAAATCTCAAATTTTGACTGTTTGTCCACCTATTATATGTGCATCATTGGTACAAATTTGGGCTCGATTTATTATTATTTCGCAAAGTTAGAACCGTTCGGGTAAAACACTATTTTTTAGACAACTCATTTTTGAGCTGCCATATCTCGGAAACCAATGAACCAAATTGAATGAAATTTTGAACGTACACTAACAATATACAAATGCTTCACAAACTGTTAAAACATAGATACTTTTTGAACGTTGAAAAAAGTTATCACAGATTGACACTTTTTGGATTTTTCTCAAAAAAATGTAATTTTTTTACGTCAATGTCAATAAATTTTAGTGTTGCTGTCCAAAGATTTTCCACTTCTGTTCTCAAGTTATCTTTAATCAGATTATTAGAGCCTATTTAGATCAAAGGTAGAATAAATTTAGTAATTTTTGTGTGGTATTGTAAATTTGATTTATTTTCTTTTATATGGGTAAAAATTTCAACCCGGTATAAATTAACTCGCCGTGAGAAAATATTATAACGTTTGTATTAAGTATCAATATATTGTTGATAAACGTTAAAAAATCATTCGATTTGGTTCACTGGTTTCCGAGATATGACAGCTGAAAAATGAGTTGTCTAAAAATAGTGTTTTACCCGAACGGTTCTAACTTCGCGAAAAAACTATTTAATCAAGCCCAAATTTGTACCAATGACAGGTTGATAAACAGTCAAAATTTGAGATTTTTTGATGCACTCTATGAAAAGTTGCAGCATGTTGAATTTTTTTGTGGGAGAAAAAAAGTTTCCTATCCCAAACATTCTGGCCACCCCCTGTACGTGAGAACAAAAGATGTTTAACACAGGAAATCTGAACACAAACCACTACCACACAGGAATTTGAAGAAACCAATGCTCAAACATTCTGTTTGACTCGATCGAATTTTTATTAGTGTCAAACTGATGTTGTTTTTTTTGAGTTCTTTCCTTTAAAATGTTTGACCCTGTGTACTTCAGGCCTTGGTGGTGTCGCACCAAAAATGATTGAAATGAGCGAAATATTCGTTAATACGGTGCAGTTCCGCTTCCCGACGGGTAGACCACGGTCTTCCTGGTGGAAATTGCGAATATTTTGAAGAGGCTGGAGACGGACTTGCTGCAGAAGAAAACAGCATACATATAAAACAGTATTTTTTCGTGAAGTTCGTGTCGCGAGATGCCACGGAGGAGTCGTTGTGAAAGAACATAAAGCCTAGAAGATTTGGCTATTCAAATGGGTAATGAAAAGAAGTGCCGGTGTCTATCCCGGACGTGAACATGCGATACATTCGTGTATTTGCCACCGAAAATTACCGATGAGTGTTTGTATTTTAAGCTGGAAAAGTTTGGGAAAGTGCAACGCGTGATCCGAGAAAGGTTCCCCGCGGAGCTTGGCCTCGATCATATGCACGCTGGAGTTCGAGGAGTGTCTCTACAAAATCTTGGCAAAGGATTATTGAAATTTCTAATGATAATTTGCCAAGACTTCTTAAAGATTAAGTATATGATAAATGTAATAAAATTCCCAAGGTGGGCCAGAATACCTACCCAAGGCCAAAATACGTCCACTACCCTATTCGACAAGATATCGGCTCTGTAAAGTTTTTAGTTAAACAGTCGAGCAAATGAATAAACTATTTGGATACAAAAAAAAATCCAACCTCTAATGCTAATACTAATATAACACACACAGTGCAGTGGATTACTGATACTGAGAAAGATCACAAGTGGAGTCGGAATTAAAAATTACAAAACTGATTAGACCCGATCTTTTTTATACGGGTCGTACTTTTGCTGTAAATATTGAACCTATTGACTTGATTTTTTTTGTAGAAGAATAGTATTAACCATTTATCCATGTACACAATTTTATGCAAATTGGTTCAAAATTGATTGAGTTATCCAAGAATAGGACACGTGCAAAATCGTGTGTATACTCATTCGAAGAGGGTATTCGGCTTAAAGGGTTTGAAAAGTCGGTACAGGATCAAAATAATAAATTTGCCGACATTTTTTTCGCTAAAATTGCATAATTCAATGATAAAACATTGTAAAAAAAAACACATGTGTTACTGTTTTTGATTCATTTTAACCCAAGCAACACACATAGTTACAAAATAGTTATGGCAGCGCATGTAAGGGTTGCACAATAGAAATACACTAGAACTCCAATGGCGCTGTAGTCACTTTTCCCTTTCAATTATGTTAATGACTTAAATAGCAAGAGTTGACTATTTTTATGTGTCCATCTTGTAGAGGACCTTTTGTTTTGGTAAACAAAATTTATTTGACACTTCTAGTACCGCTACTGACGCTGTAAGGGCGTGGCAAACTAGATGTTAGTCACACGAACAGTCGCGACATTGGACTTCTGTGGCTAGTTATTCTAATGGTTGCACAGAAGCCACTGTGACTTACTGCGCAACCCTTACAAGCGCTGCCGCAACTGTTTTGTAATCATGTAATCGCTTGGGAAACTATCCATTACTGATATTTGTTTTGTTTTTGGCTTATGACTACAGCTCGATGATTATATGTATTTTGATTCATGAGAATGCTTGCAAAAATTGTGCTACTTTTTCCCGAAATTCAGCATCCCGAATAACAGTTTTCCCAAAAAAACATCTTACACTTTACATTATCGTTTGACTCAAAATACAGTTTCATACCGATTTTGACAACACGAAATACATTTTATGTTTTTGCCATTTTGCCAAAATTGGAAAAAAGTGAAATATTTTCAACTTTTATGCGTCATTTTGGCTTATATTATAAACTAGCTGTACCCGGCAAACTTTGTCTTGCCTACTGCGTTTTTTGACGTTTCAAGTCCCTAGTCAAGTCCAAGTCCCCGTTCAAAATGCACGAAAACCCGATTTTTAAAAAACTCTCTATTTTTCCATGTTTTTTGTCTCATAAACCTTCCTTGGGTGAAAACTAACAGAACAAAACTCAAACGACCCGAATCGGACCATCCGTTCGCAAGTTATGCGCGGTCCCACGTATGCCACTGCATTTTTATATATATAGATATGGACTATTTACAAGTTATTAAACGATCCCCGTAGGTGACGTTCACAAATTAGGGTCTTGTACCATTTGGGCAGGTGTACCTATTTTGGGCAATGCCGCTATAACTAAGTCAATTTCAAACCGATTGATTTGATTTTTTATACAGAGTAAGATACTGTACGTGCCTAACTCTATACAGAAATTCAAATCAATCGGTTCGAAATTGACTTAGTTATAGCAGCAAGTGCCCAAAATAGGTACACCTGCCCAAATGCTACAAGACCCTACTTCATAATTTGTTGAATTGTCGTTTTTGGAAAACTTGATCAATTTTGATTTTTTTTAAGAAAAGAAAACCTCAAATATGTATTTAAGACGACTTATCGGTAAACACTTTTTGTCAAAAATTGGTGTTGCCAAAATCGATAAAAATGTTGCCAAAATCGGGTGTTGGCAAAATTGTTAAAAATATGTTGCCAAAATCGGAAGTAGACAAAAACGGGTGTTGCCAAAATACTAAGAAGCTGTATACATGGTTCTGAGGATTATGTTGTTCAAAGAATCCTTTAGCAAGGAAGTCCTTATGGGCACCATTCAACAGTTTTGGTTAAAACTCAAGGGAGCAATACTGCCATTCTACGCATAATTGTCCCAGATTATACGGGATTCCCATGTTATATGAAATTCCCATATAACATGTGACAATTATTGGTGGAACTGCAGAATATTACTTGAAAGAAACACCTGTAGAATAAAAAAAAAAGTACATGACTCAAAGCAATGGATCATTTGGGAAAAAGTGTCATTTGAGGAAACAGCATTCGAGTAATGATGTTAGGATAAAAGTAACGCAACCCTTATCATTTTTATCAGATCGTTCAATATGCTATGCTGCAGTTCTATACATAATTATTCCATGTTCTACATAAACCTTTTGTAACATGGAATTATTTCATGTAGAACGGTAATGTATTGAATGTAAAACAAACATAAATGATCGTTGTGCTAATCGTAACTGGAAGTAACTGTAGGAATTTACAAGTAGTTCTGGGCATTCATTCTGTTCAAAGACCTTAACCTACACATGGTAAATACACTTCAGGAATCACGGTTTCATATAGTCTAAATAAGTTCGATTATATAAAACTATGGATTTGGTATGTATATAATTAGGTATCTGAATTCCGTACTACAAACTACCGATGTCCGTTATAATGATACCCATGACGATTTTCGTAGTCATTTTTGAAATGTACTATTCGATAAAAAGATTTCCATTTCGTCTAGCTCGTCACGGAACTGTTTCTAACGCCTAATAATACCTTAAATATCAGTATGGATACGCATCGATTTTTTTCCGGTTGTTAAAATCCAATCCGTCAGCTATACGGTCACCGGCAAACGCAAGTAGAGAAAGAAAATAACATAACTTTAACATAGCATTACGATTGATTATGGACAACTACCCACTAGTGGAGGTGCTTAGGCTAGGCTTCTGAGATGAAAGGAAAGGGCAGTGGGGTATTGATCTTCTCTACACTACATCATCTACAGTAGGACGGAAGCATTTTAAGGGCTTTGAAGCGCTAAAAGGAGTAATAAATTTAGTCTAGTAATCTAACAAAGCCTTTCAGACTAACTAATTTAACAAATCAATGCGCAGGTAACTTCATTTGGCGTTTTTTCGGAATTGAAGATCTCCCTACACAAAAACTTGCAATTGGACGTATGGTAGGGTATGTGTGCCATCAGTAATCTCACGCTCCCATACTCATCCTATTCGAAAACAAGCGATTACGGCACCGATTGATTCCTTTCTTTTGGTTTTCATGGGTGCTCACTTCTAACAAAAAATACAAAAATAAGAAACAAAACAAACAGCGCTTCAATCCTTTGTTTTTCGTAGGATGAAAATGGGAGTCACATGCTTAAGAAGGGAACCAATACCCTAGTACATATATCTCTCTTAATGTTACACACAGGGATCATAGGGGTTTCCACCTTCGCATCTTAGCATTTTTGAATTCATTGGTGCCCGATCAACTTAAGAACTAGTAAGTTCATTGTGCAAACATTATGGACCCAAATATGATAATAGACTCGAATACGCGTTCGAATAGGAGGTTTTCAGATCGGTAATAAGCATAATAACCCGACTAGAAAAAAATAACAAGTTTATAACACATTGTGTTATGATGTTATGAAATTTTTCTATAACTCATTATGTTATAAACTAGATGCAGGATGATGTTAAAATAACTAAAATCGTAACAAAAAGTACACCGGTCTAATCAAAATAATAACCTATTTTGTTATAATCAGATCAAAATTCTAACACAATATGATATTAATTTTAGCTTCAAGAAAACTAGTTTCTATCATATTTTGATACAATTGTGTAAAATGATGTTCTGAATGTCAAGGAATCAAAACTAAATTAATTCACAATGAGTTATTGAACAGCATTTATAACACAATATGATACAATTGAGTTATAATATTTTTAAACACCAAAGATGTTAAACATGATTATATCACAATGAGTTATACATATCATGGTTTGTTAAATTTATGTTATATTTTTGTTAGATTCTTCTAGTCGGGAAGAACCTGCAAGTGAAACGCAAATTCTTATGATGGACATTTATTGAAAAGTGACAGGACTTCAATGAACCTAGTCGACCGAGTGTTTTGGCTCGTGAACTGTAGATGGTTTGAGTATCTGAACGTGTATTTAGAGCAGTGGATTCCGTCGCGTCGCCAATACTTCGTTTAGGCCGTTGACACGAAGAACGCGTCCTATGAGTATCTCGACAACACTAATATTACACTAATACAACAGATCGGTAGAGAGGACTTTTTGCATTCAATCAAGGTACGGCAAGGGAGACGGTCATCAGCAGCACCTACTTTGCACACAAAGACATCCGTAAGCAAACCCGGATGTACCCAAATGGCAAAATTTGCAACTAAATGGAAGAATTCGAATGACCCTCAATTGTAGAGGCTTTAAGTGTAATTAGGAGAAAATCGTTTGTTTACATCAAAAATTCAATTTTTCGTCTTCAAAATTAACTAATATTTTGTCTTGGTAGTTGCTATTTTCTATTGGTAATGGCTTTCATTATCATCATTCTCAATTATGCAAATTATCACCTCACGAATCCTCAATCAACTTATCAATTGTATTTTTATCGCTTGCGATTGAACTATACACTGCTCAGCGATGACCAGAGGCAAAGAGGTGGTAAAACGAACATGATGTAACTAACAAACGATTTTGCACACATCTGTCAGTGCTGCCACATGCTCACCCGAATAGCCGAACAACACCGAATGGGTTGGTTTCAGAAGCTACGTCACGAACGTTCGACACGCACACAGAAGCAACATTCGCATGTACCGACACCAGACCAATAACGTTTCCAGCTTACGATGCTTCGCGATAAGTTGATCGAAAAGCATCAAAAGCGATGAAAAGACAGGCTTGGCTGGAACGCAACAGCTCAACGGCGAAAAGGAGCAGCCAACAATACTGATCAGCGTCGAGTCTGTTCGTGTGCTATTCGTACGGGAGGTTGGTTTGATAAAGCGAGGAAGGGTGAAAACGTATTCGTTGTCAAAAGCGGAGTGTTTTCACCAAATAACACGGTTAATCATTCTTGATGCCCACGCCGACAGACACCGGATTGCCCAGCTGACAAAAAATCCGAAAGGTCGCCCGTCGGAGGCATAGCAAGAGCTCCTCAAATTTATCACGTTAATTCGTAAGTATCTACCGGATCCAAGCGCATCTGAAAGTGAATTATTTTTTTTTTCCAAAAAGTGCTCGTTTGTTTCTCTACGATGCGGAATTCGATATGAAAAAGTGAAAAAAATATACTTTGCCTATGCTGCGCCATGGCAAATTTTGGCGGAGTCACTCTTTTCATAGGGTTCTCATTCCTGCTACCAGAGAAAAGAGTGATCGTTAGCTTCCGTCAAATTCACCTATAGACAATGAATATTTAACCCTCGAGCGATCGCGCTGCTATATTTTGTACAACACGTTGAAAATATCTCGCTTTTTGAACACATCATTAACGTGATGCTGACGGCAGGGATGGGATCATTCATTTGCAAAGAGTTACATTCACTTGCTACTAGGGTAGCGAACCAGTTGGGCAGCGGCCGGTATTTTGGGCACTCTTCGCCATAACTCAGTCAATTCCAAACCAATTGACTTGAAATTTCGTACACGGCTAGATACTACACGTATCTCATCGCGTTCCAAAAATTGTGTCAATTGGTTCAGAATTGGCTGAGTTAAAGCAGAAAAGTGCCCAAAATAGGACTTCTGCCGAGATGGTTCTTGATGATGACGCATATATAGTCTACAATCGATGTGCCCTATTATTGGAGTTCGGGTCTAAACTTTAACTCAAACTGGAGGCATGATGATTATCTGATGATTCGGTTCAGTGTTAAGGACAAGATCGTTAGAATCCCAATATGGCCGTCAATCGCCGACTTTTGCATCTACTCGCGATTTCAAGCGCACAAATCTCGCAAACAAACAAACCAACGAACCTGATTTTCTTATTTTAAGCATGTTACAAATCAGGCCAAACATGTCTAAAGAGAAAGTGAACAAAGAGAGCCTCTCAAATGCAGATAGGACCTATTGAAATGTTTGGCCTGAAATGAGCAAGGACAAAATTAAAAATGCACTATTGTTTGTGGACTGCTTCTTCAGATTTGTGCATTTGAGGTTCTGATGCAATATTGAACTGTAATTTTAAGACGATTGTCCTTAAGTATGAAGGACTAACCGATAAAAGCTAGAAGAAGGATGCAAAGAGCTCACACCGATGATGGTTTAGCAGAGCAAAGGGAAACGGCTAAATTGGCTTTAAACTAGGAGACTAGGGCGCGAAAACGGTCGTACTTTGAAAATCTCTGCCAATAGGATTCCCTGAAGCGATGCTTACAGAGTAGTTATGGTCAAAACGGAAGACTCAATGGCACCGCCGGAGCGTTCTCCTGAGATGTTGTAGAGGCTTCTATTGTATGTGGCCAAGTTGGCCAAGGGCGAGTTTTCCGCGAGACAAACGAAGAACTCATCGCAATAGCGAGGGCGCTCAGAGTGAACAAGGCAGCGGGCTTGGATGATATGGCTTTGCAAAGGTGCTTGGGACGAGGCGAATTTCCGGAGAAATGGAGAAGGCCATAATATCTGGCGGCGATCCTTACAGTTCAATCTGTCTTCTGGACACCGCCAAGAAGCTGTTGGAGCAGGTTTTTTTTTGTCCAGGCTGGCGTTCCATACCAGTGATCAGAACAGTTCGGACTTTCAAACAGTTTGAATGGTAGGCGCTATCAGTGTGAATGAACCAGAGTGGATAGCCGGCGGTAGGCACACGAGTTTTCAGGATTCCCGACCGGTTCAGGAACTTTTAAAAAAATGGCAAGACATTTCTATCTAGCGGAGACGTCGGGTTACGCCTAATATTCGCTAGATAACGAAACATCCATACCTTCTTGTGTCAATCGTGTTGCTCGAGTGCTTCCAGATCCTCTTTGAGGATGGGCTATGTATCGAGTACGAAGAGAATTACCCGTCTTATTAGCGTTTTGTGCATGGTACGTTAGGTGCGGGCAACTTTGCTATTTTGTGAAAACATAGGCGAGAAACCTTGAGTCGTTGTCAACAGCGAGCGAAAAGTCTGTTTCCACCGCAGCATCTGTGCAACCGCCCGTACGAATAGCACACGATTGGGTTCGACACCGATCAGCTATGTTGGTAGGTAGGGTAAAGTGGCTTCTAGAAGCAATGGTCAAGTCCGATTCATTAATGATTTTATGAGTTCGCCATTTTACCCCATTTTGGCATTTTGGGCTCTTTTCCCTAATTATCAAGCCGCAGTCAAGCCGTTCTTTTCATCGCTGAATATGCTCATCACGAGACATAGTTGGCTTCGTATGCGTGCACGTTTGTGTCGGTATATTCGAATGCTTTATCTGTGTACACCGCAAGCGTTCGGGCCAAACCGTGTCTATCCAATCCATTCGGTATGGCCGACCCGAACACACGAGCGCGCTGCGACACAAGCAGACGCTCACACAGTTGTTTGCGCTTGCCATTATGTTTTCTTCCCATATCTTTGCTCCTGCTCATCGATGATTAAAGCACGGCATAATCGCGCGTGCTTAAAATACAAATGATGAGAAAATTTAAAATTGATGAGATTCAATCAGATCAAAGTTTTTAAGATGCCCTTCGAGGTCCTAAATGTGCAAAATTTGGGCATGATTGGTTTATCCTACATTTTGCGCATCGCGATTGAAGTTTGTATGAGATTTTACATTGAAAAACATACTTTTTCGTATTTTCCTTGAAAGTTGCTCAAAATTGTCCTATACAATATTACCGCTAGAGTTCAAGTATAGCCCAAGATGTGTCGAAAAACTTTGTCGGAGGTCGCAAAGCGATCCAATGTATGTGGAAAAAGATACACTCTTCGAAAGTCAGGCCAAAAATTGAGATTTTATTATGGATTCCTTTGCATGTTAAAAGATAAGCACACTCAGGCGATCAGTAGGTTATAACTTTTATTATGGATGTTATTCCTTTGCATGTTAAAAGATAAGCACACTCAGGCGATCAGTAGGTTATAACTTTTGTTACAAGACTCGGATCGCTTCACGGTCTTCGGCAAAGTTTTTCAGGACATCGGCTATACTTTTACATGATCGGTTACATACTTTCAGAATAATTTTATTCTTTTATAAGGAAATTGCAAAAAAAAATGAGTTTTCCCATACAAATTTCAATCGCGATGCGCAAAGTGTAGGCATGACTGATCGCGCTCAAATTTTGTACAGTCACTCAGTACCCGAAATGGAGTCAAAAAAACCTTGATCTGAAAAAAACGACCTCTATGACCCATGCTAATGATGAGCTTTGATGAGCAAGTAATCGGTGAAAAAATAGCAACATTGGGTGCGGGGTGAATATTTTTTGACCACAGTTTCTTCTGGAGCCCCCATAGTAGGCACGTCTTCAACTAATGATTGTTGTCAATCGTCATTATGGATCCGAGGTAGATAAATTCTCATACTACCTCGAAGATATCCCCAGGCCCGTGCGCAGAAGGGGGGGAGGTCCCGTTTTAAGAAAAGCTGGCAGAAAGTAAATTTTCGAACATGTCTATAATAAAAAGTTACGGACACCGTCTTCAGCCAGAGGCTGCACAGACTGAATGAAACTCAACACTAGACAAGGGACACACGGAGCATGCATCAGTGGATACGGTGACGAAACTATTATCACGAAAAGGTTTCATCGCCCAGAGCGGGAATCGAACCCTCACTCCTAGCATGGCGCGATTAGAAGCTAGGTGAACATAACCGCACCGACCCTAGTACGAGGCTCCACAACATGTCTATGATGGGTTAATGTATGTCAAACATTCATCTAAAATATCAGGAGCATTGACTAGCATTAAAAAAAAATGAAAATATTGATTTTGTATCTTCTAACAGCACTGAATTGCTGATAGAAACAATACTAAATTTCTGATAAAGGACACAAACGAGCTCAACTTCCACAAAAGGTTGTTAATACTCGTAATTTCAATTATTTCAAAAGTGTATACGGAAGTTCTTATGTTGTATATCAGGCATCTACAACGGATCGAGAGATTAAAATAACACTTTTTGCTCCAAAATTGACATTACAAGTCATTAGTACGAAAAATTCTTGCACTTTGACTTCAAAGTGTCTTACAAATCGCTCTCCACTGCTCCCCTCGGGCATATTCCGCTCAAATGCTCGTTTAAGTATGTAGAATTGATTATGGAAAAATGCAGCTGCCAATAGCTGCCACAGCTTTAACGCCATGATGATATTTATATAGTTAAAATGTATAACACAGTTATTTTGTTCGGATTTCGTTCGAACAAATCGATATATTCTGAAAATGTCCCAAATATGAAATTAAAAGCCAAATCATGTTCCAATACATACAGGGGATAGACAAAATTATCGGGAAAGGCAAAATTTTCACTTTTCAAAAAATGTCCATTTAGCCGTAACTTTTCGAAAACTGCATCAATGTTCTCAAATTTTCACTATATGTTGATCAACTAGTTGTGTGTCAGTGGACAAAATTTGGAAAAGATCGGGCTATTCTGCACGAAGTTATGAGTATTTTAGAAAAGGATAGAATTATTCGATAGCCAACTTTGAGCTGTTATATCTCCGAATTCAATGAACTGAATGACACGAAATTTTGACCAATTATGATTTACATAATGAGCTCTGTAAAACGTTTGACTCAACTTGAAATTATTAACAAAAGAAAAAGCTATAGCGATTTCATTAATTTTATGATTTTTTAGTAAATTGGTCTATTTTTAATATGCATTCCATTACATTTCCAATGAATTGCCGCCTATGTTGTTACTTTCTTTCAAAATATATCTGTATTCAAGACAATCAGAGAAAATTTAAATGAACTATAATTAGCATCTTGAATTTTGAAACGATCTTGAAATTTAAGGAAATTTGGTGTTTTATTAGAAAAATAATCTAATCGTTATAATTTTCTTCCGTGTTAAGAATGTAAAGTTAAGTCAAAAGTTTTTCAAAGCTCATTATATAAGTCATAAATGGTCAAAATTTCATTGCATTAGGTTTATTAGGTTTATTGAATCCGGAGATATAACAGCTCAAAGTTGGCTATCGGATAATTACACTTTTTTTAGAATCTTTATAACTTCGTGCAGAATAGTCCAATCTTTTCCAAATTTTGTCCACTGATAAACAACTAGTTGATCGACTTACAGTGTAAGTTTGAGAATATTTGATGCCCTTTTTAAAATGTTACAACTATTTGAAATTTTTTTGAGAAGGGAAAATTTTGCCTGTCCCGATCATTTTGTCTATCCCCTGTACATTTAGGCTAACATTATCGGATTTCTATGATTTTGTAATTTTTGCCAGGTATTTTCAAATCTGGACCACTGTGGGGTCGGTTTAAACCCCCTAAATCTCCCTCTTTCTCTGCGCACGGCCTTGGATATCTCCATCTATCGTGATGTTACTTCCTTGACTAATCCTGTCGTGATCGGCTTCGCTTACAAGCATGAACTTTGTTTTTGACGCATTCAACATCAGTCCGAACTTTGCCGTTTCGAGTTTTAGTTGGGTGTACAGCTCTGCATGTCGTCTGCAAAGCTTGTGTGCTTGACCGGATTTCTTGCAAATCATACTCCGGCTGTTGAGTCCGACTCGTCGCTTTACACCTTTCAGAGTGATGTTGAAGAGTAGGTATCAGAGTCCGTCACCTTGACGCAGTCCCCGGCGAGATCCGGAAGAACACTGCAGTAGCAAATCGCAACCGGATAACGCTGTTGCACATGCACAGAATCTAAAGCTTGCGGAACAAGGGAGAGCTCGGTGAGGGCCTTACTGAGGACTGCTGAAATACACTTAAAGCAGTTATCAATAACGCAGTCAAGAGAACCATCATTTACGTGGAACGGCGTCGAAGGAACGACGAGGAGTACAGAGTGGAAACGCATGCAGCGTACCGGCGATCGTGATCCAGCACGGGATCCTGCGTGAAACATTAGGAGCTGATGCAGAAGTAACAGGTCTGTCTCTTCCGGGAGAAAAAAACGCCGCTTGGAAAAGCAGAAGGAAGACGTTTCCAGTTAGCTTAGTGGTTAAAGCTACACAGACCGAAGAAAAGAGTGTAATATTAGGTGACATATTGGGATATCACAGACGTTTACATGATAGTTATAAAATATCATGTAATTCAGCTTGACTGTGTGTTTGCATGACATATAACACAAATTTACATGATATATCATGTAACACTAAGTTTACATGACTAAACTGAAGTTTACATGACGTATAAATCTCATTATTTTTATCTGTGTATGGTTCGCCAATCCGGAGACGGTGGATTCGATCCTCATTCCGGTCGACTTCCTGGGCATAGTGTATCATTGTGCTTAGCAGCACAATATACGAATTCATGTAATTGCATTAATAAAAGTCGCAGTGCTCTAAAGAAACACTATGTTGAAGAGATGTACAGCACAGATAAAAATAATGACATTTACACGTCGTGTAAACTTAATTTTGGTAATGTAAACTTAGTGTTATGATGGTTTACATAATATATCATGTAAATTTACGTTATATGTCATGTAAAAACTCAAAGTCATGCTGAATTACATGACATATAATGGAAGTTTACATGATATTTCATGAATTTTACATGATATGTCATGTAAACTTCTGTGATATCCCACGCTCCAATTATGTGCATCATATGTCATAGAATTTTACACTCTTTTTTCGATCTGTGAGGGGATAGACAAAATGATCGGGACAGGTAAAATTTCCACTCTTCAAAAACAAAATGTTCAACTAGCTGTAACTTTTCGAAAAGTCAAATATTCTCATAGCCTATTTTGAGCTGTTATATCTCCGGATTCAATGAACCAAATGCAATGCAATTTTCACCATTTCTGACTTTTTTGATAAGCTATGATAAATCATTGACTTAACTTATAATTCTTAACACGTAAGAAAATTATAACGATTAGATTATTTTTCTAATAAAACACCAATTTACCCAAAATATCAACATCGTTTCAAAATACAAGCTGCAAATTACTGTTAATTTAATTTCCCTCTAATTGACTTATATATAAATGTGTTTTGAAGAAAAGTAACAACATAGCCGCCAATAAATTGAAGGAGTAATAATAGAATGCATAATAAAAATAGACAATTTACTAAAAAATCTACAAAAAAATAAAATTACTATAACTTTATCTCTTGTTAAAAATTTCAAGTTAAGTCAAATGTTTTCCAGAGCTTATTATATAAGTCATGAATGGTCAAAATTTCGTTGCAATCGGTTCATTGAATCCGGAGATATAACAGCTATCGGATAATTTTACCTTTTTCAAGAATCTATAACTTCGTGAAGAATGGCCCGAACTTTTCCAAATTTGAACCACTGATACACAACTAATTGATAAACTTACAGTATAATATTGAAAATATTGGATGCACTTTTCAAAAAGTTACAGCTAGTTGAACATTTTTTCTGAAAAGTGAAAATTTTACCTGTCCCGATCATTTTGTCTATCCCCTGTAGGACAAGTTTTAGTGGGAGCTTAGAGCCATAAAGAAGAAGCACAAGGGAATTGAACTATTGTGTTGAACGGCTAAACGCGTAAATTTTACCAGCAGCTTAATTATTAATCCTGCAGAGGGTTTGTGCTACGAGTCGAAATATTCAGAAATAAGGACGAGAGCATCTTTACGGACCAACGTAGGATACCGCTAAACGGAGTGATTTGCAACATTTTTCAGCTCCAACTAACAAAAAAAAGTTGAATTAATCTAATTTTAAAATACAAACTCTTTGTTATAGTTTAAATAAATAACTCTACACAATAGAGTGAACAAGATAATGATCTACACTGAAGCTAACATTTCTTAAGAATTTAATTAGAGCGTGAGTAAAGCACTCGACGTCCCTGGTTCGATTCCGGGTTGCGAAGTTTTTTTTATATTGCGCAAAAATATTTCATAAGATGTCTTATGAAATAATATCATAAAAATCTCTTATGGACGGGGTTTTCAGACCCTTTGAATCGCGATGCATTTTTGGAAATAAATTGCGGTGCACATTTTTATTATTGTTAAATAGAGGAATTTTAAATTTGTCAAAAAAAAACACAGTTATTCGATCGACTTGGAATATTTATTGCTGAGAACATTTCTAAAACAAAGCAAACAAGATCTTTATGAATGCTGAGTGAAATCCTGAAAAGTTTCACAGTAAAATTCCTTCCAAAATAGTGGCATTTTGTTTTCAAGGAATCAAAATGAGAACCTCGACTTTTGATGACCCCTGTATGATTTTTGATAGACGTTTTCCAAAGACTTTTACTTGATATTTGAAAAATACTTGCAAGTTTTATTGTCAGAACTTTGGCGTATTACTGCCAAGATTTTTGATAAATTCCCTCCAAGCGCGTTTGTCAATCCAGGCGAAGATGCTTTGAAAATCATAAATACGTTGACAGTAGATTTCCAGGTCAACCGATTTATGAGTAGTGATAAATTCCTTCTCTCAAGGCCTCAGAAATATAGGTACGATTTCTGCTGAGATTTTTTAGCGAATTCATTGAGAATTTCGTGAAAGGGATACCTTCATGGTCTCAGTTTCGTCACCTCGCTGAGTGTGTTCCATCAAAGACGAGCTCTGAAAGGCGCCTGGGGTCCAATGGACTCCAGGTATCCCTTTTAGGGTTAACATTCATTACGAGTTCGGGAACATTATACTTATGAGAAGAGTTTTCGTAGACTTGTTTCATGATTCTTCGCGAATATCTGCGAGAGCTTTTGCTGGATTCAGGCCGGCGTGAGAACAATTCTACTCTGAATCCCTTGGAGCACCTTTCAATAGTTTACCCAAGGACCCCTTGTTCTAATGATTTCGAATTACTTTTTATTAAACAGGTCAATTTGAGTATGCAAGAATTTTCTGAAGTGTCGTGGTGCACTTGTCAGGGCTACGCGGTCGCGGTGCACCGCGCACGATCTGAAAACCCCAGCGGAAATCAAAACTTTTTCTTGTGTCAAAATATCGTAAGATAAGATTGACGGTAATTGAAAGATGAAAGCAACAGTTTACGGGCATAAGGATCGTACACTGGAACAGAATGCTGTTTTGACAAAATACATATATGAAGCTGTAAATATCGATTTAATGCTATTTATTCATCGCATCAGGTCTTCGTATGTTCTGTAACCGGTTGGTTCCAATTTTTAGATTTTCTTGTGTATGAGTGTTTGTCTTTGAGAAAATTCACGTTTTTAAATAATAAATAAACCAGAAGGCACACCCTAGCGAGTAACCGTACCGCTGTTGATAATAAAACGTTACATAGGGAGATTGAGAGCTCGTACAAGAAGGGTGCTAAGATGGCAGTCGCTAAGAGGGAAAGGCAAATAGATGAGAACCGATGGGCGCTGCCATCTTCAATTTTGGAAGATTTGGTCAGAAAGAAAACAGGCGTCCATGTGTGAAGATTGTTGAAAAGTGCAGTGCAACTATTATTACCGCCCCCCCCCCCCCCCCCTTAGTAGGGGCTGGGCAAGGGAGTTGCCTCCGTTCAGGTAATTAGGTCGAACAAAATCCTTTTAACAAACCTGACGGACCAATATAATCCGATTTAGGACCTCGTATCCGTTTTAAAAGAACGGTCAACACACGGCGGCTCGGAAGTCAATATGGCTTCCGAGCCTAATAGCCAAGGATTCGCCATCGTCCGTTCAGGACGATCTCCTCAGGCCGTCGGCCTTAATAGTTAAGGAGGAGTTCCCCTCTCGGTCGTCCAAGGTGGCCATGCCACGGCCGGCCGATTGTGCCCACGAGGGAAGACGCCTGCCACCCGATCATTTCCAGCAACGCCTGCTGGTCCCGTCGGCCAAGTACCGGGCCGAAACACCGCCATCATTCGCCACTCCGGCGAGAGTTCCGGCCGCACAGTAGGATCCAAGTCACTGTGTCGGCCATCGCACCCACAAAAACCCACGGCAGCGGTATGTACCGGTACGATCTAGATTAGGCCACACTTAACAAATTAATACACTTTATAACCCAGAACAACACCCACACTTTACACTAGGATTTCAATAAATTGTTTTAAAAATGTGAAAGTTCCTTGGTTTTTCATACGTTGTCCGCGAAGCCCCTCCGATTACCGAGTAGCATGCCGGCCCTGAGACCCAGCTCGAGGGGTCTCATGCTACTGAGCTTGTCCCGGGAGTAATTGGGAGCCACTGTGGCTGCGGAGCAGCCCCATAAGTCTCCGAAGTTACAGTTCAAAACATCAATAGGTCGGCTCCAGAGGCACGTTCTCCTCTATTTGGGAAATCTGTGCCATCAATGCCATCAACATACATACCGAACGTCTGCATAAGCCGAAAAGGTGATATAATTTGACATTTCTGAGAGGTGTTGACCAAGTCATGAAAACGGGGAATCTTTGAATGTAATTTGAAAGTTAATAAGTGAAGGTATATGTTTAATCGTTTGAAGGTGATCATACCGGCACGAAAACTCAACCATGAATAAAGCAAAAGACATTCCATATAATTGGAAATAGGAAAACTTACGTTTTTTCGGCCGTTTTGTTCTCTATGTCTTGGTTTTTTTTAATCCTATAGAAATTGGCAAAGGTTCCCAATCAAGCTGAACTATATGACCAAGTTTTAAACAATTTGGCTGACAAATACCCCTCATGACGAAGAGAACAAATCTGTTGAAAATAGGGTCTGGGACCATTTGGGCAGCAGCACCTATTTTGGGCACTTGCTGCTATAACTCAGTCAATTTCGAACCGATTGACTTGAATTTTTGATCATTGATAGATACTGTGCGTATCTGATCATGTCTCAAAAATCAAGTCGATCGGTTCATAATTGACTGAGTTATAGCGGCAAGTGCCCAAAATAGGTGCTCCTGCCCAAATGGTCCCAGACCCTACCCTTTGTCGCCCTAGCTGCAAAATATTGACAGGAGTACAATCAATTGAAATACCAAGCGTTTGGTGATCATAATGTTACCCATAAAGCCCGAGTGTTAAAAGGAATTCTGTACCACTACGTTAGAAAAAAAACTTCTCTATGTTTTGATCTGTAATGACTATCAAATTTATTCATCAATTTTAGGACGTCGAACTACATCTATTTTGCTATGGCTAAGGACATAGGGTTGATAGAATATTATTTCAAACTTTTCGATTAGAATCATAGTATTCATGTAGGTTGACTCAGAGTCACTAAATTTCTATTGCATCATGATATCGTACAGCATTTAAATCTGTAGAGAGTGCAATCTTGCACTCAATGAAGATCTACTAATCATATACAGCATTACATTTCCATTTAAAGCACATCTGACACACTAAATTGATCATTTTTGACCTTATTTTGTTAATAAAGTGTCCCATTTATGAAATTCAGGAACCACAAGGAGGAATAATCTATATTGAAGCTATTGTACAGCTATGTATGAATGAAGTTGATAATGATGTTGATCAGGAAAAGCACAGCAATTGCAATTTTTGTCACATTCATAACATGCATTTAAATGACTCAAACATAAATTAAGGATTCTTGAACAATCTCACAAATAATAAGTAAAATAATCCTTGCTTTATTTTTTTCTCTTTTTATGCTACCAACTTAAAGTGTTTCAATTGAAAATTAATTGGTTGATGTTGAAGAATAGTGTAGCTAAACCTAACTTAAAATATTTCAAATCGATTTCGTAACATAAATGAAACGTATTTCGAATTCTGTACTGATAATAACCAAGGTAAAGTAAAATCAAGCTTCAACTTTGAAAAATGGGAAAATCATGAGCATAAGCATTTACTGTAGATTCTGTTTTGATTTAATAAGGATTATTACGCATTCGTACTCTACCTCGGTTGTTATGTACTATTGAGTTATATGAAGGAACGTAGAGAGCAGCCTTTGCCCGTCCATGATCCTCCGCCACTCGAACGATCAGCGGTTGTGTACCACCTTGTGGTATTACATTGTTCAACGCTGATATCGCCTCCTGGGCTTCTTCTCTCTTATTGAACCTTAAAAAAAAAAAACAAAAAAAAAATCTATGTGAACTCTTCTTTTAAAGTATATAATCCATTTACCAACCTCACGAACGCAACGCCTCGCGGAAAGCCAGTCAGTTTATCTCGCAAGATGTTCTTTTGTACTATGGTACCATATTTACCAAAAATAATGTCTAACTGTTCGTCAGTTATTGTTCGTGGAAGATTTGTGATATAAAGATTTGTTTCCTTGATGTCGTCGCTTTGTGGCCTTGCATATGAAACCTTTAATCGCTTATTCCGAACGGAGTAGCCATTCAAACATCTGATTGCGCGTTGTGCCGCATCTTCGGACAGGAAGTTCACGAAACCGAATCCATAACTGTAACCGGTCTGTGGAAGGAGTGAAAAAAAAAACAAAAAAAAATACATAGTAGGATACAGTTGGATTACTATTATCAAGTTATATGACTATGTATTATTAAACTTCAAGTGAATATCCTAGATTTTAATTCACAGAATTAATCACTAGGTAAACGGGATCCTAGATAAGATGAATGCATCCTAATCTGGAGTTCATCCTTAAACTTCCAATTTATTCTTATAAACCAATGCGGTAAAATTTGATATCATTCATTTGAATAATAAGCAACATATTTTTTCAATCATTTTTGATCCAATCATGTTTGATTTCAGTCAATCGGGGCACTCATCCATTTAGAAACGATTCCGTGATAATTAAATGAATTGTCACTAGAAATACTAGCTAAGCACAAAACACCTAGCTTGTATGATAGACCGTCCCTTGATTTCCCAAAGTGGAAGATAAAAAATGATTGTTCTAGCTTAATGCCAAAACTTGAAGTCTCAGGGTGGCCACTAATTTTTCGTTTTGGAAATTCCCGTCTTTTTCCCGGTATGATTTTTCATCTTTTCCCGGTTTTTCAAAATGAACATTTTTGGAGTATGTAACACCCAAAAACTTAAAAATTATGCAATTAACTAGTAAATACTAATACTTCTCCTCAACAAAGCATAGTTAAGAACGATTAAACTTGAATGTAATCAAATTGTTTCAGCACTGTCTTGCAATAACGTTGCGTTTACCGTGGTTTAGAGAGTTTTAATCCTAAAATAACTTAAAAAGTACATAGGTAACTTGTAAGAGTTTGAACAACATATTTGAAATCAGAGACCCCGAATTTAGTAAGTAAGGATGTTATTGACACGAACGAACATTGTTCACTTAGGTGAAATCAATAAAACCAAAAATTAAGATAAAAATCCTATTTAAACATCTTTAAAAGTTTCGGATGTACTTAGAGGGCCATTACTAGCCATTACTTGTTTTAAAAATAAAAAGCATACAACATTCACTTGTGCAAGGAAGCTATCAAAGAAAGATCGAAAAAAACGATCAATGTTTTTTTGATATTCGATTACGGCACTATTTTGTTCTGTTGGAAGTGAAGATTAGATTTTTATTATTATTAGCTCTTTATTATGGAAAAAATCAGCCCGAGGCTGGTTCATCCCCGGAAGTGAAAGTTGAACAGAAAAACATGGCTGGTACTTACGATGAGAATTTCTGCAAATTAGTTTACATTTAAATAGTTGTAAAGCAATAGTATTTTGGTTTTTTGATAATGGTTCCACTATTGAAACAAGTAGTGAGTAGTTAACCCAACATTAATGGGATTACAATAATATTCTGAAAATTATTGCATCTAATTCCATTTGTCTCTATGGTGTTCTACGCAACCATACGATGTAGAAACTCTTTCACTCCCTCTGTATAATGAACAGATTTGTTTTTATTTATGAATTTTAACTATGCTAACTCTCCACACAAGCAATGAACAGATGTTGAAGAAGGTACAAAACCTGTTTCGAAATGTAAAATATTTTGATCGAAACAAAAGTTTAGAAAGAAAAAGAGAGTATATGCGCAATGTTGGGGTCTCCAGTTAGCCTAGTGGTTAAGGCTATGGATCGCCAATCCGGAGACGGCGGAATCGATTCCCGATCCGGTCGGGAACATTTTCCCGGCTCCCTGGGCATAGTGTATCATTGTACTTGCCTAACAATATACAAATTCATGCAATGCCGTCGTAAAAAAAACTTCAGTGCATGTTGTTTCTGTTCGAGACTCTGAGGACGCCCGATTCAACACTGTTTTTACAGTTGTCAGTGAGGCAGCTTCAAAGCTGAATAAGGTTATAAGTACACAGCGTCAAATATTTACAAGGAAGGAACTCTAGAAACAACATCTGTTTGACACTAGGGTAAACGCTCCCTTAATAGATGCGTTATACTTAATTAATGACATTAATTCGGTTTTGTGATAGTTTGTCTACTTTGTAATGTCAAAATTTGACATTCTGTAGTAATTTAATCGAACAATGTCAGTTATTATTGTTGCCCTTTTGTCACTTATTTCAAACAAATCAATGATAATTTTAGCCATTTAGTAATTTTGTTTGAATGGTAAAACTTGCCATTATTTTTCAATTCTCATCTACTCGGGAAATGCTAATTAAGCAATTCATGACATATAAAATTTGCTGATAATTTGGCAATCCATTTGGCATTTTAAAATTCATGATCATTTTCAGTTATTCATGAAGAATGAGACTGGAGCTGTCAATCGGTATGTTTTTGAGTAAAAATGCAATATGCAGCTTCCGCCAGGGCAAACATTTTGTGAGTTTATAAGGAGTGGGAATCCCAGGTCCTCGCGTGATAATCACGTTCTTTAACCACGGCCGTTCCAGAATAGCCAAAATAGTCAATGCTCCTTTTTATAGTTATGAGAGACCTATTCACGGACAATTATGCAGAATGAGTTGCCTCGCGCCATTTTTCGGGGTAAAATTGCAAATGACTTCTACTACAGGATCCGCAAGAGCACCCCGGAAGTAACGGAAGTGGCCCAATCGGTAAATGACCCTTTTGATAGTTATAAAGTGTTATATTCACGAAAAATCATGAATAATGAGTTGTCGCTCGGTATGTTTCGGAGTAAAATTGCAAATATGCTCTATTACAGGTTCCGCCAGGCCACCCTGGAAGTGACGAAAGTGTCCGTAAGTGGCCAAAATGGTCAATGACCCGTTTCACAATTGTAAGAGTCCTTCCACAGAAAACCATGAAGAATTAGCTGCCGCGTGACATATTTTTGAGAAAAAATGCAAGCGTCCTCTATTTTAGGTTCCGCTGGGTTCCCAGTAAGTTCTGGAAGTGGCCAAAATAATCTAAATCACGTTTCATTGTTATAAGGTTCAAATTCCTGGAAAATAATGAAAAGTGGGCTGCCAAGCGGCATGTTTCAGAATAAAAATGAAATTGTCCTCTACTACAGGTTCCGCCTGGGCATCGCAGAAATGCCGAAATGGCTCTTTTCATAGCTATAAGCAGGCTTGACAGAAACTCCCTCGCGATGAGGAAGCGATTTCGGCGATTTTCTGAGGAGTGAAAATAAAACTCAGAAATCACAACGCAATTCCTCAACAGCACCGAGCGCGAGTTTGCCGCGCAGCGAGGAGTTCGTCCAACACTCATAATTGCTTGTTGTGTTTATCACGCCCACTCAGTACTCACACTCAAAAAGCACTCGGGAGTTCCACTCCCATACATATGTCGTTTTCGTTTTTGCAGTGTAGCTACACCGGTGTAGCACTTTTGCACCGAAAGTGTTCGTTTTTGATTTTCGTGCTGCACCGGTGTAGCACTTTTTCTGCACCGCTCAAGATAGTGCAGCACTCAAAAATTCGAGAGTGTAGCGGGTGTACACCGTGTCCACCAATCAACGTTTGCAAAGTTGTAAATATTTTGGTTTTTATTCACGCACACCAATGCAACTGCACCGAAAATGTTCGTTTTTGTAGTGAAAAGTGTAGCACCGCCACAAAAACGAAAACGACAATAGAAAGACTCTCAAGGCGAAAATCGCACTCAAAAAACCCGAAATAATCATCGGCTCTTTTTTCGTTCCCCGCTTCCTCGTTCAGTTTTTATTGCCTCTCTGTTTGGTGTTCGTACGCTCCCTCGCGACGAGGCAGAAGCAAAACATCGCTCTAGAGCATGTTGCAAAACTCTTTTGATTTTAAGGAGGAATATCAAGCCTGGCAAGGATGGGATCATTCATTTGCAATCATTTAAATCCACTTACAACTCGTTCCAGAAACGTCGCAGCAAAAATCAATGTATGGAATACATTTTCATTTTTGTTTTACCTGAAACTTTGTAGAAGAATATACTAGCGTGGAATCAATAGTTAAGAAGGCAGCAAACGCAACTCTCCACGGCGTGAATGTAACTTACATTCACCGCGTGGAGAGTTGCCTTCACAGCTCGCTCACCACTTTGGTATGCGTGTACGACCCCAATGTTATTCGGCGAACTTTCAGATAAAACTAAAAGGTTCAATTCATCCATACACTGTTTTTCGATAGCATGCTTCTGAACTGAAATAATAGCAAGTGAATGTAACTCTTTGCAAATGAATGGCCCCATCCCTGGCTATAAGTGTCCTAATTATGAAAAATCATGAAGAATGAACTGTCACACGGTATGATTTGGAGTAAAATGTAGTTATCCTCTTGCACCGCGATGCACTGGGGGCGTTCACAAAAACTCCAGATATTAAAAAAAAAAACATAAAATTTTGATAATTCCAATATTTTAAAATAGTTTCATAGAGAAAATCTAGTTCCTCGAATGCCATAACGTTGATATCACACATGAATCCGGAAATTCGAACGAAAATAGAATAAAAACTGGATTTTGTCTCAAAATTTCATTAGGATTGGATAAAAATCAACAGAGTTATAAATTCTTCAAATTCAAAACTTTATGTAAAAATGGCCTTTTGGGTTTTATTTCTCGGTTAAAATTGTTTGATAATCAATATTTAATTAGCACATAATAAAATGTTACCCAGAATTAGCGAATTAGTATACATTATATTAAAGCAAAATTACGGTACGTTATATCGAAGTACAAGGGGGTGGAAGCTCAGGTAAAATATTATCTCCTGGGCGCTCATTAAAAACACCACCCCCGGCGAAGACTGGCGCTTGAGTCTAGCTATTTAGCACTGTAGTTGGAGGAAATGCCAATGGAGAACCCGTAGCTTCCGGGAAGGGGAAGCCCAGCTCCCTGGGTTAGTGGGTTGGTGTCAGGCCCTGCGAGCCAGCCGTTAAAAAGACTAGCACCGGAAAATCAACAAGAGAAGAATGCGAACCGATACCAATGGCGACGAAAATTGACTTGTGATTGGAAGCTCGGTACGTGGAACTGCTGATCTCTCAACTTCATCGGGAGCACCCGCATACTCGCCGATATACTGAAAGACCGCGGGTTCGGAATCGTAGCGCTGCAGGAGGTGTGTTGGACTGGATCTATGGTGCGAACGTTTAGAGGTAATCATACCATCTACCAGAGTTGCGGCAACATACGTGAGCTGGGAACAGCTTTTATAGTGATGGGCGACATGCAGAGGCGCGTGATCGGTTGGTGGCCGATCGACGAAAGAATGTGAAGGTTGAGGATCAAGGGCCGATTATTCAACATCAGTATAATAAATGTACACAGCCCTCACTCCGGAAGCACTGATTATGACAAAGACCATTTTACGCGCAGCTCGAACGCGAGTACCACCGCTGCCCAAACCACGACGTCAAGATCATCATAGGGGATCTAAACGCTTAGGTAGCCCAGGAGGAGGAATTCAGACCGACGATTGGAAAGTTCAGCGCCCACCAGCTGACGAATGAAAATGGCCTACGCCTCATCAATTTCGCCGCCTCCAAGAACATGGCCATTCGTAGCGCCTTCTTCCAGCATAGCCTCCCGTATCGTTACACCTGGAGATCACCACAACAAACGGAATCGCAAATCGACCACGTTCTAATTGATGGACGGCACTTCTCCGACATTATCGACGTCAGGACCTATCGTGGCGCTAATATCGGATCTGATCACTACCTGGTGATGGTTAAACTGCGCCCGAAACTCTGCGTTATTAATAATGTACAGTATCGGCGGCCGCCCCGGTACGATCTAGAGCGAATGAAGCAACTGGATGTCTCCACCGCATACGCGCAGAATCTCGAGGCAGCGTTGCCGGACGAGGATGTGCTCGATATGGCCCCTCTAGAGGACTGCTGGAGTACAGTCAAAGCAGCCATCAACAACGCAGCTGAGAGCACTATCGGGTACGTAGAACGGAGTCGACGGAACGATTGGTTCGACGAGGAGTGCAGACGGGTCTGGAGGAGAAGGATGCAGCTCGGGCTGTAATGCTGCAGCATGGAACCCGACAGAATGTGGAGCCGAAATCTGCAGGGATAAGGACGGGAGCCTCCTGACGGACAAACGTGAGGTGATCGGAAGGTGGAAGCAGCACTTCGGCGAACACCTGAATGGCGAAGAGAATGTAGGCACGGAGAACCAAGGCAGCGAAGGAAATGACTATGTTGGTGCATCAGAGGACGGGAACGAACCAACTCCCACGCTGAGGGAAGTTAAGGATGCTATCTACCAGCTCAAAAACAACAAAGCGACTGGTAAGGACTGTATCGTTAATTATGAGTACACCTTTGAGGCTCTGTATTAAAAAGACTATGCCTTATTTTGACAACTGCTATGTGTCTATGTGTTGCTAACGTTGTAAACAAACGATAACCTTCATTAAAAGTTTGCCAAACTGTGACGTCTTGAATAATCAAAGAGATTTTCAATTTTACTTCTGTTTTATTCTAATGTCACTTATAAGCTAACTTTTACATTTTCAGTTTCTGACCAGCGATTGCTGCGATTGAAGTTTTATTACATGGCAACCGTCGTCAGGTCAAATCGCGGTATGTGCCATGCTGCAGGCAGTGGTGCCAATACACCACAAAGTTAAAGTTTTTCCTCAAGCGGAACAATACGAGGGTTTACGGAAGAGAAGCGAAAATCGATTGTGACCAGGCACTACAATTATTATTATTATATTTTATTAAAGACACTTTACCAAAAAAGTTGGCATTCGTGTCCAAGGCACTACAATGAAAAATGATTATCGCTAAGAAAATTAGCAAAAGTTGAATGTGTTAGGGTTTTTGTTGTCTAAAATGCTATCAAACGATTCAGTATGCATAACAAACTGAAAAACTTACCCGGACGCGGCAAAAAAACAGATGCGTCCAAGTCAAATTTGGAACAGCAAAATTTGCAAAATCGTTAAAGGAAAATAGGAGGTATCCATCAAAGATTACGCAAAAAAGTGTGGAACGACTGTTGGTATGGTTCAGCGTGCCAAGGAGCGTAATTCCCTGAAGACCTACCCAAAACAGAAATGTCCAAAACGTAGTCAAATTCTGGCGGATTATGTGAAAACTCGGGCTTGGAAACTGTACGACGATGTTTTGAGCAAAAATTGCATGTGCATAATCATGGACGATGAAACGTATGTCAAATTGAACTACAAGGCACTTTCAGGGTCACAGTTTTTCACTGTGAAGCATGGCACGGATGTTCCGAATTTGGAGAAATCGATTTTTTGCGAAAAAAATGGGGAAATGTGTTGGTTTGGCAAGCAATTTGTCAATGTGGTATGAAATCGTCACGTCTCTTTACCGTCCCAAGTATGAACGTCGAAATATACAGGAAGGAATGTCTCCAGAAACTTATTCTGTCACTCATCTGAAAGCACAAAGGTCGTACATTACTTTGGCCGGATTTGGCATCCTGCCACTATGCGCGTGACACCTTTGACTGGTATGAAGAAAACAATGTTCAATTTGTGGAAAAGCAATGAATCCTCTAAATTGCACGCAAATAAGGCCCGTTGAGAAATAGTTAACTTTGATGAAAGGGAAACTACGGAAAAAGGATAGAGGAGCAGAGGACGTCACAAAATTGAAGAAAAACTGGGTCAACGTAAGCAAAACCATCGTCGGAACAGTTGTCCAAAACCTGAAGAACGCCAAGAAGAAAGTGCGAGAGGTGGCAAGATCCATGAAAAATTAAATATATAAAAATGTCATGGGCTTTTCTGATGCTCAATAAACAATGTAATTGAATTTAATTTACAAAATAAATAAAACATTTTCAAATACAGCAATTTTCTGGTGTACTCATAATTACCGATACAGTCCTTAAGGCCGGTATCGCAGCAGAACTCATCAAGATGGGGCCGGAAAAGTTGGCCATCTGTCTGCACCAGTTAGTAGTCAAGATCTGGGAAACCGAACAGCTACCGTAGGAGTGGAAGGAAGGGATAATCTGTCCCATCCACAAGAAAGGCGACAAGTTAATGTGTGAGAACTTTCGAGCGATCACCATTTTGAATGCCGCCTACAAAGTGCTATCCCAGATCATCTTCCGTCGTCTTTCACCTAAAGTAAATGAGTTTGTGGGAAGTTACCAAGCCGGTTTCATCGACGGCCGATCGACAACGGACCAGATCTTCACCGTACGGCAAATCCTCCAGAAATGCCGTGAATACCAGGTCCCAACGCACCACCTGTTCATCGACTTCAAAGCGGCATACGACAGTATCGACCGCACAGAGCTATGGAGAATCATGGACGAGAACAGCTTTCCCGGGAAGCTTACCAGACTGATAAGAGTAACGATGGACGGTGTGCAAAACAGCGTAAGGATTTCTGGTGAACTATCCAGTTCATTCGAATCTCGACGGGGACTACGACAAGGTGATGGACTTTCCTGCCTCCTATTCAACATCGCCCTGGAAGGTGTTATGCGACGAGCCGGGCTCAACAGCCGGGGTACGATCTTCACGAAATCCAGCCAATTTGTCTGTTTTGCGGATGACATGGATATTATTGCTAGAACATTTGGAACGGTGGCAGAACAGTACACCCGCCTGAAACGTGAAGCAGCAAAGGTCGGACTGGTGGTGAATGCGGCTAAGACAAAGTACATGCTGGAAGGTGGGACTGAGCGAAACAGGACAAACCTTGGCAGCAATTTTACGATAGACGGGGATACTTTCGATGTGGTAGAAGAATTCGTCTACCTCGGTTCCTTGCTAACGGCTGACAATAACGTGAGCCGTGAAATATGAAGGCGCATCATCAATGGAAGTCGTGCCTACTATGGGCACAGAAGAAACTGCGGTCAAAAAAGATTCACCCCCGCACCAAATGTACCATGCACAAGACGCTAATAAGACCGGTGGTTCTCAACGGACATGAGACGAGGAGGACTTTTAAGCACTCGGAGTTTTCGAGCGACGCGTGCTATGGACGATTTTGGCGGCGTGCAGGAGAACGGTGTGTGGAGGAGAAGGATGAACCACAAGCTCGCTGCACTCTACGGTGAACCCAACATCCTGAAAGTGGCTAAAGTTGGACGGATACGATGGGCAGGGCATGTTTCAAGAATGCCGGACAACAACCCTGCAAAGTTGGTGTTTGCTAACCATCCGGTTGGTACAAGAAGGCGTGGAGCGCAGAGAGCTCGATGGGCAGACCAGGTGGAGCATGATCTGGCGAGTGTTGGGCGTGACCGACGTTGGAGAGCTGCAGCTGCAAATCGAGTATTATGGTGGCAAATTGTTTGATTCAGTATTATCATGAATTTGATGTTAACTAAATAAATGAATGAATATCGAAGCACAAAAAACGAAATGACTTTTTTTGTGAAAACTCATGTTTTCCATTATTGGTATCGTGAATTTTACCGAAATCATTATTTGTGGTTAATTTCATATACGTCGCATTCGTCAATAGTAGCATACACAATTTTATTTTTTCTGCTTCGATAAAAAGGAATATTATGTTGTAAGTTATATCGAAAAGTATCTGTAAAATGTCTTTTAAGAAGGGCAACATACTTTTCAAGAAGGTAAAACCATTAACCTTAATAATAATCGAAATTTAAATACATTTTTTTAAGCTACTTACCTTAACGTCCCTCATGATCCGACAGGTCTCGATTTGGCCCATGGTGGAAAACATCGAGTATAGGTCGCGCTCGGTCAAGTCCTGGGGCAGATAGTTGACGATCAGATTGGTTCCCGCATTGTTGCTGCCGGTGCCGAAGTTCATTCCGGACAGTGAACTTGTGCTCGACGACGATGTTTGCGGCGCGTTGCCACCGAACGTGCTACTCGAAGGCATGTCAAACATTCGGGGTCGCGACGAATAGGAGAAATCTGAATCCTGCCCATATGCATAATTCGACTAGAAAATTTCAAGCAATTTGAACTTGGCAATTTAACATCAGCGACTAGAGCAAAGACGGATACTGGCTAAAGCAACTTCAGTACACATTTTTTTTTTATCTGGTTTATAGCAAGAAGGGGGTTTTGAGTTTATTACATTTATGGCTATTATTGTCATGCTGTGTTTTGTATGCATCTTTGAAGTCTTGTAAGAGTGATTCCGACAGAATATGAAAGAAATAAAGACCAATGAATTCAGTTGGAATGATACAGAGAGAAAGTGTGAAAATGTGTAGCAGAACTTGTGTATATAATTTGTTTGTATAGTAAATAAAAGGAAGATAGAAGAACAACTTGGGAAAAATCTCATTTATGCTAACATTCCTTTTATTTCATGCGGTGGGTATTATCTTTCTTGGCTTTTCATTATTGAAATTGGTTCGAACGTTACGATAGCGCAAAACAATGACGTCTTTAAGCGATTTTGTATCGATTATTGCCAAAGCATTTTTTCCATGCCGTTCGCATCAATTTATATTTTCCTCTTTTGTACACAGATTCACCGTCAAAGACGGCAGCCGTACAGCATCACCGAGAATAAACATCAAACTTAGAGCAGGGACAACGACCAGGACGCAAATAAGCATAATATGGAGCAATTGGTATACCTAGTCTGTGTTGCTGGCATTTACACACTTTGGGGTTTGAGAAATCTTTAATCCTTAGCAATGAACGAAAATACGCTTGGATTTGAGTTTGGTTTTTAAAGCAACGGACGCATGATTCCAATGCCTACGTTACGAGTAGGCAAGAATATGAAACGGAGAGTTACACTCTATCTTTACGAGGCATCATAGCGGAATAAAACCGACTGGATATGATTGGCTTGTTATAATATGTATAACAATACATAGCGACACTAAAAGCAGCAGTGTCAGATCTTTAGTGTTCTAAAACTAACGAAATTAAGGTGACTTGGAATCAAACTTCAGCATTTCAAATAAGAGATGAAGTACTTTTTTTAATATACAACTAACAATAAAATGTGCAAGTGAAAATTAATTAATGGTGATTAAGATTGCAATAGTCACACTAAGGAAAAAGGCCAGAACAAGCAACTGGCCAATGGTGATGCTTCTACTCTACACATTTTTTTGTATCCTTAGGTATAACTAATTCATGCAGCTCACAATTTTTGAAATTCTTCTCCTTTTCTCCCTACGCCCAAGGAGTATGAATACTTTATGGGTGGCTCCATACGTTAACGATTGTTATAAGATTAGTTTAGTGCGCTTACATGTCTGCTTATCATAATGAAACTAGCTAAGATGCCGGAAACAGCAATCAATAAATTTTCCCATTTGCAGTATCTTTTTATGAACTGTAAGGACACGTGTTACTAACATGTTTTGAATAATTGAGTAGCCTCATGCTTGAAAGCATACACCACAAAGCCATCGCTACTGAAACGAAGGACACTTTTCTGGACAAAATCAATGTATATGCAACATTCGCACTCTACTTTCACGCATTGCCAAAAGTCAGGACACATCATCAGACACGCCACCAGAGGAGGAATGGTTGAATTATGTACTATGGAGCCAGCGCCAAACATAAGTTTGCTCCTGTCTCCTGCCAGATGATGACGCACCACATAATCATGGTCTTGTGTGCTTGATCTGCATTTAGATACAATTCCAGCGGGACGCTTTTGTGCTTAGCGTCTTGGTGTCTAGCGTGAGATGTTACAAATCGTATCCCTTTGCCATTAACCAACTGGATAGGGGAGATTGAGTTGCTAGGAAAGGTAGGCTGATTCAGCTATAGTTATCCGGACAGAGATGAATGACAATCCAAAAATAAAGCTGTATCATACAGCTGAAGCAGGGTAGGCGCTGGTATTCTGCAAGACCATGCTGATGGGTTTGATTCTCGATCGGTCCAGGCCTATTTCGTAATTTTAATTTCTTCGACTTTGATTTTTCTTTTAACATACAATATCTTCGTGCCTAATTCATACTGAAACCAGGCCGCCATTTGGGTGACTTTGGGGATTATCGGCAGGTTCGTTCTCTTCGTCATAGGAGGTTTTTGTAGGCCAGATTACCTTGAACTTGGTCATATAACTGAGCTTAGTTCAGGCCAAACTGTCTTATCTGCATTTGAGAGGCTCTCTTTGTTCACTTTCTCTTTCAATTATTGCAATGTAATGGTACACTTTTCAATTACTTTTGCAGTACAAATCAAAAGACGATTGTTTTCACCATCTTTCTAAGCCAGGAGACAATTATAATTCAAATAAACAGCTGAGATATTAACGAAAGATAGGTAAACCAAAGATAGCCTCTCTTCTGCAGATAGGACCTTTAGACATGTTTGGCCTGAGTTGGGATAGATTTAAGTTTAACAGGTTTCGAAAAAAAAAACATGACGTAGAGAACAAAATTGCCGAAAATACGTAAAATCCCTTGTATTAAGTCTGGGATTTCAATTTTTTCTAGGTTATACGCTAATAAACGATAAAAAGGTGAAAAAAACACACTTTGGTTGTGTTAAATTGACGGACTCCTCGCTTTGCAAGGGACTGACAAGGTGACAAGAATGACGGTTTTTCATCGAATTGTTCCTAATTTATCGCGTAATACCTATCTCAAAAATGTATGTTGTAGGGTAGGACGGGGCAAGATGGCCACCCGGGGCAAGATGTGCACCCCTCCGTATTACTACTTTTATGATGAATTTTGTCCAAACAACATCATAATCCGTTAGAATAAAGTTCATCCTGTTTGTAAACCTGATAAAAGGTACTTCATAATGAACGAATTGAAAAATATCGTCAAATTAGTCAATAGCATGGATTTTTAGCATTTTCTTATAAGAAATCATCAAAATAAAATAAGGTTTTTACGTCGAAATCAATTTTTTACCATAATTCTGGTTATCAGCCATCATTACTAGCAAACTGCAAAGCATTTTAAGTTATATTAGAAAATATTTTCTAACAACAAACATTAAAATTTATTCAATTTTAGATATTTCTCTATATTGAGGCAAGATAAGCACCCCTGATGGGAGTATAGAAAATATTTTGAAATTATTGTAATCCACTCAATAGTGCCAAACATAGGTTTCCGTATCCTCTGTGACTATTTGGTTGCGTAAATTTTTAAAAATAAGCCACTTAATAATCGTTCATTGTTTTTCGGGTCATTTCAAAGTATTATAAAACCGCATTTTTTGAATAATCGAAAAAGAAACTGATAATTTTGGAACGTGATACCATAGTAATAAACAAGATTTGCTATATAAATCACTGTATGGCCAATTTATAGTTAAAATATTGGGTTTTTAATGAAGTGCTCGTCTTGCCATAAAACTTTTTTTGTTTAGTCAAATAAATCATCCTTATTGTGAATTTTGAACCCTGCCATGTTTATGGGTAGTAGAAAACATGATATAGAAAAGAACTACTGAGAGATACCTTGAAAAATTGTGTTCACTTTCAATAAACTCAACGCGATCCTTAGGGTGCTCTTCTTGCCCCGCCCTACCCTAACATGTACAAACCATCACATTTATATAAAGGGAACGAATTTTTCGTTGAAGTTTAGCAATTGGTTGCTTCTCCGTATTCCGCATTGCGAATGAAATTCGTATGGAAGTTAGTATGGGAAAATGTACTTTTTTTGCATTTTACTCATAAGATAATTTCTTTTAACTAATACCACATAACTAATGACTTTAAATTATAGCCTAGGATAGGCCGAAACATTTTGCCGAAGATTGCAAACAGATCCGACGCTTGTGAAAAAAGTTATTTGCTTGGTAGCTCAGGTCAAAAATTAGTTGAGATTTTATTATTGATGTTATTCCTTTACATTTCAAATAAGCAGAAAATCATGGTTTACGCAGCAACTTAATCTGTTTAGTGAGTACCCCTAGTTTATTTGTTTCGACCAAAGTTTCACTGAAAGCATCACAATTGAGCAGATGTTGACAACATACTCTTAGGAGAAACTGTGCAAAATTTAGTTCATTTCGGCAAAGCAGAAAAGCTTGAAAGTGGCACAATAATAACCGGCTTACTCTGCCTTTATAGAAATCAAACTTCAGCTTATTCAAATTGCGTTTGAAAAACAGTTAACAGGTGATACAACCGTTCAAAATCACGACTTGGAGAAGGAGATGGAGAGGGGTTCTGATCAAAGTATTCGTTTCATAAAAATCCATCCATCCATTTACACATTTCAAGTTGAAGTCTTCTTTCAAAATATATGGAAAATCGATTTCCAAAAATTCTGATTCTCCGCATGTTTTTGTCTTATAAGTCTTCTTTGGGTGAAAGCATACATTTTGTGTTTTTTACCAAATTTTAGTAAAAACTGTTACAATACATTTATATTACCTCTAGGATGGATATCCAGAGCACTATAGATAGTAGAGTAAACATTAGAGTGGGTCAACGTTGTATGTAGAAACTTTAAATTTGACCGTATCAACCCGGAACAAAGCTTTTTCAATCTATTGCAATTGAAATTTGTATGGAAGTTTGTATGGGAAAACGTACTTTTTTGCATTTTATTCTTTTGTCTAAAACGATGTAACTAATGACGTTAAAGTGCTATACTTTAACGTCATTAGTTAGATCGTTTTAGACGACAAATTTCAATTTATGAGAAAAATGCAAAAAGCACGTTTTCTCATACTAAATTTCATACAAATTTAAATCGTAATGCGGAATACGGGGAAGCAACCAATCGCTCCCAAATTATGCACAGTTGCTTTGGACGCAAAAATGAATCGAAAAAGCACAGAGAAACAGACGTAACACTTAGAACAAATTTCATTAAAAAACATCGTCACAAACAAGCATGGGAAAACTCATTCGCTCACCCGAATGCCGGCGATGCAAAATAGCAAAAAGAACGCCAACAATCCAATACTGAGTGAGAGCACGGCGCACTAAGAACGAACGCAACACGAACGGCTCGCAACCGACGCCACCGAAGCGAATCAGGAGAGAAACAAATAGAGTGCGAAACGAATCAGCTTGCATCGGTGTACAACGGAAAGAACTTTCGCTCTCTCAACTACCGAGTGGCATTCAGCTGATTGAATCAAAACGCACTCACTGATTCAATTCCCAGTACTGAATGCTTCCGCTGAACGCTAAATGAACGTTCCAACATGAATGCTCTCGCACCCGACTCAGAACGCAAACATTCGTTCGATCTTGGTTCGTTCGCCTTCGGCACTCAGATTCGGTAGCGATTAATACGGCCGTCGTTGCTTGCGTCGCCCGATGCTCGGCGATTAGAAAGAATGGGCAATGAAAGTGAAAAGATCTTGTTTGGCTAGGGGAGAAGCACACTCGCATCAGATTGCGCGTGGATGTGAGTGAGGGATACGCAATAAATGAATGATTTTTTCCCATCCTTGGTCACAAAAACGCATTCGCCCAATGCTAAACGTACTGTATTTGGCCGGGCCGCCACTAGATGGCGGTAGTGAGCAAACGTCAAACAGGAGCAAAAACGATACCAGCGCCGCGATTGGTAGATCGACCTACTACTGAATATTTGAATCAGCCGTTGAAAAGGTGATCGATGGGAAGCAATGAGAGTGTGACGTCTGTTTCTCTGTGGAAAAAGCTTTGTTCCGAAAAATCGACTTTGTTGACCCAGTCTAGTAAACATAGATCCACGGGCATCACTGACTGAAATGTTTCAAGCGTGTAAGTAGTAATTTTCAAAAGTGCGACGATTGAATATGACGTCATGCACTCCATTGATGTTGTCTAAATCGTGACGTCATGCTAGTTTATATACAGATTTTGACAGTTCGTTTGGATACAACGGATTCATCATCACGGATTTATGTTCACTACTATCTATACAGAGCACTACCGTTTTCCCAGTGTGTGTCGCAAACAATTTTCAAAATGGCCGACTGTGCTGAACCTTCAGCACATTCTCCTCTGATAACATTACGTGGGATGTTGCCAAAATCTAAAGTAGGTTTATCTTTTTCAAGCACCCTGAACGCATGAGTCTCGAATCGAGATAAGTTTGTATGAGTACACTTCACAAAATGTAAGCAACTGGAGGGGAGGGGGTTGGGTGGGCCAACACTAAGGCATCGTACCGTAAACCGGGGTCGAATTGATCAGCGAGGTGAAATTGATCATTCGAGTACTGCATTGTAATTCCATACTAGGAACTCTTAAGCGTCGTAATGATCTTAAACTTTTTACGTCATCTGGTTCGTAGATGTCTAGAGATGAGTGTAGACTTTATTTTTTTTTTGGGAAAAAGATAGTTTTGCTTTATTTTTTCAGGAATTTGCAATGTATTTCTCATTTAGCTGAAATCATTGCTACTAAAAAATCGGTTGCTAATAAGACTTCGCGTAAATTCTCTGTTTTAACATTTTTGTGGAGCCTTGGTTCGGGAATTATGTTGCTATCCCTAACATGAAACAGCTCAAAAAAGTTCATTTTATGATGAAATAGTCATTTATTGTGATAGAAATCACTTATTTCAAATGAAATTGCCTACCTTTAAGCGTTTAAGAGAAATTTCAAAATTTAATTTTGCATTTTATGTATTAGATTTACTAGTTATACGATTTTAAACGCTTTATTTGGTTTAAGATGAGCAAAATTGGGCGGAGAAAAAAATTTCCTTTCCAACCGATGCTTAATTTTATACTGATCAATTTCGCCCCAAAGTGGCATTTCCAATTTTTTTTTTTTTTTCGGAGTTATTTAACTTAAAGTTTAAATTTGTTGAACGAAATTTTAACACATGGTTCCATGGAGATCTACTGGATACTGGTTTTACAGAATTTCTTTTGACAATATTTGAATTGCCAATGATGTTATGCGCAAAATTGTTTTAAAAGTGATCAATTTGACCCAGGATTACGGTACTTGCATCGTACACAAATTAAGTAATTCCATACAAAAAGCGTTACAAGGAGGAGGGAGAACGTCTGAAATTGTCTGAATTGAACATTTCAATAAGCAGCTTTACGCTGTTTGAAATGAAAAGTGCCTATATAGATTTTTTTCTGGGCCGAGCCTATTTCTATCTTTCATTTATGTCGGTATTCTGATTCAAATGCTGATTCGTCTACAAGCATCTACACACTATAGAATTTTGTACAAATCAGAAGCTTGCATTATTGCCATAAGTTCTAGCCTGACCAAACAGCTTTGCCGAAGATACTGTCTTTATAACTCATAGCGATCGTAAAAATGTGAGTTAAAATGTACAAAACACCGATAACACTGGTCGACAGTGGATCACGCACTTTGACCACTTGATCCATTTCCGAAGGATTTTGGCCCGCTGATTCCGAATCTGACTCCGGAATTGCTGTAACACGTACAGTTTTTGAGAAAAATAGGGTTTTATTCACAAAATTTCGTATTTTCATAGAAAACAAAATATTGTCTTAATATTTATAATTTTTTTATCTGCTCATCATAACCAATATTTAAATTCAATAGATTTCGATCCACCGATTCAGAATCTGACCTAAGATTTTCTGTAAAACGTAATTTTTTTGAGAAAAATGGGGCTTTACTTACAAAATTTCATATTTTCAAAGAATATAAACTATTGCCTTTATAATTTTATTTTTTTTATCTCCTCATTTTAGCCAATATTTATATTTATTAGATTTTCATCCACCGATTTGGTAACTAACCTAAAAATCTCTGTAACACGTGCAGTTTTTGGGAAAAATGGGGTTTTATTCACAAAATTTCATGTTTTCAAAGAAAATAAAATATTGTCTTTATATTTTTAAAGTTTTTATCTAGTCATCTTAATTCATATTTTATTATTGAAAGATTCTATTTCCCTTATTCGTAATCTGACCTAAGAATTTCTTTAACACGTAAAATTTTTGAGAAATTCTTAGGTCAGATTTCGAATCAGTGTATGAAAATCTTTTAAATACAAATATTGGTTAAGATGCGCAGATAAAAATATGAAAATTATGAAGACTATAGTTTATTTTCTATGAGAATATGATTTTTTTTGTATAACCCTATTTCTCTCTAAAATTTTACGTGTTACAGAAATCCTTAGGTCAGATTCTGAATCAGAATATGAAAAGCTATTAAATACAAATATTGGTTAAGATGAGCAGTTAAAAATATTAAAATTATAAAGACATATGAAAATACGATTTTTTTAATAAACCCTACTAAAATTTTACCTGTTACAGAAATTCTTAGGCCAGATTCTGAATCAGTAGATCAAAATCTATTGTATAAAAAAAATTGGTTATGATGAGCAGGTGGAAAATTGAAAATTATAAAAACAATATTTTATTTTATATGAAAATATGAAAATTGTGAATAAAACCCTATTATTCTCAAAAATTTTACGTGTTACAGAAATTCTTAGGTCAGATTCCGAATCAGTATATGAAAATCTATTAAATACAAATGTTGGTTGAGATGAGCAGATAGAAAAAAAATATAAACACAGTAGTTTATTTTCTATGAAAAAAAAATAAAATTATAAAGATAGTAGCACAGACAAACAGACGTATTACTTGGAACAATTTGCGATAAAAATCATCGTCACGAAAACATAATCGCACAATGCTAACCAGGCTGTGCTATGCAAACCACTCAGTAGGTGGCAGTAGTGAGCAAACGTCAAACAGGAACAAAAACAATGCGAGCACCGTGACCGAGCGTTTTGCAAACTACAATATATTTGAACTAACCGTTAAAAAAAGTAACGATGAGAAGTGAGTAGAGTAAGACGTCTGTTTGTCTGTGACAGTAGTTTATTTTCTATGAAAATATGAAATTTTGTATTCAAAATTCTATTTTTCCCAAAAAATTTACGTGTTACAGAAATTTTTAGGTCAGATTGCAAATCAGAATATGAAAATTTATTTAATATAAATATTGGTAAACATGGGCAGATAAAATAATAAAATTATATATACAATAGTCTATTTTCCATGAAATATGGAATTTGTGAATAAAACCCAATTTTTCTTAAAAAAATACGTGTTTCTAAAATTATTAGGTCAGATTCAGACTTAGTGGATCAAAATCTATTGAATATGAATATTGGTTATAATGAGTAGATGAAAAATTTAAAATTATAAAGACAATATTAAATTTTCTCTGAAAATATGAAATTTTGTGAATAATACCCTATTTTCTCAAAAATTTTACCTGTTACAGAAATTCTTAGGCCAGATTCTGAATCAGTAGATCAAAATCTATTGTATAAAAAAAATTGGTTATGATGAGCAGGTGAAAAATTGAAAATTATAAAAACAATATTTTATTTTATATGAAAACATGAAATTTGTGAATACAACCCTATTAGTCTCAAAAATTTTACGTGTTACAGAAATTCTTAGGTCAGATTCCGAATCAGTACATGAAAATCTATTAAATACAAATATTGGTCGAGATGAGCAGATAAAAAAAAAATAAAATTATAAAGACAGTAGTTTATTTTCTATGAAAATATGAAATTTTGTGTTTAAAACCCTATTTTCTCAAAAATTTTACGAGTTGCAGAAATTTTTAGGTCAGATTGCAAATCAGAATATAAAAATCTATTGAATATAAATATTGGTAAAGACGGGCAAAATAAAATTATAAATACAATAGTCTATTTTCTATGAAAATATGGAATTTGTGAATAAAACCCATTTTTCTCAAAAAATTTACGTATTACTAAAATTATTAGGTCAGACTCTGCTTCAGTGCATCAAAATCTATTGAATATGAATATTGGTTATAATGAGCAGATGAAAAATTCTAAATGTTAAAGACAATATTAAATTTTCTTTGAAAATATGAAACTTTGTGAATAAAACCCTATTTTCTCAAAAACTGTACGTGTTACAAGAATTCTGAAGTCAGATTCGGATTCAGCGGGCCAAATTCCATTAGAAATGGAACAAATGGTCAAAGTGCGTGAAAAAAGTTTCAATTTTGTCGACTAGTGTAATTAGCAAAGGAAAAACATATGCATTACAATTCGATAGTTGCAATATCAATGAATGAACACAGACTACAAATGTGTTCGCCGTTTATACGGGTATTTTTAAATACGTAGTAAAAATACAGTAAAAGCTTTCAAAAAGCATAATGTAATGAGAAAACCGTACAATGCATTTATTTGTTTTACAACAAAACTAAAAAAAAAACAAATTACTATTTCTGGTTACGCGGATTTTAGAATTATCGTAATTTTCATTTACGCAGTACATATGTATCTTATTGAGTTTTTTTTTTCTGTACACGTTATTTTAAAACAGCGAGCTTGTCCAATTGTGCAGAACTTTATAAATCTCTATTTAGGTTGGCATCTTTTTTAAGAACGCACCATTCGATAGTAGTAGGAGTTGTCACAAGATCGATTTGGTCACATTTATCACGGCTCAGAATAGTACATCAAACATTGCGTTCAGCACTAGCTTCAGCTGTTCCAATTGTTCCAAGTGCTTTGAACCGAGTATGCATATAAACCATGACATCGTTGGAGCTATATCTCGCAGCCACGTTTTTCTGCTTCGTATTATTGCTTAGGAACACATGCCAAAAATGTATAATTATGCTCACATTCGACAGATTGTCGCCCGTATTAGTACACCAGCAGAGAGCAGAAGCAGCCTAAGGGTGAAAGCTGTGTTATTTTTCTCCTTCCATATGATTCTTATGAAAGCAAAGCAGCACGTAGCATTATCTTATTCACCATAGCGCACTCCCACTACCCACTCCACCCGAAACAACATCGACCGACAGGTATCTGTCTGGGCTGGATGTCTAGCCTCATTGGAACACACAATCCTTCTTCACAATTAGTGTCACTGTTTGACGCCCTGCCGATAACGTTCGAAGACCAATTTACTTGTTCGAGGGTTATTAGGTGTCTTTTTAATGATTTATATACAAATTTTAGCCAGTATCAGCCTCAACTCCACTCTGCGGAAAGGATCCACTTAAAAATTCATACCATTCCTGATGGAAGCGAGTGCGACATTCCCCACAGTCGGCCGCCACTGGGATTCGAGTTCATGAAATAATAGTAAAACAAATAAAATGAGCTTTTAGTATATTCACGCGCACAACAAAAAAGGAACGACGGCCTAGTTGATATCAACTTTCGGAAAACCTATCCTTCGAATCTTCTTCCACTGCACGAGATTGATCTGTATCGATCTCATAAATTCCCACGAGTCTAGCGTAACATGTGATAGGAATCTGGTTCGTATATGTAAAAATGTATGCTTAGGGGCTGTCCATTAATTACATAAGGGGATTTTTGCGATTTTTCGACACCCCCTCCCCCCCTTGTAAGATTTTTTGTATGGGAACCCAAATAGTTTTGTATGGCGTGTAAGATTTTTCGCAACCCCCCCCTCCCCCCATAAACCCTTACGTAATTTATGGATAGCCCCTTACATGCATTCCGTCTATTTTTTTAATGGTTACTAGCGGAACACTGAAGAACGTCGAAACCTCTAAACTAGGCCTTGGTTAGAACATAGTTCATCTTAAGTAGTATACCAAGGATAATGTGGCATCCAAGTAGACACTGTTGCAAGTTGACCCGAATGGTTACGATAGAAAATGTAGAATTGATTAAAGTTCATGTAATTTGTGAGGTTTTTTCAAGCTGTCAGTCGCTTCTTTTTTTAACATGGGACCTTTTTTGTTATAATTCAGTCAACTTTCAACCAATTAACTGATTTTTCGTACACGGATAGTACTAAACGTACCCACATGTGCCCAAGATTTCATGAGAATCAGTTCAACATTAACTGGGTTGTAGCAAATCCCGACCCGTGTAAAAAGAATCGGTTGTATGTATTTGCCGCAGATTTCTAAATTTAGAGTAAAGTTTTATTTTTATCTTATGTTGATTTTTTGTCTTTCATACGTAACTGATAGGGTATGGCGAGCCACTTGGGCAGTGGTTGGTATTTTTGGCACTCTTCGCTATAACTCAGTCAACTCCAAATCAATTGACTTGAAATTTTGTACACGGCTAGGTACTATACGTATCTCATCGCGATCCACAAATTGTGTCAATTGATTCAAAATTGGTTATTGCAGAAAAGTACCCAAAGTAGGAGTTCTTGCCGAGATGAACATATAGTTGAGAACCACTGCGTTTCATTAGGTTATTGGCCCTGCACTGCCGTTCTACACCCAATTGTCCCACGCTATATGGGAATCCCATATAACATGGTACAACGGCAGTGCACCATTCAGAAACGATGGAAGATGAAAAGCATGGAATGCATGGAGCACAATGTTCACTCCAATCAGATATTGGAGTGCCGTATCTTCGTGGCAATCTGTACCCGATAGAATTGGACGTTGGATCGAAGGGTCAAGCCAATATCAGCGTGGCCGAAAGTAAGTTGTGGCATCGCCGCTTGGAACATGCAAGCCAACAAGCCATAAACATTCTCATGAAGCACGGAATGACTACCGGATTTGTTGAGAAGCTTGAAGGGATCGGATTCTGCGATACGTGCGGGATGGCGAAGCAATGTCGGGAACCGTTCGACGGCGTAAGGGAACGTGGCACTCGTCCCCTGGAGAGAATTCATTCCGATGTGTGTGGCCCCATAGATCCGCCAGCCTGGGACGGATCGTGATATTTCGTATCGTTTATAGATGACTGGACACACTTTGCCGTAATCTACATGATCAAGCGCAAGTCAGAAGTATTTTGTTGTTTCAAGGAGTATGAAGCTATGGCCACCACCCAGTGACAGACACGAATCAGCAAGCTCACCGTGGATCAAGGCCGTGAATATGTTTCGACTGAGCAACGGGACTACTACAAGAAGTGAGGCATTCAAGTTCAACCTACGGTGGCGTAGATTCGAAGGTTCCGAAGAATATGTGATCAGAAGCGGCCCTGACTGCGACGTACCTGCTCAATCGATGTCCTACGATGGGATTGGCCGGAAACGTAACTCCAGCCGAAAGATGGACGAGTGTGAAACCGGACCGGTTACTCAGTAAGGTAAAGATTTTTGGGTGTAAAGCATTGGCGTGGATCCCGGCTCAGCAGAGGAAGAAGTTGGGCCCGATTGGTTATGCCCCGAATGGATACAGGCTTTGGAACAGAGCTGCAAGAAAACTCGTGATTGCAAGAGACGTCAAATTCAATTAAGAATGTTTTCCGTATGATGAGCAACCTGATGAAGCTAGCCAAGTCCCTTTGATGATCCCTGCCCTGTATGAGCCAGAGGGGGAAGCGTGCGATCCAATTGAAGAAGTTCCTCGTGAAGTAGCTGGTGACGACCCTGGTAACGAATCCGATGACAAAGCTATTTTTGAAGAGTTGCTAGAGGAAGAAAACCCTGGGGCGCTCCCTTCGCAACAGAGAAGTAACGACTGTCCAGAGTCAACCACTCGGCGCAGCGAACGGGAGCGCAGGCTCCCAGGTAAGTTATTAGATTTTCTAACGGGATTCAGAGCAACCTTTGCTGTAGGACTTTACGATACTTCAGATCCACCTCAATGCTACAATGAGATTGAGAACCGTGTCGACCAGGACCACTGGCTGGCGGCGGTGCGTGATGAGCTGCAATCAATGCACCGCAACCAGGTATGGCGACTAGTGAGAGGTCCTGCTGGAGTGAAACCGTTACAACCAAAGTGGGTATTCTGCCGTAAAAAAGATGCTGACGGAAACCATGTGAGGCACAAAGCTAGACTAGTCGTAAAAGGATTCCTCCAGAAGCCCGGGCTCGATTATCATGAAAACTATGCCCCGGTAGCCAACCTGACGACGATTCGAGTGGCTTTAGCTGTTGCGTTGCAGAGAGGACTGATCGTACACCAGGTGAATGTGAAGACGGCTTTTCTGCACGGCGATGTTCAAGAGGACATTTACCTGAAGGATTAAAAGCGAATCCTGGAACAGTGTGCAAGCTACAGAAGTCGCTATACGGGTTGAAGCAGGCTCCCAAGTGCTGGAACGAGAAGCTGAACCAAATACTATTGAAGCTTGGATTCAAGAGATCACAGCATGACTATTGTTTGTATACCCGCGTCGACCAGAGGGGGAATGATGATGTCTACATAGTCATATACGTCGACGATTTACTAATCATGGATGTACGAGTCATGACGATTGAAGATGTGAAGAAGAAGTTGTCCCAGTTTTTCAAGATGATGGATTGCGGCATGATCCAACACTTTCTTGGAATGAAAATCGTCTATGACCAGGAATTGGGTAAGATGAACTTTTCACAAGAAGCAAGTATAGACAAGGTTCTGAAGAAGTTTCGAATGCAAGATTGCAACCCAACAAGAACGCCAATGGAGAATTTACATTTACATTTACATTTATTGTTCAAATAATACGGCAACCTGCCAGCTTAAGCCATACATCAGGTCAAGGACACTTACAAATATTTGAAATTTACAAAATGACATATTTTAGTGTTAGGGGTTTGGATAGGTGTTAGTGTCTCAGGTGTTAATTATACATCTTCATGCTCGATTAAGCGCAGCTTTGAAGGTTGACATCGTTGTTTGGTTCCTTATGGTCAGTGGTTGTGAGTTCCAGGTAGATGCCCCGTAGATTAGGAGACTTCTGCGAGTACTCGTTGTGTGGCGTGGTATGATGAACGACCTCGCACGCTGATTGTTTCCCCTCCGTACATGTTGTGCTATGTGCTCAGGAGCCTTTCCGTTATACACAGTGTGCATGAAGCAGCAAACTCGTCGTAGATAGTTCTCGGTCAGGTCACATCCCATTAAGGAGTGTCGGACCGCTCTGGTAGAATCAAACCGTCGGAGACCATAAACGAATCTTATCACCGACTTGAAGCAGCGATGAAGCTGTTCCTTTTGAGCAGCAGACAATCCCGGGTAATACACAGCGTCGCAATACAGGAGAAACGGAATCAGCACAGCTTGAGCCAATTTATGTCTGGTCTGCATAGATAGCACCTTCTGGAACCGGCGGAACGTGCGAAGCGTGTTGTATACTTTCATGGTGACACTGTTGACTTGGCCGGACCATTTCAAGCGAGAGTCCATGATGAGTCCAAGGTTTGTTACTTCGTCCGATAGATCAATAGTTTCACCGCAGAAACGAACATCAATCTGAGGGTTCACAACGCCGTCTTTGCAAAAAATAATGGCCTTTGTTTTGGCAGGATTTGGAAAAAGTTTGTTGGTTATGGCCCAGCACTCTATCGCATGAAGATCATCGTTCAATGTTGTGATGAGTCTATCGAGGTCGTTTTTTGGTCCAGAAACATAGACCTGTAGATCATCGGCATACAGGTGATACTGGCATCGTAGTACACTCGGGAGGCTGTTTATGTAACTGGTGAACAATAATGCACTCAGGCACGATTGATGTTCGGCCAATAACGGAGGGTTCGCGGTTTCGAGGTATGCTGTAATTTGATTCAGTAGTATCTTTTCCAGGATCTTGGACAGAGCAGGTAGAACGCTTATTGGGCGGAAGTCCTTGGGCTGATTAGGGAACGATGTTTTCGGGATAGGTGTAACAATTGCTTGTTTCCAATTGGACGGGAAAACACGAGCGTCGATTATGGCGTTGAATAAGTGGGTTAGAAGCGGGAGAACGAATGGGCTCAACATTTTTATGAAGGAGATTGGAATCCCATCTATCCCCTTGGCATTTGTCTGAATTGCAAACATGTTTCTAGTAGAAATCCTACATTATAGAGATCTGCGGAGGCGGCCATTGTGAGCCAATCGTGCAGAGAGAACTGTCAAAGTGTAAGCCAAATGAACATGCTTATCATTCGTGAAGGCGTCGTTCGAACGGTATTGCAATCGGAACTAAATAAATTAAAATTATTTATTTTTAATATCGAGATATTGGTGGCATATGTATGTTTAGTAAAAAGATAAAAAAATATTAATTCTGCTTTCAAAAGCTCATGCTTATGACGACACTCATTTTCACGTGTCCTTCGGAGAAAAACTTGTTCAACTGATCAGCATCGAAGTCGCATTCAGAGTTGTCTTTCCTGGGATTGTTATGCACTTCATCGCGCCTCTGGTTACACCACAATTCGGCACCAACATTTCAAAAGGGCGTAACTGCATTTTGAAACAAATCTCTCTTTCACATCTGTGGATCGTATTTCAATGCCGCCATGCAAATCACCGCCAGTACAGGAAAGAAGAGCAATTTCTCTGTCTAGTAATGTTTGTGAATTTCGTGGGAAACTTAAAATATGACCCACAGATATGAAAAAGTGGTTTGTTTCAAAATGCAGTTACGCCCTTTTGAAATGTTGGTGCCGAATTGCTTGGCGGGTAGTTAATGGGAAAACTGGGAGGCTGCGTAACGTTTTTTAGCAGCGGAAATCAAGTTATTCGCTCTATTCTTCTTGGAGATATAGTCCTGCCACTGAATGCTGTCTCTGGTCCGGTTTGGATTTCGCACATACAGAGAGTACGTGAGGTCTTTGACGGCGATAGCATTACGGATTTCGTTTGTTATCCATGGAGTGTGTTTATTACGAACGGTTATCACTCGCTCCGGGGCGTGCTGATTCAACAGAGATAGTAGTTCTCGCGTAATGTATTGCGACTTGATATTGACATCCGCTTCTTCGTTGACGTACTGCCAGTCCTTAGTCTGGTAATCCGCCTGTAACCGAAGAGGGTCGATTCCGCGAAGATTCCGAACTTTAATCCGTTTAGGTGGAGCTTCAGGAACTCGTGTGTCTGCTATCAGATAGATTGCTTCATGGTCTGCACCAGAATTTGCGGTCACTGCCTTCGACGTCAGAACACATTCCGGAGAGTCTGTGACAAGGAGATCTATCGTGGTGGAACTCTGTTCTGTTATTCTGGTGGCGGATGTTGGCAGAACTGTCAGATGGAACGCGGAATGTATCCTCTGCAAAGCAGAAAGATTCGCTGATGCTTGGTATGCAGCTACGTTGATATTGAAATCTCCGACCAGAAAGACCCGATCGAAATGGTAGTCGAGTAAGCTTAACAAAAGCTGTTCGTATTGTCGTGCAAATAAGGGGTTGCTTCCGGAAGGGTTGTACAGAACGACTACACAGATGTTTGAGTCGTTAATTCTTGCTTGAACTGTTAGGAATTCAAGTCGCTGATTGGTGGGAGTAGTTGGATCAAATGATGATCTCATGATTGGTTTAGCATTGATTCCTTTTCTGACGTACATACCTACTCCTCCAAAGGCGTTTTTCCTGTTACCGCGTCACGTTGATATTGAGTGCTTAATGAAATTGTAGGCAGGTATCCTGATTGGTCCAACTGGTGATGTTTGTCTCATTTTAGTTTCCGTCACTCCGAAAAAATGGTAATGTGTTTGGTCAAGCAGTAGTAGAAAGGGCTTCAACTCGTCCGCAGTGAAGGAGAAACCATAGAAGAGCGGTACCGTGAAGTTTTAGGCAGTTTAATGTACATTATGGTGTCAACTCAGCCGGACATTTGTTTCCCTCTTGGATATTTGGGACGATACCAGCAGCATCCTGAGCAATCCCACTGGACGGCGTTGAAGCGAGTGGTGCGGTACATGAAAGGCACCAGGAGAACGTTTTTTGTAGTACCAGCGAAACAAGGATACCGAGCCATTGGTTGGATTTGCCGATGTGGACCGGGCTACTGATACCTCGGATCGAAAGTTGGTGAGTGGATTCTTGTTTCAGGTCTACGGGAACACGGTGCCGAGGTCAAGCAAGAAGCAGACGTCAGTGACTAGCTCATCCAGCGAAGCTGAATACATAGCCTTGAGTGCAGGCGTAGCAGAAGCGATTTGGCTATCCGGACTCTTGGCTGACCTTGGCGTGAAGATTTCGAAACCTGTGACGATCTATGAGGACAACCGTGGCTGCATCGGGATGGCCCAAAATCTGGAGTGCAAACGGGCCAAACACATCGATATCAAGCACCACTTTATCCGTGACCACATCGCATCTGGACACATATTGGTGGAACCCATTCGAACTGATGATCAGTTGGCAGACATGAAAGCGTTGGACACCGGAAGATTCGAACATCTACGTCGGAACATTGGACTCCACGATCGAGAGGGGGTGAAGAAGTAGGCCTTGGAAAGCTGACAGGCGCCCGTGGAGAAAAGTTTTCACTTCATTCTACATCAAGCTCTCATACTGTTCACGTCCTAACACTAATAAAGAGTTACTTGTTACTGTTCAAGTCGGTATTATTTGTTCAGTCCATCCGCCTCAGTCCTTCCTATTATTTGATCATCTCAGACTCCTCCCTCCCCCTCGTAGACTTCTGTCCATACAAAAATTTTAAAATTTGTACGGAACGTAGACTTTGGCCAGAAGATAGATCTGAGCTATCCTAACCGTAGCCACTACCCAAACTAGGCAAGATTAAACTCTTCGCAATCACAGCAGCAATAAAACCATATCGATATCGTTTGGAAAACGCCAAATGCAAGAATACACAAAATACACTGAGTAAATCGTATAATGCGAAACCATATAGTTGAAAATTTAAACCAATTAACAGCATCTTCGTAATCCCGCTCTTATTCAGCCTCAACTTTGAGACTAAAGAAGGGCAGTTGATTGTCTCGGAGAAGCACAAGGTCCACTACACCATTGCTTCGGTTAGCGCAGTAAGGGCAAAATACTGTGGAGGGCGCCCTGGCCCTGGTACTCCACAGGTTCCGTTAGCGGTCAGTTTTTTTTTATAATTGTAGTTCTTATTGAGAACGATATCCTGTTAGTTTACACTTTGTATCAAGGAAGGAAGCTATTATTAGACCCCCTAGCCATTCCTTCCTAGGCACGGTAAGTATATAGCTGTATCACACCATGAATCAGGGGTCACCTGTTAGTGGACTTTTACCACCGGAACAAGCGGTCCGTAGTGTTATTCTTAGCCAATTGAGTTGAGACAATCGCTACCGATACTACACAATCGCTGGTCGAGAGAAGAAGTTAATATTGATGATCAATAGTCCTGTTCAACGACGTAGGTGGAACTTGCTCTAAGTTGCTGCATACCGCTCTTACCCGTTTGATGGGTAAGAGTAAGATGCAGCTGCTTCGAGCAAGTTCAACCTGCGTCGTTGAACAGGACTAATATCTTTGGCGGTGTTTACCGTACTTCTGAATTCCATAGAGTTTAAAATAGAATACGGCTCTAGTAGTAGTAGACGATTTAAATAGTAAGGATAACTGCCGCTAAACAAATGAACGATGCTTGCATTTACCATTTGAGAAAACATTGTATATAATCAAAAGATTCTCCCGTTGGTCACAGTTTATATGATCGGACAATTTTAACATGTTAGTAGAAACTGGATACATTCATACGTAAATCTTCAAATATACTGTTTTTTTTTTCTTATTTCGAACTTTATCCGCTTTCACATGTTACGCTAGAATGGTGGTCAATGTTAACATCCCCACGGCGTCCTTTTTTCAGCTGCTGTGTATTTAGCCTATTGGCAAAGCACTTTTTTCTTTGTATGCGAAACATATATATACCTCGACCTGAATGTAGATGATGGATATCCATTCATTTTACTGTACATCTTCACAATCTTCTATTTTTCTGCTTGTTTCCCGATTTTCCGAGGCGTTCCTTCCACACACTCGCTTGCTGTTCCTTCCGTCCGTCGTTCTGCTTCTACTTGCGCTACGCCTCTTCCACACTTTTTTTTCCTCACTCGATTCTTCTTGCTTGCTGTCACTGGTGCTGACGGAAAAAACGCGAAAACTCCCCCGAATCAAGAGAAACACAAAAACTAATGCCGAATCCAACTAATCCTGTGTCATTTCTTTCCTCGCATCGCGGAATTCGAAAAGCCAAAGCGAAAAAACCGACCGAAATTTGGAGTAGTAAATTTTTTCGGGAAAATGCACTTCACGATCCTCTGACGGACAACGACACGACGAATGTGAAGAATACGACCGAGACGATGATGAGCTCGCGTAAAAGTTTGTTCTCGCACTGAGTGGTGAGCTTCTTTTTTGGTTGTTCGTACATCCAAAATCACCAACACAAACGCACGCACGGAACTGTTGTACGGTTTCGCAACTACGTCGCCGTTCACAATTTGACAACTCTGACAGTCGACTTGTACTCTTCACTCCAAAGCGCATTGCAAGTAGAGTCAGTCTAGTTAGAGTCTGGCGGACTGTCACTTTCTATCGGAGCCAATCGAGCATGACGTCACGGTGTAGCATTTATCGGTGAGGACACCATGACGTCATGCTCGATTGGCTCCGATAGAAAGTGACAGTCCGCCAGACTCTAATTATAGGGACTCTAATTGCAAGTGCTGATACATCTTTTGTTTCTTTCTGGCACACGCGGAATCTCGAACAAAACAAAAACAGTTGCTGTCAAATTAAATGCCAAGGTACTTATTCTGTAGGTACCAAAAACTTCTGAAACGAGATGAAACGCACTCAAACGATTCACTCAATAGGTGTCGCTCCCTGTGTTGCTCAAAATTCAGGGCACGCTGAAAAATTACTTATAACAAATAATCTACAAATTTCTCTCGAGAAATGTTGGCAATTTTCTAAATGAACAATAACTAATAAATAATGAAATATGAAAAAGTAGGTATTACTTTTTTTTTTAATTTATGGCATTTACCATTGGAAAATGTTCACTATTTTTTGTGTTTGGATGCTACATAATGATTTCGCAGCGCGGTGTCACGAACACTAATGGCCTCTTAAAGTGAGGTTAAGTTTTGTGAAATCCCATTTCGTATTTTAGTGATTGAGTCGTTTCAGATAAAATTTAATGTGGGATCGGGGTAGAAAATTCATTTTATCGATAAATTTACCAAAAAATTAATGATTAAACTGATGGGGAACTGGTATTTTCTTTCCAAACTTCCAAATTTTTACGACATAACCTCTACTTTTAATCGGTTGGTTGAATGAATGGTTGAAAACATGCCCATTTGATTTTGCTGGGAACAGCTGATCTTTGTTTACTATTTTCAACCAGTAACTCAAGTGGTGTTCGTGTAATGCAGTGTGTACGTACACGCAACACTACTAAGAGCAGAAACCACTATGGTCCACTGCATGAATTTATTCTGGCCTGCTTACTCTCACACGAAATTTGACGTTTGAGAGGTGCCGACACCGCTCAAACGTCAAATTTCGTGTGAGAGTAAGCAGCGCGCCTAGGCCTAGGCCAACGTATCTAAATACCCAAGGTAAGAGATTCCCGCAAATGTCAAAAATGAGACTCACCAACACATCTGCGTTAGTTATGAAAAGTTGGTGTTTTTACACTAAAATGTCATTATTTCAGCAAAGTTTGTAAATTTTTAATAGTTTGGATGTTTCTAAATGCTGAAAAAATATGTTTAGAACCAATTAAAAAAAATTGTTACCGATTTTCAAATGGCGATATTTCCTGTTTTATTGCATGGAAGTCACTTTTAATCCAGTAAGATGCAATTAAATAATTGCTTCTATGATGAGAGTGCTTAATTTCTTAAGAAAGTTTGCTAAATAGTGATGCGCCCATACAAATCAGCGCAAACTTCATAACTATTTTTTGCTTTTTTCCTTTTCTCACTAATCCGTGAATATTAGCGGGAATCTCTTACCTTGGTATTTAGATACTTTGGGCCTAGGCCAGAATAAATTCGTGCAGTGGACCATTGGGAAAACCTTTTCCGTCATTTTTGAATGCACCTTTGAATATTTATTTTTCGAAGTTGAACAGCTGATTTTCGAAAAATTTCGAAACGTCAAGTCAAGTCGTGTGTTGATTTTTACTCTTCACTACTTCACCGAAACCGAAGTCTGGCTGGGAAGTGTTGTGAACAATCTGAAATATTCTACCAAAATTAGTGTAAAAAGTACATCAAAATGTCGAAAGTAGTGCGTCGGGATATCTCTCCCTTGCTTCAGGAGCTACGGAACTTCCTGCTGGGTGTAAGACACGGGATATATCCTCACAAGCAAACACAACGCTCTTCAAAATATTACATAATTTTTCAGAGAAAACATACGAACGCTCTGCGCTGGGAGGACGGAATTGCCGCCAGGACTCAACCGCCGCCGAATTTGCCGGAAGGACCACACCACAAGTAATTCAGTAGATTTGGGCATTTCGTGCTGCGATGATCCAGCATTTATTATATATTTTAGACTATCTGCCAACCATTACGTTTTGCGTGATGCTCGCCGTGAAGTGACGCATCCGATTAACTTGTCCTCTCGAGTTTTGCTCGGCGAAAAAGGGTAAGTCGCTAACTGCATTCGTTTTTTGCCTTTCTCGTACACCAAGGTGTACCGAAAGGCTATATGTTCACTCCAAAAATGAAATTTTGGTAGAGCCCACGGAGGGACAAGTTTCATCAATCGACTCAGCTCGACGAGTTGAGATGATGTCTGTGTGTGTGTATGTGTGTGTGTGTATGTATGTGTGTGTGTATGTGTACAAAAAAGGTCACCTCACTTTTAGATAGTAAATATCAACCGATTTTAACGATCGACGGTTCATTCGACGCGGAATCTGGTCCCATTGTTTCCTATTGAAAATGGTTCGGATCGGTCCAGCCGTTCCGAAGTTATGGTCATTTAGGTGTTCCGGATCGGTTCCCCTCGAAAGGGCCAGATATGAAAATGCACCAAACCCATGCATGCGACCCATCAAACCACGGCATTTACGATTATCTGATGAACGGTAAGCAGGAAAACAGTCTCAGACCATATCTGAACTGGTAGTGTTCTGGAACCGGTTCTGGGTGTCCTGCCGGAAGTGGCCAAATATCAAATTGAACATAACTCATGCATGCGACACATCAAACAGCGGCTTTTTCGATAATCTGATGAACGGTTAGCAGGAAAACAGTATCAAACCACATTTGAACATGTAGTGTTCCGGAACCGATCCTGGGTGTCCCGCCGGAAGTGGCCAAATATCAAATTGAACATAACTCATGCATGCGACACATCAAACAGCGACATTTTCGATTATCTTATGAACGGTAAGCAGGAAAACAGTATCAGACCATATCTGAACTGGGAGTGTTCCGGAACCGGTTCCGGATGTCCCGTCGGAAGTGGCCAAATTTAAAAGAGTATCAAAACCATGCATGCGACACATCAAACAGCGGCATTTTTGATAACCTGATGAACGGTCAACAGGAAAACAGTATCAGACCATATATGAACCGAGTTGTCCGGAACTGGCTCCGGGGGTCCCGACGGATGTTGCCAAACATAAAAGAGTACCAAACCCATGCATGCGATACAACAAATAACGGCTTTTCTGATAACCTGATGACTGGTTAACAAAGAAATAGGTTAGGACCACATTAGAGACAGCCGGTAGTGCCGTAACCAGTTCCGGGTGTCCCTCCGAAAACGGCTAAATATACAATTGAACTGAGCCTATGTATGCGACACAGCAAAGCTATGATTTTTTGATATCCTTATGAACGTTAGCAAGCAAACAGGTTCAGACCGGTGAAAACAATGTTTTACGCATATGGTCAAATCTCAACCGTTACGTAGTAATTGAACTTTACATGTTTTAACTTGCTTGTCTCAAATTGGCTATGACTTGAAAATGGTCAAACTTATCGCATTTGAAAGATTATTAAATTTGCTATTAAAAAAGATCCTGGAATGTATTGGTTTAGTTAGATAACTAAAGCAAAAAAGCTCGAAAGTAGTGTTTTACCTTTCTCGTACACTTAGTGTACTAAAAAACTATATGTTCACTCAAAAAACGATTTATCGAAAAAAGGCTCGGAGGATCAAGTCGCATATATCAATCAACTCAGTTCAACGAATTGAGATTATGGGCATGTACAGGGGATTTTTTTTTTACTTATTCGTTTATTTGGAAGGCTCGATGTACAGGGGATGGCCAAAATGTTTGGGATAGGCAACTTTTTTTTCTTTCACAAAAAAGTTCAACAAGCTATAACTTTTCATAGAGCGCATCAAAAAAATCTTAAATTTTGACTGTTTATCAACCTATTATGTGTGCATCATTGGTACAAATTTGGGCTCGATTGATTAATATTTCGTAAAGTTAGAACTGTTCGCGTAAAACACTATTTTTCAGACAACTCATTTTTGAGGTGTCATATCTCGGAAACCGCATTTATTGATTTTTTGATGCACTCTATTAAAAGTTACAGCATGTTGATTTTTTTTGTGGGAGAAAAAAAGTTGCCTATCCCAAACATTTTGGCCATCCCCTGTATGTATGTGCGCAAAATAAGTTCACTCACTTTTAAGGCACTTCCCATTCGCCGATTTTTCGTATTATAGCTTGAATCAAACCGGAATTGTTTGCTATCAAAAATGGTCCATGTTGGGAACACTGGCAACTCTGACCCAGAACCTACCACAGGGCTCACCGTTGACAGGCGACTGTCATCCGGATCGACGTCACATGTGTCATGACTACGCTTTTGTAATGAGAATGAGATTGTCATAATATCATTGTATTGTTCCAATTCTCGACAATGAAGAACATGTTTTAAAGTGTCCCGCGAAATATACTATTTTATTAAATCGTAACGTATTTATATGCTTAATTTATTTAAGTCTATTCACCGCCTCGTCACGTTACGACAGTCCAGATCGGCCAATTCGTTCAGGAGTTATGGCCATTTCAGTGATCCAGACCAGCACCGGTAGAACTGGCCGTATATACAACTGAACTAGCCCTATCATGCGATACATCAAACTGCGCGATTTTTGTACCCTTTAGCATGGTTGAAGAGTTTAGTATGGAAATCAACACTGGAGACCAGAAGCTCCACGATGTCGGCCCAAAATTCAAGATGGCAGCCAAATGTTCAAGGTGGCGGCTCACAATTCAATATGGCGGCTGTTTAATAGAGATTTAGGCTCTTAAAGCATGCTATATGGGAGTATTTGATATGGGGAAGATGTCTGGACTCTTAAAATGTTGAATAGAATATCCAATATGGCGATCTGAAATCCAAGATGGTGGCTTCAAATTCAAGGCGTCTGTTTAAAGAAGTTTAGGGCTCTAAAACCATGCAATATGGGTATATTTGGTATGGGTAAGATGTCCGGTGTCAGAAAATGGCAACCAGAATGTACAAAATGGCGATCTAAAATCCAAGATGGCGGCTTCAGCTTCAAGATGGTTGCTGTTTGATGGAGATTTAGACTCTAACGGCTGATTAATGAAGTTTTAGGATCTAAAACCATGCAATATTGGTATATTTGGTATGGGTCCAGAGCCCAAAATGGCGATCAGGATATCTAAGATGGCGATCTAAAATTTAAGATGGCGGCTCCGAATTTCAAATCGCGGCTGTTTAATGGAGTTTTAGGGGCTGAAACAATGCATTATTGGTATATTTGGTATGCGAATGATGTCTGGATTCCAAAAATGGCGACTAGAATATCCAAGATGTTGGTCCAAAATCCAAGATGGTGGCTCCAAATTCAAGATGGCGGCTGTTTAATGAAGTATATTTTTCGTAGGGAAGATGCCTGGACGCCAAAAATGGCGACCAGAACATTCAAATTCAAAATAGCGTCTTTTTCTTAAGAGTTTGATTCTCAAACATTAAAAGCTAGATAAACGATATGATTTCTGATATCATGAAATAGATTTCTGTTAATTGTATGAAAGCTCGATATACATCAACATTTCGCTTGAGTTTTATTGAAATGGGGTTTCGAAGGCACGAGAAAGGCGCCATCACCGCTAGGTGGATAAATTAGGGTTTTTTTTTGTTATAGAATGAGAAAATCTGCAGCAGATACCCAAGAGGTGGTTCCTCGGGTGATGTGGGGATCGATCCACTAAAAACTCATTCTCTCTCTTCCTTACCTTCGCGGTACGCCCGTTAGGGACGACTTCGAGAAGGGGGGGACCGTACATGAGTACACTCTAATAGTAAGCGTTCCACCAGCTACCGCCTTAAGTTGTTCACTCTCCCCTGGAGGCTCGGGTCCTGGCTAGTACTTAGACTACCCACTGAACTCAGGCTCCTGGATGGGGAAGGGGGGCCAACTCAACAAGCTGTTGTTCGGCTCGCCATTTACTCTGTAGTTCAAGTACGATTCGAGAAACCGTGGAAGTAACGGAGTCCCACTTGTCCGCCCCCACCATTATTGCTTTTCCTGGTCTCGGATTGGTCAACAAGGTTACAGCACAGACAAACAGACGTATAACTTGGAACTAAATGCGATTTAAATCATCGTCATAAAAGTATAATCGCCCAATGCTAATAACGCTGTGTTTCGCAAACTCACTGAGTAGTAGGCCGTGTCGATTTTTGCAAAATTGCGAATACACAATCCCGAATAGTCACAAATGGTTGCAAATGGACCCAAATGAAGCCCTGCAAAATTTAAAAATTCTAAAAAATCAGTAAGCTAGTCCGCAATCGACTTGAAGTTTTATATGGGAATTTTAATTATTCAGTATGGGGAAATCCAACTTTTCAAACTTTTGAAGAAAAAGGCACATTAAAGCAACTCTAAAAATCCGCCCCCCCCTGAAGATTTAGTGCATATATTAGGGAACAGGGAACATTTTGTTAGAAGACAACTTTTTAGTTGCACTTAAGGCTCAAATGAGAATCAAATATTACCCAAAACTGAAAAGCACTTTTCTCCAGAATAACGAAAAGGCGAACAAAACCACCGTGTCCGATTGTCATAATTGAGTAAATAAACAATCGGACATTCTTATTTTCTTCGATTTGTGGATCATTTTGGGAAAAAGTGCTTTTATAGTTCTGGAATATTTGCCATTCTCAATTGAGCCTTAAGATAAGGGCGTTATTAAATTTCGAAACAATGGACATTTTATTCGCATGATTTCTAGCTTCTTTAATTGGCATCACTGCACGTTTTGCGTGTTGAAGAGGGTGCACTCTGAAAAATTTTCACGTCCGATTTACGTGAAAAGATAGGTAGTTTTCGTCCACCATATTTTTCACGTAACCTTCACCGGAATGTCAGGTAGCTGGATAAATTTGAGCTTCGTTGATCGACGTGATAAATCAGGTAAACTTGACAAGTATTTTACGTGAAATGTGGATGAGTGCTACTGGAATTTCCGGTCACTTTACGGGAGAACATGATTAGTTCTACGTGAATTTCATGTAATTTATACACGATTTTTAAATAAAAATAAAGCTGTTGCACCAACTTGCAACGTATTTGAAGGGACAAGAGATTTTAAATTCTTACAGAATGCAATGAAAAACGCATAATTGTGCAATCGTAAAATAAATACATCAATGCATTTTACAGAAATTTAAAAACTCTTGCCTTCTCAAATACGCTACAAACTGGTACTAATATTTAAGAATGTATGAAAAATCTTTGAAAGTATTTTTTTTTTTTGAGTATGTAATTCATAAATTTACACTTTCATTCATAATTAATGAATGTATATACAATTCGGATCTTCTAAGATTGGATAATATAATACAAATAATCTTTGAATGTTGACGCAAAAATTTTGTAGGACCTCCGTCACCGTCAGTGATTAATAACACCTTCTTCCGGCTTCTGAAATTAATGAAAATATTAAAAAGTCATAACTCCTTTTAATAAATAACTATCAATTGTCTTACACAATTAAATAACTTCAATACTGGCTGCAACTTGCACGGAAACTCAAATCAGCAAGCAGTTTGTGCACCAAACTACTTCTCAACGCCATATTGAATATTTTTTTCACACCTGAAATTCACGTAACTTTCGTTTTGCGGAAACTTCGATGTCGGAAGTTCACTAACACAAACGCATTCAAATGATTTACGTGAAAATTAGGTGGACTTTACCAAACAGGGCGGTGCATACGCCGTGATTATCGGGTGATAGTTGCTAACGTCAGGTAACTTTTGAGATTTTGTGAATAAGGATGAGCTACGTGATATTTCACGTAAATCGGACGTGAAAATTCTTTAGAGTGTGGTAACAGCCATCTGCGGCGTCACTACCCGTCGCTGGATGGAGACGCAAGTACCTGATAAAAATTAGATAGTTAGGATTGTAAATATTCTTGCGATATTGCTTTATAAAAACTTGGTATCTTCGGCAAAGTTGTTGGCATGGTCAAGAGCTGTCCAGTGATGAACTAAATCATTGGCAAATCCATCGCTGGGCGGCGCTAGTGTGCTTACAAACTACATGCAATAGTATTAACGTATATGCGTGTATCTCAATAACGTGATAATTTAACTGTGTGGTGTCTTCGACAAAGTTGTTGGCTGGGCCACGGGCTATCCAGTGACGAATCAAGTAAGTAGGAATTCAACCGTTAGGCGGCGCTAGTGTGCATACAAACTGGATGCAAAAGTACAAACGTATATGTGTGTATCTCAATAACGTGATAATTTAAGTAGGTGGTGTCTTCGACAAATTTGTTGGGTGGACCACGGGCTATCCAGTGACGAACGCAATACAGTCTAGACTCCTACTACACGGTTAGTTCGGGGGTGCAGTAGGAATCCGTGTTGTAGGAATCCCAGAGCTTATGGGATTTCGCCTAATTGGGGGTGTGAGCGAATATATCAGGAGTATTACAAGATAGCATCATACTTTCTTTGACAAAGTTGTAGTACTAGAATAGATCTACCACACAATGCGAACTAAAATCCAATTAGTTGGCAATTTGGCCGATAGAGGCGCTATGTAGAAGTGGTTGCTTATGTTCACTCGCCAGTAGAAGTACTCATAAGTTATCGCTTGCGATATCTCAAGATCTACTTGATTTGGAACAATGCTGTCTTCGGCAAACTTGTTCAGTAGGTCAAGAACAATCTGGTGACTTCCTGAAGAACTTTGCCGAAGACGACACTTTTCTATCTGATCTGGATCGCGAGCTATAGAAGTTTGAAACTTTACTTGACAACTAGCGTCACCTAGCGGCGAAATTACAAACTAATTGTTGCATCACAAGATTTTTCTTGACTTCCTGAAGAACTTTGCCGAAGACGACATTTTTCTATCTCCGCTGGATCGCGAGCTAGAGGCAAAATTACCACCTAACAGCGAAATCACAAACTAAATGTTAAGTCATTAGATAGCTCTTGACTTCTTGAAGAACTTTGCCGAAGTCGATACTTTTCGATCTGCTTTGGATCCAGAGATAGCGGAGTTTGAAACTTTACTTGACAACTAGTGCCACCTAGTGGCGAAATCACCAACTAATTGTTACATCACAAGATTGTTCTTGACTTCCTGAAGAACTTTGCCGAAGACGACTCTCTTCTATCTGCTCTGGATCGCGAGCTAAAGAAGTTTAAGATTTTACTTATCAACTAGCGCCACCTAGCAACGAAGTCACCAACTAAATATTGAATCACCAGATAGGTTTTTACTTCCCGAAAAACTCTGACGAAGACGGCACTTTTCTATCTGATCTGGATCGCGAGCTAGAGAAGTTTGAAACTGTACTTGACAACTAGCGTCACCTAGCGGCGAAATTACAAACTTAATGTTAAGTCATTAGATAGCTCTTGACTTCCTGAAGAACTTAGCCGAAGACGATACTTTTCTATTTGCTCTGGATCGCGAGCTAAAAAAGTTTGAAATTTTACTTAACAACTAGTGGCACCTAGCGGCGAAATCACCAGATAGGTTTTTACTTCCTGAAAAACTCTGACGAAGACGGCACTTTTCTATCTGATCTGGATCGCGAGCTAGAGAAGTTTGAAACTATACTTGACAACTAGCACCACCTAACGGCGAAATCACAAACTAATTGGTTAGCCACCAGATTGTTCTTGACCTACTGAACAAGTTTGCCGAAGACAGCATTGTTCCAAATCAAGTAGATCTTGAGATATCGCAAGCGATAACTTATGAGTACTTCTACTGGCGAGTGAACATAAGCAACCACTTCTACATAGCGCCTCTATCGGCCAAATTGCCAACTAATTGGATTTTAGTTCGCATTGTGTGGTAGATCTATTCTAGTACTACAACTTTGCCAAAGAAAGTATGGTGCTATCTTGTAATACTCCTGATATATTCGCTCACACCCCCAATTAGGCGAAATCCCATAAGCTCTGGGATTCCTACAACACGGATTCCTACTGCACCCCCGAACTAACCGTGTAGTAGGAGTCTAGACTGTATTGCGTTCGTCACTGGATAGCCCGTGGTCCACCCAACAAATTTGTCGAAGACACCACCTACTTAAATTATCACGTTATTGAGATACACACATATACGTTTGTACTTTTGCATCCAGTTTGTATGCACACTAGCGCCGCCTAACGGTTGAATTCCTACTTACTTGATTCGTCACTGGATAGCCCGTGGCCCAGCCAACAACTTTGTCGAAGACACCACACAGTTAAATTATCACGTTATTGAGATACACGCATATACGTTAATACTATTGCATGTAGTTTGTAAGCACACTAGCGCCGCCCAGCGATGGATTTGCCAATGATTTAGTTCATCACTGGACAGCTCTTGACCATGCCAACAACTTTGCCGAAGATACCAAGTTTTTATAAAGCAATATCGCAAGAATATTTACAATCCTAACTATCTAATTTTTAACAGGTACTTGCGTCTCCATCCAGCGACGGGTAGTGACGCCGCAGATGGCTGTTACCACCCTCTTCAACACGCAAAACGTGCAGTGATGCCAATTAAAGAAGCTAGAAATCATGCGAATAAAATGTCCATTGTTTCGAAATTTAATAACGCCCTTATCTTAAGTGCAACTAAAAAGTTGTCTTCTAACAAAATGTTCCCTGTTCCCTAATATATGCACTAAATCTTCAGGGGGGGGGGCGGATTTTTAGAGTTGCTTTAATGTGCCTTTTTCTTCAAAAGTTTGAAAAGTTGGATTTCCCCATACTGAATAATTAAAATTCCCATATAAAACTTCAAGTCGATTGCGGACTAGCTTACCGATTTTTTAGAATTTTTAAATTTTGCAGGGCTTCATTTGGGTCCATTTGCAACCATTTGTGACTATTCGGAATTGTGTATTCGCAATTTTGCAAAAATCGACACGGCCTACTGAGTAGATGGCGGTAGTGAGCCAATGTCAAACAGGAGCAAAAACGATGTGAGCTTCATGGGACAGAGATTGGCGAGCTACAGAATATTTAAATAGTCCGTTAAAAGGGGAACGATGGGAAGTGGGTAGAGTGAGACTTCTGTTTGTCTGTGGTTACAGCATGTCATGTTGCTTATTAGGATGATGAGGTTCCTCTAGGAACAGATAACTCTAGGGCACATTCCGGTGCACACGGGTTGGTGACTGGTCCTTATTATGGTTACTAGGATTTTGACTATGAAAAACTATAAATTTTGACTAGTTTTGGCAATATTATCTAAATGTCCAGGATATGATAGGTTTCCGCCGGAGCCCACGACACGACTAGACAGGGATGACCAGTTCCGTATTTTCATCAACGACGAATTTTCAGATGTTCAGATTTTGAGAACATGAGTATCATCCAGATACATCAGCGGCTTCGCCGGCTTTGGTTGTACATAAAAATTCTGAAAGATTAAGGGCCGATTTCTTCACCTCGGCTTTACTGGTTTTTATATCCTTCAAAAGAAGAATATTAAAGATGTTAACAAGTCCAAAGCTTGTGCAGTCTCTGCTGTGTGGTCCAATGACCATCCGTTTTTATACTACCTTAGGTAGACATAATGAATGATACCTAGATATTTATTCGAGATTCGGCTGCAAGGAAGATACTTTTCCGGGAGAAAATGAATTGAACACGTGTGGTCCAGTTAATGGTTGAACTACTAATGAAAAATCTTTATTTCAGGTCTATGAGCTACAAGTATGGTTGCTATGGAAAATACATAGCAACGGCATGATGTTGCCAAATTCAAATTAGCACCGATTGCTTCGATGCTTTAACACTCCTCCTCAACATCATGTGGTAGAATCCCTATGGCTTCTCGCAACTGCTTCAGCTTCACCGCTCCCAAAGGCTTGGTAAGGAGATCCGCTTCCATCTGCTCCGTGGGACAATACCGAATGGAAACGATACCAGCTGCTACCAAATCCTTAACGAAACAGTACTTGGTGTCGATGTGTTTCGACTTTCGAGACGTCCTGTCCGCCGCGGTTAGTGCGATGCAGCTCTGGTTGTCTTCGTGGACCACTATGGGCAACGTTAGACGGATGCCCAAATCGCCCAATAGTCGTCGAAGCCACTGCAGTTCCTGTAGGCATTCCGCCATCGCGATGTACTCGGCTTCAGTGCTCGACAGGGACACGCATGTTTGCTTCCTGCTTCCCCAGCCGACGAGCCCTCCGCCGAACTTGAAAATATAGCCAGTGTTGGACTTCCTATCGTCGACTTCACCAGCCCAGTCCGCATCGACGAAGCACTCCACTTGAAGGTTGCTATCAGCACCCAGACGCAGCTCGTAGTTTGCTGTTCCTTTCAGATAACGTAGAACCCGCTTTGCTTCGTTCCAATCCGCTGTTGTTGGTTTCGTGACGCGCCGCCCGAGAATAGAGGTCGAGATCGCAATATCCGGGCGCGTGTTGACAGCGATGTACAACAAAGCACCGATCAGACTTTGGTACTGTTGTCCATCTGCCAACGAGTCACTATCCTCCTCCTTTTGTTGTACAAATCCACTGGCCATCGGAACACGAGATGCTTTGCAGTTCTCCATGTTGAACCGCGACAAAATCTTCTGCACGTACGACCTCTGACTCAACGTGAATCGGTCCTCATCTCGTCGAACGTTGATCCCCAGGAAGAATGTCAAATTCCCCAGCTCTGCTATCTTGAAGGACTTGCTCAGAGACTCCGCCAGCTTCCGATATTCCTGCTTCGTTCTGCACACCACAACGATATCGTCCACGTAGATCAAAATGTACGTGCACACGCCGTCCACGATTCGCAAGTAGAGACACGGGTCAGCCGATGACTGATGAAACCCCATGCCTTTCAATGCTGCATCAATCCGCTGGTTCCATACCCGCGCAGCCTGCTTGAGCCCGTAGAGACTCCGCTTCAAGCGGCACACGGTAGACGGATCACCATTCGAGTACCCCGGAGGCTGCTTCATGAAAATCTCCTCCTGCAGCACGCCATACAGGTACGCGGTCTTGATGTCGATGTGCTTGACGATCATCCGCTGCTTGCTTGCAATTGTTAGCACAGTACGGAACGTGATTTGCTTCACCACCGGTGCGAACACCTGATCGTAATCCGTTCCGTACTTTTGGGAAAAACCCTGTGCGACCAACCTGGCCTTGTATCGCACGGTCTTCCCAGTTTCGTCCAGTTTACACTTGTACACCCACTTACATCCAATCACGTTGCGTTGTTGGGGTGCTTTAGTGAGGGTCCACGTGTCGTTATCACGAAGAGATGCCATCTCCTCGTCCATGGCAGCTTTCCACTTCTCGCTTTCCGGGCTCGCAATCGCTTCTCGATACGTACCTGGTTCTGCGCACTCGCTCACGGCCAGCCCAATCGTGCCGTCGTATCTCGCTGGTGGAACGCCAAAGTTCGTCCTCTGTGAACGTCGCAGATTATCCCGAGCAACTGGAACGACAGCTTGCTCCTCCTGCCTTGGTACTGCCTCGATGAAACCGTCGTCGTCGTCGTCGTCTTCGAAACCGAAAAATTCTTCCTCGTCTCGGGAATCGTCGTGGGGAACTTGCTCGCCAGTTTGTCCACAATCGTACAATCGAACTGCAACATGTTCATCGTCGTTGTAGCACTCACCTGGTAGGTCACGAATGGTGCCATCTTTCACACTTTTACCTTTTTCGTCGAGCTCCAGGAATCGCACGTCACGGCTAATGACTACCTGGCCTGTAGAAGTGTTCAGCAAACGGTAGGCTTTGCTGTCGGACGCGTATCCAACGAAGGTCATTTTGGTTGCCTTCTCTTCAAACTTCTTCCTCTTCTGTGGCGGGATCCACACGTAGGCGCTGCAACCGAATACCTTCAGGTGCTGCAAATCCGGTTTCACACCGAACCAGATCTCGTACGGAGTCGATCCGATCGCTGATGATGGCAACCGATTCTGGATGTACGCCGCTGTGTTCACAGCCTCTGCCCAAAAACGACGAGGTAAGCCAGCATCCAACAGCATACACAGTCCCATTTCGTTTAACGTTCTGTTTCTCCTTTCAGCCACGCCGTTTTGCTGTGGAGCGTACCCAGCGGTGAATTCAGCCTTGATTCCTTCCTCGGCGTAGAACTTGCGCAAAGATTTGCTGGTGTACTCGCCACCCCGGTCGGAACGGATGACCTTCGGCTTCCTCCCGAATTGTGTTTCGGTGAACCTCACATACTCACGGATTTTGTCGGCGACCTCGGACTTCTCCTTCAGAAAATAGACGACCGTGTAGCGGCTGTGATCATCAATCATCGTCATATAATATCGGCACCCGCCCGGTGATGTTGTCATAGGACCGCATACATCGCTGTGCACGATATCCAGCACCGCTTTCGACTTCTTCTCGGCTGCCTGTGGAAACGCCGGCCGAGCCATCTTCCCTTCAACGCAGCACTCACAGGTCTTCAGGATGCCACAGGGCTTGATCTTCATTCCGGTAGCTAAAGTCCGCCGCTCAATATCGCCAATCACATCCGGATCTCGGTGGCCGAGCCTTCGATGCCACGTGTGCAGACAATCGCCGTTGTGCTGCTTATTACTCACTTGCAACGATTTTTCAGCCACGTTCAGTCGGTACAATCCACTGGTGCGATCCGCCGTCGCAATCACCGACCCGTTGTACACCAATCGACACTGGTCCGCATCGAATTCCGCACGCACACCTTTCTCCGCGAGCTTCGGTACGGAAATCAAATTGCCTTCAAGTCCCGGGGCAAAAATCACACCGGTTAGCGTAATCGACATTTTTTCATTACGACCGTTCACGCACTCGATTTTACAGTCACCGACACCTGCCGTATGCAGCACTTTACCGTCGGCGGTCGACATCATCGTACGCACAGTTTCATCGAGACGCGTAAAAGAACTGCGATTTTTCGCCAAATGGGACGTCGCGCCCGAATCGATCACCCACGCACTCGAATCTTGCATATCGGACCGCACCATAAACGTGAACGACTTTGCGTCGTTTTCGCGCACTGTTTTGGCCTTGGCCTTTTCTCGCTTCTGATCCATCTTGCCGCTGCTCTCCGCCAAAAACGCCTTGCAATTTCGCTTCCGATGTCCGGGCTTGCCGCAGTGATAGCATACCACGCTTTTCTGCGACGCGCTTGCTCCGCCCGTACGCAGCACTTGTTCGTCGGAGCCGGACCGTTTCCGGAGCTTATCCGCTTCGTCCAGCAGCTTCACCTTAACGAGCTCCAGGGTTAGCTCATTTTCGTTGCGTGCTTCCAGCGCCGTCGTCAGCGGATTGAACGATTCCGGAAGTCCCCGCAGTATCAGCGCTACCTTCAGGCACTCTTGCATCTCGAATCCGGAATTTTCGAGACGTGCATACTGCTTTTCAATTTCGGCGAGATAGGCCTCCATGTAATCACCTACCTTGTAATTCTGGTTCGTGATCTGACGGAGGAGGGTCACCCGTTGCCCCAACGTGGTCCTCTCGTGATGTTCCTTCAGAGCCGCCCACGTGTCTTTCGCTGTCGTCTTGTCACGAATCAGCCCGTACTGGCTCTCATCCACCATCAAGTGAATCGTGGCCAGCGTCCTCTCGTCGCTTTCCGTCCAAGCGTCCGTCAACGGTACCGGCGGGGTACCCGGCTCCACGTGCCTCCAGAGCTGCTCCCTTCGCAGCAACGCCTTCACGGAGAACGACCATGATTGGTAGTTCGAATTGTTCAATTTTACGATTTTCGCCCACTCCATTCCGTCGGGAAAAAACAGCAAACGTCCACGCTTCAATTTTCTTGATCTGGAACCTCCGGCTGGGCCAATAACCTATTCGAGATTCGGCTGCAAGGAAGATACTTTTCCGGGAGAAAATGAATTGAACACGTGTGGTCCAGTTAATGGTTGAACTACTAATGAAAAATCTTTATTTCAGGTCTATGAGCTACAAGTATGGTTGCTATGGAAAATACATAGCAACGGCATGATGTTGCCAAATTCAAATTAGCACCGATTGCTTCGATGCTTTAACAATATTTAGGTACTGTAATGAATAGTATTTCATGTAGGTAGATATACTATGCGCACAACCATTAGGTAGACACTACACTGGTAAGCCAGGCTTACCCATATAGTCAAACCTGGCTTAAGCTGACCACCCAGGCTCATCAACCTGTGCGTACTCTCGAGTCGCTTCACGTTTCGGTTCGACCATGCAGCGCCCGCCATACCTTAGTATGGAGACCGCTACTGTCGCGAGCAGTTTACGCTTACTCGAGACTATTGCCGAGCTATGTGACATTATCTTTGACAATACCATTTTCGCCATGCTTTTGCAGGCATAATCCACGTGGCTTCCGAATTTCAGTTTATCGTCGATCATGACCCCCAATTGCTTCAGTGAGCGCTTAGAGCTAATCGTGCATCCGCCTGTGGTGACCACTGCTTGTTGCTCAGACTTGCGGTTGTTCAGAAAAATCAGAAGACCTTCCCCCTGTCCCTCCTCACTTGAAGATTCAGTCAACCCCATAAACCCTTCAGCGCGCGTGCTGTTGTAAAAAGTACAACGCTACCAAAAAACCTCGCTTTTCATAAACAGCGCGAGCGCGGTGCAGTTTCGATTGCTTGATGGCGCGCGTCCTGGAAGGTTAATAGATATATATTCACGAGTTCTTAGATCTAGCAGAGTTTCAATTTCCTACTCTCAATAATAATTTAAATACCATCAACAACTTGGTACCAGATTCCGCTCAACTAAGGCCAGTTTCGCAGAAAAACATAATCTGTTGAATGACTGTTAAGCCAATTTGTAATGTTTTTCCATTTTCTGTTAGTTCAATCTAAGTGCAATCAGATATAAATCAAGACTTATGTAAAACTTTTCATAAAAGTATGATTTTATTACATTTGGTGTGAGACCAAAGTGGTCCTAATTCCGCTCACGAACAAATTATTTATGCCATCTTTTAAATAGACTTTTGCGGAAAAGTGCATTATTTTTGCAACTCTATGTTTTTATAATTATTTTTTCCTGTTCCGTAGGAGTGTATAATAGGGATTAAACACACTGTGTACTAAAATCGGCAGATTTTACGATTTTGACGTATTTTTTTTGCGTGAGCGGTTATTGGAACACATGAAATTAGCTACAGCTTTTTTGGGCCCAATAGCCGCTCAAAAAAATTCATTGTTTTGTTTTTAAAATTTATGTTATCCGGTAAATATTGCATAAAATGGCTTTGCTCTCGTCTAATTTATATTGTCCAAGAATATCAGCACCGAAAAGAGTGTATTTATGCATGTAAACTTGATTTTTGCAACAGTGAGCGGCTATTGGGTCATGAGCGGCTACTGGTACACTGACGGTATCGAGAATAGAAATCGAAAAAGGTTCCCGGAAACCCTCCTGCCGGCTACACGAGGGTTAAGAAAGTAAACATCAATGCAAGCAATAAATATGTGTTAGGTTCTTTTGCTTATTCTTTGAAAGATACGCATATTTCGACTAACGTAACGCCCTAATTTCGCGCGAGTCCAAATTTCGCTCACTGATAACATTTGGAGAACATAATCATAAAAGTAATTGTGCGATTGTCCAAATTTCACTTTAGCTACTATCTATAGTGAAATTTGAACATTTCAACAATTAATTCTCTAAATATTATCAGTGAGCGAAATTTAGACCCTCGCGAAATCCCACGGTACCACTAGTAAAGAGTGTCCCGAATCAAATTGCACCACGAAAAACAGTGCATAACTTTTGATTGCATGCTTCAATATGGCTGATTTTTTAACCAGGAACAGTATATTATGTGTAGATGATGCCATACAAACTTCATCGGAATCGGTGAAGTATTGGCGAAGATACATCTCCGTTGCGAGAATATTAGTATTTTGGAATCTTGTACTCTCATTCTGAAAATGGTTTAGGCTATAACTTTACTGTTCTGCCGAGTGCAGCATAGTTGGCATATGTTCCAAAACAACAAACTGAGAAAAATGCGTTCAAAGTTCCAGCCTTGTTTTCTTCTCTACGGACAAGTGTAATAAAAACACAAAGTGCATTTATCAGCATAGCATTTGAATTGGTATTTATCATTGAAGTATGAGCAAAAAATTGCATAAACATTCAATTTACTTTTTAACTTTTTAAAGAAAAACTAATGGGACTGTGATGCCGATAAATCTAGCAATTTTCGAGATTTTCGCGGCATGAGCTGTCCCATGTCAAGCAAAATTATTGCTGTGTGCATTCAAGATGCAAACGGTACCCAAATGCGCTTCAAACGCGGTAACACATGTTACCAAAGGCAACGTAGCAACCATATCCAATATCACCGCCAACCTAGGATTCGAAAGCTCCCACTGACATCGGGTTACTTGTTAGAAAATCTTACCGCATTTGGTGCTCCCGCATTTGATATTTGCATTTTGAATGCACACAGCAATATCAGCATAAGCTGTCCAAAGTTGCAGTTTTCACCATAAGCTGTCTCATGTCGAATTTGTCAGCATAAACTGTCCCATGTTGAATTTCACACCCAAATTTCCGTGACGCCTAGGCCTGAAAGAATGTAGAGGTCGCTATGTACTTTCATAGGTGTCCAACTAATCTTCCTTTCCCATCCCTCAGCTGTCGCAATGACGTGGCCAGGACAGCACTTGACCGTTGGAGGATTGTGTCAATCTTGTCTAGGAGTCAGAGATTAGTCCCAAATCTTTGTGCTTTGGTAACGGACAGGAAGGATGCAACCCTCATAATAGCGATCCAAACTGTCCCATATTTAATTTTACAGATGATCTCAAAATTCCCGGAGAATGTTCAAGATTACCTCAGAGATTTTTTATGCGTATGCACTGACAATAGGATAGCTTTTGATAGAAAAAAAATGAACATGAGACAGCTTATGCTGCAAAATTGAATATGGGACAGATTATGATGACAAAACTAAACATGGGGCATATTGACTTGATGTTGTTTGTATGGATTTTCTGAACAAAATATATACTAACCGAGAGTGGACAGCGGTGTATGGAAGTATACGTAAAAATAGACCGTTTTGTGAAAAAAAAAAACAAAATCATCAAAAAGTAACATGGGACAACTATGCTGCACACGGCAGTGTTAGTGTATCGAAACGTCTGAAAATATGACCATATACCTACCAAACTTATAAGTTTTCAACATAATAAAGTAGTAAAATTTTCATTGAAATCGGTTGAGTACTTATTTTCATAGAATACAAAACTCAAACTGCTTCAGTGTGAATTTTAGACACTTTAATTTTAAGGTCCGTTTGCACTATTTCGAAAATAAAACTGTCTGCTGCGATTCTCAATACCGTGTGCGCACCTAACTTTGCGCAGGTCCAAACTTTGCGCATTCTTGTAAAATAACGAAACAAATAACTAAATGTCAACATATTCACTAGTTTAATCATTGCAGTAGCATTGTGTAAACATAAACATTATTTGACAAATATTTAATGTCCATAAAATCTTTGTTTATGTTGAATAATAAACAAAAAATACACAAAAATGTCAAAATTTGTCTCGCCTTAACACGGTTGCCAAGAAGTAACTCTACTAAAAATTAACATTTTCCTCGATAAAACTGTGCAACGATGATTAATTTTGCAGTTAATTGACAAAAAAGGTGATATTTTAGTAATATCAATCACAGTTCGTAAGAAATTTTTCAATTAAATTAGTAAATAGTGGTGCGCAATGTTTGGAACCATTATTTGCACTGTGTTCCTAATTTTTGCGCACTTGCAGTAAATGCTTGTTGAACGTGAATACATAACTTATGAACCATCTAAATATTATGTAACACCAGTACTGATAATTTCAGGCCTGCCTCTCCGGGTATCAAATTTTGTATAGAAATTAGTAGAAAATTGTATGAACCGTAGCACTATGGCAGGCACTCTCCATCTGTCTACAATGAGACGTGATTTGTGAACAGTCCTTCATTTGGATTTTCCGGCGGTCAATGTTAGGGACGATTCAAATATGACGTCCACCATTTTTAAGACTTTTAGAACCCCCTCTTCCCCTGGGCCACCCCGTCACGCTTCATAGTATACCTAATACATGGCATATCACACTTTCTCAGACAACCCCAGCCCCCTCCCCACCAAAGATGGACGTCATATTTAAATGACCCCTTATTGTTCCTATCCGTAACGGTCACTTCATTAATCAGGAAGCTTTTACCTTTGATCTTTAGCCACAGGAAACAACCCCTCATGAAGTTTGGATTGTTCACACGATAGGTGCCTAGTACGAACCGCAGACGAAATCAAGAACTCCGGAGGCCTCCGTTCCCCCTCCCTCGTAGGACAAAATATTTCAACAAAGATCAATTAAGGGCACACTACCTGATCTGAATAACTTTAGTTTAATGGGCAAACATTAAATAATAGCATTTTTGATTACTTTTTTAAGCAATTCATAGCATGCGCAAAGTTAGGCACACTATGCGCAAAGTTAGGAACAATCGAAGATTTTGTGCGCAAAGTTAGGAACAAGGCAATGAAATAGTTTTTCTATTTGAAGTATTTTTTGGTTAATATTATGATTTTTTTTATATTTCAGAATCAAAGAAGGATCATTATTCTATCGTATGAGCATGTTGTTCATGATATATTTTGTTTGTTTGTATTTTTTATAACGACTAGAAATTTGATTTTTCTTAACTGCGCAAAGTTTGGTGCATACACGGTATATTAACATGTTTTCAATAAAGTTTTGTGTCATTTTGGCTTAACACTTTCAAAGTTAGAAAACCTTGAATGCCACAATACACTAAAACATGTTTGTAACTTTTGGCTACATATACGACCACAACTTTTTATCCGTTTGACCAAATCCAATGAAATTTTAAAACAATATTTTTACATACATACGCCATCTGCAGAAAAAAAAATTTAATCGTATTTCTGACTCAAACGTTACATACATATATGTCAAATATTTGTTATTTTTATTCTTTATTTGTACAAGATTCTCAAAATCTAATTTCGATTCTAATGAAATTTTCATGGAATCATCTATTACTATTACTGAGAGTTGATGAAATTTAAATTTGGTTTTCAACATTGATTTTCCCCTTTTCCTTTACAGTTCGGCTAAAAAGCTGCCCACCCCTGGAAAATCGTATGCATGGGATAAACACTAAAACGGCGCAGGTAGTTCAGTAACAAATTATAACTATTTCTCGTTATGTAATGAATTGATGCTTTCTTGGCTTCAATCATGCTTTGTTGTTAATTGATTGAGAAGTGATAGTAGTAAGCCTCAGAGGCTACAATCAATAAACACGATGCATTACGATTCAAATCATAAAAAAAAACAAATCAAATCATTATGAAAGAAAAGATCCTTTGAACGACATTGCTTAGCGATAAGGACCTGATATGATCACTGTGACCCGCTATGGGAATAAATGGCACGCATTTGGCAGTATGAACTTTTTATTTATTTTCTTCTTGTTAAAATACATGGATTACATGTGCGCCTACAAACACGCAACGCTGGCTGTTGGCTATTGACAGATTCTAAGTGTTATCAAATATAATGCTGTTGCTCATTCAACATTCAAACGGTACTAGACTGGAGTATTACTTCACTATTGTAAATATTTTGGGACTATATATGGCGTTTTGTTATTATGCGTTTAGATTGCACTATTGATGACTTTCCTTGATTGCGGACGAATCCAGTTGCTGCATGTCTTTGTTTCGCTCTTTGTTGCATCTCTCCCTTCGGTTCAAGATTCGCGTACTCGATTGCTTGTTATCCTAACTACGTATAGAGGACATATGTTAGCGAGTAAAGTTTAGAAAAAGTTAGTATAGTTTTTTTTCGGTTTTGCTCAAACAGCAATATTAGGAGAAACTCATTAGAAGTTTACTGTTTACTAGTAATATATGTAGTACCTAACTTTACACATGTCTTTCTATTTTGCTTCAAAATCAACGTTTTTTTTCAATGCCAACATAATTGGTATTCATAACGGAATAAATTTCTCTAAACAAACAGTTAAAAAGCACCGCTTCACTGATAGTACTTGGATTTTATAGTCTAGTTCTTGGGAATGCTTTTCTAGGGTTTCTTAAATGTTTCATTAGGAGCATGTAATCTCGTAGTAGAACCTCTATTGTGACTTCCGAAAAGCATAGCACTGACAGAATCGACTTTTAGCGAGTAAAAATGGAACCGTGAAGTTTTATGTTAATAACAGCACTTCCATGTAACACACACAGATATAAATGATATGGATATCCCGATGTAACTGATGATGCTAAGCGCGGATGATGGCAACTCATAAAGGAAACACTATATATTGTAGCACATAGTCGTTTCATTCCTGCATTTCCTTTGGGACCTGTGGAAGAGAATAGTATAGAAACATGTTATTGCTTTGTAATTATTTACTGAGCGCCATGTAGTAGGGTAAATCGTCAATTGTTGCACACCTCATGAGGAAAGCATGGAGTGTGCAACAATTGGTGAGTTAAGGTGAAACATCAAGAAATTCCATTGCAATTTTGGCAATTTTGCATACAAACTTTAGAGGCACAAATCTGATGAACGAAGCATCGAACCAAGCTACACTTGTGCAAAAAGAGGCAGCTTTTCGAAATCGAGAGCATCTGTTTACGAATTTTCAAGATCGGTGCTCTTGAAAACGTAAGTAGGGGACCAAGCCGGCCATTGTGGCAGCCATATTTGTATTCTGTGATATTTCTCCTTAAATCACCTCTGCATCAAGTGTACAATTTAGAAAATGCTGATAAAACCAATGGTCCTGTTCGAATAAGACTTGCTCCACTTTAGAGGAGGACCAGAAAGCACTTGGAGTGTTTGAACGACAAAAACGATGTTTTGCAGCGAAAGTTGAACCACGAGTTCACTGCCTTCTACGGCGAACCCAGCATCCAGGAAATTACTAAAGCCGGAATGACAATGTCGGCATGTTGCTAGAATGCAGATCCATATGATACTAGATTTTGTTCTGTAGTTGAATGGAAAACCCGTTAAGGAAGCAATCTAGACCAACCCAAGATAATTAATTCGAGCGCTCTACAATTCCTTATCAGGACAGAACAGTGTCAGCTTCTATCGATTCCCTATAAGTATCGAAAATAGGTCGAGCAGAGCGCAGCAATCATCATTGAAGGGATAATTTGCATTTTGTATTCCTCTTAACCTACTCTCGATATCTCGGATTTGGTTTCGGCATTCCAAACGGATACTTTGTGTTGATCCTATAAGGGTGCATAATGAACGTCATTTGAATAGAATGCGATCCAATTGCAGATGATTGAAAACGACACGCTCGTGGAATGTGGGTTGAATAATTAATCATTGACGTACTTATTCTGCTTAACTAACTGCATTCAATCTGTCCTAAAAGTTGTTAGAGGATCAAATGGTTGAATCGTTATCTGTCGAGACTGTATACTGATTTTGAAAAAAGTTATTAGAATAAGTCACAGTATTCGGTGAAAAAAATCACCGAAACTGGTCTGTAACTGTCTGTAAACAAGCAAATTACAGATTTACAGCGAAATTATTGAAATTACAAGAGAAAATCTGAGAAGTCACCGAAGAACAGCAAAAGCAGGCAAATTTACGGGAATACTGTGAAATTTTTACCGTACAGATCGGTGATGAGACAATTTTACCGAACTTACTGTGAAATGCATTTCAAAGCCAGCCATGCTGGCAGCTTCGAGCATCAGTTGTTTTAGTATTTGCGTAGCATTCACAAGCCGGATTTTCCAAAAAAAAATGTATGAAAATAACCGTATTTTCTAGATCTAAAACTTCGTAGAAGACGCCTACTGCGTAGAATTGAAAACACAAAAGTTATTCGAATAAAAATCGAATTTTTGGGTCCACCCTACCACAATTTTCAAAAATTGCTCTAGCGCAATATACAATATTATTGGCCTACAAAGTTGGTGTCTTCTGCAAAGTTCTTCCAAATAGATCGAAGAAAAACTTTAATATTGCTTTCAGCTGACTTGAAAACTGAAAAAGTTAAAAAAAAATATTTTGATATTTTGCGGGACCACCCTAATTTCAACAAACATAATATTATAGCCCATTAATAGTCTATTTTACGAAACGACAACAGTGTTGATATTGATATTAATATTGATTGATATTGATATTAACACTCACGGGCTTGGGCGCAACCTTCTGTCAAATTTTCATTCATGAAATGAGCGATCAGCTGATCCGAAACGTCTCGTAAAATGGCTCATAGTCCATTTTACGAGCCTATTTTGAAATCCGTCATTTTTTCTAGGTGTGAAACGACCGTTAATTCTATACTGAATATCGGTAGACTTTAGGTACCAACTGTTGGGTAAATTAGGCTGAACGTTGGTAGGTAATTCGAAATTTTATCAAAATTCACATAGTCCAAAAGAGATTCTAAAAAAATGTGAAACAAGCTCATCCCAACAACTCACCTTAGAACAGTGTAAGAGTCCTTTCATCGGCAATCATTGCTTAGCACCAAAACTATTCAATGACTGGTTGCGTCGGTGTCAGTACAGACCGGTGTTGGACCGAACCGGTGCCGGAATCTTCGACATACCCTTATTGTCCCGCCGTGGTGACATGACCGAGGGAATTTCCTTGCAGTTTGCGCCTTCGGACGTAGTGGAAACGGTAGAGCTTCGCTTGGACTGCGTTTTCGGCGAATTGCTTATGTTGCGGTCAACTACTCCGTTGTTGTTGACCCACGCGGTGGTGAAGTCGTCATACTCGCTTCCGCCCGGTGTCATGGGTTGATTCGATGAATATCTAGAGAGCAGTTGTTTCACCTTTTCAATGATTTGCGTATCATTTTGAGCACCCGCTGCCGCTTCCATAAGTTGCTGTGCCAAGGCCGACGTTGGTCCGGTTTTGCTAGGAGATGTGTTTACCGAATTGCTAACAGGCTTAATCTTCCGGCCATTCTTGTCGTACTGGGATGTCCTCACTGGAGAGTTACGGGATAGTGGAACTTGTGTAGAGTTTGCTTTGGTATCAAAAGTGTCTGCTGCGAGAGGTGTTCTTTGCTTGGTGGTCCTGCCACTCCAAGTGTTATCTTTCTGGTCGGGTGATGGGTTCACCTTACGAACGGATCGGTATGTGGGAATCTTCCTATTCAACGTAGATGCCTTGTCACTGGCGGCCGTTGAAGACCCTTCCGCACTTTTGCGTCGCGACGGCAAGGGCGACTTGGGAATCTTTGAAGCCGTAGTCGTTGACTTGGGCGTTACCGGACTGTTTGGATCATACAAATTTTCGGAAAATCCAGTCTTTCTTAGGCCAGTGCTGCTAGCGATATCGATTGTGATCTCATCATCAGTGATGAACACGCCGGATTTTGCAAAATTCGACTCTGGAGTGCCCACGGAATCTACAGTGTCCGGCAATTCTGCGATTTTGTCAACGTCGTCGGATTTTGCTGTCCCCTCATCCGAGATTGTGGTGAGATCCTCATCATTTGCTTTCGAACTACTGTCGTCCGTTGGCGTTACTTGCGAGTCCGAGTTTGTTTGCTCGAGATGCACTAGAATTAAATAGAAGAAAAAAAATAAAGCAAGGAAAATGTTTATGTTATTTGGTTATATGAGCGTTGTAGCCTTCATCATTTGGTAGAACTAAAGTGCCGCTCATTTGATCAATCGATTTTTCCTTATGTTTTGTGAAATGGCAATATTTGGCGGCGGTAGTCCCCGGCGAAAGAGTAGAAAGTAAGAGTTCTCACTGCAGAAGCGACTCTTCAGCGAAATAACCTGGATGAAATCCCGAATGCGGAAGAGTTCGTCATGGCATTGGGCAACAGTGCTAGGGACATGTGGCCACCAGGATCGTCAGGATGCGAAATGGCCAATTAGGGGAAGCTAAGAAAAACGGTAATTGGGGCGCGGGTGGGTCCAAAATGGTGGCAATATGGTCCACTGCACAAATTCATGCTGGCCTGCTTACTCTCACAGAAAATTTGACGTTTGGAATGTGCCGGCACCGCTCAAACGTCAGATTTTCTGCAAGAGTAAGCAGACCAGCATAAATTCGTGCAGTGGACCATATGGACGACGGGGACTATAGGGGACATTGAGGTCACTTGGGAATCTTGCAATACTCCAGCGCCATCATACATATTGTCCTCCTAAAAGAACGAGTTACGAAGTCCGTACTTGCAAGAGTAAGCGGCAAACCTTGAAGATTCGAACCTCGCCGAACCGAAGCAATACGGCAATACCTTCTGGTGGCCCCGGAGAAACAATGGGCTTGGCAACAGAGGGAACGGTTTAGGGTTATGTCGGAAAAGTAGCCGCTTCTCCTTCGTTGAGTCGGAGTTGGTCTCCGCTCTCCTCTCCCATTTAATAAAGCAGAAAATAGGCTACTTTTACGAGTTAAAAAAATGTATGAAACCTAGCGTGTGTATCAAGAAGAATATTCAAGCCGATATCGAAAACATATTTTAACGCTCCTCGTTTGTGTTGCTGATAGAATTTTGAGGTTAGGGGGGCAGAGATGAGCCAGCCTAAGGGCTGCAAATCTCTTAAATAAAGATATTAATATTAATAAATTTCACCGATTGCAGCGCCGTTGGAAGTCTTATTCCGAGGCAGTCGTCGCCCCAGGCTCCCCCTGCTCCCGATAACCTCAAACAAATCGCCGAACACATCGAAGATCTAACTTCCAAGATCCGACAGCTGCAAAGTGAGCTAGACTCCCTACGATCAACCAACAAAAAGCTCATCGACCGTCTCCAAAGCCGCGTGCAAGAGGTCAGTGGAGCGGAAGAAAGGTTTGCGGTGCAGCAAAAAGCGCTTGATGATGTTGGGCGTAAACTCGAAATCATCGAAGAGGGTGCTAAGCTTGCCAGAACATGCTCCCAAAGTGTGAACAACTGCAGGATAGCGATTAACAGGATCCCATACCGGTCCGGCGAAAATGTTACAACCATCGTAAAAGAGCTCTTTGGTTTCCTCGGCATCCCCGCCCTGATGTCGCACGTTGTTAATTGCTTCCGATTAACCGTTAAGGCTTCCAAATGGACCGACCGGTCCCTGACTCCTACCATCATAGTCATCCTCGATGATCACGAGGCGCGAGATGCAGTTCTCCGGCAGTACTTCAGAAAATACAACGATGTCAAACTATGCCAGATCCTTCCTGAACTGCCACTAGACTACCGGTTCACACTCAACGAAGTACTCCCCGTCACAACTTTCCGGATCCGCAACCTAGCATTGAGACTGAAACATAGGAAGCTGGTCCAATCGGTATTTGTTCGCAACGGGTCGGTTTCGGTGCTCCTGCCCAATCAACCTCGCTACACACAAGTGAAAGACATTGACCATCTCATCGAGCTGACCAGACATGTGGAAGAGGCGAACAACTCTTCGGTGTTCTTCGATGCAGTGGGGCCCGACACATCTTTTGCTTCTACATCCAAAACGCACTAGCAGTTGACGACTACACTTGATACCAAATGTCTAGAACCAACAATTCCAGCCTCCGTATCGGACACCTCAACGTCCGAAGTCTTGAACGCCATATTGATGGTGTCAAAGTTTTGCTTCATCCCTCCCATTACCACTTCTTTGCCGTAACGGAAACTATGCTGCGTCCGTCATCACCCATGGGACCAATTCGGGTCCCTGGATACAACTTTGTCCGTCATTCCCTTCCCACCGGACGTGGAAACAGAGCTAGATCTCACGGCGGCGTCGGGCTATACGTCCAGAAAGGGATCAAAGCAGTCCCAATCATCCCAACCAGGTGAAGACAACTCTACTCGACTGGAGTACCTCGCAGTACAAAGCAAAATCAACAACCACAACATATGTGTTGTTGTGGTGTACAACCCGACCGGATCCAATCCCCTTTTTGTACAGCATTACGAGAAACTGCTACTTGACCTTCAAGAATTCGACTTCGATAGAATCTATCTGGTCGGTGATTACAACATTAACGTTGCAGCGAACCATCTCAGCGGCAATGCGGAGGCCCTTGCTCGCATTCATTCTTTCTTCAACCTCACCATTCTACCAACCGCCGCAACAAGGATAACCGAACAAAGTGCTACAACCATCGACCTTCTGGTTACTGATTCCCCGTCTTCCATCCGTACGTCTAAGACACAGTACGGAAGCTCCATCTCCGACCATGAGGTAGTATACCTGATTGCAGACATCCATGTTCCCTCAGCCGCACCCCAAACGATGAAAGTTCGCAATATGCGCGGAATCGACATCGTTCGATTACAAGCTGACTTCTAAGCAATTGACCTTCAAGACGTCTACGAAACAAACGATGTCAATCGAAAAATCGAAATAACAAGAACAAAATTGCAGTCTCTTCTGGAAACGCATGCCCCGGAAAAAGTTATTCAAGTTCGCGATAAACGCACACCTTGGATAACTCGAGGCATAGAACAAGCTATCGCTGTACGAGATCTCGCGTATGCGCTATACGCCCGCAATCCCAACCGAACCAGAAATAGCAATCAGTGGAGGGAGTACGTACAAGCCCGTGATCGCGCAAAGACTCTGATCACCAACGCCAAGAAGCAATACGCCGACCGAAACTTCTCTGCTGACCTCCCTGCCAAACAGCTCTGGAGTAATTTGCGTAGGGAGGGAGTACACAACAACGAAAAGAAAGCCACACCATCCAACAATTTCGACGCCCATCATCTCAACCAGTTCTTCACGGAGGGGCATCTAGCACTTCCAAACAGTCGCAATGCAACGGTTCCGGTAACTCAGGAAACAGCACCTGCCCACGATCAAGAAGAACTGAATTTTCAACCCACCAGCGTAGAGGAAGTAGCTAGAAGAATGTTCGAGATAAGTTCAAATGCTACTGGAAGCGATCATCTCCCAATCTCCTTCGTGAAAATGCTGAGCCCCTTCATACTTCCACTACTGACACACATATTCAACACCATTATCGCAGAAAAGACCTTTCCGTCTTCCCGGAAAAAAGCTGTTGTAACACCGATTCCAAAATCAGGTAATCCAACAGCCCCTAAAGATTTCCGCCCAATCAGTGTCCTGCCATCGATCTCGAAAATCCTCGAAAAGATTTTGCTTGCGCAGATATCCTATCATCTAGACGTCTCCAATCCACATCTAATGGCCGCACATCAATCCGGTTACAGGCGGGGATATAGCACCACCACCGCACTTACAGAAGTCACTCACAACATCTACCAACATCTCGACAATCAACACTGCACAATAATGGTTTTGGTCGATTTCTCGTTAGCTTTCAACTGCGTTAAGCATCGAATTCTCTTAGACAAACTGAGCCGGGAATTTGGATTTTCCCCGGCGGCCTGTGACTTGATCTCGTCGTTTTTGAACCAACGAAGGCAAACTGTAAAGCACGGCGACGCCACGTCAGAGGATCTGCCCCTAATCGATGGAACACCCCAAGGATCGTGTTTGAGTGCCATGCTGTTCAGCCTGTTTATTAACAGTCTACCGAGTGTCCTGAAGTGCAAATACCAGCTCTATGCCGATGATCTTCAGATTTACGTTTCTGGCCCTATCAGTCAGGTTGATAGACTGGTAGACATCATCAACCGAGACCTGATATCAATCGAAGCTTGGATCCGGCACAATATGCTCACACCGAACCCTAAGAAAACCCAGGCAATTGTGTTTAGTAGGGAAGGCAATGTCATCAGGGAAGGCAATGTCAGAACGATATTGTCTTCTGTGGAGAACCCATTCAGCTTTCCCATTAAGTTACCAATCTGGGTCTTGCTATGGACAAGAGACTATGTTGGACAGACCAAGTCAACGATGTGGTGAAACGGGTCTACAGCACACTGCGGACTTTTCGTCGATTTCAAAGTGTGTTGTCGCTCGCCACCCGGAAAAAACTCGTTCAAGCTGTCATCGTACCACTGTATACGTACTGCGATGTTGTATACTACTCGGGATTGACGGAAGCACTAAAGCAGCAGCTACACCGAAGCTTCAAATCGGCCGTACGCTTTGTTTACGGTCTTCGCCGACGGGATACCACGGAAGAGGTATGCCATACCATTCTGGGAAGGGACCTCCTGGACAACTATAAACTTCGAGTCTGCTGCTTCCTACGACGCGGCTACCTCCGTGAACTACCGCCGTACCTGCTTCAACATCTTCAACCGAGGGCGAACATTAGAGCACGCTCCTTCGTCCTACCACATCATACTACGTCTAGTGGGAAGAGTGTCCTTATCAGCGGAGCATCACTCTGGAATCATCTGCCTTTGGCCCTGAAGCAGAAGCCTACACTAACAGCATTCAAGAGTGGTTTCCAATAATAATAATTTGTTAGATTGTCTATATTGAAAGCTAATAGGTTCTAATTGATTTCCTTCACTAATTACTAATGTCAAATTGTCCGATTCACCTTTCCTTGACCTGAGCAAAAGTTGTAATAACTAACAGGCTGCCGTTTTCTAAATAAATAAATTACAAATTACAAAATAATAATTTTGAGGTAAGGTAGATAGCAAATATGTATTAAGAACAAACCAGACTAGGTAGGTACATACCGCTAATTTCAGCATCTTCGTTCGAGGCTTGGCTGTACAAGGACACTCGCTTTTGTGCTTGGCTCGTCGCCGCCGTTCCGTTGGCCTGTATTATTCCCAAACTGCGATAACCCTCGTCGCTGATTTCGCTGCCGTTGTCACTGATGTTCTCGTATTTGCTCGTTTTGTCCTCACTGGAGGACTCAGTCTTGCTGCTATCAGTATTAGTTATAATAGAACCGTCACGATCGCACTCAAAGTGGACCGTTGCTTGGTGCAGTTGATTGCTTCCGCTATTATGAACGGTAGTAGTTGCTTGTGCTGGTGCTGCTGCTACTACCGTCGAACTCGAATCCAGCGAGTTTTGCTTTTTCTTCATATCTAAGCGACGGGGACTAGGCGACATCGAACGGCGAGTCAAATTTGGAGAAGCGAGGTAGCCCTTCTCGTGTGCCTGCAAAGTAAGGAGAAACAATTTGACATTTAATTCCAATTGTTGTGTGCTCCGTTCCACCATCGTCCAAAGTGAGTCACTTACGGTTGCCGCCGTCGTCGATTCATTGTTATGGGTAATTTTACGCTGAGCACTTGGACTGCGGCTGCGACTGCGCGCGCGGGATGGCGGCGACAACGTACTGCCCAGGCTATCCATATTGGGCGATCCAGTCTGTGCGGTATGGGTATTTGCCTTCCATGACGGCGTTGGTGATCTAAACGGAACAAATATGATGTGAAATTGATTAGGCATGTAGCAAAGCAGACAAGAACTCTAAAAGGATTCGTAAATATTAGTTTTCTTGTTTTGTCGAGGATTTACACCCAAACGAATTTAAAAATTTAGGCCTCGCTAATCCCGTTAACTGTTTTTGATGGCTTGCGCGTTTGAGTAAAGGAAAAGCTCTTTATTAAAAGAGCACTCGACTTTAAGCATTTTTTCAAGAAATTATTCAAATCAAGTTAAATAAATTAAAATTTTGGCTTATCGCCTTAAATCTTTCAACAAAGTTTATATCAAACTAAACTTTTTTTTACAGAAATATGGAACCCGATGGTTTCAAAAAAAACCTCTCAACTCTGACGATACATGTCAATGGTTGCTCCTCCGTGATTGATTAGAACTGGTATGAATTCCACTGAGATCCAACTGAATAAGAGACTGGGAACTCCACAAAGCGCGATTCATGCAGCTTATACCTTTTAGATCAATACTGGCGCTGGTCAAGTCCTCACAGTCAGTTAGGAAGAGAAAGGAATGTTAGGAGTGTGATGGTTGTTGTTACTAGAGACCGGCAAGCTGCAATATTCCCGATCAATTGGAAAGCTTAACCCTGAAGTTCAACAATCTCGATTCCTGGGAGGAAATTTTCTGGTTGAGACCGGCACTACCCCCTGCTGAGACGACATGGCCTGTTGAGGAAGAAGGAAGAAGGTCTCATCATAAGAAAATGGAGTTTTTGGAAGCAATCAGCAGAAAAATGATCCAGTTTGGTGAGATCTAGCCATTTTATATGTATAACTGATAATTACTTTCAGATCTATTCAGGTAAATGAAAATTTCAATAACCTACTATATTCATAAATATGCCAAAAGTTTGCTTTCTCGCCAAGGAAAGCGTCCCATAAACTCCTATCCAAAATCCAACTCCTGATATCTATGAAGTGGGCCAAGTTCTTGGACATATTCTGAGTAGATATCTAATCAACATTTCCTCCCCATCCCCGCTGATCGTAAGGACCTGGCCAGGTGTCGAGAGTTCGTTGAATGACAAGTTTGTCAAGTCCCAGGCATCTTTTCTGGCGCATTGAACGTCACTATCGACAGCCACCCTAGGATGTGTACTAGTATGGGACAAATATCAAATCCTCGCTCCAGTCGACTTTTTAGATCCCATTTAGGTCCCATATGAACTGTGCAAAATTTCATCGCAACCGGTTAAACTATAATTTAGCGCAAGCAGTTCAAAGTTTTCATAGGATTTACTATGGGAAAAGTTACACTTTCAGATAAAAAATCCCAGAGGTCGTCCCTTGTCTCCTTAATTCAAATCGATCAATGTTTCTTGTAGAAAAATCATTTATGAAACTTTCCTTCGAAGACCGCAAAACAATTGGATGCTTGTGGAAAAAGTTATTGATTTATTACCGATTAGTGATCCAATGAACGGCTTTTTGTTTTGTTTTATTAGCAGCACTGTAGCTGCTGCCTTGGCTGCTGCTGTTTCTGGAGGTGGTGATGCTTCCCGCCACCCCATGCCACAACGGCAGCAGCAGTGCTGCTGATAAAATAAAATAAAAAGCCGTTCGTTGGATCACTAATCGGTAATAAATCAATAACTTTTTCCACAAGCATCCAATTGTTTTGCGGTCTTCGAAGGAAAGTTTCATAAATGATTTTTCTACAAGAATCATTGATCGATTTGAATTAAGGAGACAAGGGACGACCTCTGGGATTTTTTATCTGAAAGTGTAACTTTTCCCATAGTAACATAGTAAATCCTATGAAAACTTTGAACCACTTGCGCTAAATTATAGTTTCACCGATAGCACTGAAATTTTGTACAGTTCATATGGGACCTAAATGGGATCTAAAAAGTTGACTGGAGCGAAGATTTATTTTTTCCATACAAGCGTGTACCATACTAATGTGTACGGTCGGCTATGCTATGCTATGCTATTACTCTGAAGTTCATAGCCATCGCTAGAACAGAAACGGGTTGAAATAGCCGTTCCCTTCCTTCCAACTTTCACAGCACAGTGTCAATCTATCATATAACGCCTACAAGTTATGCAACCAAGCGAACTGTGCCACTACTCACAGTTCGCTTGGTTGCATAACTTGTAGGCGTTATATGATAGATTGACACTGTGCTGTGAAAGTTGGAAGGAAGGGAACGGCTATTTCAACCCGTTTCTGTTCTAGCGATGGCTATGAACTTATAAATATACACTACCCGCCATCAATATGGAATCGCTTCATCTAGTATTGCAATACCCAGTGCCGGATTTAGGGGGGGGGGGATCAGGGCCCCGGACCACCACATTTTCGTCAATTTATTAGACTTTTCTCTTTGATTTCAGAGTTTTATAAAACAAAGTCTGTTAAAGGGTTGCCAGTACCTCCCCTGGCAATTGCGTTAGAACGAGATTTTTAGTTAAGTGTTCATTTTTTTATGGTGATCGACCAGCAATTGTTCCAGAGGTTGTAAGAAGAATCCACTTGAAATTTTCTTTGGATTTCAAAAAAAGCGACATCACCGATTGCGCTACAGTTTTTCTAGAATTTTCTTGAATATTTTTGCTATAATTTCTTCTAGCAGTTTCTCTATCCCTGGGCTTGGTTTATATCTTCCAGGAAGCATTGATTTTCGTCATACTTTAGGCTATCTATTAACTATTTTAAAGTTGCTTGTGTCGTTAAAGCTACTTTACAATGAGAACTGCTTCATTGAACCTAAAATGGGTTTATTACATCCATGACAAAACCTTAATAAATAATATCTAAGACCAGAAGGCATACTGCCCAAATTCTGCAAAGTGACGTAAGCGACATTGATAGTTTTGGCCCATTTTTTTGTAATTATGCATAAAACTCTTGCTCATCCTCTAAGTTTCTTTCCATAGATGATAGATTTCGACTAGATCTTGCACTCTAACACAACAGGCATACCACAGTGTTATTTTTACACCAGATATTACATATAATATACCAACAAATACCGACATTTTGAATGGCGCTTACGTCACTTTGCAGAATTTGGGCAGCATAGAAATGGTTACTTGGGTACTATGATCGGTCTACCTATAATAAGTATCTTTTCATTGAAAAAATAGTCAAAACGTTGTTGTAGAGCAGATTGTTTGAAGGCGTTGACGAAAATATCGACAATTTTTATTTGTTATTCGAAAAGTTTTATATAAGCTTGGTTTTAATGAAAATACGTCTAAGTCAAACTTTCATATGTATGGTTTTGATAGGTTTTGATCTACTTTTGCATTTTTCTAAACTGATTGAAGGAATTGTAGTTTTAAGGTTAACTATACAACGCCTGTCGTACTATCAAAGTTACCCGCATTATCAAAGTTACCCAGTTTTACGGTACTCGAGACACTTTATTACGAAAAATAATGAAGCACTACAAATGCATATTAAAATATAACATATTGTAGTAGAACCTTACGAATGCGTAATAAATTAGGACAACACATATGGACATACAGAACACAGAACATATATGTGTCAAGGAAAGGTTTACATCTCTAGTACTTAATCACGGACCGAAATGGCCTGAATGTTGGCAATCGAAATAGGATTGCGAGCCTCTATTCTGCCAGAGCCCTATAAACGTGCATTGATTCTAGGGGAATATTTACAAGTTAAAATAGCATATTAAACACAAAAGTAAAACTTGTAATAACTTTAGGTAGAATGAATTTCATTTTGTGCTTTGAAGTTAGTTTTCTTTCCGATAGATCCCCCAAACAATCCAAAAAAACAGGAAACGTACCCACACCAATTTCCAACAAAATAAGTTTCATTGGGTGTGCATTTAAGAAACAATTATATTACATTTAAATTCAATTCGCCTAATAAGAAATTGGACCAGCCCAAACGACATTCAGACGAGCTCGTCGCTTCCGCTGACACTTACCGCTCGTAAACCACCTGTGCCTTGTGCAGCTCAATGCCGTTGTTCGACTGGTTTGTTTTGGTAATTAGTCTTGCGGCCACCGATGAGCGATGCTGCGCCTTACACCGACACGGGTCGTGCTTATCCAAGTAGTGCGAAAGCGTGTCCCAACCTCCGCCGACCCGAACCATTACGTGCGACCGTAGAATCTGCAAGGACACGGAAAATGCATAGAAGAGGAAATCAATTAAAAACTAAACTGCTGCATTGCGGTGAAAAATATGAAGCGAAAAATCAATAAAGCCTTTACGTTTTTCTCTAGGTCACGTGGTGACTCATGCAAACCGTCGTTTTTTTCATTGCTTTTTTATTTGTGAGCAAGTATTGTTGTCTTAGCATCATGTTTGATTTAACCGAATATATAGATACAACCTTGGATGGTTCAAACTCAATGTTGTTTACACTAATCGATAAGCCGTGAACATACAAATCTTCAAACAAACCGTAAACATTCAAAGCTTCAAAGCTATTTTAGTTACGGTTTATAGTTTGGCGAGTATAAGGCAACATCCATTTATTACGAAACGCTAAAATCGGCATTTTTAACCCCTCCGTATTGTTTTTGTATGAAAACCCTGTTGTGCGAATGAAGGTAGTTATTAGCCTTGCTTGTTAGGTAGAAATTTTCGTCTTGCCCAAACTTACTCACTTTCAGACCTGAGCACCCACGGTGGTGCAGAGGGCCGAATTGAAAGATCTCCTTCCTGCGCGATTGCCAGCCATCGCCTTGACCTGTGGCCAGGCCAAATTTTTGTCGACTTCCTTTATTTCCTTGTTGAGGTTGCGCCGCCATGGGCCTCTGGGTGTGCCTGCTGGGTTCCAATCTAACGCTTGTTTGCAAATTTCGTTCCCGCCATTGCCGACCCAGCTCCACTTTCGCTCCCGGTTTTTGATGACATCGACGATGGAGCTCCACGTTGGAGATCCAATTGTGAGGATACCGTGCACGAATTATATACCGCAAGCATCTATTGCGCTAAGACCTGCACTGCAGCCGTTAAGTGTTCTCCGCTGATACACACCAAGTTTCACTGGCGTACAGCAGGACAGATTTCACGTTCGAGTTGAAAATTCGGATTTGGGTGCGTCGACTAATCTGGTTGTTTTTTCATACATTTCTAAAACTCGCAAAAGCAGCCCTCGTCTTCTTGATCCGTGCACCTCAACCCCCTGAAGAAAGCGTTAGTCCTTGAAGTCGTCGCCTTTGCTGGGGCGCACCGTGTTTGTTTACGAAATTTCAGTTTGGCCAATCTTATAATTCATTTCATAATTCATGCAATTTAGTAATGATCATTTTTGCATATTGTGCAATGCGTTAAGTGTTCTTTGTTAAATTTCCAAGACGCGCCAGTATGAAATTAAATTTAGTCCATTTTAAACAACAATTAAATTAAATGTGAACTAAAACGCCTGCTCCAACAGAAAATATCACTGTGATTCCTTCTTAATGCAACTGCCTATTCAAATCAACCCCACGTCAAGGCTTCACTCCACTTGAATGTAGATGACAGTCATTTCCAGGGGGTTGGTTCACCTAAGTCGATCTTGGTACCACCATCGGCCGCCATTTGGCTACCAATATATTGGAAGCATTCACCATTCTCCACGGCTTGCCCAGCTACCGTGAAGCTGGAAGGGTTGACCGTGTTTACATCCAACGATTTGGTCTTGCTGACGTTGATGGTGCGGCCTGCCGTCGAGGAGCGATCGTATATTATTGTGTATATCAGAGCGCCGTTGAGCTAGGAGAGCAACGTCATCAGCCAGTGCGAAGTCATTTAGATGCTCCATGGCAATGGACTGCCACAGCAACCCACGATTTGGTTCACGATCAATCGCACCTACCCGGATCTCGTCGATTACGATGAGGAAAAGTAGTATCCGTTGCCTTACTCCAACAACAACCCGAATGATATCGGACAAGACACGGTTATGCAGTACTTTGTACCTACACTGAAGTTGTTTTACGCGGTTTTTTACGCGATTTATTTTACGCGATACCGTGTAAAAATAACCGCGTTATTTCAAAACACGTCGTAAAAAACCGCGTTATTTCAAAACCCGTCGTAAAAAAAACCGTGTTTTTTTTTTTCAAAAACACGCGCAAAATAGTCAGGATCACTTCTAACGTGACTTGACTTTTTTACGACGTTTTTTGAAATAGACACATTCTACCGTGACGTTACAACGTTTAGACGCATTCGTAGTCAGATTTTCCTCTATAACTAATGAAAACGAGCGTAAACCGCAAAATATTTTTTCATATTCGGATTCCTTGTAAAATTTCTGATATATTTGACCTATTGAACATTTAGTTTTCATTCTAAAAACGTGTTCAAAATGCGTATTTGTAGCGTGACGTTACAACGCTCTGGAATCCGACCCTCTCTAACGCGCTACCCACATCTTAAAAAATCTGCTCGGATTTTTATGATATTCTGATTTTTTTTTTCCACCATTGAAATCTATTGGTTTGTTCTTCAATTCAATGCAATAAAACATTTAAATTTCGGATTTGTTTTTGAATAATCGACTTTTACATTTCGTGACGTTACAACGCCCGTTCAGTTTCAAACAGGGTTCTGCTTGCGTTGTAACTTCACGAAAATGCACATCATGTTAGAATCAGCATAATCAGCCAAATTTATCCGAATTTGTGAATATATCATTGCAGGGCCCATATAGCCGAGGCGGTAAACGCACGGGTATTCAGCATGACCATGCTGAGGGTGACGGGTTCGATTCCCGGTCGGTCCAGGATCTTTTCGTAAAGAAAATTTCCTTGACTTCCTTGGGCATAGAGTATCTTCGTGCCTGCCACACGATATACGCATGCAAAATGGTCATTGGCAGAGGAAGCTCTCAGTTAATAACTGTGGAAGTGCTCATAGCTGAGAAGCAGGCTTTGTCCCAATGAGGACGTTACGCCAAGAAGAAGAAGAAGAAGATCATTGCAATATCTTCACTGCTGCAAGGGGAACTTTATTCTATTGAAAATCCGTTTTGTGATAAATGGCTCGGAGGGCCAAGTTATTGCTATCAATAGTATGAATACTCCTTCATGATGGTTAATGACACCGGCACCCATCTTTGGTTTAGTATCACCCATATTCTTCTAGTTTTGTTCCAAAGACTAACGCGCTTTCGCACCGCCAGATATTTAAAATTTTCAGCATATAACTCATCACGCCGTTGAGATAAGGCACATTCTACCGTGACGTTACAATGTTTCTACGCATTCGTAGTCAGACTTTTCACTATAATTCATAAAAACGACTGTAAACCTCAAAATATTTTATCACATTCAGATTCCTTGTAAAATTTCCGATAGGTTTGACCTATTTAACATTTAGTTTTCATTGGAAAATCTTGTTTAAAATGCGTATTTGTAGCGTGACGTTACAACGCGCTAGAATTCGACCCCCTCTACCGCGCAACCAAAATCTTGAAAAATTTGCTCGGATTTTTATTTTAAACTGATTTTTAACTGATTTTAAACTGATTGAAACACCATTGAAATTTATTGGTTTGTTCTTCAATGCAGTGAAATAAAACATATACATTTCGGATTCGTTTTTGGATAATCGACTTTTACATTTCGTGAGGTTACAACGCCCGTTCAGTTTCAAACAGGGTTCTGCTCGCGTTGTAACGTCACGAAAATGCACATCATTTTTGAATCAGAATAATCAGACAAAATTGTCCGAATTTGTGAATATATTATTGCTTTATTTTTACTGCTCCAAGAGCAACTTTATTCTATTAAAAATCCGTTTTGTGATAAATGGCTCGGAGGGCCAAGTTATTGCTATCAGCAGTATGAAAACTCCTTCATGAAGGTTAATGGTACCCATCTTCGGCCTAGTACCACCCATATTCATCTAATATTGTTTCAAAGACTAAACCGTTGATATTCATTACTTCGCACCGCCAGATAGGGTAAGTGTACCAATTATGGCTATAGTACCAATTATTCGCCATAGTTGATTTTCACCCTTTAACGATATATATCAACAATGAAAAAAATTGTGAACAACAGATCACGTTCACAAAAGATGGTTGCACTCATTTAAAGTCCACATTTTGCTTAAATTATGGTAGAAATAAATCATTTTCCTTAAAATTTCGGCTTCCTTGCACCCTTTTTCGCCATAGTGTACCAATTATGGCTAATCCCATAAGAAATGCATGCAAATAGTGCGAAAAGGAACCGAAGTTAAAAAATGTAGCCATAACTGGTACAGGGTTCCTATCATTGGCACACGCTGTAATAAATACTAAAAGTAGTTTTGGCTCCGTTTTTATATTTTTCCTGTAAAGTATGGAAACTAAACTACCTTTTAACATATTGGTGACATTCGTTGGTCTTCTCATTATTTTTGTACGAATAGTTTTCCTTAGGTAGTGCCATAATTGGTACAGGCACCCTATTTAGATTTTGCAGCATAAAACTAATCACGCCGTCGAATTAAACATTTTTTCAATAATTTATGCAATGTCATTGATTCAATTAAAAACGCTTTAAGATGTGCGAGCAGTTATTGAACCAAAGACATACTTGAGGATCTGCATACCACTTAGGGGCATCAATTTCTGTGATCCAGAGACAAATAGACCTAATTCTGACAAAAAAAAATCCATCCTATATATGTCAGAGTCATAATTACTTAGAGAGTTAGTGTCTTTGGCAAAGTTGTTTGATAAGTCAAAAACTTACATCTGATTTACTATTTGATGTGAGATTCAGACACAATGGGCGACGCTTATTAAAAGTTTACAATAGTTTAGAATTTTCCAAAAAGTTTTCAACAAATTTTGATTAGTTGAGCAACTATTTTTTGGCAAAATCTTTGGGCACATTATAAGAAGTTACAACATGTTAAATATTTTTTGAATAAATATAAAGTGCATTATTTTTCAAAATTTCAACTACCACTAGTCAGTTAGAAACATGAACAAAACGGCCTTTAAACTGAAAATTCTTGACAAGATAAACAACTTTTCCAAAGACATCAACATTCTAAAAGTCTAAAGTTTAAGTAATTAGAGTCCCGAGATACATGAGTTTCAATTTCGTAGGTGTTACGTCTGTTTGTCGGTGATTCATGTTATATCAAAAATAGATGTAACACTGACGTAATATCCATCCCATATATTTCAAGATCCTAACTATTTAGACAGTTGGTGTCCTCGACAAAATTGTTTGGCTGGTCAAGAACTTTCAATTGATGGGTCGTATGATTAGGAGGCGCTAGAGGGCATACACATGATTAGTTTTACTTATCTTAGGATCGTGATTAATTGGAAAGATGGTTGCTTCATTAAAGTTGTTTGGTAGATCACTAGACTTTCAGTTTAATAGCCGCATGGTATTAATTTCTACCACACAGTGGTAGCAGTTGCAAATTTTCAAAGGCATGCCACTTTTAATAATTACCCAAAACACATTCAACAAGCCGTAACTTTTTATAAAATATATCAAAAATTCTCAAATTTTGACTGATAGTTCCTCATCTTGTTATCTGTAATTTCTACAATTTTGGACTTGGTTGGTTAGCTCTACACAAAGATGGAGCGCTTTAAGCAGAATCATATTTTTGACTGTGTTCTATTAACTCTTATATCTAAGGAATAAGTGAATCAAATCAAATTAAATTTTGAGAGTTAAGAATTATATATTGATCTTTGATTACAATTTGATTTGAATGCAATATGTCCAAAACGAATAAAGTTCCAGCTTGTAGAATACTTTTCAAGAAATTCTAACCCCTTGCCTGCTTTTGCAAAATGGAAACTAACGTCTTCTAATGGCAAAATCTCACATCTATTGGTGAATCAACTGCAAGTCCTTTACTTACCAAACAACGTTACCGAAGAAATCATATTTTTATGTAAAAGGGATCCTGAGAAGTATGAAATTTAAAATTTGTAAGTTCTCTAGCGCCGCCTGTTGGTGGAACTTTAAATCAAACTGTCCATCAACTGTAAGTCTTTGACCAACACAATAACTTTGTAGTTTCGTCAGTGTTTCGCCTGTTGGCCACTCATATCACAGAAATTTTTGGTTTGAGTGGTATTAGATGACGATTAAAAGTTTTTACATTATTGCAGTACAATTACATCGTAGATTTTGGCCAAACACCATCTCCCCCGTTCTTCGAAAATCTACGTAGTTTATTAGCCGGCAATGGTACGCAATTTATAAACGATATCTCGAAAAAGAGCTCATACACAACGAGAACGAAACTGTTTTGAATATAGAACTACGTTTGTCCAATTCAGAAGCCGTCCAAGCCAGAAAGATTTGGTCTTTTCCACAGAACTTTTTTTCGTGACGTTACAACGCAAACTTCAACCAGGTGAAACTCAGGCTTCCGTGAACCGATTTTCTTTTTTTTTTAGCTCATTTGAAAGATCTTTTCGAGTACAAAGAGCATACAAAATTTCATATTTGTAACGTTTTCCGTATTTGAATAAAATTTAAAAATGTTGATTTTTCGTGACGTTACAACGCAATAAAAACCCATACTATGATCAGCCATATTTCAAAGTTGTAAAGTCTTCCGATTAAAAATCTTTTTTTGCTAAAAAATCTACATACATTTATTTACAAATGATGGAATACTTTTGAAAAATCAGTGTGTTGGTGTTTAAAATACGATAGTTTGGATGAAAAGTGTGCCTAAAAGACTTAAAATCACGATTTTAATGTTAATTCTAATACTCGTTCAATTTATATTTATTGTCATACTAATATCATGTCGAATACATTTTTGGATGACAAAAGTAATGTAGAATGTGATAAAAATGTCAAATATGTCATTACTCAACTTTGAAAAGTTGGTATTGATGATACGGGGCCCGTAGAATGTGTCAATAACGTCGTTTTTTTTACGATGGTTTTTACGACGTTTTTTTGAAATAACGCGGTATCATTACCGTCGTAAAAAAAACTTCAGTGTATGTGCTTCAGGCCGATATTTTTTTCAAAGACACTTGACTGTTTGCGATAAGGGTTGTTGGGCACCTTTACTAAGATGGCCTGATCCAGTCGACCGAAAATGTCGAGGTTTACCATATGCAATCGACGCCCGGGTCTTTGTTCGACTTCACACTACGGATGGCTGTTTCTATCACCTGCAATGATGAAGCTTCGGTGTTGACACGAGTAATGAGTCGAACCCTTGGCGGATCATGCTGAGGTATTGGAGGCGTGGCCGACACTCCAAAAAGATTTCCAAAGTGCTCGAACCAGTGTTTCAGGTGGTTAGCCGGGTCGGTCAAAAGCTGTCCAGATGTGTCTTTCACGGGCATCGTAGCATGTAGCATTCATCGCCGTGAGACATCGTAGAGGAGACGAATATCGCCGGTATTTGCGGCTTTCTCGCCCACGCTCTTTGCGACTGTCTGCCCACGCTCTTTTGTCCCGACTACATGAGCGCTTTACTTCCTTCTCAAGAGCCGAATAGCGCTGACGGTCTACGGCTTTGGCGTTCCTTCGTTCCTCCTCCTTCGTATCCTCCTGCAGGTGTCATCTATGATGTGGGTGCGTAGCTCACCCAAATTATTCTCGCCAGTGGCGATGAAGGCGTTCTTGATGGCACTCCATTGATCTTCTACGCTTCCATCTTGCAGAATATCCGCAGCACGGTTCTTCAGCTTTTCACCGCAGCGTCTTCCAGTCAGCGTGTGTTGAACCGGCAATTGTCGGATCCAATCTTCGCGTTAAAAACGCCCATGAAAATCTTTATATCACCTTTTGGAATCTTATCCACTATAGCATTAAGTTGGGTGTAAAAGTTCTCTTTGTCTTGCAATTCGGCAGCATCGGTTGGCACGTAATATTGGATCATGGTAAGGTTTTGAAACCGTGTTTTGAATCTGGCAACAATTATCCTCTCATAAATAGCTTCCCCCCACCTCATGAGTGCAGCATGAACGCGAGCGCTGAACAGAAACGAGGAGCGTGTTCACCTCGTAGGCCAGAGTATAGCAAAAATCGACCCGGTGCCAATCTGCATGTATTGTATTGTACATGTATTGTCCAAAGTTCGATCAACGTACTTCGCTCAGTCCTAGAATCTCAAGCTTCATACGGCACGCCTCACTAACTTGTTGTGTCAGTTTACCCTGCTGGGCTAGGATCAATACATTCCAAGTTCCAAGTTCCAATTCTTGTTCGTTGTTTCGCGCTAAAAATCGTTGCCGTTGCATCAGTTCGTAATCTTTCATTTTCGGTTTCTGTAACAGTTTTTGGGTTACGAGAACAGTGGATTGTTAGCCTCAGGTTCCCTGTCCACCGTGGTGGGACTGGCATCTTAGGTGTAGTTTCCAGTGGAGGAGCATTTCACACTCAGCTGCTGGATGTCAGAACAGGCACTGTTTGAGCCGCACCTCCTTGGTGAACAGACGCTCGAGACGTACTTCCTCAATCTAGTTGTAGTCAGAAGGATAACAGTGCTCAGGCTGCACTACCAGCTAAGCACACAACTCTTAGCTGGCGGTCTTTGTCATCGCTTGACCCGTGGAAGCATGAGGTAGGAACTTGTGCGGACCAGAGCTATGTTGGACGCTCTCCTTATCGACCCACCGTTTTGCAGCCCGGTGATGGTCGAACTGCAACCAAAAATCTCTAAACCAACAATGTATGGTACCGACGGCTGCCTCGGCACGACATAGGGCGACTGAAACAACTAGATGTCGCCTCGCCAGGTGTGGGAGAGCTTCATGAGGACGGTTGAGGACTGTTAGAGTACAGCTGAAGCAGCCATCAACGAAGCTGAGAGCACCATGGGGACATCAAAATAGTCAAAGGAATGATTTGTTCGATGAGAGCCTCTTGACAGACAAATGTAATGTGATCAAAAGTTGGAAGAAGTACTTCGACGAACATTCGAGTGGTGAAGAAGAAACTACTACGATAGCACAGCGGATAATGGTAGCTAAGTCCCTCGCTGAGTGAAGTAGAGGATGCCATTCAATAGCTGATAAGGATGATATTGTAGCACCGGCTAGTGTTAACCGGCTGATTGGCAGGACCTGGGAAATGGAGGGGCTACCGGAGGAGTGGGAGGAATGCCGTCAAGTTAAAGTGTGAGAACTTCCGAGCGATTATCATTTCGAATGCTGTAAAAAACGAACTTTATTGCATAATCTGAAAATATATTACCGTCAAGTCGCCAGTCACCGTGGGGGTTCCATTCACCGTGTGCCTTCGAATATTTTTTCATTATTTGCATACTACAATTGAATGACATGACAATTTCACGTCCAATACAACAATACAACACTAATGAATTATTACCATGTCAAATATCTGGTTAGAAACTTTTTACAGTATCATTTTGACACTATAAAGTGTGTTTACATAATGCAGTATTTTGCTCGTTCACTGCATTCGTAGTAAAAAGCTGTGCTTATGTGATTAAAGTGATTCACTTAATGTATTAACGGTTTTATTTCACCAACAAGCAATAAAATTCACTTAGGGTATTGGTTCTCTTATTAAGCATGTGGCTCCCATTTTCATCCCACGAAAAACAAAGGATTGAAGCGCTGTTTGTTTTGTTTCTTATTTTTGTATTTTTTGTTAGAAGTGAGCACCCATGAAAACAAAAAGAACGGAGTCAATCGGTGCCGTAATCGCTTGTTTCCGATTAGGATGACAATGGGAGCATGTGATTACTGATGGAACACATACCCTATCAGGCATATCCTCTAACTCCCGGACTTAAGCTGCTTGCAAATAGCAACAAATCGGCATTGCAGACAACTTACTTCCATAATACCACTGCCGGACAGTGGGGGTTAGAAGGAATACACACACACACACACAACACATACCCTATCAGGCATGTATTTTTCATTATCGAAACAAGTTCACCTAGAAAGTATTTACGATTCCACTTATTTTTTAATTGAAACAAAAGGGCACGGTTAAAATCAATAATGGTCTCCATTCACCGTGCCCCATATAAGTAGACAAATTAAAACATTTTAACATTCGTTTTTTCAATAAATCTTGCAAGTTTTTGTTTAAGGGGCTGTCCATAAACCACGTGGTCATTTTTTTGGGACTTTCCAACACCCACCCCCCCCCCCCCCGCGTGGTCATGAGTCCATACAATTTTTTTTATTTGTCCATACAATAGGGTCATTGGCCAAACCCCCCCTCATGACCACGTGGTTTATGGACAGCCCCTAATATGAATATAAATCTGGAGCTCGATTTGAATAGGTCGTATGTGCTTTTGTCGATATAAAATTCGATCAGTTTATTTTAGTTATTGTAGAAATATGGGAGATATTTTGGAGACTTTTAATGATGCAACGGAAAGCCTGTTTTGTAAGGATTCTGCTGCATGTATCAACTTTGATCAATTTCAATAGTTTTCGCTGTAATAAGCGAATCCTACTGATCGAATTTTTAATCGACAAAAGTACATACGACCTATTCAAATCGAGCTCCAGAAATGAAGAAAATCACTTGGCTAGGTTGTTTTGATAATTTTCAAACAAAATAGAAGGAAGCTTCCGATACACGATGAATAGGTCTCCACTACCACGGAATCAGGCAACCAATTTTTGTGAAAAATTTCTAAATTTTGTGGTTATTACTTAAATTGTAACCTATAATGAAGACAATTAACAGCGGTAACAATGGTGTTTATAAGATTGGTGTAAAACGACAGCCCTTATTCGCCCCAAATCTGCTTAGACCCACGGTGAATGGCGACTTGACGGTAGTGCGCACCCTACATAGGGAAAAGGCAAAGCAGTTATGTTTCGATGGCGCTGATCACCATTTTTCCAAATCACATTCAGCCAGACCGAACCAAATCCCTTGTATTTTAGAAACAATTTGTTCTAAAAAAAAATCAACTGGTTTTGGATATGTACATGTGTCATGTTGATGCATATCATGCTGATAATTTAAGACAGGAGCCGTGAAGCAAGGTTAATTAGAAAATAAAGCTGGAAGAAAAATCGAAAAATTGCGTTATCGCAAAAATCATCCTTGAAAAGAATGTTCAGAAAATAAATAAATTTAGCATCATAGGGCAAAGAAAGACTTCATTTGGAATGATCACTCTTGCTCTGTTTCTGCACATGTACAGCTTATGGAAAGAAGCATGGGTGGGGAAGGCTGAGCTTAGAGGGCATCCCCCTTTCAAAAAGGGTGATACGGTCAAAATTTGGTCACACATTTTTTTTCATAGCTTTAGACTGCGTACACCAAAACAGCTGATTTTTGGACCAGTAATGCTACATTATATGTAGCTTGTACTGGTACCATACAATTTTCATCAAAATCGATTAAATATTGGTTGATATATACCTAAGGAAAACTATTTCTACAAAAATAAGAAGAAGACCGACGAATATTTCCAATATGTCAAATGATTGAGTAGTTTCCATACTTTACAGGAAAAATAAACAAACTGAGCCAAAACTACTTTTAGTATTTATTACGGCGTGTGCCAATGATAGGAACCATGTACCAGTTATGGACACATTTTCTTATTTCGGTTCCACTTCGCATTATTTGCATGCATTTCTTATGGGATTAGCCATAACTGGTACACTATGGCGAAATAGGGTGCAAGGAAGCCGAAATTATAAGGAAAATGATTTATTTCTATAACAATTTTTGCAAATTGCGAAGTTTGAATGATTGCAATCATCTTTTGTGAGTGTGATCTTGTATCTACACAATATTCCTTGTTGTTTTTCATCGTTGAAGGTTGAAAATCAACTAAAAACAATTTGAGGTACTATAGCCATAAGTGGTACACTAAGCCTAGATAAAACCATCGACCTACCTTTTTAAAATTTTGTACAAAGGCGCTCCATAGTAAATTTTCGGAAATTCAGGGTCAGTAAAGCACAATTTTGATAATAGAACTATCAATACTGCTCCGATTTTTATCAAAATTTTACAGTATAATACTATTATGAAAATATGTTCTTAGTAAAATTTTGTAAATACTTTCAAAGTTGTAGCAGTATGAATATGAAAAAAACTGACCGGGTGCCACTTAAGCAAATATAACTTTGTAACGGCTGGATCAAATTGAATGAAATTTTTACACAACATTTTGATATCCATACTTCACAAACAGAAAATTTTTCATTGAAATCGGTTAAGTATCTCTGGCTCTATAACTAAAACAGTAAAAATGTGTTCTTATTTGTGCACAACATTTTAAAATTGCAGATCTCAGGGTTAAACAATATCTCCGCAAATACTAGACCGATTTTGATGAAAATTTTATGGTACAAGCTACATATGATGAACCATTACTGATCCATAAATCAGCTGTTTTGGTGTACGCAGTCTAAAGTTATGAAAAAAACTATGTGACCAAAATTTAACTTGACTTGACAAAATTTGACCACCTAAACAAATATAACTTTGTAACGGCTGAAATTTTAACACAACATTTTGATATGTATACTTTGCATGCAGAAATTGTTTTATTGAAATTGGTTCAGTATTTCTGGTTTTATAAATAAAAGAGTAAAAATGTGTTCTTATTTTTTTAAATTTGCAGTTTTTGGGATTCACAATATCTCCGCAAATACTAAACCTATTTTGATGAAAATTTTAAGGTATAAATTACATATAATGTACCATTACTGGTCTAAAATTCAGCTGTTTTGGTGTACGCAGTCTCAAGTTATGAAACAAATTTTGACCGTATCACCCTTTAGTTCAAACTATTTTGAGATCTCTATGCTACCATACTATACACGTCCTTTGCACACACGCTAACGCCGCTCAGCACTAAAGTGCATAATTTCCAGAATACGCCAAAAATGTGTAACACTTACACATTCACAAAGCCTGTGTCCACAGATTCGTTAAATTCGCAATTGTACGGCGATCTAGCTAGGTTTACTAGTGACCTTGGAAAACAAAAAAAAAATCAACATTTCGCATCTAGACAAATTGTACGAGCTGTTTTTGTGAATGTGTAACTGTTACACATTTTTGTGTGGTCTGGAAATTATGCACTTATGAGTAGGGCTTACACATTCGGTTTTAGCGTGCACGTGGAGAGCCGGATGTGGCAGCTGAGGTATGGTTTTCAAACGATCCGGTCAATTTGTTTGTTTCGCTGACAACATGTGACGTCACTATTTGAGTTGTATAAGATCAGCGATAGAACAAAAGAGACAACTATAATGGCACGCAATGTTTATCTGAGCCACCTGTAACTGTACCTCATTGATATTGAATCTGATTGTGCTTGACTTGAATATAGTTTGTTAAACTAATAGACTAACCAACGTACCCAATAAACAATAAATAACAAGTACAATTGCACATCAAATACCTAAGCGGTGTAGGGTAAAAAAAAAACAATTTCTTGAGCCATTTTGCCCGTATGAATCCTTGTACTTACCCGAACAAAAATAAGCACTTTGGTATCTCCGATACGATATTTTCCTTCCGATACTCGTACCATGGGAAATTGTGAGGGGCAAGTGCACTTTTCCACCAGATCTCGAACCTGAAACGAAACAGACCAGACGTAATGAAATTATTAGAATATGTTCATTATTCAGACAAGTGGTCGGGAATGACACACATTTCCATCAGCTGAGGTAGCAAACACGGTAACCGGTAAGAAACGGTCGACCGGCACAAGCCGTCCCTCCAAATGAGCTTTAACTGGATCCATCAGAACAAGAACCAGTTTGGGAATTAGTGTCTTTCGGTACGCGTTTTAATAAATAACGTCATAGAAATATTTGCGATAGCTGTAAAACACCACCTACATGCTCTTGTTCTGTTCAAATGCAGGTATCAGCAAGAAAATAAAAACGAGGCGATACAGTAGATTGCAGACAGAACTGCTGAATGGAGATTGGCTGCGGAATGTTTTTTTTTTTTTCTTAATGCTTTAATGCTTTAATTGTCGAACTGATGGGAAACATCCCAAGTAACATTTTTTAGTCAAATAGACTATAAGAGGTTGTTAGAACCATCATAATACCAAAATAAAAGGTATTAAGTTTTATGACGGTTCTCAAAACTTCTACAAAACTAATTGGTCAAAATGTTACTTGGGATATGAACGTCAAAATAATGAAATAATGAAACAGGCAGAACTCAGTCTTCCGGATGAAGAAGCGCCAGCAGGAAGAACGAGATCGCGAAGCGATGGAAGAGCTGTACCGCGCTAAGGACACACGAAAGTTCTACGAGAAGCTGAACCGCTCGCGCAGAGGCTTCGTGCCACAAGCCGACATGTGCCGAGATAATTACGGGAATATTCTCACGAGCGAGCGTGAGGTGATCGACAGGTGGCGGCAGCATTACGATGAGCACCTCAATGGCGACGTTGCAAGTACCGAAGGTGGCGTGGTGACCGATTTAGGAGTATGTGCACAGGACGAAAGACTTCCGGCCTTTGACCTCCAAGAGATTGAGGAGCAGGTTGGCCGGATGAAAAACAACAAAGCCGCAGGGGCAGATTAACTACCAAGCGAGCTTCTAAAATACGGTGGAGAAGCACTGGTGAGAGCACTACACTGCACACTAAGTTTTTTTCGCCGAATCTCGGCAATCCGATTGCCGAGATTGGCACCGCCGAGTGCTCGGCAATCACCTCCGCAAAAATGAGATTTGCCGAGACCTCGGCAATCACAGAAATGACAGCTAACGATATTTTGCCGAGATTCTCAGCAAAAATATTTGCTGAACGCTCAGCAAAATAATTTTCCAGCGAAAATGAATTTGCTGATTCTCGGCAATTTGTTTTATTTTGGTTTTGGGATGAGAAAAATATTTGAAATAAAACCAAGAACTATGCGCACGCATGGCAACACAATAAAGAAGTCATAACTCGTAGCTTGTACATTGTTTGTTTTTACAATTAAATAATAAAAATATTTAGTTTGTTGCCGGCGATGTTCTTTTCTTTTTTCACTTCAAGACCACATAAAACAAAAGCTCCTGTAACGGGAACAGCATCAAATTAGCTCCTCGGGAAACAGCGTCAAATTAGCGTGGTTGCTGGAAAATGGAATGGGATGCGTTATAAGCTGTTATAAGCAATCATTTACTTACAGAAGTATTATATTTTTGCATACAATAGTTATTTAATAAAGTGTAGAATTAGCTATAAGTTAAAATACACATTAATAAAAACAAAAAAAAATAGTTATTTACCTTTGAGAAAACACTTCAAGCACCTTCAGCAAAATGTAAGATTGATTTGTTTTGCTTTTCACTGAGGCATGGCGGCTGCAAAAGTGACAGTTGTATTGCCGAAATTCGGCAATGGATGACATAATTGCTGATATCTCGGTAATCTGATTAATTGATTTCGGTAAAATCTTTGAATACCGATGAGTTCAGCAAAAAATGCTGTCAGTTTTCGAAGCTTTCAATCAATTTGCTGATGTTTCGGCAAACTCTTTCGAACAATTTCGGCAAAAACGATTTGTTTGCTGATAAATCAGCAAAATCTTGACTTGCCGTTTGGAATCGGCAATTTTTTCTGCCGAGCTCGAGAATCAGTTTTAAGTGTGTGGGTCATTACCAAGATTTGGGAGGAGGAAGTGTTACCGGAGGAATGGATGGAAGGTATCGTATGTCCCATCTACAAAAAGGGCGACAAGTTGGATTGCGGGAACTATCGCGCGATCACACTACTGAGCGCTACCTACAAGGTACTCTCCCAAATTTTATGCCGTCGTCTATCACTGATTGCAAGAGAATTCGTGGGGCAATACCAGGCTGGATTCATGGGTGAACGCGCTACAACGGATCAGATGTTCGCCATCCGCCGGGTGTTGCAGAAATGCCGCGAATACAACGTGCCCACACATCAATTGTTCATCGATTTCAAATCGGCGTATGATACAATCGATCGAGACCAGCTATGGCAGATTATGCACGAATACGGATTCCCGGATAAACTGATACGATTGATCAAGGCGATGATGGATCGAGTGATGTGCGTAGTTCGAGTATCAGGGACACTCTCGAGTCCCTTCGAATCTCGCAGAGGGTTACGGCAAGGTGATGGTCTTTCGTGCTTGCTGTTCAACATTGCGTTAGAAGGTGTAATAAGGAGAGCGGGGATAAACACGAGTGGTACGTTTTTCACGAAGTCCGTTCAGCTGCTTGGTTTCGCTGATGATATTGATATTATTGCTCGTAAATTTGAGACGATGGCGGGAACGTACATCCGACTAAAGAGTGAAGCCAGGCGAATCGGATTAGTCATTAATGTATCGAAGACAAAGTACATGATGGCAAAGGGCTCCAGGGAGGAATCACCGCGCCCGCCACCCCGAATTTATATCGACGGTGATGAAATCGAGGCGGTTGAAGAATTCGTGTACTTGGGCTCACTGGTGACCGCCGACAACGACACCAGCAGAGAAATTCAGAGGCGCATTGTGGCAGGAAATCGTGCTTACTTTGGACTCCGCAGAACTCTACGATCGAATAAAGTTCGCCGTAACACGAAGTTAACTATCTACAAAACGCTGATTAGACCGGTCGTCTTCTATGGGACGAGTTTTCGAACGGAAGGTGTTGCGTGCCATCTACGGCGGAGTGCAGATGAAAGACGGGACTTGGAGAAGGCGAATGAACCACGAGCTGCATCAAATTCAACCAAATGAAATTTTTGAAGCACTTTTGAACTTGGACGCCTCTAAGGGACATGGTTTTGTCAGGTTATGGTTATTCCTCCAATATTTCTGAAAAATTTAGCTAAGGAGCTCACTTGGCTTTTTAAAATATCACTCGATACTGCAAACTTCCCAAAAGTATGGAAAAGCTCTTTTTAGTGCCTATTTTTAAATCTGGTCGTAAATCAGACGTACGTAATTATCGCGGAACAGTCATTATCTCTTGCATTGTAAACTATTTGAGGCAATTGTCAACAAAAAAATATTTCTACAAATCAAAAACAGAATAACTAACATGCAGCACAGCTTTTTTAAAGGCCGATCAACTTCAACAAACTTGCTTCAACTCGTTGACTATATATTGAATGCAATGGATAATGGAAACCACGTGGAAGCGGACGGACTTTAGTAGGGCATTTGATCGTATCGTGCTTTTCAAATTGCACAAAATTGGAATTGAACCAGGTCACCTGAAATGGCTTGAATCATATCTGACTGACCGCCAACAAATAATTAAATTTGATGGATACAAATCAAAACCAATTTAAGTCACTTCCGGTGTACCACAAGGTTCTCATTTGGGACCTCTTTTTTTGTATCATTTATGTAAACGAAATTTCCTTCATTCTCAAGAAATTAAAAGTGTTAATTTATGCCGACGACATGAAGCTCTTTTTGGAAATAAGAAATGATGAAGACATCAATGTATTCTGCAATGAAATAGACATGTTCTACACATGGTGCAACAAAAGCCTATTAGAACTGAATGTTAAAAAATGCAATTTAATATCATTTAGTAGAAAAAGAACAACACCGAATGTCTCAATCGCATTAGGAAATAAGAATGTGGAAAAATGTGAAAGGGTTAGGGATTTAGGAGTAATCTTAGACTCTAAACTTACATTCGTTGACCACTACAACACAATCATTCACAGGGCTAATAATATGCTAGGGTTCATTAAGCACTTCTGCTATAATTTTCATGACCCATATACAATTAAAACACTTTATATTGCCCATGTTAGATCTATTTTAGAATACTGCAGCACTGTATGGTCTCCTTTTTCAACCACGCACGAAGAAAGATTAGAATCAGTGCAAAAACAATTTCTACTGTTTGCTCTTCGTAAATTAGGCTGGACATCATTTCCACTTCCGTCTTACAAAGCACGCTGCATGCTTATTAGGCCGTCCCTTATTTTGCAAAATTTAGAAATGTTATAAGTTCGTTAGTGGAAAATGATCGTTTTAGCTGAAAAATGATCGTGTCAAAATTTGAAGTCCGTATCTCAAGGCTAAGTGGTCCCTCAAGGGGCGTTAAGTTATCAAAAATTGTATGGGACCAAAATAAATGATTTTTTTTTTGACAAAACAAATACGACAAAGACAAAGAAATGATGCTAAAACGATCATTTTCCACTAACGAACTTATAACATTTCCAATTTTTGCAAAATAAGGGACGGCCTAATGCTTATTGACATACAAACTCTGCAAGAGCGGCGTGAAATCGCAATGATTTCATTCGTAAACGATATCGTTTCGCATCGTATAGACTCGCCTGAAATCTTATCAAAACTAAATTTTATATACCTACTCGGCAATTAAGAAGTCGAAATATTTTCACAAGTAACCACCACCGAACAAACTACGCCAAATTTGGGCCTATAAATCGCATGATGATTGCTTATAATAAACATTGCCAAACGATTGACTTTACCATGTCTATTTTCGTACCATTAGGAATAGGAACACTTAACGTTGAACTATTCGTCATTGAAATCATCGTCATCATCAAACATTTGAAAGCAGTTTTTTTTTGTTTAAAACAAAAGTCTTAGTTATGAAAATATATTCACTGTATTCCACACGAAGAATAGAATGCAGTGAATATATTTTCATGGTCGATGTTGTGGTTTACAGCGAGAAAACTACTTTTTGTTTTACGAAAAATGATGACGGATGCTTGAGCCTTAAACAACAAAACACTACTTAATTTATTTATATTTTTAAATATATTTTTCAATGTATTTCAAAATTATGTTATTAAGAAATAAGAAAAATATTTTATGCAATTCAGTATCATAATTTATATTTTATATAACTCATTTTGGTATCGTAATGGTAATTTTTTCCGTACTGGTTCATTATGCAACTGAAATGAGTTGCATAATGAAAAATAGTTGTATAATGTTCATAATGCAACTCATTTGAGTTGCATTATGAATATTATGCAACTCAAATGGGTTGCATTATGAAAAAATCATTGCATAAAATTTTGTATGGAACTCGTTACAAAACTCGATTTTTTCATCACTCTTCGTATTTATCCAACTCGGCAAGCCTCGTTGGATAAATGTACGACTCGTGCTTAAAAAATCAACTTTTTGTAACTTGTCACATAAATAACTATATATGTATAATGTACTAGTCTACGTCGGTTGACGAAATGAAATAAATAAATAAATAAAAATAAATAAAGATCCATCCTTTTATATTTTAACACCACAAGAATTTTAAATGGTGTTATTTTATGAGATTGCTTTGGTCAAGATTTTATTCTCTTGCATATATGAAGACTTTGACTATTTCTTTATTTTTGCCAGGCTATCAAAAAAGCCACGATTTAATTTATTGCTAACATTACTGTGGCTACAGCTCCAAGGTATGTTTACGATTACTCAAAAATTATGTGGGTATGTTCATAACCTGTCACGATGGTATCGTTCCATTGAAAAATAGAGCATTTTAATGCGAATTCGTTGCATGTCAATCAACCACCCGCACAAGACTGTTGGAGCAGGTACACCGGCCTCGGTTTGTCTATACCCCTAGTACGTCGTGTCATCTCGTGCGAGTAGTGCCGGTGGTGTGTGGGACTGGGAACCAATAATGAGGAGAAAGATTGCGAGGGACAACCGATCGAAATTAATTCTTCACGGGCGCAAAAGTTTCGCCAATCCAATCCGGGCAAAAAAGTGTAACAACAACATATTGCGAAAGGCGAAATCAATATTTTCACCTGCTATAGAGCTCCCATTGACTTCCACTGCTACATTATATATTGTTGAATGAGCTTTGCCTTTTCGAAGCGTGCAATTTGAGCCGGGAGAGTTTGATGAACGCCAACGAACGGCGGTTTAATTTGCGTCTCTGAACAAACGACATTAACACTTTGGGGGTACGCAGGGGTTCGCTCATAGCGATGGTCAGGGCCAGACGTGTGTTGTTACATCAGACCACTGCGCGCTGGACGCTGAAGGATAAAGGTGAATTTGTATATTAGTCAGGTGCGTGGTCACAATAATCAAACGGGTCATTGTGGGAATAATAGCTGCTTTTACTTCCAATTGGCATTTAAGATATTATAAGGCAGCCATGATATTGTTGGGTTGTATAAAGATTTGAATCATCTTCGGCAGGCAATGTTATTTTTTTTTCGAATTCATTATAAAATCGCTGATCTTGAAACTGAAATTTCACTATGGTTTATTTTTTTAAACTATTAACTTGTTTTATAGTTTTGAAATGAACATATGATTTAGTTCTAATAAATGCGTTCTAAGGGACCCATATAGCCACAGGCATAAAGGCGTGATTATTCAACATGGCCAAGAATTTTTCGTAATGGAAATTTCCTAAGCTGAGAAGCAGGCTTTGTCCCAGCGGGGATGTTACGCTCAGAAGAAGAAAAAACAAATCGGGATGGTGGTTATACTTTGGCCCACACGCTATTTTAACTATCATCCTTTTTTGATACACAGAAAATAATATCTCTATGGTTTTGGACCGATTTTTGGCCGCTTTGAACATATTTGTCGCATTGACCATATTTCTGAATCTTCCCCCAGGTAAGATGTAAATTTTTAATCAATTTTTGATCCTGGCTTACGACATGTCAAACTTCATGCATTTAAAAAACGTCATTGATGTGTATTTTGAGCTCGAGCAGTTTTGGTCACATTGGACACCTTCCTGGGATGTTTCTGCCACTTGGTTGCCCTGGGACAGTGGCCAGTTTTTAAACCCATTCATGTCCAGCGATCCATTTTGAGATCAGATGCCTCGAACACCCGGTGATCTATTTCAAGATCAGTTACTTTTGCGATTATCGTGGGGAAATGAGGTAACTAGTCTTCTAGTTCAGCAAATTTGTTGAGGGCTTCAATGAATCTCCGATGGTACGTAATTTAGTGGTACTTATTTCCAGTACGCGGTGCTAGTGAACATTTTGCTTTGGGGGTTGCGTCAAAAGTTATGCCAGTATCGGCGATCTCGTGCTGTGAACATCCAACGTGGTTTTGCAGTGCGTATTGTGCCTAGCATAAGTTGGAACCATTTTTGGATCAAGTGCGAAGACTTCGGCAAAGTTGGTCAGAACATCAAGAGCTATACTTGGACTTAGTTGATTAATTAGTTGATTCTAGGTTTATCCGCTAGGCGACGCTAGTGAGTATTAGAAATTTTGAACTAGTTATCTGTGGAGTCGGACAACATAGAAAAAATCGTCTCTGGCACTCTTGATCAGGACATCAAGAGCTAACCGATGATGAATTAGTTGATTCTAGGTTTATCCGCTAGGTGGTGCTAGTGTGTGTTAGAAATTGTATACTTCTGTATCTCGAGAATCAGACTACATAGAACAATTTAGTCTTCGGCAAAGTTGGTCAGAACATCAACAGCTATCTGATGATGAACTGGATGATTCTAGTTCTATTATTTAGGTGGCGCTTGTGTGTGTTACAAATTGTAAACTTCTGTCTCTCGAAAATCAGACTGACTACACCCTAAGATGAGCTCGGCAAACGCCGGCACTGCCGCTTCTCAGCAATTATTTATACTAAATCTCTGTAAAAAAATACGTTTGTTAGCATTTGACATAAATTCAAACTCTGAACCTATGGTTTGCCAGTCCAAAGCCTTACCATCTGAACCATTTCTCATATTCTACTGTGGTGTGGTACATTTTATGCCACTTTTGTTAAGGCAATGTGTACTTGAGCCAACCTGTCACTTAAATCAATGATCAATCATTGCAATCATCAAGAAAAAGCAAAGCTGCTAAGGGACTGTCCATTAATTACGTAAGGGTTTATGGGGAAAGGGGGGGGCTGGGGTTCGAGTAATCTTAGTAAATATTTGGGTTCTCATACAAAAAATCTTGGGGTGTCGAAAAACTGCAAAATTCTCCTTACGTAATTAATGGACAGCCCTTAAGTTTGATTTTTCTGCCTGCCAGCAGTTGCGTCAACCCCAGGTATCAAGAAACTCTTAATAGCTTCTACTTTTCGATTTTTGTGATTTTTTCCGTAGATCGGGTAAGAAAATGATGTAGGGTAGAAGCTTCAGTTTTGGCCAGTCCGGAGTTTTGGCCAGAGTGCGGTATTGAGCCTGTTGCGATCTAAATCGGCGTAAATTTATTTTTTACGAGTAGATCCTAATACAATATGATGATTACAGCTGTGAAAACCACACATTTTGATTAAAAACTGGAAGAAAAAAATATATTTCCTTAAAAAATCTGCTCCCATATATCTATTTTGGACAGGGTGCTTCTAATTTGGCCACTCCCATAAGAAATACACGTGATTGGCCAAAATAGAAACCAAACTTAAGAATATGGCCAAAACTGCGGCAGAGCTTCTATTTTGGCCAGTGCCACTTTTAATACAAAAATCAAGTATTGGCATGATTTCTGCATTTTTCCTTCAAAATATAGATTGAAACCTTTCTTTTGACGCATTGGTTGTTTACATAGAATTATTGGTTATTTTTATAAAAATGATTTCCCTTAGACTGGCCAAAACCGGTGCCCGTACCCTATGGCAATATTGTTCAGAATATTGTGGGTAATCGTATACTGGCTTGATACTTTTGATAAAAATTGAGTGTTTGAATTTCGTAGAACAAAAACTGTTGTACTTGCATGTCTGAAAAACGGATAAATATGATAAAAACATCCTCCTTGTAAGGAATAGACATACCTTTCATTTAAGGGTTGCCACGATATTTTATATGACTTCTAGCCTCCTCGAGCATTTTTTAAAGGCGAAAAGTGACCAAAAACACATTTTTGACTTGAGGCACCTCGAAATTTTAACCAATTTAGCTGAAAATTTGACCAGAAGTCAGCATTAGAATTAAGATGTGGGGGTGACTAGCTGAATTCCAGAAATTTCATTTTTTATGAAAAGGTCTAATGCGGAGCTCAGGTGCTATGGAGTATTGCATGGCACCGAGTGGTTAAATGTGTATTGGAAACATAGCAAATATCAAATTTTCAAGACAGAGAGGTCACTGAAACTGATGGCATTCGAAAATAAATACGCTGTAAAT